>NC_092714.1:246176435-246776435 GCF_047496885.1 Scyliorhinus torazame
ACATATGACTGGTTTGGAGCACCTTTCTGCGATCAAGATTCCCCACGCCGACACAATAAACCTCCTACCCTTACCGACCAGGCCACCTACACCAACAACGGCCAGTGAGATCATTGCCACTCTCTATTTTATGGACTCTCTACCGGTCATGGCATCCCGCAATCGCGGGTGGACCCAGACCGCCCCTCAGCTATCCTGCGTTTGCCTCATGGGGTTCAGCACAGGGCTTTACCGCAGGACCTGGAGGCCTACATCATGAAGATGCAGGTGCATAGCATAGAGGGCAGCGTGCTTCTTTGGGGTCCCCGAACATGGACACGGTCCATTCCTGATGGATGTCCACAATGTCCGCTTAAATGTCCGCTTCAAGGGGGCGGGACTTCCTCTTTAAGGGGGCAGGACTCCCCCTTTAAGGAGGTGTGACTTCTCGTTTAAAGGGGCGGGTCTTTCCCTTCAAGGGGCTGGCCTTCCCCTTAACAAGAAGAGCCCCAGCTGCATAAAAATGATGGCCTGCTCGCAGGTTGGGGTCGGAGACACTGAAAGGTGTGGAGGAGTATTGGAGTTGTATTGTAATAAGCCTTGTTTGTAAATTCCTACTATCATCTATGTGTTCCACTTATCATGGATTCAGCAAATTGACTTCATCTACTTTGCTAGCCTTCAAACAGTGGTCAAGTAGAATACCATTCTATCGCTCTCTCATAGAACAAAGAAAAGTACAGCACAGGAACAGGCCTTTCGGCCCTCAAGCCCGTGCCGACCATGCTGCCCGACTAAACTACAATCTTCTACACTTCCTGGGTCCGTATCCCTCTATTCCCATCCTATTCATGTATTTGTCAAGATGCCCCTTAAATGTCACTATCGTCCCTGCTTCCACCACCTCCTCTGGCAGCAAGTTCCAGGCATCCACTACCCTCTGTGTAAAAAACTTTCCTCGTACATCTACTCTGAACCTTGCCCCTCGCACTTTAAACCTACGCCCCCTAGTAATTGACTCCTCTACCCTGGGGAAAAGCCTCTGACTATCCACTCTGTCTATGCCCCTCATAATTTTGTAGACCTCTATCAGGTCGCCCCTCGATCTCCATCGTTCCAGTGAGAACAAATCGAGGTTATTCAACCGCTCCTCATAGCTAATGCCCTCCAGACCAGGTAGCATCCTGGTAAATCTCTTCTGCACCCTCTCTAAAACCTCTACATCCTTCTGGTAGTGTGGCGACCAGAATTGAACACTATACTTCAAGTTTGGCCTAACTAAGGTTCTATACAGCTGCAACATGTCTTGCCAATTCTTGTACTCAATGCCCCGGCCAATGACGGCAAGCATGCCGTATGCCTTCTTGACTACCTTCTCCACCTGTGTTGCCCCTTTCAGTGACCTGTGAACCTGTACACCTAGATCTCTCTGACTTTCAATACTCTTGAGTGTTCTACCATTCACTATATATTCCCTACCTGCATTAGACTTTCCAAAATGCATTACCTCACATTTGTCCGGATTAAACTCCACCTGCCATCTCTCCCCCCAAGTCCCCAAACAATCTAAATCCTGCTGTATCCTCTGACAGTGCTCAGTGCTATCAGCAATTCCACTAACCTTTGTGTCATTTGCAAACTTACTAATCAGACCAGTTACATTTTCCTCCAAATCATTTATATATACTACAAACAGCAAAGGTCCCAGCACTGATCCCTGTAGAACACCACTAGTCACAGCCCTCCAATTAGAAAAGCACTCTTCCATTGCTACTCTCTGCCTTCTATGACCTAGCCAGTTCTGTATCCACCTTGCCAGCTCTCCCCTGATCCCGTGTGACTTCACCTTTTGTACCAGTCTGCCATGAGGGACCTTGTCAAAGGCCTTACTGAAGTCCATACAGACAACATCCACTGCCCTACCTGCATCAATCATCTTTGTGACCTCTTCGAAAAACTCTGTCAAGTTAGTGAGACATGACCTCCCCTTCACAAAACCATGCTGCCTCTCACTAATACGTCCATTTGCTTCCAAATGGGAGTAGATCCTGTCTCGAAGAATTCTCTCCAGTAATTTCCCGACCACTGACGTAAGGCTCACCGGCCTGTAGTTCCCTGGATTATCCTTGCTACCGTTCTTAAACAAAGGAACAACATTGGCTATTCTCCAGTCCTCCGGAACATCACCTGAAGACAGTGAGGATCCAAAGATTTCTGTCAAGGCCTCAGCAATTTCCTCTCTAGCCTCCTTCAGTATTCTGGCGTAGATCCCATCAGGCCCTGGGGACTTATCTACCTTAATATTTTTCAAGACGTTTACATTTCCTGCCTTCACACAGGGGGGGTGATTCTCCCAGCCCCGCGCCGGGCCGGTGAATCCCCGCGAATGGGCCACGCTGCAGTGGTGGTGCGGAGAATCGGCGACATTGGCGTCGGCGTGGTTGGTGCAGCTCCGGTCGCGGGCCGCTCTACGCAGCCGGCCGGCCGATTCTCCAGTCCGGATGGTCCGAGCGGCCGTAGGAAAATAGCTGAGTCCCGTCGGCGCCGTTCTAACCTGCTCTAAGCCGGCGGGAACTCAGTGTGTAAGGGTCAGGTGGTGGCCTGTGGGGTGGGGGGTCTGACACCGGGGGCCCTCCGATGTGGCCTGGCCCGCAATCGTGACCCACCGATCGCCATGCCGGCCTCTGTGGCTGGAGGCTTTCTTTCCTACGCGCCGGCCCCTGTACCCCTGAACCATGTTGCATTGGGGCCGGCGCGTTGAAGGAGGCCACTGCGCATGCGCACATTGGTGCGGGCATCACAGCGCATGTCCTCGTTGGCGCTGGCGCAACTGCGCATGCGTGCATCCCGTGGCACCGAGTTCGCGCCAGGATCTGCAGCTGGAGTGGCGCGAACCGCTCCAGCGTTGTGCTGACCCCCTGTAGCGGCCAGAATTAGATGTGGGAGCAGCACGTTCACGCCGTCGTAAAACGTGACGCCGTTTACGATGGCGTGGACACTGTGCCGCAGGATTGGAGGAATCCCGCCCAGGATCTTGTACCTCTTACTTCTGCCGCTGTTTGTTTGCCTCTCAACCTCTTTAACCTCTCAAAAAACTGCCAAAACTTCAAATCAATTTTGAACAGTTACACAGGCTGAAACAATATTCTGCCCCTGAGATGGGCGTTTGTCTTTCAGTGGCCACAGACGTTGAAATTTGAGGTACCTAATACGATTATCAGTTCACTCAAAAACACGAGAAGTAAATTGTGGTTGTAATCAACTTAGAACAGTGCCTGCCTGCGACTGGTACAATACTGGGAACTGCCTGCAGGTCAGCTGCTCTTTATACTTCCTCTTAAGGGGCGGAGCCCATACATGCCCCAACATATCCCCCTGTCGGTGAAGCCACACAATGGCCCATCGGTGGAGCCCACAGGGTTAACAACATAACACAACAGCAGAACATGACACAAATGCACTGGTTAATTATTAGCACTATACATTCACCACATTACCGGCTAAATTTTCAGATTTTATCTTGAGGCCAGCTGTTACCATGATTGGCAAGTCATGTTGCAGCTGTATAGAACCTTAGTTAGGCCACACTTGGAGTATAGTGTTCAATTCTGGTCGCCACACTACCAGAAGGATGTGGAGGCTTTAGAGAGGGTGCAGAAGAAATTTACCAGAATGTTGCCTGGTAAGGAGGGCATAAGCTATGAGGAGCGATTGAATAAACTCGGTTTGTTCTCACTGGAACGAAGGAGGTTGAGGGGCGACCTGATAGAGGTATACAAAATTATGAGGGGCATAGACAGAGTGGATAGTCAGAGGCTTTTCCCCAGGGTAGAGGGGTCAATTACTAGGGGGCATAGGTTTAAGGTGAGAGGGGCAAAGTTTAGAGTAGATGTACGAGGCAAGTTTTTTACGCAGAGGGTAGTGGGTGCCTGGAACTCACTACCGGAGGAGGTAGTGGAAGCAGGGACGGTAGGGACATTTAAGGGGCATCTTGACAAATATATGAATAGGATGGGAATAGAAGGATACGGACCCAGGAAGTGTAGAAGATTGTAGTTTAGTCGGGCAGTATGGTCGGCACGGGCTTGGAGGGCCGAAGGGCCTGTTCCTGTGCTGTACATTTCTTTGTTCTTTGTTCTTTGTTGGAACTTAATGCCCTCCCTTGAGGTGAGTTTGATGGCAGGGAGGCATTTAATTGGGCAGGAGGGTAGTGGAATTTACTCAACAGTAGGCGGTGGGGATTCTGGGGGAGGTGGATGGAATTACGGGTAATTTGTTAACTTGGATCGAAGACTGGCTAACCGACAGAAGGCAAAGAGTCGGGATAAATGGGTCTTTTTCTGGTTAGCAAGATGTAATTAGGTGTAAGGGTTTAGCCCTTGGGCCCCAACTGTTCATAATATATATTAATGACTTGGATGTATGGATACTAGGTACGATAGCCAAATTTGCAGATGACACTAAAATAGGTGAGATAGCAAGTTGCAAAGAGGAAATAAGGGGCGGGATTCTCCCCTACCAGGTGGGGCGGGCCGTACCGGCGCCGAGGAGTGGCGTGAACCACTCCGGCGTCGGGCCGCCCGGAAGGTGCGGAAGCCTCCTTGGCTTGGCGCCGCGCCAACTGGCGCCGAAGGGAGTTGGCGCATGCGCGGGAACGCCAGCCTGTGCTGGGTCATCCTAACCCATGTGCAGGGGGGTTCTTCTCCGCGCCGGCCATGGCGGACCGTTGCACCGGCCGGCGCAGAGGGAAAGAGTGCCCCCACAGCACAGGTCCCCCCATGGATCGGTGGGCCCCGATCGCGGGCCTGCCCATTGTGGTGGCCGCCCCCCCCCCCCCCCCCCCCCCCCGGGGCCAGATCCCTCCGCACCCCCCTGAGGACTCCGCAGACCGCCCACAGAGCCAGGTCCCGCCGGTACAGACCTGGCGTAATCTACGCCAGCGGGACAGGCCGCAAACGAGCGGCCACTCGGCCCATCGCGGGCTGGAGAATCGCCAGGGGGGATTTCAGTTAAACTGCCAACGGCCCCCGACCGGCGCGGCGTGATTCTCGCCCCCGCCGAAAAACTGGCGGCCGGCATCGGGGCAGGATTCACGCTCCCCCCCCCCCCCCCGACGATTCTCCGGCCTGGCGGGGGGGTCAGAGAATCCCACCCAAGAAATTTACAAATGGGTATAGATATGTTAGTTGAGAGGGCCAAAATTTAGCAGATGGAGTTTACCGTGGATAAGTGTAAAGTTATCCATTTTGGTCGGAAAAACGGGAAGGCAACTTATTATCTAAATGGAGAGAAACGTCAGGGTGCTTTGGTGCAGAGGGTTATGGATGTCCTCATACATGAATCTCAGAAAACTGGTATGCAGGTACAGCAGGTAGTAAGGCAGGCAAATGGAATGTTGGCCCTCATAGTGAAAGGGAAAGAGTATAAAAGTAGTGAAGTGTTGCTGCAACTGTACAAGGCATTGGTGAGACTGCACCTGGAGTATTGTGTACAGTTTTGACCCCCTTAATTGAGGATTGATGTAGTTGCATTAGAGGCTGTTCAGAGGAGGTTCACTGGATTGATTCCAAAGATGAGGGGTTTGGGGTGGGTATGTCCGGCTGAGAACAACCCCTCTGCTGCCCTCCTTACTACAACCTCCCACAACCAGCAATGGCATGAGTAGTTCATTAGTTTGTGGTGATATTGGGGAGAAAGGTTGGCTTGAAATCAGATAAAATGATCAACATAACATATTTAATGCACAAAGTGTACTTAAGCCATCTCACAAGGGTGGAGGACGTGGACTCTGATTTGGGAGCTGTGATGACAGATGGGGCTAAGAAAGTTGAGAGGTTGAAATGATGCAGATGGGTAGTCGGGTGAGAATTCTAGAGATCGGGTTCCAACTGATGAAAGGTTCTGCTGCTGATGGTAGAACGAATAAACAGGAAGATATAGAATGAAGGCTATAGAATGTATGGTTACAGGAGGGAAGAGTCGAGTACAGCCATTGAGAGGTTTGTAGACTAAGGAGTTTTAGATTTATGTGTTGGGGGATTCGGTCTGAGTTTGATTAGGGCACAGATGAATGATGAGCAGGATGTAGGATATGGGCAGTAGGTATCTACTGGAATTTGCTCTGGGTGGATCTTGCGAGGCAGGTGAGGGGGTTGTTGGAGAAGTCATGCCCAGAGGCTGTGAAGGTGTGGTTGAGGGATACTTCATAGTGAGGCTCATGTAGAAACAGAGAATCAATACTGCTATCCATTGTCCCCCTCTTGCTCCAATCGTACCTTGAGGACTTTCACCTATCTTGAATGACCATCTGGACATTACAAAAGTCGTCGTCATAAAATATACCTAGGAGCTATAAAAGGAACATTTTAGAGACTTATTCCTCTTAGTTTGCATCACTTCATTATCTGTATTTTAACTGAAATCATTTTATTGTAGCACGACTTAAGGACTTCTCTTTGGAAACAATCTAAACCATATATGGTAGAAATATTCAGTAATGCATTCAGCCTGTTTCTGTGCTCTGTGTTTTATTATTACTTCCTAATACACCATATTTATGCTCTAATGGAATCCATTTGTCATGGGATAATGCTTGCCACATCAAAATATTATTGTAAAGGTAGTTTGACTACATCAGAAGCCATCTGAATTAGACTAACAATATTGGGAATTTTAGCTATTCATTACAAAATAAATTTTGCTATAAGAGGAGTTCACATCCAATTACTCTATCCAGATGATAATTATAGTTTGACCCTATGAAATTTACAATGCAAAATTGGGTTCTCATGCAATTTGAGACTTGGGTATATTTGTCTCTATTCTTTAATTTTAGAGTATAAATCAATGTCAGTATAACATATACATCCCTATTTTTTCCCAGAAATTAATAAAGGAAGGAAAATATAACCTAAAGCCAACAAGGAGATGGAGTTCAAATCAATGCTGGGGATATTCGTCACCTTTGTGCAATAAGTTATAGTCGGTGTATGGAATGTGTGAGAGCGTGAATTAAATCAAGGTTGCATTGTACATCTTCAAAACATTTTCCTGCATTTCAACAAAGATCAGCTATTATCCTCTGTGTGCTTCTGAACTTCATGAAGCTGTGGATTCAAATCAATCATGAAAGTTTGGTTATTGCTGAAATATTTGGAGGAAATTTTCATTGTGTGCACTATTGCCAAGATAATGAATAAGTGCTTTGTACATTGAGATGATCGTCTGCAGTCCGTCATTTAAAAGGGTCAGGATTAGAGCTAAAGGAAAGGGTTAACCTGCTTAAAGAAGGATAAAGCTGCAAAAAGTGAAACTTGGTATGAATGTATTCAGCATATCTACAAATATTGGCAAGAATATCTTTTTTAACCATTTGTGCTTTTCTCCAATAAAGGTGACTGATTACGTGGCAGATTTGGGAATTTGAAATATTTTAGTAAATTTAATATTGGAATATCTTTGTTCACCACGCCACAGATGTTTATTGATTTAGCACAGGCAATCTATTTGGCCAGCAGCTCTCCGAAGTCGGAAACCAACCCTGTAGGACCTAAGGACCCTGACGGCAGCCAACAGGCTGCCTGATTAGGACTTAATTCTATCCTGCTGGTGGGAAAAGAGCATCCCAATGGATGGAGAATACCAGCCCAGGTTTAAGCTCTTGACCAGTCTCCTGGTGGATCTGGAGTGTCAGTCGGGAATACTCATTGGAAATTGTCTATTCCTCTGAGTTAAGCTTTTCAATTAATAAGTATAAATATTTGTTGCAATGGGATGAAGGATCCTAGTTTTACAGCCTTCAGTCAGTCCATGTGCTAGAATTTCACATTACACCATGAATTGTTAAGAACAGTTTAATAAGGACATGGGGAGTCCATCCACAACGAGTAAAATAAAGAAAAATGTTATTGACAACACGATATATACACTTCCCGGTAGATCCCTACCGGATCCCTGTTCTGGTTGGTGCCTTACAGCTGATCTTTTATACAAAGCTAATAGAGATTCCCCGCCACTAGCGGGTAGCTCGTACTCCGCAAGAATCACAGGGAAGGTTATTATTCCTACCCCGTAAGCCCCCTAGTGGCTATTACAGTCAGAAAATGCTGCAAACGGTCAGAAGGTCAGGCTCTATCTGTCAGAGAAATAGAGTTAGTGGCCTGGATTTTCATCCTCAAGGAGTGTAAGGGGAGTCATGAAAATTCCTTCCTCGGCTCGTTCACCCTTGGGAGAAAGTACCAGGAAAGGCAGGAGCGTCATGGTTAGGGTTGGACCAGGTGGTCCGGGGGGAAATGCTCCGGGGTGGCTGCATGCAGAGGGGGGCTGTTTAAAGGCTTGTTTCAGTGCTGTGGGACTTGATCCCCGTGACAAAAAAAACAAAGGCACTGCTGTCCTCATCCCTCAGAATTCCTTCACCCTCCAAACATTCCCCATGCCACCCCATTTCGCGCCCCCCAACATAGATGACCCCCATGACCCCATTTCCCCGCCCCACCATAGATGACCCCCCGGTGCCCCATTCCAAGGTCTGCCCTTCTACAGGCAACCTGACCATTCCCAGGGATGAAGGGTGGGGGGAGGTGGCAAAGATTGCTGCATTTGGCAAGGGTGGCTTCAATGGCATCGTCTATGCCTGGCCACCAGACGTAACTGATGCCAACATCTTCATCTTTGTCTGCCCTGGGTGGGCACTGTGTAACTCTTGAAGGAGGGAGCCCCCTACATGAGGCGGGACAACCACCCGTGATGACCACAGAATCATGCTGTCTTCACATGTCAACGTGTCTTGATGAGTGAAGTAGGGCCACAGTTGTTCAGACTTCAATTGCCAGCCAGAATGTATTGTCCATTTGTCCTTTGAAAGAATATAATCTCCTTGGGTTCAAATGTGGATGTGCAATATTACAATTTCTTGGATTTTCCTGACAGATATTCTTGACACTCCACAGACATTGCTTGATCCATTGAATATTCTCAGCATTTTCTGTTCCGCCCCCTGATTTCCAGGATCTGGTGCCTCACAGCACCTGGTGCCCAGGTTCAATTCCTGCCTTGTGGAGATTACACTTTCTCCTTTTCCCTGGGTGGGTTTCCTCCGGGTGCTCCGGTTTCCTCCCACAGTCCAAAGGTGTGCAAGTTATATGGATTGGCCATGCTAAATTGCCCCATGGTGCCCAAAATGTTAATAATAATAATAATCACTTATTGTCACAAGTAAGCTACAATGAAGTTACTGTGAAAATCCCCGAGTCGCCACATTCCAGCCCCTGTTCAGGGAGGCCGGTCCGGGAATTGAACCCGCGCTGCTGGCATTGTTCTGCATTACAAGCCAGCTGTTTAGCTCACTGTGCTAAACCAGCCCAGGTGGTGTTACGGGGTTACAGGGATATGATGGAGGAGTGGGCCTTGGTATGGTGCACTTTCAGTGGTTTGGTATCAACTCGATGGGCTGAATGGCCTCCTTCTGCACTATAGCGATTCCATGATTCTGTGACTCTATGTTCTGTAGAATATTGCTTTGGCATTTAGAATGTCAAATGGCTTAAGCTGAGCTCAGCATCTCAATTCTAATATAAGAACATAAGAACTAGGAGTCGGCCATCTGCCCCTCGAGCCTGCTCCGCCATTCAATAAGATTATATCTGGGGCAAAATTCTCCCGAAACGGCGCGATGTCCGACGACTGGCGCCCAAAACGGCGCCAATCAGACGGGCATCGCGCCGCCCCAAAGGTGCGGAATGCTCTGCATCTTTGGGGGCCGAGCCCCAACATTGAGGGGCTAGGCCGACGCCGGAGGAATTTCCGCCCCGCCAGCTGGCGGAAACGGCCTTTGTTGCCCCGCCAGCTGGCGTGGAAATGACATGCCGGGGCGGTGCATGCGCGGGAGCATCAGTGGCTGCTGACAGTTTCCCGCGCATGCGCAGTGGAGGGAGTCTCTTCCACCTCCGCCATGGTGGAGACCGTGGCGGAGGCGGAAGGGAAAGAGTGCCCCCACGGCACAGGCCCGCCCGCGGATCGGTGGGCCCCGATCGCGGGCCAGGCCACCGTGGGGGCACCCCCGGGGTCAGATCGCCCCGCGCCCCCCCCCAGGACCCCGGAGCCCGCCCGCGCCGCATTGTCCCGCCGGTAAATAGGTGCTTTAATTTACGCCGGCGGGACAATCAATTTATCGGCGGGACTTTGGCCCATCCGGGCTGGAGAATCGAGCGGGGGGGCCCGCCAACCGGTGCGGCGCGATTCCCGCCCCCGCCGAATCTCCGGTGCCGGAGACTTCGGCAACCGGCGGGGGCGGGATTCACGGCAGCCCCGCGCCCCCCCCAGGACCCCGGAGCCCGCCAGCACCCTTTCCAGCTGCAACTTACCTTCCTGTTTTTAAAATCCATCCCTCGAGCAATGAAGGACAACATTAATTTGCTTTCTTAATTACTTGCTGCACCTGTAAACCAACCTTTGGTGATTCATGCACAAGGACACCCAGGTCCCTCTGCACAGCAGCATGCTGCAATTTTTTGACATTTGAATAATAGTCCATTTTGCTGTTATTCCTACCAAAATGGATGACCTCATGTCAACGGAATTTGATACCGAAAAATGTTCCTGAGTAATGCAGAAATACAGACCCAAAACCTTTTACATAAAAAGTTGTAGTCGGAGTGCACATATTTTTTCAATATTAGGGAAGGTATCTCTTCACTGACACTAGTATGTAACTTCTGCATTTATAAATACTAATGCAGACTTTGATTTTCCTGGTTTTGAAAATGGGGCAGTCAGCAGTATAACTTTGTGCTGGCAATTCTCATAGATCAAAAAGCAGATGCCAAATGGTAGTTCCAATATAACTATGGCATGATACAAATATTTCTTCATAGCATGTAATTTGATCTCCAGGGCCCCCTCAATATAACTAAATTTGTTAATAGTTTAATTTCTGTTAAGATTTTATCCTTGATCAGATTGATTAAAAGATAGAAAATAAACATATCTTTTATGTGAATACTTTTAGCTCATAAATCCTTGAAGCTTTCAATTACTATATTTAATAAATAATCTGCTTTCATTTATATTTTCAGAGCCGCATATGTGTGCAGGCTGATTATCTGCATTCTTAATTACCCACCAGACTTTTGTGGAAACCTTCAGCATTGAGTCACCAACAGAAGTTGGGCTTTCAGCTCCGGGATGTCTCCAGGAATCAGGGACAGTGCGGAGAAGCGGTGGGTTCAGAGTAGCTATTTGAATTTACTAAGGCTGTGCCACATTGTTCAGAGGTTTTGTCTTTTGGAAGAAATGTTCAATCAAGATCTGGATTTTTCTCTTTGGAGCACCTTTTGCCAGTCTGACCATCTCATGACTTGTAAAGTTCACTCTCAACTGATGTGCAACTTTGGTCAAGAATTGTGTCTTTTCCTGTAGGGTTTGAGTTTGCACTGCAGCTTGTGAACCACAAGCTATTATGGGAGTTCAGCAGCTCCAGGCTCATCTCCATTCTTCGCAACAGTGGCATGGCTCTTCAGGGTCTCGGACCAGTCAGAACTACATATGGGGAAGAGGGCTGAACCCCTTGCCTTTGCTCTCCTAATTGCCCGCCAAAGAATTCTGCTCGGCTGGTGATCAGCAGCACCATCCACAGCTGCAGACTGGCTGGTAGACCACTTGGTATTTCTACACCTGGAGAAGATTAAGTCCACCATCCGAGGGCCAGAGGAAGGCTTCCACAAAAGGTGGAGGCCATTCACCAACTTGTTCCAAGGCCTGTTCGAAGCCAACAACTAATAGAACGGGGGAGGGGGAAGGCACGGGAGCCAATGGGACCACGGGAGAAGACAGAAATGTGAGGGGCAGAAGCAGGGGTGAGGGGAGACCAGAAAGCTGCTGACAGAGACCAGAGGGCACAAGAAAGAGAACCCTCAAAGGCAGGCCGATAGGGAGAGGGGTGGGAAGAAAGAGGGAGTGCACCGCCCACGTATAAACAGGCAACTGGTAAGTAAAGGGCGAAGGAAAGGACCCTGAAACAGTGAAAGAAGGGAGGTGGGGGGGGGGGAGGGGGGGGGGGGAGGGGGGGGGGAGGGACGGACCAAAAAAGTACAACTTGTAAATTGTAACTGTTGCATCTCCCTTTAACGACTGCACAGTGTATAAAATGTCAAAACTTTAATAAAAATATATTTTTTAAAACTATCATTCAATCTCGGATGAATGGAACACCAACTGTGCTAAAATGCATTAGCACTTGAAACATTCATAATGGACACAGCTGTCCAAGAGTGCTCTCTGAGATGGAAAAAACAGAAGATACTAATTTCTATTCCAAAGCAGAGTGCCTGCCTATCAATGGGTTGCAGAAGGTGGTGAGATTTTTTTGAAGCGTAGATTTTTTCCAAGTGACAAAAATTGTTTTTGTTTAATTAGCCAGAGCCATTTAAAAATCAGTTCATAGAATTATAGAATTTATGGTGTAGAAGGAGGCTATTTGGCCCATCGAGTCTGCACCGGCCCTTGGAAAGAGCACCCTATATAAGCCCACACCTCCACCCTATTCCCGTAACCCAGTATCCCCACCTAACCTTTTTCGGACAGTAAGGGCAATTTTGCATGGCCAATCCTCCTAATCTGCACATCTTTGGACTGTGGGAAGAAACCGTAGCGCTCGGAGGAAACCTACGCAGACACGGGGAGAACGTGCAGACTCCGCACAGACCCAAGCCGGGAATCGAACCTAGGACACTGGTGCTGTGAAGCGACTGTGCTAACCACTGTGCTACCGTGCCACCCGTTCAAAAGATGGCAGCACAGATTGACAGGATGGTTTGTAACATTTTCAGCATAATGGAATTTCCTCCATTGGAAAGGCATGTGAACAATTACACAGCGCTGGCCAATATAAGGGTTAACTTACATTTGCAGGGCAGATGCGTATGATTAATCACTGCATCAAAACACATCAACATTACAATATTTAATAATGAATTTTGAAGGTGTGAAAAATATTTCACACTCGCATTTCAATATGTTTCGGATTTCTCAACAGGCTGTCCATTTTCTACACAGACACTCAAATCCTATCACGTTTCTGAAGGACTTCCAAAACCCCACACCAGATGAAAATGGTGTGCAGAAAGAAGTCTGAATTTTGTCCCCTGTTTAAAACGTTGAACCCAATCCCAGTCGGGGCAGGTATTTCGCACCTGGCACAAAGCCAGGGGTAAACAACGTGGAGTTGAAAATGCAGAGGAAGATCAGATTTCCTCAGAGAAAGAAATGTAGCTCTTCACGCACCCAAATGTGCCCCTGCACCCAACTGAAAATTCGGCCTATGCTCTTTCTGTTCTGGAGTGTATAAAAGATGCTGCGACACTATTCAAAAGAAAGCACAGGTTCTTCTCGTGTCCGAGCCAAAGTCTTTGCGCAGCTTTCCTCACCAAAGGTTCGATTAACCAATCCTTCCCATCCCTTCTGGTTTGTGTGATCTTGCTGTGTGCACATTGACTACCATGTTCATACACATGACAACAACCCCTTTACATTTAGTTCATTAATTTCTTGGAGCACATCCTTAGGATATTATATGGGCAACATAAAAGGTTCTTTCTTCAACTAAGATTTTTTTTTTAATTTTGAAAATAATTATTTGACGGAATATACTGGGTACAGGACATGCTTCAGATATTTATGAGATGCACAATTCAAGGAGAAAATATCCACCTAAACTTTGCTTGAACTCAGAACTCCTTGGGCTGGATTCTCCGCAGCATCGCGCCGAAATCGCGGCCGGCGCCGGAGCGGAGAATCCAGCTTCACGCCGTAATCGGGCAATTCTCCGGGCGGCATCTGACCCGGAAGTGCGGGGGCCCGTATCTGCAGCAAAAGCTGTGAGATTCACTGCAGGTCCCTGCTAGCCCCCTGCAGGCTATAAATTCGTCTAACTGTTTTCAAGGAATTTCGGGAATAAAAGTCGACCGTTTTTACGCTGGCGTGGGGACATAGTCTCATTTTGGGAGAATCCTCAGATTTCTTTGAAATCAATAGTATTACCGACTCTTAAGGCTGAATTCCTGGGGTGGGATTCTCTGTTAGCTGATGCTGAAATCGCGAAACGCGATCGTGGCTGCTGAGGGAGAGAGAGAGAGGGTGTGGAAAGCATCCAACATCGCCAGAGTTTGCTGACAGTTGTGCCGCTGGCCAGGGGGCCTCTGCCAGGGCCGAGAAGGAGTAGCGGGAGGTGGCCAGGAGATGGGTTGTGGGGTCGAGGTGGATGGGCATGGAACACTCTTGTTGCAGCCATGCAACCAAGGCAGCCATGCAGCTGAGCACGCCGCTGACTGCCCACTGTGACCTTCGGGCCATAGGTCGTATGGGTGACCCCAGGCCACTACCCTAGGTGCCCTCTGACCCCAGCCGACCTATCAGCTGTAAGGGCGTGCTCCAGTACAACCAGTGCCATCGTTTTAGCTGGGATGAGAGTGTGTGGGGAGTGTAATGTGTATATGCGGCTGCAGCTTGTCAGCCTTCCGAGTCTCAATCACGGACCCGGCAAATCCCGCACCGTTTTCCATTGGAATCGATTGTGTTCCATGTGGTGCCGATGCTCGCCCCTCCATGGTAACTGAATCAGTCCAGGTGCGCTGCCAGTTGTGCTGTCGTGAAAGTCCACGAATTCAGCCCGGATGTCAACACTTCAGTCTCATGAATGGAGAACCACGCCCCGGTATTTGTCAAGTTTTAGATTACTGGGGGTTTCTGAAATATTTTGCGTTATTAAACCCAAAGAAAGAGAAAGACCTGGGGCGTCATTCTCCGACCCCCCGCCGGGTTGGAGAATCGCCGGGGGCTGCCGTGAATCCCGCCCCCGCCGGTTGCCGAAGTCTCCGGCACCGGATATTCGGCGGGGGCGGGAATCGGGCCGCGCCGGTTGCGGGCCCCCCCGCTCGATTCTCCGCCCCGGATGGACCGAAGTCCCGCCGATAAATTGCCTGTCCCGCCGGCGTAAATTAAAGTACCTATTTACCGGCGTGGGCGGGCTCCGGGGTCCTGGGGGGGGGCGCGGGGCGATCTGACCCCGGGGGGTGCCCCCACGGTGGCCTGGCCCACCGATCCGCAGGCGGGCCTGTGCCATGGGGGCACTCTTTCCCTTCCGCCTCCGCCACGGTCTCCACCATGGCGGAGGCGGAAGAGACTCTCCCCACTGCGCATGCGCGGGAAACTGTCAGCGGTTGCTGACGCTCCCGCGCATGCGCCGCCCCGAGATGTCATTTCCGCGCCAGCTGGCGGGGCAACAAATGCCATTTCCGCCAGCTGGCGGGGCGGAAATCCCTCTGGCGTAGGCCTAGCCCCTCAATGTCGGGGCTCGGCCGCCAAAGATGCGGCGTTTTGGGCGCCAGTCGCCGGACATCGCGCCGTTGGGGGAGAATTTCGCCCAGTGTGTCCCAAGAACAAGGAGATGAACATTATATACAAAGCACTTGAACGATTAAATGGAAGAACAGAACAAATCAGAAAGTCCATGGGCACGATTCTCCACTCCCACGCCAGTTGGGAGAATCGCCTGGGCCACCAAAATTTCCCGGGACGCCGGTCCGATGCCCTCCCGCGATTCTCCCAAGCGGCGGGAATGGCCCGGTCGAGTTTCGCGGGCCGCAGTCCGGAGAATCGCCGGAGACACCGAAAATGGCGATTCTCCGACACTCCCGCTATTCTGAGGCCCGGATGGGCCGAGCGGCCAGGCCAAAACGGCGGGTTCCCCCCAGCGCCGTCCACACCTGGTCGCTGCAGTCGTGAGCGGTGCGTGAATGCTGGGGGGGCGGCCTGTGGGGGGGGTGAGGGGGGGATCCTGCACCGAGGGGTACCTCAGATGTGGGGTGGCCCGCGATCGGTGCCCACCGATCATCGGGCCGTCCTCTCTGAAGGAGGACCTCCTTCCTTCCGCGGCCCCGCAAGATCCATCATACATCTTCTTGCGGGGCGGACTTAGAGAGGATGGCAACCACGCATGCGCAGGTTGGCGCCGGCCAACCCGCGCATGCGCGGATGACGCCCGTTATGCGGCGCAGCCGCGTCATCTATGCGGCGCCGCTTTTACGCGGACGACAAGGCCTGGCGCGTGTAGATGACGCGGCCCCGATCCTGGCCCATTGTCAGGGCCTGAATCGGTCGGGACCGGGGCCGTTTCACGCCGTCGTGATCCTCAACGGCGTTCACGACGGCGCGGCCACTTTGGCGCGTGAGTGGAGAATCCCGCCCCATAAGTCCACAAAGTACACAAATTAAGTTGCATATCATGGAGTCGGAGGTGGGTCCGTAGCTGCAAGATTGCGGAAGAATGCGGAGGTGTGTGAGAAAGGATTGGAAAGGTTCATCCTTACCCTGCAAACGCTGCTGGAACATGTAGCGTTCAAAACTTTCATTCACCTCTATGCTGCAGTGAGTGTCGAACTTGAGGAGGACCGTCTTGAACTTCGTCTTGTCTTCATCATCTGCGAAGGTGAGAGAGTTGAAAATGTGATGGCATGGTCCCCGGCTGTGGAGTGGAGAAGAGCTATCTTTCTGGTGTCCGAGGCACCCTCCCTGTCCATGGCTTCGAGGAAGAGCTGGAAGCGCTGTTTGAAAATCTTCCAGTTGGCCCTGAGGTTGGCGGCGATGTGGAGCGGTGGCGGCAGGCTGATGTTGTCCATGTTGCAGGATGAAGGAATGCTGACGGAAGGCAGATCACTTGCAGGTAGGTCTAAGAAGTGCTAGTATCCCACCATTCCTGGTATCATGATGTGTTGGGTGTTCTGGATTACATACAGGTCACCAACACTTGAAATAGTGCAACACTATTTTATTGAATCATTAACTGTTTAAACATACTTAGACTGTGGGTTAATACGATACTAGCTTTAACTAAAGACCTCTGCCTTGTCCTAACCAGTCAATGCACTCAGCACATGGTGAATGTCTGTGTTGCAGGCTGTGAGCTCTGTCCTCCGAGCTAGCTGCAACTCGAATCAGCGGGAACTCTAATGCTCCCTGTCTTTATAGTGCGTGTGCTCTCACTGGTGATTGGCTGTGGTGTTGTGTATGGTGATTGGTCCCACTGTGTGTCCATCAGTGTGTGTCTGCACCATGATATACTGGTGTATATTATGACAAGGGTGACTGTACAAAAGCCTCGGATCGGGACGGAGTGGGATCCGGAGGCAAGGGAGATCCTTTGATTGTCAGGGTGGACCGCGAGGGAGCAGCGCCTTACCGTATCTGGGTGAACGAAGCTTTCGGTGCTCCCGGAGTCCAGCAGGCACGAGGTCGCATGGCCGGTGATTTTAACCGTCGTCGACGCGGTGGCCAGGTTGTGCGGGCGAGATTGGTCCAACGACATCGAAGCAAGCTGCAGATAGCCATCGGATGCTTCAGGTGGTGAGCATGTGCGGTTCCGATGTCGGGCTGTCCGGAGACCCTGGGCTGGACAAGATGGCGGCACCCATGGTGCGCACACTGCGGGGTCGGGACAAGATGGCGGCGCCCATGGTGCACACATTGCGGGGTCGGGACAAGATGACAAGACGCCCATGGGGTGCACGTGGCCGAAGGGGGACAAGGTGGCGGCGCCCATTGGTTGCACATGGACCCAGGAGGAGAAGATGGCGGCTCCCATTGTGCGTCTGGCGTGGGGGAGGGGGCGATAGCGGGCGCTATCGCAGCGACTGCGCGGGCCTGGCACACAGCTGCGAAGTGGCCCTCTTTACTGCAGGCTTAACAAATGGCAGTGCGGGCCGGGCAGTTTTGGTGGGGGTGCTTCTGCTGACCGCAGAAGTAGCAGTGGGGACCCCCGGGGTGTGCGGATCGGCGTGCGGCGCAGGCGTATTGGGAAGTCAGGGCCCCGGCTGAGGAGGTCGTCGGCGGGGTCCAGGAGGGGTAGGAAGGAGTAGGAGGGTGGGAGGGGTACGATTGTAGGTTACGGGATGTGACCGTCATGGAGAGCGCCAAGGTTTTCTTCTCCGCCAGTTCGAGCGTGGCCTCTTCCAGTAATCGTTCGCGGATGCGGTCCGAAGAAGGCATTGGGCATGAGGAGATTCGCGTGTTCGGCTGCCGTAACGGCCTGACAGTCACAGTCCCGGACGAGTGAAATTAGGTCCCGCCAGAAGTCTTCGATGGACTCACCAGATAGTTGCGAGCGGATGGCGAGTACATGCCTGGCGAAGAGCGTGTTCGCCTTCTGCGCGTAGTGTTCCTTAAGGAGTTCAATTGCTTTTGTATAATTCGTGGCATCTTGGATCAACGGGAACACGCTGGAGCTCAGTCTGGAGTACAGGACGTTTATCTTCTGAGCTTCCGTTGGCGCAGTGTCCGCCGTGTTGATGTAGGCCTCAAAACATGCTAGCCAGTGAGCAAAGTCTTTCCTGGCGTGGGGCGAGTGCGGATCCAGCTGCAGGCGATCGGGCTTAATTCGGATATCCATTCTGTGGAACATCTGACTGTAATAAATTGATGCACTATCAGTTGCACAAAGACTAAAGTTGGGTACAACTGTGGCTTTATTACAGTCAGATGCGTGCCGTCTGCTGCAGCTGGCGAAATGGCAGGGCACTGGAGGTCATGCATATTTATACAGTTCTCCATGGGTGGAGCCAGCTGGCAGGAGCTACCGGCGAACCTGTAGTGGAGGTCCTCCCTTACATCTCCTATTACAGTGGTTCAGCACACCTGGCAGCTATCCACCCCTTCCTAGGGGGCTAGTACGGCACCGGAGTGGTCTCCGCAGCTCTGGCACCCGAAAGCCGGCGCTCCACGGCCGGTGCGAGTCCGCGCATGCGTGCCATGGCCGGCGCGAGATCACACATGTGCGCCACAGTCAGCATGAGTTCGCGCATGCACGTGGGTTCCCGTCTCCACGCCGGCCCTACAGGGGCCCAGCGCAGAGGAACATAGGCCCCCACAGACCCAAACCGCCCGCCGATCGGTAGGCCCCGATCGCAGGCCAGGCCACCGTGGAGGCCCCCTCCCCACCGGGGTCGGATCCCTTCGTCCTCACACCAGGACGTCCCCCGCAGACAGAACTCCGAGTTCCCCCGTGTGGGACCATACGTAACCCACGCCGGCGGGACTCGGCCGAACTTGGCGGGCACTCGGCCCGTTGAGGCCTGAAGAATCACCGGGGGGGGGGCGCTTTCAACGGCCCCCGACCGGCGCGACGGCGATCCCGCGGGCACCGGAGAATCGGCGAGCCAGTGTCGGGGCGGCGTGGTGCAATTCTCGTGCCCCCCCTGCTGGTTCTCCGACCCAGCGCGGGGTCGGAGAATCCCGGCCAGGATGTTTAAATCCCTCCCACACAGATTAAATCCTGCCCCACAGCCCATTGAAAATCCCCACCTTTCCGCATCAATGAAACAAAGAGTTCCAATCAAGTTTGGCAGGGTCGCCATTGGGTTGTGCAGGTAGCCAATGGATTTATTGTGAATGGTTATTTAGTGATGTGTTCATACCTTCAAACAGAATCTCTTACCCAAATTTTAAAGTTTACTTGTGTAGTGATTCTGGGGTCTGTCTCTTTAAGGCAGCACCGCATAAGGGGGTCACCGAGCTTGAGAGGCCAATGGGAACTGAGAGTGAGTGATCACCACAGAGGGTGGAGTCCTCTCTCAGGCAGAATACATCTAGAAGCCATGTCGTAAACATGTGAGGACTGGGGCAGCCAGGTAGGCCTTTCCAAGGCAGCCTAGGGCTGCAACCCCTGTACATAGTATCTCTTTATCAATAAATACCTTTTGTTCCTAACAAAGTGTCTTGATATCACCAGAGTGTGCCGCACCATTACAATTTGTAATGTAACAGGTTCCAACACAGAGGCAGCTAACAAATAACACAGCACAGGAGCTGGATTAAGTGGGCAATATTTCACTGTGTCACAACCTGACAGATGAGTGGATTAGCCAACGAGCTGATATTCTTACTGACCGTACTCCCATCTCTTTCGCATCGGTTGACAAAAGACAGTGAGTTGGCCAAATAACATATCCTTGCCGCCAATGCGGTCCCTCATGGACAGATGGATGGATGAATGATGACCTAGCCAGCTGGCAGCTAATCTCACTGCCATACTCTAAACTTAATCTCACAGACTGGAAGAGACCAGTAGCTTGGCCAACGAAAAAGGCACTCGCTCATGAACTGACAGATTAGCAACTGTCCAACTGAGATATTACTCCCTTTTGCCTGTGTGATCAGCCACAGGCTTGCAATAATGAAGCATTTTCCCTTCGGTTAGTCAATGTCAACGCGACAGGTTCTAAGGTTGCAACTTGGACTCGTACCTGGAGTTAGAGTGATAGGGCTGGCAGCAGAACATGTGACATTTTTTTAAATATACATTTAGAGTACCCAATTCTTCCTTTTTCCCAATTAAGGGGCAATTTAGCGTGGCCAATTCACCTACCCTGCACACCTTTTTGGGTTGTGGGGGTGAGACCCACGCAGGGATGGGGAGAATGTGCAAACTCCCCATGAGCTACTGCCCATCCCTGAACGTTTGAAATTTAATGTAATGGGGGCAATTAAAATGCCACTGTCTGGGGGGGAATACAGGGGCGAGATTCTCCGGAAACGGCACAATGTCCGCCGACTGGCGCCCAAAACAGCGCAAATCAGACGGGCATCGGGCCGCCCCAAAGGTGCGGAATGCTCCGCATCTTTGGGGGCCGAGCCCCAACATTGAGGGGCTAGGCCGGCGCCGGACGAATTTCCGCCCCGCCAGCTGGCGGAAAAGGCCTTTGGTGCCCCGCAAGCTGGCGTGGAAATGACTGGCGAAATTCTCCCCCAACGGCGCGATGTCCACCGACTGGCGCCAAAGACGGCGCCAATCAGACGGGCATCGCGCCGGCCCAAAGGTGCGGAATGCTCCGCATCTTTGGCGGCCTAGCCCCAACATTGAGGGGCTAGGCCGACGCCGGAGGGATTTCCGCCCCGCCAGCTGGCGGAAATGGCGTTTGTTGCGCCAGCTGGCGCGGAAATGCGGCGCATGCGCGGGAGCGTCAGCGGCCGCTGTCAGTTTCCCGGCGCATGCGCGGGAGCGTCAGCGGCCGCTGTCAGTTTCCCGCTCATGCGCAGTGGGGAGAGTCTCTTCCGCCTCCGCCATGGTGGAGGCCGTGGCGGAGGCGGAAGGGAAAGAGTGCCCCCACGGCACAGGCCCGCCCGCGGATCGGTGGGCCCCGATCGTGGGCCAGGCCACCGTGGGGGCACCCCCCGGGGTCAGATCGCCCCGCGCCCCCCCCAGGACCCTGGAGCCCGCCCACGCCGCCTGGTCCCGCCGGTAAATACCAGGTTTGATTTACGCCGGCGGGACAGGCAATTTCTGGGCGGGACTTCGGCCCATCCGGGCCGGAGAATCCAGCGGTGGGTCCCGCCAACCGGCGCGGCCCGATTCCCGCCCCCGCCCAATCTCCGGTACCGGAGACTTCGGCGGGGGCGGGATTCACGGCGGCCAACGGCCATTCTCCGACCCGGCGGGGGGTCGGAGAATCTTGCCCCAGATTCTGAAAGCTTTCGCAAAGTATTAGAAGGCATTTCAAACCCCTGAGAGCCTTTTCCAAGATAAAGAAGCAGGAGATTTAAAACTAACAACAAAATAAATTAAAGTAAAGGACATTTTCGAGGATGCACAGTCATCGCCCGTCGTGTAGCAAAATGGTAGAAGCTAGGCCGCGATTCTCCCATGCCACGCCATTTGGGAGAATCGCCATGCACGGCACTTTTTCCCGTGGCGCTGGTCCGACGCCGTTCCGCCATTCTCCCAACCGGCGAGAGCAGCGTCAACGAGGTCGGCCCCGCGATGCCAGAGAATCGCCAAGTAATGCATGCGATTCTCCCTGCCCCCGCTATTCAGCAACCCGGATGGGCCGAAGTCCCGACGGCGTGATCCCAGGTCACATGCTGGCTGACGATGTGGATGAAGGAGGTGAGTGGGCGGGCTCACCCCAGGAAGCAGGACGCTGCATCCATGGCCGGTGATGGCGGGTGGGGGGTTTCTGACGTGTATGCCGGTTGGGGGCGGTGAGGACAGGGTTAAGGAGGATGGGGTGTGGGAAGGAGTAGAGGGAAGGAGGAGGGGGTGGGGGAATGAGAAAGGGGAAGGGGGAGGGATTGGGGGAATGAGACAGGGGAAGGGGGAGGGGTTGGGGGAAGGAGTAGAGGGAAGGGGAGGGGGTGGGAGAAGGAGAAGGGGAAGGGCGGGGTGGGGGAAGGAGTAGAGGGAAGGGGGAGGGGTTGGGGGAAGGACTAGAGGGAAGGAGGAGGGGGTGGGGGAAGGGGGAGGGGGTGGGGAAGGAGTAGAGGGAAGGGGAGGGGTAGCGGGAAGAAGCAGAGGGGAAGGGGAGGGGGAGGGGAGGCGGTAGGGGTTGGGGGAAGGAGTAGATGGAAGGGGGAGGGGGTGAGGGAAGGGGTAGAGGGAAGGGGAGGGGGTGGGGGAATGAGAAGGAGGAAGGAGGAGGGGGTGGGGCAAATGATGCCACCATTCTGTCAGGGGAGGGGAGTCTCGCCAAGGGTACCCACGACCCGCGGGACAGACACCCCAGCTGGAGTGCCATGGCAGGACGGTGGCGAAGACACGCTGCCAAGTTGAGGTCATGGTGATGGTCTGTGGCCACTGGCGCTGCAATGAGGAGGGGCGGGGTGAACTGGGCGGGAGACAGATACTGTGAGCAGGTGTAACGGTGCATGCGTGAATGAACCGTGACCAGGCAGCCAGGGCACCCATATATCCAAAGGGCCCTGACTGCCTACGTGCCAAAGCGCCCTCCTTACAAATGTCGGCCTCCTTACAAATGAGCCGGCGGCTCAGTGAAGCTGCTGCAGAGGCGGATGCAGCAGAGGGACTGGCTGCAGAGGGCTCCTGCTGCAGGCCTCTCGCTCGATAGGTCCAAGAGGAGGCGGAGGGCGAAAATGACCTCCACGTCGTCGGGCAGGAAGAGGTCGACGACTCAGATCCTGATGGGGCACCAGGGGAGGAGCACGAGCAGGTGGTCGGGTCATGGCGGCGGAGACGCCCCATGCGGCCTCGTGTGTACCCAGACCGCATTTCGTTCCAGGACCTTACGGGCGCGGCATGCAGGAGGAGACTCAGATTGAGCCATAAGACGGTGGCACATATGCCATCTAATGGCGCACCTGGCATCACGTGGAATGGGGGATGGACATGCCATACCGGTGAGGGCCAAGGTCACGGTTGCCCTCATGCAATGGGGTCCTTCCAGGCGCCAAGCGGGGACCTCTCTGGAATCTCTCAGACATCGGTGCACCGCTGCATCCAGGCCGTTACCGACGCCCTCTATGCCGTCGCAAAAAGATACATTGATTTCCCGGAGGACCATGCACACCAGGCTGCCAGGGCAGCGGAATTCGCTGGTCCCGATGGTCCAAGGCGTTGTTGATGGGGTGCATGTCAACCTGCGTGCACCTTCCGAGAACAGGGACATTTCCTGAACAGGAAGGGGAGCTATACTCTATGAACGTCCAGGTGGTCTGCGGCCATCGAATGTGAATAATGCACTTGTGCGTCCAATACCCGGGCAGCGTGCATGATGCCTTCATACTGGCGCATCATTCATACCCGCTATTTTCGAGGGACGCACACCCCAGATGAGGGGCTGGTTGCTGGACGACAGGGCTTACCCACTGCGGCCGTGGCTGATGACGCCTATACGGCGGCCACAGACCAACGCGGAGACCCGCTATAATGAGGCCCATGCTGCAACCAGGGGTGTTGTGGAGAGGTGCTTCGGCCTCCTCAAAATGAGATTCCGGTGCCTGGACCGCTCTGGAGGCGCTCTGCAGTACCACCCCGACAGGGTCGGAAGAATTTTTGTGGCCTGCTGCGTTTTGCACAACATTGCCCAACAGAGGGGCGATGTCATGGAGGAGGATGCACCAGGTGAGCCCAATGAGGGCGACGCCTCTGAACATGAGGAGGAGGAGGAGGAGGGGGAGGATGGGAGGGCGGCGGGACACAGACATCACCAGGGTGCGGGATATGGCCGGGAGGCTGCACGACGCCCCCGGCTGGGATAGCGAGCACGCGAGGCGTTGATCGCCGCACGTTTCACACACGAGGGGTAGGGCATCGTTGTACAGGGCAATTGCACTGTTGGTCGCGCACAAAGGCACCACCCAGCACTCCCCCACATCCTGCACCATCGCACAACCCTAACACCCAAAGCACCACTCTCACGCAACCCTACACCTGCGGCACATCGTTAATCTAGTAACACATTTACTTCTGTCAGCGGGTGTGAACAGTGCCATGTTGGATGATGACAACCCCGCTCTGCGATGAGCTGTGAGCTCCGGATCGCTATAGAATGTCTGACTCATGGCCATATCTGAACCCTCCACCTCGGTGTTCCCTTTATGCGTCACGGACACTCCATCACATGTCCATGTGGAGCAGCAGGTGTCGGTGTGCTGAGGACGACGGCGAGCCTGGGGTTCGGGGGGGGAGGGCACACCATTGTAATGAACTTCGAACACCATCGTCACCGGGCCCCCTCAGGCACCGGACATAGGACAGATGCATCTAGGTTTGGTGTAACAACTTTAATAGTGACATTCAAAGACAAGTGCCCTAGCCCCTATAACTAATCTGTGCCCTGCACCTGTGCCAACTTACTACGTGTCTAACGTTTTGGCCTTACGGGCCCTACCACTACGTCTAGGTGTTTCCCCAGACAGTACAGCAGGAGTGGAGGCGGACTGCTGAGAATCCTGCCCTTCGACGTGGCTCCCCGTCGGCGCGCGTTTCCTGGGGCGGCCTGGCCTGGATGGGCCAGGCGGCTCGGCGGGCACGCTGAATGGCATGGTGCCAGCCTGCTCAGCCCGCTGCCCACCAGATGCACCAGGGACAGAACGGGGTGAGTCCGAGTGTTCCGGTCCCTCCCTTACTTGTGTAACCGGGACGGGCACCGGAACCTCCTCCTCCCTCGAGGAGCCCGGTGGCCCCTGGGCCTCTCTATGGGACGGTGGTGCGCGCGGAGGCAAGCCCCGTTGCACCACCGACACCTGGCGCTGCCAGTCCTGGAGGCCCGCTGTGGAATCGACCAGGGTCTGAACGTTCCCAGCGATGGAGCTCAGGGAGTGCGACATCCCTGTCAGGGACTGTGCGACCTCCCACTGGGATTGTGCGACGCCATCCATCACATGGGCAAGGCCGCCGATGCTCTCAGCGATGGCCTGCTGGGACAGGGCCATGGCCTGCTGGGACTGGGCCAGACCCCGGAGCGCGGCGGCCATGTCCAGCTGGCTCTGGGACATGGCTGCCTGTGAGAGGGCAGCCCTGTCATGGGCCACGGATGACACATGCACACTAAGCCCCACGCCTTGAAGAACCTGACCCATGGCCGTAACCGTTGCCGCCATCGCGGACGCCACCCGTGCGGTGTCGGCCTGGGTGGCAGTCATGACCGGCTCCATTTCCTGCTCGTGGACGCGGATGGCCTCCTCCAGCTGCGTCTGCAGTTGCCGGATGACAGCCGTCATCCCGTTGTCTTATCCCTGGGTTTGCAAATGCATCGGGTCTGTGGGTGGGTCTGGCAAGTCCAGGAACCCGGGAACCGTCTGGGCGGCAGCTGGGTTCTGAGCCTGGGCTGCCCTCCGACCGTCCAGCCCCTCGGCTGCTCCTACCTCCACCTGCTGTAGCGGTTCGGCTGGGTGGTGCGCACCAGTCAGTGACCCAGAAGCCTCATCACTTACTTGCCCAACCGAGGTGAGTGTATCTGCGATGGTTGAAATGGTGGGTGACAGCAGTGCCGCAGACGCTAGGTCCTCGTCTGTCCCCAGGTCCGGGGTATCCTGGCTCGAACCTTGGCCGGTGCATTTAGTCCACGGCCCATGTCAGGTGCCATGCCCCTGTCCTTCGTCTGTCGCAACGTCCTCTGTGCGTCACTGTCCTGAGGGGCTGTCCAGTCGCCGTCAGTGTCCTGGGGGCTGTCCTGTCGCCGTCACTGTCCTGGGGGCTGTCCTGTCGCCGTCACTGTCCTGGGGGCTGTCCTGTCGCCGTCACTGTCCTGGGGGCTGTCCTGTCGCCATCAGTGTCCTGGGGGCTGTCCTCTCGCCGTCACTGTCCTGGGGGCTGTCCTCTCGCCGTCACTGTCCTGGGGGCTGTCCTCTCGCCGTCACTGTCCTGGGGGCTGTCCTGTCGCCGTCACTGTCCTGGGGCTGTCCTGTCGCCGTCAGTGTCCTGGGGGCTGTCCTGTCGCCGTCAGTGTCCTGGGGGCTGTCCTGTCGCCGTCAGTGTCCTGGCCCACTGTACCCTCCTCGTCCGTCTCACTGTCATCTGTGTCATGACTGTCCGTCCTGACGTCTCTGTCTGTCCTCTATCGTCGCCCTTCAGTGGCCCGGCCTCAGAGGAGGGCCCTCCAGCCCGTGATCCTTTCCCTCTGTGCCGTGCGTCACTGTGGCCGGAAGAGGTTGGAGCTGAACGGCGGTTCCAGGACGGTGATCTTCTGGCCCTTGAGAACACAATAAGGCACGTTTCATTATACACACGGGGTCGTTTGAGAGGGGGTGGAGGGGGCAATGTGAGGGGGTGGAGTGTGGTGGTGGTGGAGTGTGAGGGGGTGGAGTGTGAGGGGGTGGAGTGTGAGGCGGTGGGGTGTGAGGGGGTGGAGTGTGAGGGGGTGGAGTGTGGTGGTGGTGGAGTGTGAGGGGGTGGAGTGTGAGGGGGTGGAGTGTGAGGCGGTGGAGTGTGAGGCGGTGGAGTGTGAGGGGGTGGAGTGTGAGGGGGTGGAGTGTGGTGGTGGTGGAGTGTGAGGGGGTGGAGTGTGAGGGGGTGGAGTGTGAGGCGGTGGGGTGTGAGGGGGTGGATTGTGAGGGGGTGGAGTGTGAGGGGGTGAATTGTGAAGGGGTGGAGTGTGAGGGGTGGAGTGTGAGGGGGTGGAGTGTGAGGGGGTGGAGTGTGAGGGGGTGGAGTGTGAGGCGGTGGGGTGTGAGGCGGTGGGGTGTGAGGGGGTGGAGTATGAGGCGGTGGGGTGTGAGGGGGTGGAGTGTGAGGGGGTGGAGTGTGAGGGGGTGGAGTGTGAGGGTGTGGAGTGAGAGGGGGTGGAGTGTGAGGGGGTGGAGTGTGGTGGTGGTGGAGTGTGAGGGGGTGGCGTGTGAGGGGGTGGAGTGTGAGGCGGTGGGGTGTGAGGGGGTGGAGTGTGAGGGGGTGGAGTGTGAGGGGGTGGAGTGTGAGGGGGTGGAGTGAGAGGGGGTGGAGTGTGAGGGTGGTGGAGTGTGAGGGGGTGGAGTGTGAGGGGGTGGAGTGTGAGGGGGTGGAGTGAGAGGGGGTGGAGTGTGAGGGAGGTGGAGTGTGAGGGAGGTGGAGTGTGAGGGGGTGGAGTGTGAGGGTGGTGGAGTGTGAGGGGGTGGAGTGTGAGGGGGTGGAGTGTGAGGGGGTGGAGTGAGAGGGGGTGGAGTGTGAGGGAGGTGGAGTGTGAGGGGGTGGAGTGTGAGGAGGTGGAGTGTGAGGGGGTGGAGTGTGAGGGGGTGGAGTGAGAGGGGGTGGAGTGTGAGGGGGTGGAGTGTGAGGGAGGTGGAGTGTGAGGGGGTGGAGTGTGAGGGGGTGGAGTGTGAGGGGGTGGAGTGTGAGGGGGTGGAGTGAGAGGGGGTGGAGTGTGAGGGAGGTGGAGTGTGAGGGGGTGGAGTGTGAAGGGGTGGAGTGAGAGGGGGTGGAGTGTGAGGAGGTGGAGTGTGAGGAGGTGGAGTGTGAGGGGGTGGAGTGTGAGGGGGTGGAGTGTGAGGGGGTGGAGTGTGAGAGGGGTGGAGTGTGATAGGGGTGGAGTGCGAGGGACTGGAGTGTGAGGGGGTGGAGTGTGAGGGTGGTGGAGTGTGAGGGGGTGGAGTGTGAGGAGGTGGAGTGTGAGGGGGTGGAGTGTGGGAGGGGTGGAGTGCGAGGGGCTGGAGTGTGAGGGGGTGGAGTGTGAGGGGGCGGAGTGTGAGGGGGCGGAGTGTGAGGGGGTGGAGTGTGAAGGGGGTTGAGTGTGAGGAGGTGGAGTGTGAGGGGTGTGGAGTGTGAGGGGGTGGAGTGTGAGGGGGTGGAGTGTGAGTAGGTGGAGTGTGAGGGGGGTGGAGTGTGAGGAGGTGGAGTGTGAGGGGGTGGAGTGTGAGGAGGTGGAGTGTGAGGGGTGTGGAGTGTGAGGGGGTGGAGTGTGAGGGGGTGGAGTGTGAGTAGGTGGATTGTGAGGGGGGTGGAGTGTGAGGGGGTGGAGTGTGAAGGGGGTGGAGTGTGAGGAGGTGGAGTGTGAGGGGTGTGGAGTGTGAGGGGGTGGAGTGTGAGGGGGTGGAGTGTGAGTAGGTGGAGTGTGAGGGGGGTGGAGTGTGAGGAGGTGGAGTGTGAGGGGGTGGAGTGTGAGGAGGTGGAGTGTGAGGGGGTGGAGTGTGAGGAGGTGGAGTGTGAGGGGGTGGGGGTACTGATGGGCTGAGGGACTGCATGCAGACAGGGGATTCTCACTTGGTGCTGCACCTCTGACCTGGCACGGAGCTACCTCCCGGCAGGCGGCTCCCCCAGCAAGGTCCTGAACCCTCTGCTCGTAAGGGGTTGGAGCTCAGGTGATCTCGCTCCGGGTCTTGAACGCTACCTGTGCTTGTGAGCAGTGTGTGGGGGGGGGGGGATTATCACTCGGTGGGGACAGCGTTCACGACGTCGCGGACACTTAGTCCCCCGATTGGAGAATCGCGCCCCTGGTGCCATGACAGGAGTAAACATCAGGCAGGAATAACCTTAAGACTGCTGCAAGAATCTTATTTATGGTTATTTGTCCGGGTACAGTATTTCAGTGCTGGGCGCCTGGACTAATAGTCTCCAGGGGAGTTAAAGGATTTGTATTCAGTTCCTTTATAAGAAAATCGGGAAACAAAATTAAAAACCGGTGTTGAAAAGTGACCATGGGCGTCATTCTCCGATCCCCCGCCGGGTCGGAGAATCGCCGGGGGCTGCCGTGAATCCCGCCCCCGCCGGTTGCCGAAGTCTCCGGCACCAGAGATTCGGCGGGGGCGGGAATCGCGCCGCGCCGGTTGGCGGGCCCCACCGCTCGATTCTCCGGCCCGAATTGGCCGAAGCCCCGCCGATAAATTGCCTGTCCCGCCGGCGTAAATTAAAGCACCTACCTTACCGGCGGGACAAGGCGGCGCGGGCGGGCTCCGGGGTCCTGGGGGGGGAGCGGGGCGATCTGGCCCCGAGGGGTGCCCCCACGGTGGCCTGGCCCGCGATCGGGGCCCACCGATCCGCGGGCGGGCCTGTGCCGTGGGGGCACTCTTTCCCTTCCGCCTCCGCCACAGTCTCCACCATGGTGGAGGCGGAAGAGACTCCCTCCACTGCGCATGCGCGGGAAACTGTCAGCGGCCGCTGATGCTCCCGCGCATGCGCCGCCCCGACATGTCATTTCTGCGCCAGCTGGCGGGGCACCAAAGGCCGTTTCCGCCAGCTGGCGGGGCGGAAATTCCTCCGGCGCCGGCCTAGCCCCTCAAGGTTGGGGCTCGGCCCCCAAAGATGCGGAGCATTCCGCACCTTTGGGGCGGCGTGATGCCCGTCTGATTGGCGCCGTTTTGGGCGCCAGTCGGCAGACATCGCGCCGTTTCGGGAGAATTTTGCCCCACGAAGCTCTCAGTTTGTTGTAAAAACCCAATAGATCTTTCAATGTCATTTAGGGAGGCAGATTTGTCACCCTCTTCCTGTTTTGACCCATTTGGGTTTCCACAGTAATGTGATTGAATGTGAAGTGGCCAAGCAAGCAACTCAGTCGCATCCACCCACGACAGTGTTTCAAGAAGGCCGACCACTGCCTTCTTCAGGGTGACCTGGGATTGGCAATAAATATCAGCCATACCAATGGTGCCCTCTCCAAGAATGAGCAAAAAAACCCCAATTTGCCTGCACAAGTCGCACTTTAAAGGACTCGGGGCGGGATTCTCCTGAATCCCTGCGATGGCCTGATGCTGGCGTAAAAAGCAACGCGAACCACTCGGGTGTCGGGCTGACCGGAAGTTGTGGAATCCTAAGCACTTCCGGGAGCTAGGCCGGCGACGGAGGGGTTGGCACCGCGCCAACCGGCGCCGAAGGGCCGGCGCGAGTTAGCGCATGCGCAGAACCGCTGGCGTGGTTCCACGCATGCGCAGACCGGCCTGCATATTCCAGCGCATGTGCAGGGGGGTGTCTCCTCCGTGCTGACCAGGCGGAGCCCTACAGGGGCCGGCGCGGAAGGAAGGAGTGCCCCCATGGCACAGTCCCGCCCACAGATCGGTGGGCCCCAATCGCGGGCCAGGCCACCCTGGCCCCCCCCCCCCCCCCCCCCCCCGGGGCCGGATCCCCCCACGCCCCCCCCGAGGACTGCACCAGCCGGCCTACCAGCCTGGTCCCGCCATGTTGGACCATGTCCAATCCACGCCAGCGGGACTGGACAGAAACCGACAGCCGCTGGGCCGATCAGGGCCTGGAGAATTGCCAGGGGGGCCGCTGCCAACGGCCCCCGACCGGCGGGGTGTGATCCCCGCCCCCGCCCGAAAACCGGCGCTGGAGAATACGGCAGCCGGCGTCGGAGCGGCGGGGCGGGATTCACGCCGCCCCTCGGAGAATCCCGCCTTCGGTATCCAGTTCTAAATAGTATAAATTTGAAGTGGTGTGTTATTGGCATTTAGGTAATAATCCTGCTCTACTCAATGGAATTCAATCTCACAGAGGACCCGAAACAGGCATTTGGCCCTCATTTAGGCGGTTGCAAGGGATGCCTGAAAATTAACCAATAATAAGGTGGATAGCAACCCTGGGTGACTAAAATTGAACTTGGACCCCTGTTAGGCCCATTTAAAAGTGATATAACAAGATCCAATTTCTACTCCCAAAATATCAACCTCTGCCGAATACACAAAAATGGGTAGTGTGACTAACTTAGTCTACTAGAGGACATAGTTAATATAATTGGTTTCAAATCTGTGGTGCTGTAATAGGCATCAGGGGAAAGGTTTGATGAGGCTGATTAGTGGGTAACTGTGATGCATGATTACCCCACACCTAATGGAAGTGATGCAGGCTTCACCCAAATTTCATGTTGCCTGCTCATCACCATGATTGTACTGTGCCGCTAAGCACCAAAATGCTGCTGTGTGGCTGCGCGCTCAACAGGAAGCCTGGTTCATGTGGGCCTAGCAGCAATTAAAGCTAGACTGCACCTCTTAATGCTAGTCTGCACCTCTTTTTAAAGGGGAGGTGCATTTCTGGTGACAGCTATGTGCCAAGTAGCTGAGAGAGACTTTTAACACAATGGTGCTAGTCCGAGAGTCGGCTCCTAGATACAGCTGGAAGACTTGCTACAGGAGGTAGAAAAGAGGAGAGGGGTTAACATGAAGTTATCCAGGATAACAGTATGTTCCAACCTTGTGCACCATCCCAAATTCCACTTCACTCTCAACATGCAATCTGATCTGATGTACAAGTGCCAGATGATGATAGCCATCTCGCTTTCTACCCACCCTACCTTCCCTTCGCCTGTGATATGGTACGAATTAAGTAATGGTATGATGGGAAAACTGGTCAATGGGAAGACTGTCAAAAGGGTTGATACAATACAAGAAAGACTGAAACTACTCATTCCAGCTCCCCAGGCCCAGGTAAAGAATGCTGCCCGGACCATTTTCAGACTATTATGGCCGTAGGCCAACTCTGCATAACTTGAAGTCTGAAAAGATCAGCGAAGGTCGAGCCATTCCAAAACACCGGACCTCGGCAGCTCAAAGAAGAGCTCCTAAAGGTCAGAACTCTCAGACAGATTCACGTTACTATCGCCCAGATTGCACGGACCCTCCTGAATTTGGTTACCGCTTACAGGCTCCTCACCCCTTCACTCCACACATGGAAGATTTCGACAGCGCTCCTCCGCGTCGTCATCCTGCCAAATATAATGTCACTTGCTTCAACTGTCAACATACAGGCCACTACGCTAGGGATTGTCCAGCACCCCGATGACAAGGTAGATTTCAACCCCGTCGGCAGACACCCTTTACTACCTCTAACCCCTACTGACTAGCCAGATCGAACTTTACGGTCCTCTCAACAGACCACTCTGACGAGCCCACCGCTATGATTTACATAGAGGGCGTGCCTATCCCCTTCCTGATTGACACCGGTGCGACTCATTCTACGCTAGACTGAAAATTAATTCAGAAACATTGCTTTCCCCTTTCTGATAAGCATGTGGAACTTGCTGGTTTCATGGGGGAAGGTGCTGTTTATCCGCTTACAAAGCCGCTCTCTGTTCAATTTGAGGGCCGGGAATGTTGCATCCCATTCACAGTTACCCGCGTCCTCGGTGTCAACCTGGCCGGACGTGACTTGCTGTGTCCCTTGCAGGTGGAAATTGTTTCCCTTGATAACGACATTACTATATCAGCTATCCCGCAGGCCCAGCTTCGAAATTTTCCCCTTTTCACTACTCCACAGTGGTGGTCGGTTGATTTTGATCCCTCACACTTTTCACCTCCCTTAGAAATTCCCGATCCACATGTCACTCTTTGCTACGATCATACAGGATGCTCGCCTGATTTGGAGAGCATTTACCAAGATGCCCTCGGTTCTCTACAATCCGTTTCCTTTGTTGGCCTCGGTAAGGGAAAATAAGGGTCTGCCTTTCTTGTCAATTTACCCCATGGCCTCTGACGTCAGTCGGGACCTGTGTCACCCCACGTGACCCTTTCTGTGAACGGAGGCTACAGTGCCAAGTCCTTGGGATTTCTGGCAGCTGCACTGCGAGGACAAGCTGATCCTTTCTTTAATGGAAGTCAAATCCTACCCGCAGGCACTTTAGAATATTTTCAACGTCCATTTGTCCTCATTGCACACTGCACCACCATCGTTCACTCCAATCAACGACTTCTGAACTACCCGCAGATTTATGGGCGGCCTCCAGACACAAAGTTGGTCTCTCTAATGTCCCTCCCGTTGTTATTAAAGTTAAACCGAACATGCCCTTGCCTTCGATTTCACAGTACCCTTTGCGCCCCGAGGCTGAAGAAGGAGTCTCGGTCATGATTCAATCGTTCCTTCAACAGGGAATTGTGGTACCATGCCAATCGCCCTGTAACACCCCGATTCTTCCAATTCCTAAGATAGGAAGACCATCCGAATGGCGTTTGGTCCAAGACCTCCGACGTATTAATCAGATAGTGGAACCCTTACATCCTATTGTCCCAAACCCGGCGACAATCCTTAGTAATGTCCCACCAGAAGCGACTGTTTTCACCCTTGTTGATTTACAACATGCCTTTTTTGCGATACCCCTCGCCCCTGAATCACAGTATTTGTTTGCCTTTACATTTAAGGCCAACCAATACACTTGGACTAGGCTCCCACAGGGCTTCATTCATTCTCCAACCCTTTTCTCACAAGCATTGCACTCCCAGTTAGCGACATTATCAACTCCTGGTGGCCCCACCATCATCCAATATGTTGATGACTTACTCCTTGCCAGCCCTGACTTCGTTGCTAACCAGCGTGACACCGTTTATCTGCTCATCCGTCTCCATTCATGGGGATATGTGATCCCGCTCACTAAAGTTCATAAAGGCCAACGGCAGGTCAAATTTTTGGGTGTCCTACTAAGTGCTACGGATCATTCCCTTACTCAGGAACGCATTATTCCTATACTGCAGACCCCATTTCCTACATCGCCCAAGCAGGTGCGAGCCTTTTTAGGATTGGTGAACTTTTGCAGACAGTGGATTCCGAATGTTACTGTCCGTACTAAAGATTTAACTCCGTACTCCTCTCAAAATGTTCCTCTTAAGTTTGAACTTCCTGATTCAGCAAAACAATCTTTTGTTACTCTCAAAAACGCCCTGGCTACCGCCCCAGCACTAGGACGACCCTTGTATGACAGACCCTTTCAGTTGTACGTTAATGTTTTTGATGAATGTGCCACTGGTGTTCTAACACAAGAAAACGGTGACCGGCGTCGCCCGGTCTCCTACTATTCTACGAAATTGGATCCTGTAGCTTGCGGTCTACCTCCCTGCACCCAAATTCTTCCGGCTGTCCATTTGTTAGCACAGGCAGTCTCTAATCTGACCCTTCACCCGCCAGTACAAGTGCATACCTCGCACTCTATTGTGGCTCTCCTAACGTCTCAGCAAACCCAGCATCTGACTCAAGCGCGCTTGAGCCGCTATGAGGTTTACCTATTGCAAAACCCCTACCTCTCTTTTCATTACTGTTCTACCTTAAATCCTGCTGTGTTCCTCGAACAGCCCCCCCCCCCCCTGATGACCTTGTGGACCCGCCACATGATTATTTTCTTCGGAATCACTTCCTTACCGCGCCTCGCCCGGATTTAACGGACCGGCCTATTGATAATCCAGATCTAATTTTTTATGTTGATGGCATTCCTCCATTTCTCTCACTGGCATCCCACAGTCGGGATATGCCGTGGTAACCGACACTGACGTGCAGGAAGCAGCAGCCTTCGAGACCCCTGCCTCCGCACAAAAAGCCGAGCTATTTGCCCTTACCCGAGCATGTATTTTGGCCACAGATAAAAGTACTAATGTTTACACTGATTCTAGGTATGCCTTTGGCGTAACCCACAATTTCGGTCGCCTCTGGCAACAGCGAGGCTTTCTCACCTCTGCGGGAGCTCCCATTCAAAATGCTCTTTGGATTAAAAATCTCCTCGATGCTATTCAGCTTCCCCATCAATTGGCAATTATTAAATGTGCTGCGCACACAAAGGGGGACACTCCTGTTCAATTAGGAAATGCCCGTGCTGATTCAGCTGCTAAGGCTGCGGCTATATCAGCCTCTCTGATTGGTCCCAGTGGGGCTAATCAGGCTCTAAATCAGGTACCTGCATTAGGAACGAAGGGCATGCCAGACATAACTGAAGTTCAAAATTTACAGAGGGATGTCTCTGATTCCGAGCGCACACTATGGAAGTCAATGGGGTGTTCACACTCCTTGACACAAGACCTCTGGCTTACTCCCGTTAGTCAAGTTTGTATTCTGAATTCTTTATTGCCGGTACTTATTGATTATTTGCATTCTTGTACCCATCTTGTCAAGGAGGGAATGGTACAGCTACTCCTGAAAACTTGGTGGCACCCAGATTTGAATACAGCAGCGCAAACGTGGCTGGATCGATGCGTTATTTGCATGAACAATAATAAGGGTAAAGACATTAAATGCCCTCCAGGAACCACTCCCTTGCCAGATGGCCCTTTTGCCTGTATACAGCTTGATTTTATCGAATTGCCAAAAGCACAGTGATATAAATATTGTTCAGTAATAATCGATGTGTTTAGTAAATGGATTGAAGCCTTCCCCACCACTAATTGTACGGCACATACAGTGGTGAAGTTGTTGTTAACGGAAGTCATTCCTCGTTTTAGGGTACCCAAAATGGTGAGCTCAGACAATGGACCACATTTTGTAGCTCGGATCAATACTGAATTGTGCGAAGCACTCGTAATTAAACAGCAACTGCACTGCGCGTATCACCCGCAGGCTGCAGGAATTGTGGAAAGAGCCAACTGGACTTTAAAAGAAAAATTAACTGAAGAAACCGGGTTAAATTGGCCAAAAGTATTACCCTGGGCACTGTTTCACATGCGAGTGACTCCCCATTCGCGGAACGGACTGTCAGCTGCAGAGATAGTCTATGGTCGGCCAATGAGGACTCCCTGGGATGCCCATGAAAAACCCCGAGAGGAAGTAGACCTCCACATGATGGGGGAACAAATGCAGAACTATTTGAAGCAATTAACACTTTCTCTGAAGTTTCTCCACTCACAGGTAAAACAGGCACATCTCACTCGATATCCAGTGATCAAACCCGGAGATCATGTGTTGGTGAAAAACTGGGACTGAAAGAAACCAGTACAACGCTGGAGCGGACTCTTCCTCGTACTGCTGACTACACCAACTTCCGTCAAACTTGAAGGACGTTCAAGTTGGATACATCTATCCGATTGCAAGAAGATAGTCTCCAACCCAGACAAGAACACAGGGTGAAGATATTCATTATAATTTTTGGACTCTCTGGACTATTTAGCCTTAATGGCCACTCGGTAGTAAAAAAAATGACCTAAACGAGACCTGCCTTCCAATACCTATTTATATATGTCATATCTTTATGCCGGAAAATTGAACGTAAGCAAGTGTTGGGTTTGTACCCACATCCCCGTTCATTCGAGGGAAGGAATACCTCTCCAATCCCTCCCCTTTCATATCGCAGAGACGGTTGAATGGATTTTACGACAAAATCTAACAGGGAGCAGGGGACATAGGGGGGATATGGAAATATGGAGATCTGCTGGCTATGACATGACTAAATTTTCAGCTTCGTATCAACCTACCTATAATCATGCCTTGACTCCACCCTCCCTCACTGTCCACTCGTATAATGTTCAAGGTTCCATGTGTTTTAATAAATCAGGGAAAGGAAAGTTAATGGGGCAAAGTAGGTGCAACCGTACAGTTGACTGGCAAGGACCGGTACCAGGCATATCCAACAAGGGCATGTTTAACTATGATTGGTCCAAGGTATGGAATATATCCTCTAAGATTTCATGGGGACAGACATCCCAATCCCCTGGATGACATCAACTGATTATTTTACGGCCTATAATGGAACCTATTTCATATGCGGCACTAAAGCATATCCATGACTCCCCATTGATTGGACAGGATCCTGCTTTTTGGGATACGTTGTACCTCAAATGCATCACCTAGCCACCCTGAAGCACTCCCCCTCGCGAGCAAAAAGGACTATTTCTAAAACGGAACAGTTCTTTATGATGGCCTTTCCCTTGTACGGAACGGGCAAGGCAGCCAACGAACTGATCCACATGGCCACAGCATTGGAACAACTGGAGAACGTAACGGCAGCAGAAGCCAGGGAAACTAGACAGGCACTGGCTGAGGTCTCAGCTGAGCTAGTAGCTGTCCGGACCGTGGCATTACAAAATCGACTGGCTTTGGATTATCTGTTAGCCTCGCAGGGAGGAACGTGCACTATCATAGGTCAGGAGTGCTGCACTTATATTCCAGATGGCTCTGAAAATATCACTAACCTGGCCGACCATATTAAGAGACAGGCTGCTCAAATTCAAGAGATTGGCAGTGAGTTTCATGACTATAACCCGCCGGGTTGGCTAAGATGGTTGGGTCACGGATTATTTGATTGGATCTTTAAGGCCTTCATTCTACTACTCCTAATTGTACAAGGGATAGGATTGCTTGGTTGCTTGTGTAAATGCATTTTCAAACGAGTCATGGATATACCTATTTAACTAGTTGTCATGATATGACAAAAGGAGGGAATGTGATATGGTACGAATTAAGTAATGGCATGATGGGAAAACTGGTCAATGGGAAGACTGGTCAAAAGGTTTGATACAATGTAAGAAAGGCTGAAACTACACATTCCAGCTCCCCAGGCCCAGGTAAAGAATGCTGCCCTAACCATTTTCAGACTAGTATGGCCGTAGGCCAACTCTGCATAACTTGAAGTCTGAAAAGATCAGCGAAGGTCGAGTCATTCCAAAACACCGGACCTCGGCAACTCCTGATAAAACTAACTCGTCATAACCCAGGGCCGTAGGAATTTAAAACAAAGATAAGTTCAGGAAGAAACAAGTCTATTCTGACCTTTCAATGTTCCCTCCGAGGACTAAATAATGGGATGAGTGATATGACCAAACTTGGTCTGGTCTTTGCTTCCGTTTGATCAAACTCCTGACCATACTGTTGTCACATAATCTTGATAAAGATAATGTATAAATATTGATCTAATTCTCCGCGAAAAGCGCGGAACTTGTGAAAGACTGAGCAGTTTTGTTGACTGCTCTCTGACTTCAAGTTTCAGCCATTACTGCAAGCAGTTGTTTTCGAAAATAAAGCTTGTTATTCTGTCTTAACGAGTGTGTTGAATTTTTCTACCACAGAAGCGGGAAAATATTAACTTTGACACGCCCAGTCCTCCCCATCTGTATGACGACTTCAAGCCACCACGTACTGCTGCCTGCTCAGCCACTGGTGCCTCAGGATGAACGCTCAAAGGAAGATCAGACATCTTAGGAAGAATGTTGAGTGTGTGACAGAGGCATACAGCCGTGGCTTTTTTTAAAAATTCATTTACGGGATGTGGACGTCGCTGGTTAGGTCAGCATTTATTGCCCATCCCTAGTTGCCATTCAGCAGGTCCACTAGCGGGAAAGTTGGTGGCAATCCCGTTACAGCCATTTCGGTGGGCCCTAATGGACTTAAATGCTGGATAGATGGTTAACTGCCTGCATTTGGTGTTCTCATAAATTCAAAGCCAACCCACCTCCAAAAGCTGCCAGTCAATGAGAAGGCCAGAAGCTCTTCAGTCTCAGCAATGCCACTAGGGATGGTGACCACTGTTGTATCTGCAGGAAGCCCAGAGCACCCACGGTGGAACGGACACCAGAAGACAGGTGATTGGGGTCTGGAGCCATGCCCCAGTTAGCTGGCTGGTGTGGGGAGAGGGGATCATTTTGGTGGAGGGGGGGTGGGGGGGGTTGAAGGGAGCCTCCTAATCTGGGGCAGCCCTTGCTACTGGGGTGGAGGGTGCCCTCCTTGAAGAATAGGGTGCTTAACCATGAAGACCCAGCCCAAGTCCATGGAGAGGCTGCTAGTGTATACCTCGCGGCCTGCCCACATGGTGTGGGCCCTTCTACCCTTCCCACTGCTGATAGAATGGCCCAGGATAAGGCCCTTTAGTTGCTAATAATTAGCCACTTGGGCATCAATTGGACTCCGGGGAAAAACTGACCTCAACCTTCCCCTTCCTTTATTGAATCAAGCAGAATCACGCCTTCCCACCCAATTATATGTTCCCTCCATTTTCTAACCTGCTCCTGAGGGGTGGAGGAATATAATTGCACGCAATTAGGTGACCAGGCATGGGTGAGCTTCAGTCATGTCAAGGGGAAAGGATAGCGTGTGGGTCGACCTCTCAGAGTGAAAAGTTGTAGGAGGGTGGCTCATGGCTTTGCTGGCATGATCAAGGACCGTAGTTGAATCAAGCTCCAACTTGGGTCAGAGCTTCGCACAGAGCTTGGAGATCATCCTTTCCAGATTAGACTTGGTGTTATCCTCCATGACAATATTTGTAGATCTGACCATGATGCATCAGCGACATCCCAGCATCCATTGCAGCAGAAGTGGAAGCCACCCATCATCTAAGTGCTACTGTAGGAAGCTCAGACTGAGGCCATGAGATCTCTGCTTGTTGCCATTCAATCTCAGGGGCGGGATTCTCCGCAATCGGCGCGATGTTCGCCGACCGGCACCAAAAACGGCACGAATCAGTCCGGCATCGCGCCGCCCCAAAGGTGCGGAATTCTCTGCATCTTGAGGGGCCGAGCCCTCACCTTGAGGGGCTAGGCCCGCGCCGGACTGATTTCCGCCCCGCCAGCTGGCGGGATAGGCCTTTGGTGCCCCGCCAGCTGGCGCGGAAATTACTTTGCCATGCGGCGCAAGCGCGGGAGCGTCAGCGGCCGCTTACGGCATCCCCGCGCATGTGCAGTGGAGGGGGTCTCTTCCGCCTCCGACCATGGTGAAGGCGGAAGGAAAAGAGTGCCCCCACGGCACAGGCCCGCCCGCGGATCGGTGGGCCCTGATCGCGGGCCAGGCCACCGTGGGGGCACCCCCCGGGGCCAGATCACCCCATGCCCCCCCCAGGACCCCGGAGCCCGCCCGCGCCGCCTTGTCCCGCCGTTCGAAAGGTGGTTCAATCCACGCCAGCTGGCGTGGGTTGACAGCGGCGGGACTTCGGCCCATCGCGGACTGGAGAATTGCCGGGGGATTTCCGCCGACCGGCGCGGTGCGATTCCGGCCCCCGCCGAATCTCCGGTGGCGGAGAATTCGGGACACGGCGGGGGCGGGATTCACGCCGGCCTCCGGCGATTCTCCGACCCGGTGGGGGGTCGGAGAATCGCGCCCCAGGTGCTACCTCGAGGGGACGGAGAATTGCGATTTGGCGTCAAATCGGCGCCCGCCGCAATTTTGCCGTCGGAACCTATTTTCCGCCCAATCGCGTTTCCCGATTTCGGCGTCAGCCAATGGAGAATCCCGCACATTATGTCTGCCCACATTCAATGGCACGCCAGATTCCCTGAAACCCCGGGCGGGATTCTCCGACCCCCCGCCAGGTCGGAGAATCGCCGGGGGGCGGCGTGAATCCCGCCCCCGCCGGCTGCCGAATTCTCTGGCACCAGGGATTTGGCAGGGGCGGGAATCGCGCCACGCCCGTCGGGGGCCGTTGGCAGCAGCCCCCCCCCCCCCCCACGATGGGCCGAGTGGCTGCCCGTTTTCGGCCGTATGTTGCGACAGGTACTTACCGGCGGGACCTGGCTCCACGGCCGGCCTCCGGGGTCCTCAGGGGGCGTGGCGGGATCTGGCCCCGGGGGGTGCCCCCATTGTGGCCTGGCCCGCGATCGGAGCCCACTGATCCGCGGGCAGGCCTGTGCCGTGGGGGCACTCTATTCCTCCGCGTCGGCTGCTGTAACTGTCCGCGATGGCAAAAGCGGAGATGAACCCCCCTGCGCATGAGCTGGGTTGATGCCAGCACACGCTGGCGCTGGCGCACATGCGTCAACCCGCACCGGCTGGCGGAGGCCCTTCGCCGCTGGATGGCGTGTCGCCAAGCCCCGTGAGCTGCACGGTAGCATAGTGGTTAGCATAATTGCTCCACAGCTCCAGGGTCCCAGGTTCGATTCCCGGCTTGGGTCACTGTCTGTGCGGAGTCTGCACGTTCTCCCCGTGTGTGCGTGGGTTTCCTCCGGGTGCTCCGGTTTCCTCCCACAGTCCAAAGACGTGCAGGTTAGGTGGATTGGCCATGCTAAATTGCCCTTAGTGTCCAAAATTGGCCTTAGGGTTGGTTGAGTGGGGTTACTGGGTTATGGGGATAGGGTGGTGTGGGCCTCGGTAGGGTGCTCTTTCCAAGAGCCGGTGCAGACTCGATGGGCCGAATGGCCTCCTTCTGCACTGTAAATTCTATGATTCTATGATTCCGTGCCGGCCAGCGCGGTGCAATCCACTCCGGCGCCAGCCTAGCCCCTGAAGGCGCGGAGGATTCCACACCTTCGGGGCGGCCCGATGCCGGAGTGGTTCACGCCACTCCTTCGCGCAGGAGTTGCCCACCCCGCCGGTTTTCGTAGAATCCCGCCCCCCAGGTTTTATAAATTAGGAGCAAAGTTTTCTAATGCCCACCAAAGCTTTGTCCTGCTCTATCTCTGTGCTTCTCTAATTCTGGTCTCTTGAACACCTAATTTTAATGACTCCACTAATGGTGGCTGTACCTTCAGGCCTTAAGCTGTAGAATTAATTGTCTAAATTTTCCAGCTTCTCTATCTCTCTTCCATTCTTCAAGGTATTCCTTAAAACCTACCATTTTGATCAAACTTTTGGTCATCTTCCCTAATATCAGCGCTTCCCTAATATTCCCTAAGGGCAGCACGGTAGCATTGTGGATAGCACAATTGCTTCACAGCTCCAGGGTCCCAGGTTCGATTCCGGCTTTGGTCACTGTCTGTGCGGAGTCTGCACATCCTCCCCGTGTGTGCGTGGGTTTCCTCCGGGTGCTCCGGTTTCCTCCCACAGTCCAAAGATGTGCAGGTTAGGTGGATTGGCCATGATAAATTGCCCTTAGTGTCCAAAATTGCCCTTAGTGTTGGGTGGGGTTATTGGGTTATGGGGATAGGGTGGAGGTGTTGACCTTGGGTAGGGTGCTCTTCCCAAGAGCCGGTGCAGACTCGATGGGCCGAATGGCCTCCTTCTACACTGTAAAGTCTATGATAATCTCCGTATTGGCATGAGTTAAATTAGGTCTTATAACACTTTTCTGAAGCATCTCGGAATGGTTTGTCATGTTAAAATTTGGCGTTTTTTCATTGTCCACTCCTTGATATTTGTACAATTGAATGTCTCATGGAAAAGTTTCATCTGTGCTATGAGTGAGAGTAATCACCATTTAGGAAAGAAATTGGACCAATTACCTTTAATTTATGAAGGCCATTGTACAAAGTGGCAAACAGGAGCTGTGGGAGTTGGCATGTCTAATTAGGGAACCCCCTGAAGAATGAATTTCCAACTAGTCCAGTGAGGAAAAGGTGCTGTAAGGTCCTCTTTCTCCACAGGATATTGGCAGGTCAACAAGAGAAAATAGCAGCATTGACTTCAATCTTTGCAGAATGCTCATTGGGCCCTATTTCTTCGGGTAAAATGTAAAAAACGTATTTAACAAAATGGCAAAATTTCAAAGTAAGGCCATAATCTGTAACAGTGAGATGTATTCACTTTATTATGCTCGCCGGTACGGGAAGAGATCTGGATGCCATTTCTGAATGGCTCTCCGATCACTTGACACCTCCCCGCCACCCCCCCCCCCACCCCACCACGGCCTCAGGACTCCCCAATGCTCTAACTTACCAATAACCGAGTCCTCGAGCCCTCCCTCACCCTACCTCATAAGAGCAGGGAATCCCCCCGACTCGATCCCCAGCATGGACAAGATGCCACCCGGGCACCTTGGCCCCTTGGCACTGCCAGCCTGGCACCATGGCTGTGCGCCTGCAAGCCTGGCAGTGCTACCTGAGCATCCTGGCACTGCCAGGGTTAAACACAGGTGGCACTGCCAGGGTATCCGGGTGGCACTGCTAGGGTGCCAGGCTTATAGCGCCATGTGCCCGGGTGTCATCAGGGGTGCCAGGGTACCACCTGCCCGGAGCCGGACCACCCAGGGGAGCCCAATCACCTGGTTGACCACCCCCCCACCTCCCCCCCCCCCCCCCCAAATGCTGTTACGCCTGGTCCACATTTGTGGGGACCAGTGCTAAACAGTGCCTGGTCGAGGTTAAGGCTAGAAGCCTCCAGGCAATGCACAAGGAAAATTGATTTGCTTTCCAGCTATGAGTCTTGGCTACAGCCTTGCGGGTGCTGTACAATTCTTACTAATAAATACCTCATGTGTTCACTACTGGAGTCTCTGAAAGCGCATCATTACAGGTCTTAAAACAGGTACTTGGGTTTAAATGAAGGCTGAAAATGCACAGCAGGTCAGTTATCATCTGTGGGGGGAAAAATAGATGCTTGTTTGGGTGTGTTCTTGTCATCAGTTCATTATTCAATACCTGTTTTAAGACTTTTGGCAGTATTTCTGCATTCACTTTATTTTCGAAACATTGCATTTTTTGTAACTTTTATTTTCCATCTTTCCCCTGAATATAATATACTTTTATGGACCCTCAAAATTGAGTTCTAAGTAAAATCACATCGAAAAAGAGTGGATTGGAAAAAACGCTAACATTTTCCTTTGCGCCTAGATTTCAGCTTTCTAAGTAGTAAACAAGACATTTAGATATTCTCTTGCTATTTGTTTCAATGGAAGAAAACAGCGGTGAATCTAATGCACGCATTAAATAAACGCAAAATGCTAACTTTTCCTCATGTTGGTCATTGGGTATTTCCAGAATTTTCTGTTATTCATGTCTCAGATTTCCAGTATTTGCCATTTCTTTTTCTTGTGTGCTTTATTCGACTTGTAACTTGGTGATTTTCCTGTTGGACCACAGTGCGGCCTATCTTACAAATCTCTTTTTGTTTCCATCAGAAAGCAGAACCAAGGCCCAGTAGTGATCTCATACCTGTCTGTGCATTCGACATGTTTGTCTCAATTTTGTTACGTTGAGCGTTTCTTGGCTGATTTTGATTTCTAACTTATTTACGTCATTTGGACGGTTCTGTCATTTTTTTTCCCCGCTGCTGCTAAAAGTTACAGGTAAGTGACCGTCGCTTCTGCTACCAGTCTATAATATCTTCAGTGTCAATTGCCTCACCAGGAAAGGTTCTGCATGAACTACGAGTGCGTGGAAGCATCATTGTTTAACAACAGAACTCAAAAGATAAACTAGTCTAAATGAGTACAAAGTACTTTTACAGGAGAAGTTAATAGAGAACACATTTAAGGACACACACTGGTTGTAGTTTAATGTTTAGAATTAACTCTTGCGAGTGAGTTATAGTCAATGCTTTATTTGGGATATAAATCAAGTACTACATATCATAAACACCCTGATTTATGCTCTTCAATAAAAATTAAGTGACACTAATTGAGAAAATTAGTTCAACAGTAAACATACTCCCTTGTAGATCAGTTCTAGCCAGAGCAGCATGAGTGCCAATTAGTCTGTTACATGACCCAGAATCTGTATATTTTCAATATTCTCTTCAGAGCAAAAGTACTTCCAGAAATTAGAAAAAGTGTTTTTTTTTAAAATCACATTCAGGGTCGCACATGGAGCTTGGCCTGACCTGAGGACATATCAGGATATTGTGAGCAGGCTCGATCTATTTTCCGTCTATTAAAATTAATCAACAGAAAACTCTTGAGGAGTAGATCAGTGATTCGCTGATGTGCCTTTCAGGTGTTGAGGTTTGATGCCAGCAGCTCCTATTAGTAACATTTACCCTGTTGTCGAACCTACAGGAAACATGAGAAAGATTTTAGGGAAATTACCTCAGTCTTATATAAGGAGAAGTCAATTAAATAGGAAGGGGAAACAAAAATGACGGCCTGGATTTTCATCGCCGAGGTAGGGAGTAGGAGTCGGGAAAATTCCCGGCTTCCACGCACCTGCCTCGGGAGAGGGTGGCCATCATGGTAACTTCATTGTCAGGAGGCAGGCTATACCTGGGCCGACCGACCCGGGAAAAGTGGTTGGGTCCAGTCACATCGACTGCTGGGGTTGTTTAAAAGGCCTGCCTCGGCGCTGTGGGACTTTGTCCCAGTTATAATGAAAACGGTCAGGCCCTGTAGACCTCATTCCTCACGCTACCTGCCCTCCCCATACCAGGCTATTCTCAGGATAGGAGCTGTTTAGCACAGGGCTAAATCGCTGGCTTTGAAAGCAGAGCAAGGCAGGCCAGCAGCACGGTTCAATTCCCGTACCAGCCTCCCCGAACAGGCGCCGGATTGTGGCGACTAGGGGCTTTTCACAGTAACTTCATTTGAAGCCTACTTGTGACAATAAGCGATTTTCATTTCATTTCATTTCATCTACCATCCCATGGTCCCTCATGCCTGCTAATGTCAGGCTGCAGCTCCCCTCTGCACATTGCAACTCACCCCACTGCCCCCATCTGCCACCTAAATGCATGTAGCATTGGTAACAAAGTAGATAATTAAGAGCACAAATAGAAATAAATCTTTATGATCCAATAGTCATTATAAAGCATAGCTACAGGATGATAACGACTGTGACCTAACTATTCAAGAGTGCATTGCCATGTTCTGTAGACTGGCCGAAGTGAATGATGAACTACAGAACATGTAGTTTAAATAATTTATTGTAGAACAACTGCGTGATAGGATAAATAAAATAATAAATGACTAACACTGATCAACTATTGTGGAACTACTGCAAATATGTCTATCCTCCAGCACGGCCTACTCCCAACTGCCAGACCACAGGGGCATGTGATGGGTTTACATGGCCATCTAGTGGTGGGAGGTCCTGCAGAACATTATGTACAAACTTGCCTTATGCATATCATCACATGCATGACATTTTGGAAGGACAGGTAGCTAGGAAAAGGAGGAGGAGCATCTCTGCTAATTATAGATGGTATTGGTACATGAGAGAGGGTTCTACAGCTCAAGATGTGGGATCAGTTTGGGTAGAGATAAAAATTAGTAAAGATGGGAAGTCACTCCTGGGAGTGGTTTATAGACTCCCGTAACAGTAACCACACTTTAAGACAAGGTATATGGGAAGACATAATGCGGGCTTGTGACAAAGATATGGCAAAACTTGTGGGTGATTTTAATCTACATATGGATTAGATGAATCAGATGGGCAAGGGTAGCGTAGAAGGTGAGTTCGTAGGGTGTTCTTTGGGCCTGTTTTCCTAATTTTACAGCCAACCAGTGGGCAGGCGATTCTAGATCTGGTATTGAGCACCCAGTCAGGATTAATTAATTGCATCATAGTAAAGGCACCGCTAGGTAGCAGTGATTATCACGTGATTGAATTTTGCGTTCAGTTGGAGGGAAAGAGGAATGGCTTAAATAAGGGCCATTATGAGGGGATGACGACAGAGCTGGCTAAAGTGAACTTGGAAATTAGGTTAAGGGATAAGTCAGAAGAAATTCAGTGACAGACATTTAAGGACACTACAAACACGCAACAAAGATACATTCCAGTGATAAAGAAACACTCTATGGGTAGGGCACGCCCGCTGTGGCTAATGAAGGAAGTTAAAAGTAGTATCAAATTGAAAGCAATAGCGTCCAATTCCACAGGTCAGGTCAGAAGATTGGACAAAATATAAAAAACAGCAAAGACTGACACAAACAAAAATAATGAGGAGGGAGAAAGTAGAGTATGAGAGAAAGATGGTTCAAAATATTAAAACATGTAATAAGAGTTTCTGCAAATAATTGAAATGGAAAAGAGAAGTAAATTGAGCATTGATCCTCTCGAGAGCGAGTAGGGCAACTTAATAATGGAAGACTAATAATGGAAGATTAAGAATTGGCAGATATTTTTGCATCTGTCTTCAGTGTAAAAGATACAAATTATTATGGGCCAGGGTTTAGAAACTCTGAAGTATGGCGGAGTTAACTGACCCACGATTTTTAATATATTTTGGGTGTGGGGAGCACAAGGGACACTTTCCAAGTGTGATACGACAGAGACCTTAGGAATCTTTAACCATAAAACAATGTTTATTTTTATAAATCCAGTTAATTCTTTATAACACCCACATTAACATCTTATCAAATACTAACACTGATACTTTCCCCAAAGATAATATTCTATAGGTAACCCTCAACAACTTTCCCAACAACATCCATTAAGTCATAAACCCTTTTTTTTAATACAGACAGCAAGTTTGCATTCCTTACAGAAACAGGTACTACGTTGAAATCAACAAATGAACTCAAAACATTCTTTAGATTGCAGGGAGAGATTGATACACATGTGCTTGCATTCACTGCAGCATTCCAACTCCAGCCAAAACTAAAACACACAGAGCTACAAAATGGCTTCCAGCTCAAACCGAAAATAAAAGACAGAGCAGAGCTCATCTCCACCCACACACTGACATCACTGCAGCTATTTGATAAACACCCATTTCTTAAAGGTACACACACACATGACACCTCCCCCCAAGGAAAAAAAATAAACCACCAACTTCAAGGTGGTTTCATTTTTCACCTTTTCATTTTCCTTTAAGAAATAAGACATGGATAGAGCAGGGACAGGAATGGATGTTGCAGGTTCCGGGGTTTAGGTGTTTTAGTAAGCTCAGAGAAGGAGGCAAAAGAGGGGGAGGTGTGGCGCTGCTAGTCAAGAGCAGTATTACGGTGGCGGAGAGGATGCTAGATGGGGACTCATCTTCCGAGGTAGTATGGGCTGAGATTAGAAACATGAAAGGAGAGGTCACACTGTTGGGAGTCTTCTATAGGCCTCCAAATAGTTCTAGGGATGTAGAGGAAAGGATGGCGAGGATGATCCTGGATAAGAGCGAAAGTAACAGGGTAGTTATTATGGGAGACTTTAACTTTCCAAATATTGACTGGAAAAGATATAGTTCAAGTACATTAGATGGGTCGTTTTTTGTACAGTGTGTGCAGGAGGGTTTCCTGACACAGTTTGTTGACAGGCCAACAAGAGGCGAGGCCACATTGGATTTGGTTTTGGGTAATGAACCAGGCCAGGTGTTGGATTTGGAGGTAGGTGAGCACTTTGGGGACAGTGACCACAATTCGGTGACGTTTACGTTAAGGATGGAAAGGGATAAGTATACACCGCAGGGCAAGAGTTATAGCTGGGGGAAGGGAAATTATGATGCCATTAGACGTGACTTGGGGGGGATAAGGTGGAGAAGTAGGCTGCAAGTGTTGGACACACTGGATAAGTGGAGCTTGTTCAAGGATCAGCTACTGCGTGTTCTTGATAAGTATGTACCGGTCAGGCAGGGAGGAAGGTGCCGAGCGAGGGAACCGTGGTTTACCAAAGAAGTGGAATCTCTTGTTAAGAGGAAGAAGGAGGCCTATGTGAAGATGAGGTGTGAAGTTTCAGTTGGGGCGATGGATAGTTACAAGGTAGTGAGGAAGGATCTAAAGAGAGAGCTAAGACGAGCAAGGAGGGGACATGAGAAGTATTTGGCAGGAAGGATCAAGGAAAACCCAAAAGCTTTCTATAGGTATGTCAGGAATAAGCGAATGACTAGGGAAAGAGTAGGACCAGTCAAGGACAGGGATGGGAAGTTGTGTGTGGAGTCTGAAGAGATAGGCGAGATACTAAATGAATATTTTTCGTCAGTATTCACTCAGGAAAAAGATAATGTTGTGGAGGAGAATGCTGAGCTCCAGGTAAATAGATTAGATGGCATTGAGGTACGTAGGGAAGAGGTGTTGGCAATTCTGGACAGGCTGAAAATAGATAAGTCCCCGGGACCTGATGGGATTTATCCTAGGATTCTCTGGGAGGCCAGGGAAGAGATTGCTGGACCATTGGCTTTGATTTTTATGTCATCATTGGCTACAGGAATAGTGCCAGAGGACTGGAGGATAGCAAATGTGGTCCCTTTGTTCAAAAAGGGGAGCAGAGACAACCCCGGCAACTATAGACCGGTGAGCCTCACGTCTGTAGTGGGTAAAGTCTTGGAGGGGATGATAAGAGACAAGATTTATAATCATCTAGATAGGAATAATATGATCAGGGATAGTCAGCATGGCTTTGTGAAGGGTAGGTCATGCCTCACAAACCTTATCGAGTTCTTTGAGAAGGTGACTGAACAGGTAGACGAGGGTAGAGCAGTTGATGTGGTGTATATGGATTTCAGCAAAGCGTTTGATAAGGGTCCCCACGGTAGGCTATTGCAGAAAATACGGAGGCTGGGGATTGAGGGTGATTTAGAGATGTGGATCAGAAATTGGCTAGCTGAAAGAAGACAGAGGGTGGTGGTTGATGGGAAATGTTCAGAATGGAGTTCAGTCACAAGTGGAGTACCACAAGGATCTGTTCTGGGGCCGTTGCTGTTTGTCATTTTTATCAATGACCTAGAGGAAGGCGCAGAAGGGTGGGTGAGTAAATTTGCAGACGATACTAAAGTCGGTGGTGTTGTCGATAGTGTGGAAGGAAGTAGCAGGTTACAGAGGGATATAGATAAGCTGCAGAGCTGGGCTGAGAGGTGGCAAATGGAGTTTAATGTAGAGAAGTGTGAGGTGATTCACTTTGGAAGGAATAACAGGAATGCGGAATATTTGGCTAATGGTAAAGTTCTTGGAAGTGTGGATGAGCAGAGGGATCTAGGTGTCCATGTACATAGATCCCTCAAAGTTGCCACCCAGGTTGATAGGGTGGTGAAGAAGGCCTATGGAGTGTTGGCCTTTATTGGTAGAGGGATTGAGTTCCGGAGTCAGGAGGTCATGTTACAGCTGTACAGAACTCTGGTACGGCCGCATTTGGAGTATTGCGTACAGTTGTGGTCACCGCATTATAGGAAGGACGTGGAGGCTTTGGAGCGGGTGCAGAGGAGATTTACCAGGATGTTGCCTGGTATGGAGGGAAAATCTTATGAGGAAAGGCTGATGGACTTGAGGTTGTTTTCGTTGGAGAGAAGAAGGTTAAGAGGAGACTTAATAGAGGCATACAAAATGATCAGGGGGTTGGATAGGGTGGACAGTGAGAGCCTTCTCCCGTGGATGGAAATGGCTGGCACGAGGGGACATAACTTTAAACTGAGGGGTAATAGATATAGGACAGAGGTCAGAGGTAGGTTCTTTACGCAAAGAGTAGTGAGGCCGTGGAATGCCCTACCTGCTACAGTAGTGAACTCGCCAACATTGAGGGCATTTAAAAGTTTATTGGATAAACATATGGATGATAATGGTATAGTGTAGGTTAGATGGCTTTTGTTTCGGTGCAACATCGTGGGCCGAAGGGCCTGTACTGCGCTGTATTGTTCTATGTTCTATGTTCTATGTTCTATAAATACTGACAATAAGTATATATATAATAACTTTATTTTTAAAAAACAAAACAAAACATCAAACATTTGTAATAACATAGTCCATTTTAGTTCTTTTCTTGTAACTCTTCATCACATTCATGACAAAGCATCGGCTATCACGTTTCCTCGTCCTGCCACATGTATTATTTTTAAATAACTGGCTGCAACAATAAACTCCACCGAAACAGTCTGGCATCGTTATTCCGTAAACTTTCCAAAAACGTCAATGGATTATGATCAGTATATATAATTGTATCAGACGGATTGCTGGTCACATAAATGTGAAAGTGTTGCAAAGCCAGCGCCGAGTTCAAAGTTTCCTTCTCAATCGTCGAATACTTCTTTTGGTGAGTATTTAATTTCTTGGAAAAATAACCAATAGACCGCTCTAGTCCTTCGTCGTCGTCTTGTAAGAGCACCGCACCTAGACCCACATCACTCGCATCAACAGCCACTTTGAATGGTTTTGTATAATTTGGGATGGTTAACACAGGAGCACTGGTTAACACACCCTTCAGGCCGCCAAATGCCTGTTGACACTCCTCTGTCCACTGAAAGTTGCTACGCTTCTTCAGCAAGTCCGTCAGTGGAGCGACCACACTGCTAAAATTCGGCACAAATTTCCGGTAAAATCCACTCATACCAAGAAATCACATTAGTTCCCTTCGTGTCAAGGGTATTGGAAACTCCCCAATAACTTTTGTTTTCAGATGACATTCACTTTTATTAGAATTCTTTGAGGAAGTAACACGCAATACGGATGAAGGAGAACCTGTGAATGTACTGTACTGAGATTTCCAGAAGGTAGTTTTGACAAGGTGCCATGTAAAAGGAAACTGCACAAATTAAGAGCTCATAGCATAGGGAGTAACATATTAATATAGGTAGAAAATTGGCTAGCTAACAGGAAACAGGGTAGGCATAAATGGGTCATTTTTGGCTTGGCAGAAGGTGGCGAGTGGAGTGCTACAAGGATCAGTGCAGGGGTTTCAACAATCTACAGCAATAATTTGGATGAAGGGACTAAATGTATAGTCATTAGGTTTGCTGATGACACAAAGATAGGTAGGAAAATAAGTTGTGAAGGGATCTTAAGGGGTCTAGAAAGGGATATTGATAGAGTAAGTGAGTAGGCAAAAAATTGGCAGATGGAGTATAATGTGGAAAAATGTGAACCTGTCCATTTTGGCTGGAAAAATGGTAAAGCAGTATATTATCTAATGGGAGAAAGATTGCAGAACTCTGAAGTACAAATGGAACTGGGTATTCTGGTATATGAATCACCAAAAGGTTGGTGTGCAGGTACAGTAAGTGATTAGGAAAGAAAATGGAATGTTATAAATTCAAAGTCAGATTGCCATTCTGCTCCTTTCTCCTTACATTGCAAAGCAGCTGCGTGTTTCTCACCCCACCTTCCAACTCAGCCGAGTGAGATATGTGCAGTGCAGTAGGTCACTGAGGCCTCCACGCAAGTGCAGTAGCATCGGGGAAAGTGAAGCCTCACTCCCTCTTTCTAACGGCACTAACTACCATAAAGCAGGTATGTTTAAAGGTTCCAGCCACTTTGAGAAGCCATAGAGAAGGTAAGTGTGTACGAGACCTGGGTGGGATGGGTGCAGGAGCTGGGGCAGGATGGGTGGTGGGTTAAATCGGGAAGGTGGTTGAGGAATCAGAGAGGACGTGGGTGGGATAGTCAGTGGTCATGTGCATTAGTTGAGGGTGCTCAGTGAGGGGGTTGGGGTGGTCAGTCAGGTGGGTTGAACACGGGCATCATGGTGGGGCACAATGGGGGGATCGGCGATCAGTTAGAGGGCTAGGTGCTAGTCGGTAAATCAGGGGCTAGCCGCGAGGTCAGTGGGTTGTTGGGAGGTCGGGGCAGTGTCTTACAGTAGTCAAGGGCTTGGCTGGGAGATTGAGGTGATAGTTGCTGGGAGTTGGGGTAGTCAGTGGGTTGAGGTGTGGTGGTGTAGTCGGGAGGTGGCATTGGAAGGATAATTGGGGAGGTGGGGCGTAGTCATGAGTGGGGGAGTAGTTTTGGAACACAGGAGGTTATTTAGGGGATAGTTGGTGAGGTGGGGGAGTAAATGGTAATTGTCGGGATGGGTGTTGTCAGGGGTATTGCGGTGCTAGTGGGTGCAATATGGTTGACTCTTAACTGCCCCTCAAGGGCAATTAGGGTTGGGCAATAAATGCTGCCACATCCTGCGGCGCCCACGTCCCATGAACAAATTTTAAAAATGTTGTGGGGAGCTGAGATAACAAGCAACAGTTGTGCCACATAAATGTCCAGGAATTACCTTCTATACAGAAGAATATAGCCATCCCCCCTTGACATTCAGCGGCATTGCTATTACTGAATTCTCCCATCAGCAATAATCGGGAGATTTACCATTGACCAGTTACGTGTCGCCTCTCTGTCCAAGCCTGGATGTTGTCCAGGTCTTGCTGCATGTGGGCATGGGTTTCCGTATCTAAGGAGTTGTAAATGTGCAATTATTAGCAAACATCTCCACCTCTGTCCTTATGTTGGAGGCAAAGTCATTGATGAAGCAGGTGAAGATGTTTGGACATTACCCCGATGAACCCCCTGTTGGGTGTCACTGCGGAAGAAACATAGAAAGCTAATATGCTGTAGAGCAAGCAATTAGGAAGACAAATGGTGTGATAGCCTTTATTGCATATTGACGTACAAGAGCAAGGAAGTCTTGCTGCAATTGTACAGTGCTTTGGTGTGACCATGCCTTTAATTTTCTGTAGGACTGACGCAGCTTTGGTCTGTAAGGAAGAATATCCTTACCTTAGCAAAGGTTCACTAGATTTATACCTAGGATACTTATATTGTCCTATGAGGAGAGATTGGGTAGAATATGGTTACGTTCTTTGAAGTTTAGAAGAATGAGAGATGATTTCATTGAAGCATGTAAAATTCTGAGAGGGCTTGACAGGATTTGTTCAGATAGGGTATTTCATCTGGTTGGAGAGTTTGGGATGAGGGGTATAGGCTTGAATTTTCGTTCAATCCCTTATAAAAGGAAGCTTTGTAATTCACAACCCCACTTTAGAGAGTCTATAACCACTTGGAGCTGGCAATCAATCTGTGAACTGAGAGGCACCCCACTCTGAAATTGGAAGGTTGTGAATCAGTTTACAACACTAATGCACTAATGAGTCTTCTGGCTCATATCATTAGTAAGGTGAAATAGTAAGCACTGTTCTTTTGAAAAGACTGAAGACAGTTTGGATTTCAAATATTTAAAGGGAAGAAGTTTTAAATTCCTTGACAGCTTGACAATTCATTTTGATCATTTATTTTGACATTTCCAATGAGTTTATGGACATTCATGTCTAGTCTTAACTAGGCCATAGGGTGCCTTAGTTCTTCCAAAGAGCACTTTACCTCTCGCAAAGAGCAGCTTACCTCTCCCAAAGGGCATCTTACATTCCAGGACCATACCCAATGGGCACCTTACCTCTCCAAAAGGGAACTCCACTATCCAAGCAACTCTGCAAAATTTAGGCCTACTCCTACCATCTAATCTGCACATGTCATGTTTCCTACTCCTAGCTGACAAAAATCTGGCATGATTTGGAATTTGTCCTCAAAAGTGGAGGGATTAGCTGAGTTTCGGGCGGAATTCCAGGTTTCAGTTTTCCATTGCTGTGAAAATTCAGGCCACAATCTCAGAATAATGGATTGAGAAAGGGAGACTAGAGAACCCATTTATCACAACTGACAACTATTCTAAATATGTCACTGTGCGTGTCCAAAAGAGCAAGAGCCCATTTCCAATAACTTATTGGATAAGCCAACAGCACAGACAGAATATATTCATAAACCATGGAGAAAAGTTGGTCCCCTCTGCAGAACTATTCAAACAAGGGCGATTAAGGATAGAAAATTGGCAAACAGAATCTGAAGGGGTTGGTCAAAACAGAAAGCAGGTCTGACAGCATCTGTGGAGAGGGAAGGGAGCTAATGCTTCAAGTCTGAATGACCCTTTGTCAAGGCTGATATTGACCAGTATTTTCTGTTTTTGTTTCAGATTCCAGCATCCACAGTAATTTACTTTAATCTGAAGGAGTGGGTGTAAGGATGGAAGGTGATTTATTTGTTATGAATGCATTAGTGCTGGTTTTATACGTCCTTTCACATTTTAACAAGAAAACAGTTAGAAGTACATGAGGAAAATACATAAAAGATGTTTAAGACTTTGATTGAATGAGGAGTACATAATGACTTTAAGGTTAGCAAATTTCATGTATTTTGTCTAGGTTACAGATAAATTGTTAAATTAATCTTTCAAGAGCTGCTGCATTTTTCGCAGTCCCAATGGTCGTTGTGTTCTTTAGCAAATATAATTGGGACAGGAAGAATGGAGGGCCAGGACTAATAATCACATTGGCTCTGGACAGCTCCTACAAGTTAACGAAAGGCCAGCCAAGCACTTACAAAAATAAAGCATTGGACAAGATTGGGTCCTTTAACTATTCTTTTCATAGACCATGTGGAAGAAAGTGTGGAGCACACACAGAATAGCAAATCCTCCCCACTAGCTCTCTGATCTATAGTGTGTTCCTAACACCTGACACGTTCATGACTCATTTTGTTTGAAATTGGAACATTAAACTTGGCAATGTTAAGTTATCAATTTTCTTCCATGCAGCTTAACAGTTTCGTGTGAGTGTTGCCAGCATAATGCTTTTAAAACATGACCAGTGGACTAGTGGTGGTGATTTCATTATTTGAATGCTGTGATTACTGGAAGTAACTCAGGCTGTTCCACACATGTGGGCATCGCTCAAGATCAAGATGGACCTGGCCCTGGTAAGATATACTTTGGGTATGTCATCGCTTTGTACACTTACTGTCTGCAAGTTAATGTTGTTCACACAACTTGTTCCCAAATTCTAGCCATGACTCAGCTGCGAATGCACAAGGTCACAGATGTACAATAACTTAGCAAACAATGTCCCTTGCCCATGCACACATATTCATGTGGATCTACTCAATCCAAAATCTGATATCAATTACAACTCAATTAGGACATCTGCAGGATAACCATTGGCGAAATATTCCTTTGCCTCTGATAGAACTACTTCCAAGGTTGCCTTTTTGGTATCTGACCTCTCTGTGTTGATGGATGCCAGACATAAGTTGATACCAAATATAACCACATCCAATTATTCATCACATTCCGAGGAGAAAACCTTTTTTAAAATTCCATAATTTGGTTTAAAAATGTTTATAATACACCGATATTTTGACTAATTTATAGATTAGTAATTGTTATCACTGGCTGTTGAAATAAACGTAATGATGTAGAGATTTGGTAATATGATTAGAGACAATCTTTTCCATGATTTACAATTAACGTGTCAGTTGCTTCTTTAACAGAATGCACTTTCTAGATCAGTCCTGTCCAACCTTTTTGTGTGTGTGGGGGGGAGGCTATATTTCAAAATATTTCTCACTCAAGGGGCCAATGAGCAAATTTCAGGAAGATAAAATATGGCACAACTTTAAATATGAGTTTTTAAAAAATGTATGAACTGGCCACTCCCAGTCTCAGGGTGCTCACTCAATCACCCTCACCCACTGTGAGAGAGGATGAGAGTGCACAATGGAGTGTGCGTGGGAGTGAACCAGACTTATGGACACATTCTGCCCCTGCACTCGCACCCTACCATTCTCTCACCAAACCCTCACACTCTCTCACCCCAACCATATTCTCTCACCCACACACATTCACCCTGATGTGTTGGGTGCTCTGGATCCGTGGAACACATACAGGCCACCAACACTTAAAATAGTGCAACACTATTTTATTAAGTTAGAAACTGTTGAACATACTTTCACTGTGGGTTAACACGATGTTAGATTAAACTAAAGACCAATGCCTGTCCAAACCAGTCTATGCACTCAGCACATGGTGAGGATCTGTACTGTAAGCAGTAAGTTCTGACCTTGTAGGAGGCTGCATCCCGAATGAGCGGGAACTCTGATGCCCCCTGTCTTTATAGTGCCTGTGCTCTAACTGGTGATTGGCTGCGGCGTTGTGTGTGTTGATTGGTCTTGCTGTGTGTCCATCAGTGTGTGTCTGCACCATGATATACTGGTGTATATTATGACACACCCCACTCCCTCTCGCGCATCCTAATCCACTCCCTTTTATTCCCAACACTCTCCCCAGCATTCTCTCTCACCTCCCCGCACTGTCTCGCCACCCGTGCACCACTCTCACCACCCCCGTACTCTCTCGCCATCCCTGCACCACTCTCACCACCCCCGTACTCTCTCGCCATCCCCGCACCACTCTCACCACCCCCGCACTCTCCCATTACTCCCGCACTCTCTCACCACCCCCCGCACTCTCTCGCCATCCCCGCACCACTCTCACTACCCCCGCACTGTCTCGCCACCCCCGCACAACTCTCACCACCCCCCGCACTCTCTCGCCATCCCCGCACCACTCTCACCACCCCCGCACTCTCCCATCACTCCCGCACTCTCTCACCACCCCCGCACCTCTCTCACCACCCCCGCACTCTCTCGCCACTCCCACACCACTCTCACCACCCCCGCACTCTCTCACCACCCCCGCACTCTCTCGCCACTCCCGCACCACTCTCACCACCCCCGCACTCTCTCACCACTCCCGCACCACTCTCACCACCCCCACACTCTCTCACCACTCCCGCACCACTCTCACCACCCCCCGCACTCTCTCACCACCCCCGCACTCTCTCGCCACTCCCGCACAACTCTCACCACCCCCGCACTCTCTCACCACTCCCGCACTCTCTCACCACTCCCGCACCACTCTCACTGATACCAATCAATCGAGTCGAAATGGTAGTTAACAAGAACTGTGGTTTTAATCAGCTAGAATGTGCCCTCCAGTAGCTTCTCCCGCACTGAGAGGCTGTCCCGGATTGATGGGTTGTATACCTTCTCAGAGGGGAAGAGCCACAGGCGGAGCCAACAACAACATCAACACAATGTGGTATTATAGGTATTATGGTACCTTACAGGCTAAAGCACCATTGGTGGAAACTGTATGCTTTCTATTGGCTAGAGTGTATAATAGCTCCGCCCTGATAGGCGGGGTATGAGAACCCGTGCCGCCCCAGCAGCCCTCATTCTGTACCTGAGCTGCTGGGGGGAACATCTAGCTTATTAAAGCCTTCAGTTGGACTACAACCTCGCTTTAGTGGTCATTGATCGTGCATCAATTTAATAAGCTAGAATTTTAAGAAGAAAGGATGGAGCTCCGAATCAAGCCGGTGTCTGCAACTTAGCCCCCAGCGGCGAAATCAGCAGCAATCTTTAAGCACTGGCTGGCGTGCTTTAAAGGGTTTCTCGAGACGGCCGAAAACACACCCACGGGAGAGCAGAAACTGTACGTCGTGCATTCAAGGGTGAGCTCGGAGATTTACACCCTCATCGAGGAAGTGGAAGACTTCGATGCAGCAATTGAGCTGCTAAAAGGACACTATATTCGCTGGGTAAACCAGGTCTACGCCCAGCACCTGCTTGCAACAAGGCGACAAACCCCTGGGGAATCGCTGGAGGAATTCTACCGTGCACTCCTGGTGCTGGGAAGAAGCTGCGGCTGCCCGCAAGTTTCGGCGAGCAAACACATGGAACTCTTAGTCTGGGACGCTTTCGTGGCAGGTATGCTTTCATCACAAATCCGCCAGCGCCTGTTAGAGAAGGACACCTTGGGTCTCAGTGAGGCACGGGCCTTTGCAGGATCCCTGGACGTGGCCTCCAGGAACGCCCGTGCCTACGTTCCCGACCGTGCGGCAGCCCCCTGGGCAGCGTGGAACCCCGCTATGGCCGACCCCGAGACTTTCCCCGTTTCCCCACAGGCCTGCGCTGCAAGGCGGCCTGGCAACCCGGAAGGGCCCCGCTGCTACTTTTGCAGGCAGGCCAAGCACCCCACCAGCACTGCCCGGCCCGCGCATCCACCTGCAAGGGATGTGGTAAAAAGGGCCATTTCGTGGGGGTATGTCGGGCCCGAGCGGTGGCCGTGGTCTCCAGCGGCGAATGCGGACTGCAACCAGAAACTTCTCCACGAGCCCCGTGTGGCCAGCGGTCGCCGCCACCAACATATCCCAGGGCCACGTGCGGACCCCGGGTGCCGCCATCTTGTTACGCGGACGCCACATTGGAGGGATGGGCGCCGCCATTTTGTGCACCCCAGGCCATGTGCAACCAATGGGAGTCGCCATCTTGAATGAACCCCCAGGACCCCAGCTCGGCCGACCACACACTGCCCGAACAGAACTCTCAACTACTGCGATTGGCCTACGCAGTGCGAAATGGAGTTATAGGGCCCGACCCTGAACGCATGCGCTCCCTTATGGAGTTCCCCCTCCCTCACTGCTCCAAGGCCCTGAAATGCGGCCTAGGGTTTTTTAGCTACTAAGCCCAGTGGGTCCCCAACTATACGGACAAGGCCCGTCCCCTGATCCAATCCACAACTTTTCCCCTGTCGATAGACGCCCGCCAGACCTTCAGCCGCATCAAAGCAGACATTACAAAGGCCATGATGCCCGCCATCGACGAGTCCCTCCCTTTCCAGGTCGAGAGCGATGCGTCCGACGTAGCTCTGACGGCCACCCTCAACCAAGCGGGCAGTCCCGTGGCCTTCTTCTCCCGTACCCTCCATGCTTCCAAAATCCGCCACTCCTCAGTCGAAAAGGAGGCCCAGGCCATAGTAGAAGCTGTGCGACATTGGAGGCAGGAGATTCACTCTCCTCACTGACCAACGGTCGGTTGCTTTCATGTTCGATAATGCACAGCGGGGCAAGATAAAAAACGACATGATCTTGCGGTGGAGGATCGAACTCTCCACCTACAACTACGAGATCTTGTATCGTCCCGGGAAGCTAAGCGAGCCTCCTGACGCCCTGTCCCGCGGCACATGTGCCACCGCACAAGTGGACCGCCTCCGAGCCCTCCACGAGGACCTCTGCCACCTGGGGGTCACTCGCTTTTTCCATTTCGTCAAGACCCGCAACCTGCCCTACTCCATCGAAGAGATCAGGACAGTCACTAGGGACTGCCAAATCTGCGCGGAGTGCAAACCACACTTCTACCGGCCAGAGAGAGCGCACCTGATAAAGGCGTCCCGTCCCTTTGAGCGCCTCAGCATGGACATCAAAGGCCCCCTCTCCTCCACCGACCGCAACACGTACTCCCTGAACGTGATTGACGAGTACTCCCGGTTCCCATTCGCCATCCCCTGCCCCGACATGACCGTTACCACCGTCATCAAGGCCCTCCATAGCATCTTTGCACTGTTCAGGTTCCCCGCTTACATACACAGTGATAGGGGGTCCTCCTTTATGACCGACGAACTGCATCAATTCCTGCTCAGCAAGGGCATCGCCTCGAGCAGGACGACCAGTTACAACCCCCGGGGTAACAGACAGGTATAGAGGGAGAAGGGAACGGTCTGGAAGACCGTCCTATTGGCCCTACGGTCCAGGGACCTCACAGTCTCCCGCTGGCAAGACGTCCTCCCGGATGCCCTCCACTCCATCCGGTCACTACTTTGTACTACCACCAATCAGACACCTCACGAACGTCTCCTTGTCTTCCCTAGGAAGTCCTCCTCTGGGACCTCCCTCCCGACCTGGCTGGCAGCACCCGGACCCATCCTGCTCCGAACATACGTGCGGGCGCTCAAGTCGGACCCGTTGGTCAAGAGGGTCCATCTACTCCATGTTAACCCCCAGTACCCCGACGGCCGACAAGATACGGTCTCCCTACGGGACCTGGCGCCCACCGGAACGCCACGCACATTCCAGCCACCAGTCCCCCCCCCCCCTCTCCCCCACCGCAGCACCTTACAGGAGGATCGGTCCTTCCGCCGCCCTCGTCTAGGCCCCCCCACCCACCGACGCCCCCCGCAGGCGCTCCCTTCCCAGGTCAGCCGTTTTCCCCACCAGCGCCGTCTTGGGGTGACAAAGCTGCCATGGAGATCGAAGCCACGCTCCCAGAGTCACAGACGCCCGAGCCTCCACCAGAGTCACCACCGAGGCTCCGACGATCACAGACGACGACCAGGGCCCCCGATCAACTGATTGCTTCATTTTAACTGTAATCTGAAAATATAAACCATCAAATATACATGGCTACCAGACTTGTAAATAGTTACTAAACACTGTGCGGCGGTATTACGGTTCCTCCATAACTAATTATACCATGTTGTTATGTTTTGTAGTTTCTGGCCACCACCCCCGCCGGACTCTGTTTTTTAACAGGGGGTGAATGTGGTATTATAGGTATTATGGTACCTGATAGGCTGAAGCACCATTGGTGGAAACTGTATGCTTTCTATTGGTTAGAGTGTATGATAGCTCCGCCCTGATAGGCAGAGTAAAAGTACCCGTGCCGCCCCAGCAGCCCTCATTCTGTACCTGAGCTGCTGGGGAAACATCTAGCTTATTAAAGCCTTCAGTTGGACTACAACCTCGCTTTAGTGGTTATTGATCGTGCATCACACAACAACAGTGACAGTGAGTAAATACAATAATATATACAACAGCCATACGTGGCTCACCACACTCACCACCCCGCACGTTTTCATCCCTACACACACCCGTCACACCCACCACACACCTCCCCGTCCCCCCGTCACACTCCAGCTCATACACAGTCACTCGACCATTCAGAAAACAATAGGCTCCCCTCCTGTTGCTTCGGGCTCTAGGCCACTGTGCCTGGGATCCATTCTGGACACCCAGGCCCCATTCGTTGGCATCGGTGCTCCTTGTGCTCTGTACCCGTGTTCTACTCCCTGGGTCTTGCTTCTTGAAACTGCTCTGTGATTTTGCTCTTTAAACTGCCGTAGCTCTGTGTTCCCACTCTTTAAAATGCCATCGCTCTGTGATCCTTCTCTTTAAACAGCCGTCACTCTGTGTTCCCGCTCTTTAAACTGCCGTCACTCTGCGTTCCTTCTCTTTAAACAGCCGTCACTCTGTGTTCCCGCTCTTTAAACTGCCATCGCTCTGCGTTCCCGCTCTCTAACTGCCATCGCTCTGCTTTCCCGCTCTCTAACTGCCATCGCTCTGCGTTCCCGCTTTTTAAACTGCCATCGCGGTCTCCCGCTCTCTAACTGCCATCGCTCTGCGTTCTCGCTCTTTAAACTGCCATCGCTCTGCGTTCTCACTCTTTAAACTGCCATCGCTCTGCGTTCTCACTCTTTAAACTGCCATCGCTCTGCGTTCTCGCTGTTTAAACTGCCATCACAGTGTTCCCGCTCTCTAACGGCCATCGCTCTGTGTTCCCGCTCTTAAAACTGCCATCGCTCTGTGAACTGCTCTTTAAACTGCCGTCGCTCTGCGTTCTTGCTCTTTAAACTGCCATCGCTCTGCGTTCCCGCTCTTAAAACTGCCGTCGCTCTGCGTTCCCGCTCTTTAAACTGCCATCGCTCTGTGAACTGCTCTTTAAACTGCCATCGCTCTGTGAACTGCTCTTTAAACTGCCGTCGTTCTGCGTTCCTGCTCTTTAAACTGCCATCGCTCTGCGTTCCCGCTCTTTAAACCGCCGTCGTTCTGCGTTCCCACCCTTTAAACTGCCGTCTCTCTGCGTTCCCGCTCTTTAAACTGCCATCGTTCTGTGAACTGCTCTTTAAACTGCCGTCGCTCTGCGTTCCCGCTCTTTAAACTGCCATCGCTCTGCGTTCCCGCTCTTTAAACCGCCGTCGTTCTGCGTTCCCACCCTTTAAACTGCCGTCTCTCTGCGTTCCCGCTCTTTAAACTGCCATCGTTCTGTGAACTGCTCTTTAAACTGCCGTCGCTCTGCGTTCCCGCTCTTTAAACTGCCATCGCTCTGCGTTCTCGCTCTTTAAACTGCCGTCGCTCTGCGTTCCCGCTCTATAAACTGCCGTCGTTCTGCGTTCCCACCCTTTAAACTGCCGTCTCTCTGCGTTCCCGCTCTTTAAACTGCCGCCGCTCTGTGTTCTCGCTCTTTAAACTGCCGTCGCTCTGCGTTCCCGCTCTTTAAACTGCCATCGCTCTGTGTTCCCGCTCTTTAAACTGCCATCGCTCTGCGTTCTCACTCTTTAAACTGCCATCGCTTTGCGTTCTCGCTCTTTAAACTGCCGTCGCTCTGTGTTCTCGCTCTTTAAACTGCCATCGCTCTGCGTTCCCGCTCTTTAAACTGCCATCGCTCTGTGAACTGCTCTTTAAACTGCTGTCGTTCTGCGTTCCCGCTCTTTAAACTGGCGTCGCTCTGTGTTCTCGCTCTTTAAACTGCCATCGCTCTGCGTTCCCGCTCTTTAAACTGTCGCCGCTCTGCGTTCTCCTTCTTTAAACTGACATTGCTCTGTGTTCACGCTCTCTAACTGCAGTTGCTCTGTGTTCCCGCTCTTAAAACCGACATCGCTCTGTGTTCCCGCTCTCTAACTGTCACCGCTCTGCGATTCTGCTCTTTAAACTGCCGTAACTCTGTGTTCATGCTCTTTAAACTGCAGTCGCTCTGTTATTCCGCTGTCTAACTGCCGCCGCTCTGCGTTCTCGCTCTTTAAACTGTCGCCACTCTGCTTTCTCGCTCTTTAAACTGTCGCCACTCTGCTTTCTCGCTCCTTAAATTGCCGTCGCTCTGCGTTCTCGCTCTTTAAACTGCCTTGCTCTGTGTTCCTACTCTTTGAACTGCTATCGCTCTGTGTTCTCGCTCTTTAAACTGCTCTCGCTCTGTGTTCCCACTCTTTAAACTGTCGCCACTCTGCGTTGCTGCTCTTTAAACTGCCGTCGCTCTGTGTTTCCACTCTCTGGCTGCCGCCGCTCTGTGTTTCCGGTCTCTAACTGCCGCCGCTCTGCGTTCTCGTTCTTTAAACTGCAATTGCTCTGTGATCCTGCTCTTTCAACCGCCGTTGCTCAGTGTTTCCGCTCTCTAACTGCCGCCGCTCTGTGTTCTCGCTCTTTAAACTGCCGCCACTCTTTGTTGCTGTTCTTTAAACTACTGCCCCGCTGTGTTCTCGCTCTTTTTACCTAAGGGAGGTGGTTAACTAGCTGGATGGCTGGTTTGTGATGCGGAGCGACATCAACAGCATGTGCTTAATTCCCATAGCAGTTGACGAGGTGTATAAGCTCCGGGTTAAATCATTACCAGTCGGCTCTCTCTATAAAGGCGGAGCAGCCTATGGTCATCAAAGATTATGGTGACTTTTACTTCCATTTCATTTCAATGGATTTGAGCATTTCCCAGTGACTGGTATCAGGCTAACTGTTTTCTTTCTCCCTCCTTTCTGGGAAGATCCTTTGTTTTGATATTACTAATTAAACCTGACTTGTCTAAAATAGCCTCGGCTCTGGTTGGGGCCATTACACATTGTGGAATGTCTTAAATATATTACAATGAACCTGTGCTCTGAACTAGCATTGCCGATTTGATTAGTTCTTTATGTAGGTGCAAGTCCCCACAATTGTTGCATCACCTTTTCTTACAAATTCCCACTATTTCTTGATTAATGCCCCATCCATCAGCGTAGCTACTGTTATGAGGCCTATAAACTCCTCCTACCCATGTTTTCTTGCTCTTTTTTTTAATCTCTACCCATTTTGATTGTACTTCCTGATTTCCCAAGCCTTCCTCACGACTGTCCTTATGCTATTGTTTAATATCAGGGCTATCCCTCCATCCTTTTCCATTTCCCCTGTCTTATCAACCAGCCTGGAATATTTAGTTCCCAACCTTGTTCACCATGCAACACTGTCTCCATCAAGATCATTAGAGAATACGCAGATATCGGTGCTGAATCACAGGGATCAGTGCTGGGACCCCCAGCTATTGACAATGCATATTAATGATTTGGATGAGGGAACTAAATGTAACATCTCAAAGTTTGCAGATGATACCGAGTTGGGTGGGAGGATGAACTGTGAAGAAGGTGCAGGGATCCTACAGCATGATCTGAACAGGTTGGGAGAGTGGGCAAATCAATGGCAAATGCAGTATAATTTGGAGAAATGTGAGGTTATTCACTTTGGAAGCAAAAACTGGAAGGCAGATTACTACCTTAATGGTTGTAAATTGGGAGAGGGGAGTGTGCAGTGGGACCTGGGTGTCCTTGTGCACCAGTCGCTGAAGGTAAGCATGCAGGTGCAGCAGGCGGTAAAGAAGGCTAATGGTATGTTGGCCTTCATTGCGAGAGGTTTCGAGTTTAGAAGCAGGGATGTGTTGCTGCAATTATACTGGGCCTTGGTGAGGCCACACTTGGAGTATTGTGTGCAGTTTTGGTCTCCTTTTCTGAGGAAGGATGTTCTTGCTATTGAGGGAGTGTGATGAAGGTTTACCAGACTGATTCCAGGGATGGCAGGACTGCTATATGAGGAGAGATTGACTAGGTTAGGATTGTTCTCGCTGGAGTTCAGAAGAATGAGAGGGGATCTCATAGAGACTTATAAAATTCTAACAGGACTAGACAGGGTAGATACAGGGAAGATGTTACCAATGATGGGTGTGTCCAGAACCAGGGATCGCAGTCTGACGATTCAGGGTAAACCATTTCGGACAGAGATAAGGAGACATTTCTTCACCCAAAGAGTGGTGAGCCTGTGGAATTCATTACCACAGGAAGTAGTTGATGTTAAAACATTGCATATATTCAAGATGCAGCTAGATATAGCACTTGGGGCGAATGGGTTCAAAGGCTGTGGGGAGGAAGCAGGATTAGGCTATTGAGTTGGATGATCAGCCATGATCGTGATGAATGGCGGAGCAGGCTCGAAGGGCCAAAAGGCCTCCTCCTGCTCCTATCCTCTATGTATCTACGTATCTCTCTTTGTGCCATTCATTCAGCTATCTTGGTGTGAATGTTTGTGTCCTCAGATAAATTTTCACCTTAACTTTAATTTTAACTTTTTACCCTTTTTCCCTGATTTGATCATTAATGCAATGTTATTGTTAGATTCTCTGCTCCAATGTTACATCTCAGCGTAAGTTCCATAAATTGCACCCATGGGACTTGGATAAAACCATTTCTTACATTTGATAAATTTGGTAATGGGTCTGATTTACAGACAGCATAGCATGCAGCCTCATCAATAACATTTGTAAAAAGAGCCAAAGAATGCAGCTGAAATAGGGAGTGAACGGTGAATCGTTTGCAAGTGCTAAGTGAAACTATGTCAACTTCAAGCTCCTTTTTCATTCCTTGATTGGCTTTGCATAAGTGTACCCCACCTTAAAATCGGCACTGTTCTGCGTGAGAATACCATTTAAGCTTTTTTTTAAATGAAGGGACACAAGTTCAAGGTGAGGGGCAGGAGGTTGAAGAGGGATTTGTGGGGCAACTTTTTTACCCAGAAGGTGGTGACAGTTTGGGAGAGGGGGTAGAGGCGGGTTTCCTCACATCCTTTAAAAAATACTTGGATGAGCACTTGGCACGTCATAACAAAGAACAAAGAACAAAGAAATGTACAGCACAGGAACAGGCCCTTCGGCCCTCCAAGCCCGTGCCGACCATGCTGCCCCACTAAACTACAATCTTCTACACTTCCTGGGTCCGTATCCTTCTATTCCCATCCTATTCATATATTTGTCAAGATGCCCCTTAAATGTCCCTATCGTCCCTGCTTCCACTACCTCCTCCGGTAGCGAGTTCCAGGCACCCACCACCCTCTGCGTAAAAAACTTGCCTCGTACATCTACTCTAAACCTTGCCCCTCTCACCTTAAACCTATGCCCCCTAGTAATTGACCCCTCTACCCTGGGGAAAAGCCTCTGACTATCCACTCTGTCTATGCCCCTCATAATTTTATATAACTCTATCAGGTCTCCCCTCAACCTCCTTCGTTCCAGTGAGAACAAACCGAGTTTATTCAATCGCTCCTCATAGCTAATGCCCTCCAGACCAGACAACATTCTGGTAAATCTCTTCTGCACCCTCTCTAAAGCCTCCACATCCTTCTGGTAGTGTGGCGACCAGAATTGAACACTATACTCCAAGTGTGGCCTAACTAAGGTTCTATACAGCTGCAACATGACTTGCCAATTCTTATACTCAATGCCCCGGCCAATGAAGGCAAGCATGCCGTATGCCTTCTTGACTACCTTCTCCACCTGTGTTGCCCCTTTCAATGACCTGTGGACCTGTACTCCTAGATCTCTTTGACTTTCAATACTCTTGAGGGTTCTACCATTCACTGTATATTCCCTACCTGCATTAGACCTTCCAAAATGCATTACCTCACATTTGTCCGGATTAAACTCCATCTGCCATCTCTCCGCCCAAGTCTCCAGACAATCTAAATCCTGCTGTATCCTCCGACAGTCCTCATCGCTATCCGCAATTCCAACAAGTCGTCTGCAAACTTACTAATCAGACCAGTTACATTTTCCTCCAAATCATTTATATATACTACAAAGAGCAAAGGTCCCAGCAATGATCCCTGTGGAACACCACTGGTCACAGCCCTCCAATTAGAAAAGCATCCCTCCATTGCTACTCTCTGCCTTCTATGGCCTAGCCAGTTCTGTATCCACCTTGCCAGCTCACCCCTGATCCCGTGTGACTTCACCTTTTGTACTAGTCTACCATGAGGGACCTTGTCAAAGGCCTTACTGAAGTCCATATAGACAACATCTACTGCCCTACCTGCATCAATCATCTTAGTGACATCCTCGAAAAACTCTATCAAGTTAGTGAGACACGACCTCCCCTTCACAAAACCGTGCTGCCTCTCACGGCTATAACATTCAAGGCTATGGACCAAGTGCTGGCAAATGGGGTTAGGCAGGCAGGTCAGGTGTTTTTCATGCCTGAGTGCAGACGCGATGGGCCAAAGAGCCTCTTCTGCATTGTGTTATTCTGTGATTCTGAAGGTTTGCTCCTCACCGCTACCGTTTGTGCATTAAGTTTAATTTTACAGGAGTGAATTCTGGCTTATTGTTTTCTTAACAGCACTTTATAGTCATGCTCGCAGTAAACCTCGCCCTATCCTTACCCACGAGGATCTTGCCCTTCTTTTCCTGTTCAGCCCTTCAGAGGTTCTAATGAGCCCCTAATTCATCACACTTCATGTTCTCAAAACAAGTCACGACAGGCTGACCCCATCACAATAATGGATTTGCCTGGGAGCCGGCCGCAGTTCCATGGGCCATTTGTCACTCAAGCCTTCCATTACTTTATCATTGGTCTAAGAATGGTGTTTGGCTCGCCGACAAATCATCATCCACATGAAAGACCGTGTTACAACGGCAAAAGGTTAAAGTTAACATGTTAGAACAGCTGTTTCTATTCTTATTACTACATCTCAACGTAAGTTATAAAATCGGTTTTACCAATGGGATTAAAGGATAAGATCATTTATTTCATAAATGCCGGGATTTCAGACACCAATTCCGTTGGATGCTATTTTCAGTGAACGAAGATCAAGGTGAAAGATACACAGGTTCACTTAAATGCATCGTGGATTTATACTCTTCTCGTTACTATCTGCATGTCATTTATCATACTACAAAATAAAGCAAAATTCAGCACACTTGGAGGGAATGGCACTGAAATTCCATACTGTTTTCAGCAAACTTAAATGATTGCAGGTACATTTTCCAGCCAGAAGATTTTTGTTGGTTTGCTACACCCAAAAATTAATTCCCTCTGAATTCCTTGAATGATATGGGAATTTACCCGCCAATTAACATACACTGAAGTGAGGGCAGTGGTTCTGAAGTCCCAGGCCTCCTGGGTTTATGATCACAGTGCATGAGGGAGCATCAGAATAAGAAAACAAATGTACAACATCTGAGGAAATTAGCAGAGTCTGGTGATTTTTTTGAGGATGAAAACTGCTGAAAGTTTGAGCTTACTGTATAACAGATACGGACATCCTTTTGGAGTGGTTTTGTATTGACTTCAGCCTATACAGCCTTGGCTTTGCTTTTAGCCTTTGGAGTTCAGACCACTTGGTACTCCAATAGAGTATACAGCATAACATGGGTATGATAATAAGCTTAGCCGTGTAGTTGAAGAGCACCCTTTACCAAGAAGCCATAGGGGAGCAGCTTCAGCCATAGTCGTCTGCTCACATTACTCTGTCAGGAGTTGTGTCAAGATTGTTTTCAAATTCACTTTCTTGGAACGTAAATTTTTAGTCAGTATTACAAGCTTGCATGAAACAAAGTAGATTTGTCGAGTCCAGTTTTCTATAACTAATACGCAGATCAGAGGAGCATGGAGCGAAGCTTTGCTTCGATCACCTGAAAGAAATGTACCAAAAAGTAAAACAATAATGGCACTTTTCTTCACTTTTTCTATCTCTCAGCCACCCATTGGGTGGCACAGTGGTTAGCACTGCTGCCTAACAGTGCCCGGGCCCAGGTTTAATTCTGGCCTTGGGTGACTGTCTGTGTGGAGTTTGCACTTTCTCCCTGTGTCTGCGTGGGTTTCCTTCGGGTGCTCTGGTGGGATTTGGTGAGGTTACCATCGAGTTCATTTGGCAGGCACTGAGAAATGTTGGTTTACTGACGGAATACTAAACTGTGCCTCTTCGTGAATCTTGTTCAGCGCCCTGCACTGGCTTTGAAATCTGGAATACCATCTTTCTTTGATTCTCTGAGGGCACAGAGTCAGATGTCTCTGTGGGCGATAATACGATAATACTTTGCTGATGCTCGTTTTAACCCACCCGGCCGCATTTTTCCCCTTCTTAAACAGAGCTGCACACATGTTACTCTTACTCTAAGGCATTGCGATAAATCATGTGGCGCACATTAGTCTTGTCGATTGGCTGGGGAGATTGGCCCTGGAATTGGTGGAAGAAAAATTGAAAGGGTCCTGCATGGGCCTTTAAATGAATAATAATTGCCGGTTATAATTAACGATCTCAACGCGGTCTGATCCTTGAAAAGCTAGGTGAACATTTGCACGAGGTACATGAATAATTAGTTTTTAAATGCCATCAAGCCATGGCACAGAAGATAAAAACAATTTGGATCAGTATTCTGATTTCTCCATTTTACTGCTGTTCCAGTTAAAGCATTCAAGACCGGCTCAGACAAGGATTCTTATTTCCCAGTTTTATTTATTTTTTCGTTCTTGTGGGGGGATGTCCAATTTTACACAAATGTTTACAGTGTTATAGGTCTGAATCTAGTGATTTCTTGATGTGTATGCATTCAGTCTCTAAAACTTTCGCTCTGGTGTGTGCTGATAGTCAAGAGTTGAGAATGCAGCAAATCCTTGATTATAGAATCCCTACAGTGCAGAAGGAGGCCATTCAGCCCATCGAGTCTGCACCGACCCTTGCTCCGATAGAGCAGCCTACCTAGGCCCAATCCCCTGCTCCTATCCCCGCAACCCCATCTAACATTTGGGCAATATTAGCATGGCCAATTCACCTAATCTGCGCATCTTTGGACTGGGGGAGGAAACCGGAGCACACGGACGAAACCCACGCAGACACGGGGAGAAAGTACAAACTCCACACAGGCAGTTACCTGAGGCCGGAATCGAGCCCGGGGCTGTGGCGCTGTGAGGCAGCAGTGCTAACCACTGTGCCACCATGCCGCCCAAAGGTCTAACGGTGATCTGCATGTGCCTTGGTGCCGCACCAATTGAAACTGGAGAAAAAAAATGTTGCAGAATGGGTTAATTTAGCATCAACAAAATAATCACCCGAAATAATGCTCCCTAAGAAAAGAAAAGATGAAATTCCAGAATTCAAAGCTAATGCCAGGTGGTTCACAACACCCAAGGAAAGATACGTTCAAACGCGCGAGCAGAAAACTCTTTGCGAGTCCGCCACTCAGCCAAATCTCCCATTCACTGCAGCGGGACGGGAGAACCCCGCTGCCGTGAACGGACGGAGAATCCCGCTGCCGTGAACGGACGGAGAATCCCGCTGCCGTGAACGGACGGAGAATTCCGCTGCCGTGAACGGACGGAGAATTCCGCCGCCATGAACGGACAGTGAACCCCGCTGCCGTGAACGGACGGAGAATCCCGCTGCCGTGAACGGACGGAGAATTCCGCTGCCGTGAACGGACGGAGAATTCCGCCGCCGTGAACGGACAGTGAACCCCACTGCCGTGAACGGACGGAGAATTCCGCCGCCGTGAACGGACAGTGAACCCCGCTGCCGTGAACGGACGGAGAATCCCGCTGCCGTGAACGGATAGAGAATCCCGCTGCCGTGAACGGACGGAGAATTCCGCCGCCATGAACGGACAGTGAACCCCGCTGCCGTGAACGGACGGAGAATCCCGCTGCCGTGAACAGATGGAGAATGCTATCCAAATAAAGTAAAATGGCATATTCTATTATTTATGCCGTATTCACAACACTGAACAAAGAACAAAACAAAGAAAAATACAGCACTGGAACAGGCCTTTCGGCCCTCCAAGCCCATGCCGACCATGCTGCCCGACGAAACTAAAATCTTCCTGGGTCCGTATCCCTCTATTCCCATCCTATTCATGGGCGAAATTCTCCGGGATCGGCGCGATGTCCGCCGACTGGCGCCCAAAACGGCGCAAATCAGTCGGGCATTGCGCCGCCCCAAAGGTGCGGAATGCTCCGCATCTTTGGGGGCCGAGCCCCAACCTTAAGGGGCTAGGCCGGCAGCGGACGAATTTCCGCCCCGCCAGCTGGCGGAAAAGGCCTTTGGTGCCCCGCCAGCTGGCGCGGAAATGACATCTCCGGGCGGCGCATGCACGGGGGCGTTAGCGGTCGCTGACGGCATTCCCGCACATGCGCAGTGGAGGGAGTCTCTTCTGCACAGCCATGGTGGATACCGTGGCGAAGGCGGAAGGGAAAGAGTGCCCACACGGCACAGGCCCGCCCGCGGATCGGTGGGCCCCGATCGTGGGCCAAGTCACCGTGGGGGTACCCCCCGGGGTCAGAACGCCCCGCGCCCCCCCCAAGACCCGGAGCCCACCCGCGCCGCCTTGTCCCGCCGGTAAGGTAGGTGGTTTCATCTACGCCGGCGGGACAGGCATTTTAGCGGTGGGACTTCGGCCCATCCGGGCCAGAGAATCGCGGGGGGGGGGGGGTGGCCCGCCAACCGGCGCGGCGCGATTCCCGCCCCTGCCGAATATCCGGTGCCGGAGAATTCGGCAACCGGCGGGGGTCGGAGAATCTCGCTCCATGTACTTGTCAAGATGCCCCTTAAATGTCACTATCGTCCCTACTTCCACCACCTCCTCCGGCAGCGAGTTCCAGGCACCCACTACCCTCTGTGGAAAAACGTACCTCATACATCTCCTCTAAACCTTGCCCCTCGCACCTTAAACCTATGCCCCCTAGTAATTGACCCCTCTACCCTGGGGAAAAGCCTCTGACTATCCACTCTGTCTATGCCCCTCATAATTTTGTAGACCTCTATCAGGTCGCCCCTCAACCTCCGTAGTTCCAGTGAGAACAAACCGGGTTTATTCAACCATTCCTCATAGCTAATGCCCTCCATACCAGGCAACTTCCTGGTAAATCTCTTCTGCACCCTCTCTAAAGCCTCCACATCCTTCTGGTAGTGTGGCCACCAGAATTGAACACTATACTTCAAGTGTGGCCTAACTAAGGTTCTATACAGCTGCAACATGTCTTGCCAATTCTTATACTCAATGCCCCGGCCAATGAAGGCAAGCATGCCGTATGCCTTCTTGACTACCTTCTCCACCTGTGTTGCCCCTTTCAGTGACCTGTGGACCTGTACACCTAGATCTCTCTGACTTTCAATACTCTTGAGTGTTCTACCATTCACTATATATTCCCTACCTGCATTAGACCTTCCAAAATGCATTACCTCACACTTGTCCGGATTAAACTCCACCTGCCATCTCTCTGCCCATGTCTCCAAACAATCTGAATCCTGCTGTATCCTCTGACAGTCCTCATCGCTATCCGCAATTCCACCAACCTTTGTGTTGTCTGCAAACTTACTAATCAGACCAGTTACATTTTCCTCCAAATCATTTATATATACTACAAACAGCAAAGGTCCCAGCACTGAGCCCTGCGGAACACCACTGGTCACAGCCCTCCAATTAGAAAAGCATCCTTCCATTGCTACTCTCTGCCTTCTATGACCTAGCCAGTTCTGTATCCAGCTTGCCAGCTCACCCCTGATCCCATGTGACTTCACCTTTTGTACTAGCCTACCATGAGGGACCTTGTCAAAGGCTTTCTGAAGTCCATATAGACAACATCCACTGCCCTACCTGCATCAACCATCTTAGTGACCTCCTCGAAAAACTCTATCAAGTTAGTGAGACACGACCTCCCCTTCACAAAAACATGCTGCCTCTCACTAATACGTCCATTTGCTTCCAAATGGAAGTAGATCCTGTCTCGAAGAATACTCTCCAGTAATTTCCCTACCACTGAAGTAAGGCTCACCGGCCTGTAGTTCCCTGGATTATCCTTGCTACCCTTCTTAAACAGAGGAACAACATTGCCTATTCTCCAGTCCTCCGGGACATCACCTGAAGACAGTGAGGATCCAAAGATTTCTGTCAAGGCCTCAGCAATTTCCTCTCTAGCCTCCTTCAGTATTCTGGGGTAGATCCCATCATGCCCTGGGGACTTATCTACCTTAATATTTTTTAAGACACCCAACAACTCGTCTTTTTGGATCTCAATGTGACCCAGGCTATCTACACACCCTTCTCCAGACTCAACATCTACCAATTTCTTCTCTTTGGTGAATACTGATGCAAAGTATTCATTTAGTACCTCGCCCATTTCCTCTGGCTCCACACATAGATTCCCTTGCATATCCTTCAGTGGGCCAACCCTTTCCCTGGCTACCCTCTTGCTTTTTATGTACGTGTAAAAAGCCTCGGGATTTTCCTTAACCCTATTTGCCAATGACGTTTCGTGACCCCTTCTAGCCCTCCTGACTCCTTGCTTAAGTTCCTTCCTACTTTCCTTATATTCCACACAGGCTTCGTCTGTTCCCAGCCTTTTAGCCCTTACAAATGCCTCCTTTTTCTTTTTGACGAGGCCTACAATATCTCTCGTTATACAAGGTTCCCGAAAATTGCCGTATTTACCCTTCTTCCTCACAGGAACATGTCGGTCCTGAATTCCTTTCAACTGACATTTGAAAGCCTCCCACATGTCAGATGTTGATTTGCCCTCAAACATCCGCCCCCAATCTATGTTCTTCAGTTCCAGCCTAATATTGTTATAATTAGCCTTCCCCCAATTTAGTACATTCATCCTAGGACCACTCTTATCCTTGTCCACCAGCACTTTAAAACTTACTGAATTGTGGTCACTGTTCCCGAAATGCTCCCCTCCTGAAACATCTACCACCTGGCCGGGCTCATTCCCCAATACCAGGTCCAGTACCTCCCCTTCCCTAGTTGGACTGTCTACATATTGTTTTAAGAAGCCCTCCTGGATGCTCCTTACAAACTCCGCCTCGTCTAAGCCCCTGGCACTAAGTGAGTCCCAGTCAATATTGGGGAAGTTGAAGTCTCCCATCACCACAACCCTGTTGTTTTTACTCTTTTCCAAAATCTGTCTACCTATCTGCTCCTCTATCTCCCGCTGGCTGTTGGGAGGCCTGTAGTAAACCCCCAACATTGTGACTGCACCCTTCTTATTCCTGATCTCTACCCATATAGCCTCACTGCCCTCTGAGGTGTCCTCACGCAGTACAGCTGTGATATTCTCCCTAACCAGTAGCGCAACTCCGCCACCCCTTTTACATCCCCCTCTATCCCGCCTGAAACATCTAAATCCTGGAATGTTTAGCTGCCAATCCTGTCCTTCCCTCAACCAGGTCTCTGTAATGGCAACAACATCATAGTTCCAAGTACTAATCCAAGCTCTAAGTTCATCTGCCTTACCCGTAATACTTCTTGCATTAAAACATATGCACTTCAGGCCACCAGACCCGCTGTGTTCAGCACCTTCTCCCTGTCTGCTCTGCCTCAGAGCCCCACTGTCCCTATTCCCTAGTTCTCCCTCAATGCTCTCACCTTCTGACCTATTGCTCCCGTGCCCACCCCCCTGCCATACTAGTTTAAACCCTCCCGTGTGACACTAGCAAACCTCGCGGCCAGGATATTTATGCCTCTCCAGTTTAGATGCAACCCGTCCTTCTTATATAGGTCACACCTGCCCCGGAAGAGCTCCCAGTGGTCCAGATAACGGAAACCCTCATTCCTACACCAGCTGTTTAGCCACGTGTTTAGCTGCTCTATCTTCCTATTTCTAGCCTCACTGGCACGTGGCACAGGGAGTAATCCCGAGATTACAACCCTAGAGGTCCTGTCTTTTAACTTTCTGCCTAGCTCCCTGAACTCCTGCTGCAGGACCTCATGCCCCTTCCTGCCTATGTCGTTAGTACCAATATGTACAACGATCTCTGCCTGTTTGCCCTCCCCCTTCAGGATGCCCTCTACCGGTTCAGAGACATCCTGGACCCTGGCACCAGGGAGGCAACATACCATCCTGGAGTCTCTTTCACGTCCACAGAAGCGCCTATCTGTGCCCCTGACTATAGAGTCCCCTATTACTATTGCTCTTCTGCGCTTTGACCCTCCTTTCTGAACATCAGAGCCAGCCGAGGTGCCACTGCTCTGGCTGCTGCAGTTTTCCCCTGATAGGCTATCCCCCCCGACAGTATCCAAAGGGGTATACCTGTTCAAGAGGGGGACAACCACAGGGGATTCCTGCACTGACTGCCTGCCCTTTCTGGTGGTCACCCATTTCTCTGCCTGCACCTTGGGTGTGACCACATTTATATAACTGCGATCTATGATGCTTCCGCCACCTCCATGCTCCTAAGTGCATCCAACTGCTGCTCCAACCGAACCATGCGGTCTGTGAGGAGCTCCAGTTGGGTTCACTTTCTGCCGATGAAGCCATCCGGAACACTGGAAGCCTCCCGGACCTGCTACATCTCACAGTCAGAGCACTGCACCCCTCTAATTGACATTGTGTCAATTAATTAGTAAATTTTAAAAAAAAAAATTTTTTAATTTTATGTTAGTTAACTATATGTTTTCTAGCACTAGATTTCTACTATAAATGTGAAAGCTAAATACAGTACTCTCCGATCTCTGGCTTAGATAACCCTCTAAATTATAATTAAGTAATTAGGTAATAATGTTTAATTCGTTTAGCAAAGCTTAATTTTTAAATTTAGTGTAGATTCCCAACCAGCCAATCAGCTTTACTGTGATGTCACTTCAGTTTTCCTCCCCACACAATTTGAAAAGGTAATGAAAATAAAAATGAATAAAAATCACTTACCTTCCGAGTTTTTCAAATGCTCTCTGGTTCTCTCCCTGCAGATTAAAACTTACAGGCCAGAAGAAAGAGAGAGAAGAAAACAGTCGGGAAAAAGCACCTTCTCCCACTCTGCACCGAATTACCTCACTGCACCAAATTACCAAGTTCCAAATTCCCACTCTGGATGTGTATCACTCCGGCTGTGTCTCCTTTACTTGAGCAAAGCAACTGGTTTTATGTTCTGAAACTAAGTTGGCAAATTTCCCTTTTTATCTCGACTTTTCTTTCTGTGCCAGAAGTCCAAGTGCATTTGCTCTTTTCTGGATAACATTTAGATCTGCTTACAAAAAAGCAAGATTTTTCTACAGTCTGATATAGACAATATTATTTTGGTACAACCAGACATAAATGTTCCAACAGGATTTTAACTTTGAAACTACCATCTATTCTTCACTATCTATATTCTGTCGATCTAGATTTCACTATTACACTGTTCTTTGTTTCTGAATTTATTTATTTACTCACAATTTTAAGTTCAGAATATAAATCGAGTATATATAAAGGGATTACTCATGTAATTTATCATTTTAAGGCAGTATCTCCATTGGAATTCTGAATAATGTTTATTTTCTCTCCCTCAAAATATACCTGAACGAGAGATTATGATAGATTGAGTGGGTTAATAATACCGAAAGGTTACAGAAATATTCAATACAATCTATCAGCACCAGTAACTCTGTGTACATTCATTCATTTGTTCAGTGCCTGTGACAGCTGTGTGACACATGGTTTAAATTCAATTGGGAATTATTGGATGTGCTATTTCTGTAGCAACCTTATAAACAATAATCAACAAAAGACTCAACCCTCCCCCCGCACCCCCCCCCCCCCCCAAATGAAACTTTTGCTGGGCCATTTTCAAGAGGTGCAGCCTTTGGATTCAAATCTGTTTCTGTGGTTTTAGACAATCTGAACAGCTATTTCTTTCAAATTTGACTGATGATTAAAGCGTGATGCAGGGTCAGCGAGTCAGGATCTGTTGGACGTGCTGCTCATGTACCTTGGGGACTGTACAGCCACTAAAATTGGATCAACTCAGAACAACACAGACTTGGTTTGGCAGGCTACATAAGATGAGGTCGCCTTAATGAAGGAAAGCAACTGCACAATCCTCTGTAAAGCACAAAGAAAATTTTAACTCATTTTACACTAAACTCTCATTGAGACTGTGCTAAAAATAAAGTTATGCATCAAAACAGGGGGACGAGTCTCCACTTTGCTGAAATCTGCGATTCAGGTGAAATTGCACCCACAATTGTACACTCTCTGAAAAATGCTTTTATCCTCCAGAATTCCCACTGAAACTCAATTGCATATTGCAAACACAAAGGCTGGAATTCTCTGACCGTTTCCCGGCAGTGTGGGTGACTTCAATGGGGATCCCATTGACAGACAGCAGGAAGATAGAATTCCGCCACCAGTGAATGGCTGAGAAACACACGGCTGAGGAACCGAAGAATCCAGCCCAAAATCTGTGATGATCCAGCACAGAATCGTCATAGAAGCGTAGAATTTACAGTGCAGAAGGAGGCCATTCGGCCCATCGAGTCTGCACCGGCTCTTGGAAAGAGCAGCCTACCCAAGCCCACACCACCCTATCCCCATAACCCAGTAACCCCATTCAACCAACACTAAGGGCAATTTTGGACACTAAGGGCAATAAAACAGAACAGAATAGAACCTAAAATAGAATCCCTACAGTGCAGAAGGAGGCCATTCAGCCCATCGAGTCTGCACCGACTCTGAAAGAGCATGCTACCTAGGTGCATTCCCCCACCTTATCTCCCTAACTCTGTAACCCAACCTAACTTTGAACACTAAGGGCAATTTAGCATGGCCAATCCACCTAATCTTTGGACAGTGGGAGCAGGCCGGAGCACCCGGATAAACCCACGCAGACACGGGGAGAAGGTACTAATTCCACACAGACAGCCACCCAAGTTTGGAATCAAAGCCAGGTCCCTGGCACTGAGAGGCAGCAGTGCTAACCACTGTCTGGCAAGGTTTTGATATCTAATTTTCCATCAGAAAAAATTCTGCTGTAAAATAAATTGCTTGATACATTTAAGAGAGGTAGCCTAGTGCAGTTTGACTAATACAGCTGACAATTGCTTCACTGCAAAACAAAAACAATTTAAATGTCAATCCACCATGTGTAAGTAAACAATATTAAATTCCTGAAAATGACTTGAAAAAATACGCAAAATCATTTTGTTATGGGCCAGGGTTTAGAGAACCCCAAATTGTATCATGGAGTTCACCTGACCCACAACGTTTAATAGATTGTGGTATGGGGAGCAAACGGCCCACTCTACAGGTGTGGTACAGCAGAAATGGAAAAGTATTTTTTAAAGCAAAACAATGTTTATTCTATGAACTCAAGTTAACCTTTTTAAAACATACAGTGAACATCTTAGCAACCATTAATTCAAATACAACCCCCAAAGAATACAACATTAAGTAATGCTTAATAACTTCCCAAACAACATCCAGAAATGAAATGAAATGAAATGAAATGAAAATCGCTTATTGTCACAAGTAGGCTTCAAATGAAGTTACTGTGAAAAGCCGCTAGTCGCCACATTCCGGCGCCTGTTCAGGGAGGCTGTTATGGGAATTGAACGTGCTGCTGGCCTGCCTTGGTCTGCTTTCAAAGCCAGCGATTTAACAAAAGAAACACCTTTTAATGGAAGCACATCAGTTTACATCCACTACTGGAAACATTTATAATTCTGAATTCACCAAATGATCAAGAGATAGTCTTTTCATGGCAGAGACATCAACAGTACAGCTGCTCTGTCTGGCTTCAGCTCCAAAACTGAAAACGAAACTAAAACACACCCTGCAGCAAACAGCCTAAAACTAAAGTAAAAAGCTGACAGACAGCACAGGTCCACCCACTCTCTGACATCACTGATAAACACCCATTTCTTAAAGGTACATTTCTTAAACACCCATTTCTTAAAGATACTCTCACATGACAATTTCCTCATTAGATTTGCGGTACAGTGATGAATCAATCAGTAAATGAGAAAAAGAGCCAAACCCTTTCAAAACTTGGTCATAAGGATCCTTGCATCAAGATGATTGATCCAACTTAGATTTTGGAGCATTCTTGAAGTTGGACAAATGAGCACAATAAGCGAAAGTTGCCAATGGAGATTAATCGATCCTAGTGCCATGGCCAGTTTTGTGGACAGGCCTGCCTCTTAGTCTGATGTTTTTAGAACAGCGCAAAATTGCAGAAACTCAATGTGAATGTGATTGCGTTAAACATTTTTTTGCGTTAGTGATGCCAGTAACAGAGTGGTCACCCAAAGATACAACACCGTTGAGTGTAAACTCTAGGCCCTAAAGCTTTGGATTATTTTCATGGATTCCATGAATACTTGATGGACTCATCCTTTTCATGGATTCCATGAAGACAACATTGCTTTCCTACTTCTATCTACAGGAAGGTAAAATTGAAGTGGAAACCACCAGTCATGCCATTTTGTCCATGCGGAGAGGGATCAGATGGTCAATGCTGTGAAAATCTTCCATGAAATGTCCTGCACATTTAGTCATGTTTCACAGAGTGAGCTTTGAACTTGGGAATTTGAAGCAGAGTGGGAATTCGGTGCAGAGCGGGAAGCGGTGCTTTTTGCTTTTTCTACTTGCTATGTAAGCTTTAAATCTTCAGAGAGGGCTCTGCTGCAGCTGAGGCTACAAGGAAGAGAGCTGATTAGTAAGTCGTGAGCAAGGTCGGTAAGTCTTTACAACTTTCATCAATTATAGTTTGAAAATAGGTTTTGTGGTTTATAATCTGTAAGAACTATAATTGGTAGTAACGAGGACAAACAAGGAAGAGCCATAGAGAATTGGCTTTAATCTAATATCAAGCATCTTCCAAAGCTTTAATTTAAAAGGGTAAGTCATGGCAGGAGAACTCAAAGTCTTGGTTTGCTCCTCCTGCTCCATGTGGGAGGGTGGGATAATTTCCAGTGTCCAGGGCTAGCATGCGTGCAGGAAGTGTCTCCAGCTACAACTCCTGGAAGCCTGGGTTTCGGAGCTGGAGCGGCGGCTGGGGACACTGTGGAGCATCCATGCAGCGGAGAGTGTCGTGGATAGCACGTAGAGTGAGGTACCGCAGGCTCAGACTCCACAGGCAGGAAGGGAATGGGTGACCACCAGGCAGAACAAAAGAGCTCAGCAGGCAGTGCAGGAATCGCCTGTGGCCATTCCCCTGCAAAACAGATATACCGATTTGGGTACTGTTGAGGGGAATGACCTCTCAGGGGAAAGCAGCAACAAACAAATTACACTACGGTTGGTTCTGCTGCAGAGGGGAGGGGTAAAAAGTGTGGAAATGCAATCGTTATAGAGGATTCGATTGTAAGGGGAATAGATAGGTATTTCTGTGGCGCAAACAAGACTCCAGAATGGTATGTTGCCTCCCTAGTGCTAGGGTCAAGGATGTCTTGGAGCGGTTACAGGACATTCTGAAAGAGGAGGGTGATCAGCCAGTGGTCGTGGTGCACATTGGTACTAACGACATAGGTAAAAAATGGATGACCTCCGAAAGCAGAATATAGGGATTTCGGAAGAAAGTTGAGAAGTCGGACCTCAAAAGGTAGTTAGCGATCTCAGGATTACAACCAGTGACACGTGCTAGTCAGAGTAGAAATAATAGGATGTATCGGATGAATACGGGGCTGAAGAGGTGGTGTGAGGAGGAGATTTTCAGATTCCAAGGATATTGGGACTGGTTTTGGGGGAGGTGGGACCTCTACAAACTGGATGGGTTACACTTGGGTAGGACCAGGTATGAAATCCTTGTGGGGGGTACTTGCTAGAACAGTTGGGGAGGGTTTAAACTAATATGGCAGGGAGATGGGAACCTACGTAAGGATTCGGAGCAGGGGTGATCAAGAACAAGAGAAAAAGACAGAAAGGAGAATAAAGGTGATGGGCAGAGAAATCAAGGGCCTGTATCAGATAATAACACTGTAAAAAATAGTAAGGAGAGGACAAGGAACGTTAAAAGGACTAGGCTTAAGGTTTTGTACCAGATTGCGCGGAGCATTTGAAATAAAATGGATGAATTAGTTGCGCAAATAGATGTAAAGGGATATGATCTAGTTGGCATTACGGAGACATGACTCCCAGGTGACCAATGATGGGAACTATTCAGTTTTTAGGAAGGACAGACAGAAAGGAAAAGGTGGTGGAGTTGCATTGTTGATTAAAGAAGATATTCATACAATATTGAGGAACAATATTAGTACAGATAATGTGGAATATATCTGGGTCGAGTTAAGAAACATCTTGGGGCAATTATTGGGATTGAAGGCAGACAAATCCCCAAGACCTGATAATCTTCATCCCAGAGTACTTAAGAAAGTTGCCCTACAAATAGCAGAGCCATCGGTGGTCATTTTTCAACATTCTTTGGATGCTGGAATGGTTCCTACAGATTGGAGGGTAGCGAATGGAACCCCCCTATTCAAAAAGGAGGTAGAGAGAAAATAGGGAACTATAGATCAATGAGCCTAACATCAGTGGTAAGGAAGTTACTGGAGTCCATTATCAAGGATTTCATAGCACAGTATTTGGAAAGTAGTGGTGTAATCAGACTGTTATAAATTGCCTGCTTACCACTGGCTAGGGACTAATGGCAATCCCACAATCTTTAGGGAGTATGAGCTTCCCCAATGAGGGGGGCAGAGAAATCATTAGCAGATTCCCTGCATAAATATAGCTGGCCAGTATGGAACCAGCTAGAGAGGAGCGAGCAGCAAGGGAGTTATTGCTGCTGTTATATATATATATATATTATTGTAAATAAATGTTATTTCTTTCTATTCTACAACTTGTGCTGGATTCTTTGTGACCCTCACAAAACTGGCGACGAGGGTTAAAGTGGATAGCTGTCTATGCTGCTGAAGCCACCTCCCTGGATTTTTGGTGGATACAGGTTGGAAGTTTTTTTTCTGTTACACCATGCCTCTGTATAGACGTTTGGATGTCTTTGACGCTGCGCTGGAAAGTTGGAACCAGTACGCACAACGGATGCGTTACTATTTCTGGTCAAACAACATCACCGAAAATGAGCGTCAGGTGGTCATTTTGCTCACCGCCTGCAGCCCGCATACGTTTGGGGTGATTAGGAGCCTTATGTACCCAGCTGCGCCAGACACCAAGACGTTTGAAGAACTTGTGACCTTAGTGGGGCAACATTTTAACCCAACCCCGCCCACGATAGTCCAGCGTTACCGGTTTAATACCACTGAGTGGACCCCAGGACAATCCCTTGCAGAGTTTCTATCCAGGCTACGCGGGATTGCGGAGTACTGTGACTATGGTGAGACCTTGTCAGAAATGTTACGCGACCGTTTGGTTTGCGGTATTAACAATGCGGCCACCCAGAGAAAGTTGTTAGCTGAGCCAACATTGACTTTTCAACAGGCCATTCAAATAATATTGTCCCGAGAGAGCGCAGAACGGGGTGTGCAGGAGCTACAGGGAATGGAGGTGCACGCCTTGGGGCGCAACCCCTTCCGTCCAAAAGCGTCTCCCCGCATCCCTGTGGTACCTTGGGCGGGGCGGCATCCGGATCGACGTCAATGGCCGCCGGACGTTCCTCCCCGAAGGGAGTCTTCTCCAGAACCGATGGATGAGGAGCCAAGTCAGTGTCAGACTTATGGGCGCCAACCCCGTCGCGGAACCTGGTCCTGGGGGTGCCTGAGGCGCCTTCGTTCCGACAGAAATTGGGGCCAGCCCAGGGGCCGTACCTTCCATTTGGATGAACCTGCGGCGACTACTCTCGAGGAGGTGGAGACTGAGGACGACTGCCTAAATTGCGTGGCAGCTCCCTGTGTGGCCCCCATTGAGGTGACAGTACGGGTCAATGGTCACCCGTTTGAGATGGAGTTGGACAATGGCGCAGCGGTCTCCGTAATTGCCCAGAGGACATTCGACACCATCAAGCAGGGTTTACAGACCCTTACATTAACCGACACACAGGTCAGGTTGGCCACCTACACGGGGGAACCATTAGACATTGCAGGAACTACAATGACCCCTGTTGTTTATGAATGCCAGGAGGGGCATTTCCCACTTATTGTGGTGCGCGGCCATGGCCCCAGCCTGTTGGGTCGGGACTGGTTGCGCCATTTGCGGTTGCAGTGGCAGCACATCCTCGAAACAGGTTCTGGAGGGTTGACGGAGCTACTAGGACGGTATTCCAGCCCGGTTTGGGGAAAATAAAAGGGGCCGTGGCCCGTATCCAAGTCGAACCAGGTGCCACGCTGCGCTATTTCTGGGCGCGCCCGGTGCCTTACGCCTTGCTCGAGAAGGTAGAAGGAGAGCTCACTCATTTGGAGTCCTTGGGTATTATCAGGCCCGTCCGTTTCGCTGACTGGGCAGCGCCAATTGTATCTGTAATGAAGCCAGATGCCACAGTTCGCTTGTGCGGTGACTATAAACTTACAGTGAATACGGCTTCCCGGCTCGACCGATATCCAATGCCTCGCATAGAAGATCTCTACGTGATGCTTGCAGGTAGACTCTCGTTCACAAAATTAGGTATGAGTCACGCCTACCTACAGTTGGAGCTGGACCCTGCCTCCCGGCCATATGTAACTATTAATACACACCGGGGCCTGTATGAATATACACGGTTGCCTTTTTGGGTATCCTCTGCCTGCGCTATCTTTCAACGCATCATGGAGGGCACCTTGAGAGGTTTAACGCGTGTCACTGTCTACTTAGATGACGTTTTGATTTCAGAGACGTCGGAGCAGGAACATTTGGAGGCTGTCTTTGGACGCTTTTCAGAGGCTGCAGTCCGTTTACGTTGTACGAAGTGGGTCTTCCAGGCGAAGGAAGTAGTCTACCTGGGTTATCGGGTGGACCGCGAAGGTTTGCACCCCGTCGCAGAGAAGGTGCACGCAATTCAACAGGCCCCCGCCCCAACTGACACTTTGCATCTTTGTTCTTTTCGCGGCCTCGTAAACTATTACGGGAAGTTACTCCCCAATCTGGCAACTGCGCTGGCCCCCTTGCTAAAGAAGAATCACACCTGGGTTTGGGGTCAGCTGCAAGAAACCGCTTTCCGGTGGGGAAAACAACAATTGTCGTCGTCCGGGTTACTAACCCACTATGATCCTGGAAAGATTTTGCTCATCACTTGTGATGCATCCCCGTATTATATTGGGGCCATCCTGTCCCACAAGATGGAGAACGGGGCCGAGCGACCGATAGCTTTCGCCTCCCGCACATTGACTGCAGCGGAAAAGAAGTACACGCAGATCGAGAAGGAGTGCCTGGCAGTGGTCTTTGCAGTGAAACGTTTCCACCAGTGTATGGCCGCCACTTCGCTATCGTGACTGATCATAAGCCTCTGCTGGGACTTTTCCGAGAGGATAAGCCGATTACACCCATTGCTTCCGCACGGATCCAGCGCTGGGCTTTGTTGTTCGCTGCCTACGAGTATTCTCTGGAGCACAAATCAGGAACCCAGATAGCGAATGCCGACGCACTGAGCCGATTGCCTTTATCGACCGGCCCCATGTCGACCCCCATGACCGGTGACGTGGTTGCAACCCTAAATTTTATGGACTACTTGCCTGTCACGGCATCACAGATCCGTGAGTGGACCCAGGCAGAGCCAGTCCTGTCAAAGATTCAGCACATAGTCCTGTATGGTGGGCAACATAGAGAGCTCCCAGGCGAGTTGCGGGCATTTTCCTCCAAGCTGTCAGAATTTAGCATGGAAGGCGGTATCCTATTGTGGGGGACGCGTGTGATTGTCCTGGAAAAAGGACAGGAGCTGATACGAAGGGACTTGCACAATGGGCATCCGAGTGTGACCAAAATTAAAATGTTGGCCCGGAGTTATGTCTGGTGGCCAGGCCTCGACACCGACATTGAGAAAGTAGCCCAAAACTGCTCCATTTGCCAGGAGCATCAGAAGCTTCCGCTGGCCGCGCCCCTGCATCACTGGGAATGGCCAGGGCGGCCTTGGGTGCGCTTGCATGCGGATTTCGCCGGCCCTTTTCAAGTATCCATGTTCCTTCTATTAATCGATGCCCAACCTAAATGGTTAGAGGTGCACAACATCCTGCGCAACAATCGAGAAGATGCGTTTGTCTTTCAGTACGTATGGCCTCCCCGAGGTGCTGGTCACGGACAACGGCACTCCGTTCACAAGTGAGGAGTTTGCAAGGTTCATGAAGATGAACGACATAAGCCATATCCACACCGCTCCATCTCACCCGGCTTCCAATGGGTTGGCGGAGCGCGCAGTGCAAACATTCAAACGGGGCCTAAAGAAGCAGTCTTCCGGGTCTATGGACACGAGACTGGCTCGTTTTTGGTTTTCATACAGCACCACTCCACATGCGGTGACGGTCCCGCGGAACTCCTAATGGGCCGGAGACTTCGCACCCGCCTTAGCATGGTATTCCCGGACATTGGCGCAAAAGTATGCCGCACTGAAGAACGTCAGGGACATGGCCTTTCTTGGCATCGGCCGATTCGGCTTGATGCAGTGTGGAGTAAAGGCGAGATTTAAACACATTCAAAAACCAACCACTTGCACTAGGTTAAAATCGGATCCTATCTCCACTGTGTTGTGAAGTTGCGTTGTACATTCTGTTGGACTTCATGGGTATGTTATAAACTTAGCACATTTTTTTAAATTTACCAGCTGGGAATGAAGACCTACATGAAAGTGTGTAAAGTTTCTTTGTATAATGAAGCCAGAATGGAATTTTCAGTGCACAAAGTTATTTTCACACTTGCTGGGCTGAGACCCATAGTTCAGTGTGACCACAGCGCTGACAGAATGTGTTTCTCTCACTGATGACCTCAACGAGCTTTCACTTTCTGATTGTTCAGTGAATGACTGGGGTTTAAAGCAGGGAGCACAGCAATTTACAAAATTGTACCTTCCATCACAATCTATTCATCAGAAGCAGTGACCTCTATCACTAAAGAATGGAACTCGAGGCCGAGACTACAAGCAGCAGGTGTGAATACTTAGAAGTGTACATTAACAGTGTGACAGCTATACAACCACAAAACATTGCATGGGCTGGTGTTGCTATGACGACAAACATGCTTAATTTATAGCCTTTCACCTCCAACAGTTAGGAGTGTTTTTTTCAGGGCGTTTTATTCCTATTATTCTTTTTCTCATTCCTTGCTTTGTTCTTTCTTTCCTGGTTGTGCTTTCATTCCCTCACTTTCTATTTATTGTTCCAAATTTGTAACCTTTCAAGATTCTGTTTGTCATTATTTACTGTCTGAATCTATTTTTGTCATTGCTTTACCTTATTTGTGTTTTGATATCATCAACCCATTACACACAATAGTTGTCCCTTCTTTGCAATGGTGAACAAGACACAAAAATAAAATATTTTAAGTTTGCAACAATTTGTAATATATTTGTAATGTAGTAAAGGAGCTTCACAATGGGGCAAATAAAGATTGACACAGAGCGACGTAAGGAGATATTGGAGCAGATCGAAAAAAGCTCGGTCAAGGATGTAAGTTCTAAGAAACATCTTAAAGAAGATAAGGGAGGTCGAGAGGCAGAAAGGTTTTGAAAGGGAGCTCCAGAGCTTAGGGCTTGGCAACTGAAAGCATAGCTGCCAATAGTGAAGCAATTAGAATCAGGAGTGCTCAAGAAGGCAAGATTGGATGAGCAGAGCTATCTCACAAGGTAGTTGGGCTGGTGGAGATGACAGTGACTGGGAGAAGCGAGGCCATGACTGGGGTTTAAAAACAAGAGTGAGAATTTAAAAATTAAGGAATTTAAAAATTAAGTGCCAGGGCACCACCCTGCCCAGAGGGCATGCCGCTTGGGGCCTCCGATTCCCTTGCAGACCCCCACGACTGCTGTTCTGTCTGGTTCGGTGGGGACAGCCTCAGGTACGTCGGGAATCTGCACATTAGAGTGACGCTATCTGTCTCACTCTAATATTTAGCAGATTTGCTAAAATGTGATCCCACCCATTGTGGGCGGGATTCCACTTGCAACGCCTCGTGAAATTGCGTTGAATCACACAAGTCGTTGCGAGGCAGGTAGATAGTGATAGCGGGTTCCCCCGGCGCCGCGGCGAGCTGCTTTTCCAGCGCAGCATGGCTGGAGCATCACGCCCAAAGCGCCAAGCTCTGACTGAAAACCGACGTGTTCCTCTCCAGAAACACAGCCAGGTTTTCACTCCAGATCTTCTGGCACTTTGTCAAAAAAAAAAGCAGACAGACTTTCAGCTGATTCCTGAGCAAGCTTTTACATGGAACAGGTTGCTAGCTTGTCACCAGAGACTTGTAGTGGGCGAGGGAGGGGGGGGGGGCACGCCACGCCACACCACTCCACAAAAACATGGCTGACCAGCACTCTTTCTCGCTCTCACCACCTACCATTGGTGTACCGGAAGGGTTTTCAGGTTGATACTCAACCCGTTTGGCACGCTTTATGAATGCACCTTCCTTGGTCATCAAGCCTGGGGTGGTACTGCATTTATATACAAAATAGAGTCCCTACAGTGCAGAAGGAGCCTATTCGGCCCATCGAGCCTGCACCAACCCTCTGAAAGAGCACGCTGCCTACGACCTACCTAATCTTTGGACACTAAGGGTAATCTTGCGTGACCAATCCACCTAACCTGCACATCTTTGGACTGTGGGACGTAACAGAAGCACCCGGAGGAAAACCACGCACACACAGGGAGAAAGTGCAAACTCCACACAGTAACCCAAGGTCAGAATCGAACCTGGGTCTCTGGCGCTGTGAGGCAGCAGTGCTAACCACTGTGACACCATGCTCTGTAGCATGATTTTTCAGTTTAAGATGCAGGTTTTATGTGGTTCAACTTATCGTCTGCAACATTCGTATTTCATTTTGAATAACTTGGTGAGCTTCTTTCCAATCCTGAGTGCATGAACAAAAAAAACACATCTTGAAATCATTTAAGGAAAGTTAAGGAGAGGTACAAATATAGAAACTGACCTGTAACAGTGAACACTTTCCTGGCTTTGGGTGAGATGTAAAACTGAGGCCCCACCTGCCCTCACAAATGAAAATAAAAGATCCCATGGTACCATTTGAGGAAGTGCAGTGGAGATCTCCTTCATGTCCTGGCCAATATTTAGCCCTCAAACAACACCACCAAAATAGATTGACTGGTTATTATTCCCGTAGCAATTTGTGGAACTGCTGCTACATTTTCCTACGCAACATCAATCAGTGACTAGATGTCAACGGTACTTAATTGGCTTTAAAGCAGTTTGGGACATCCCGAAGATATGAAAGCCATTATATAAATGCTTGTCTTTATTTTACATGAAACACTGTTGGGTTACTCTCCAAAAATGATTTTACCACAGAATTGGAGACTCATCAATTTTGTTCATTTTGATGAATGACAGAATTACTACTGTGCAGAAGGAGGCCATTTGGCCCATGACTGCAGCAGCTCTTCAAATTAACATTTGACCTGGTGCTGTTCCTCTGCCCTCTCCCCGCAACCTTACACGTTCTTCCTTCCCAGATAGCCATCTAATTCCTTTTTGAATGTCACGATTCACATGCCTTCTGCACACTCTCAGGCAGTGAGTGCGCTTCAGACCTTAGCCACTTGCTGCGTGAAAAATATTTTTCTCATGTCAGCTTTGCCTCTTTTGCCAACGACTATAAATCAGTGCTCTCTCGGTCTTCAACCTTTCGCCAGTGTGAATAGTTTTTCCCTGTCTAGTCTGCCCAGACCGAACATGATTTTGAACACCTCTATCAAATCTCCTCTCGGTCTTCTCTACTCCAGGAAAAACAGTCCTAGCTTCTCCAATCTAGCTTCATAACTGAAGTTTCTCAACTGTGGAACTATTTAATGTGAATCTTTTGTGCAGTGGCTTTACATCTTTCCTAAAATGCAGCCCCCAGAATTTATTACAATACTCTAGCTGAAGATCAACAAGTGTTTTATACAAGTTGAACATAACCTCCTTGCTCTTGTGCTCGATGGCCCTATTAATAATGCCGAGGATACTGTCTGCTTTACTAACCTGTCCTGTCATCTTCAATGACTTAAGTATTGTGTATGCATAAGTTCTCTGTTCCTGCACCCCCTTTAGAATTGTGCCCCTCATTTTATATTATCCGGAATTGTCCGGCCGTCGGGATTCTCTGTTCCCGCTGGCAGCGCAACCCCTCCTGCGGGTTTCCCAGCGGCGTAAGGTGGCTTCAATTGCAAATCCCGTTGACAAGTGAGGGGAATAGAGAATCCTGACGCCGGGGAATAGAGAATCCTGCCACCGGGGAATAGAGAATCCGGCCGCCGGGGAATAGAGAATCCTGCCGCCGGGGAATAGAGAATCCTGCCGCCGGGGAATAGAGAATCCTGCCGCCGGGGAATAGAGAATCATGCCGCCGGGGAATAGAGAATCCTGCCGCCGGGGAATAGAGAATCCTGCTGGCAGGGAATAGAGAATCCTGCCGCCGGGGAATAGAGAATCCTGCCGCCGGGGAATAGAGAATCCTGCTGGCAGGGAATAGAGAATCCTGCTGGCAGGGAATAGAGAATCCTGCTGGCAGGGAATAGAGAATCCTGCCGCCGGGGAATAGGGAATCCTGCCGCCGGGGAATGGAGAATCCTGCTGCCTGGGAATCGAGAATCCTGCCGCCGGGGAATAGAGAATCCTGCTGGCAGGAAATAGAGAATCCTGCCGCCGGGGAATGGAGAATCCTGCCGCCGGGGAATAGAGAATCCTGCCGCCGTGGAATAGAGAATCCTGCCGCCGGGGAATGGAGAATCCTGCCGCCGGGGAATAGAGAATCCTGCCGCCGGGGAATAGAGAATCCTGCTGGCAGGGAATAGAGAATCCTGCCGCCGGGGAATGGAGAATCCTGCCGCCGGGGAATGGAGAATCCTGCCGCCGGGGAATAGAGAATCCTGCCACCGGGGAATAGAGAATCCTGCCGCCGGGGAATAGAGAATCCTGCCGCTGGGGAATAGAGAATCCTGCTGCCGGGGAATGGAGAATCCTGCCGCCGGGGAATAGAGAATCCTGCTGCCGGGGAATGGAGAATCCTGCCGCCGGGGAATGGAGAATCCTGCCGCCGGGGAATAGAGAATCCTGCCGCCGGGGAATAGAGAATCCTGCCGCCGGGGAATAGAGAATCCTGCCGCCGGGGAATAGAGAATCCTGCCGCCGGGGAATAGAGAATCCTGCCGCCGGGGAATAGAGAATCCTGCCGCCGGGGAATAGAGAATCCTGCTGGCAGGGAATAGAGAATCCTGCTGGCAGGGAATAGAGAATCCTGCTGGCAGGGAATAGAGAATCCTGCCGCCGGTGAATAGGGAATCGTGCCGCCGGGGAATGGAGAATCCTGCTGCCTGGGAATCGAGAATCCTGCCGCCGGGGAATAGAGAATCCTGCTGGCAGGAAATAGAGAATCCTGCCGCCGGGGAATGGAGAATCCTGCCGCCGGGGAATAGAGAATCCTGCCGCCGTGGAATAGAGAATCCTGCCGCCGGGGAATGGAGAATCCTGCCGCCGGGGAATAGAGAATCCTGCCGCCGGGGAATAGAGAATCCTGCTGGCAGGGAATAGAGAATCCTGCCGCCGGGGAATAGAGAATCCTGCCGCCGGGGAATAGAGAATCCTGCCGCCGGGGAATGGAGAATCCTGCCGCCGGGGAATAGAGAATCCTGCCACCGGGGAATAGAGAATCCTGCCACCGGGGAATAGAGAATCCTGCCGCCGGGGAATAGAGAATCCTGCCGCTGGGGAATAGAGAATCCTGCTGCCGGGGAATGGAGAATCCTGCTGCCGGGGAATGGAGAATCCTGCCGCCGGGGAATGGAGAATCCTGCCGCCGGGGAATAGAGAATCCTGCTGGCAGGGAATAGAGAATCCTGCCGCCGGGGAATAGAGAATCCTGCCGCCGGGGAATAGAGAATCCTGCCGCCGGGGAATAGAGAATCCTGCTGGCAGGGAATAGAGAATCCTGCCGCCGGGGAATAGAGAATCCTGCCGCCGGGGAATAGAGAATCCTGCTGCCGGGGAATGAAGAATCCTGCCGCCGGGGAATGGAGAATCCTGCCGCCGGGGAATAGAGAATCCTGCCGCCGGGGAATAGAGAATCCTGCTGCCGTGGAATAGAGAATCCTGCCGCTGGGGAATAGAGAATCCTGCTGCCGTGGAATAGAGAATCCTGCCGCTGGGGAATAGAGAATCCTGCCGCCGGGGAATAGAGAATCCTGCCGCTGGGGAATAGAGAATCCTGCTGCCGGGGAATGGAGAATCCTGCCGCCGGGGAATAGAGAATCCTGCCGCCGGGGAATAGAGAATCCTGCCGCTGGGGAATAGAGAATCCTGCCGCTGGGGAATAGAGAATCCTGCCGCCGGGGAATAGAGAATCCTGCCGCCGGGGAATAGAGAATCCTGCTGGCAGGGAATAGAGAATCCTGCCGCTGGGGAATAGAGAATCCTGCCGCCGGGGAATAGAGAATCCTGCCGCCGGGGAATAGAGAATCCTGCCGCCGGGGAATAGAGAATCCTGCTGGCAGGGAATAGAGAATCCTGCCGCCGGGGAATAGAGAATCCTGCCGCCGGGGAATAGAGAATCCTGCCGCTGGGGAATGGAGAATCCTGCCGCCGGGGAATAGAGAATCCTGCCGCTGGGGAATAGAGAATCCTGCTGCCGGGGAATAGAGAATCCTGCCGCCGGGGAATAGAGAATCCTGCCGCCGGGGAATAGAGAATCCTGCCGCTGGGGAATAGAGAATCCTGCTGCCGGGGAATGGAGAATCCTGCCGCCGGGGAATAGAGAATCCTGCCGCTGGGGAATAGAGAATCCTGCCGCCGTGGAATAGAGAATCCTGCTGGCAGGGAATAGAGAATCCTGCCGCCGTGGAATAGAGAATCCTGCCACCGGGGAATAGAGAATCCTGCTGGCAGGGAATAGAGAATCCTGCCGCCGGGGAATAGAGAATCCTGCCGCCGGGGAATAGAGAATCCTGCCGCTGGGGAATAGAGAATCCTGCCGCCGGGGAATAGAGAATCCTGCCGCCGGGGAATAGAGAATCCTGCCGCCGGGGAATAGAGAATCCTGCTGGCAGGGAATAGAGAATCCTGCCGCCGGGGAATAGAGAATCCTGCCGCCGGGGAATAGAGAATCCTGCTGCCGGGGAATAGAGAATCCTGCCGCCGGGGAATAGAGAATCCTGCCGCCGGGGAATAGAGAATCCTGCCGCCGGGGAATGGAGAATCCTGCCGCCGGGGAATAGAGAATCCTGCCGCCGGGGAATCGAGAATCCTGCCGCCGGGGAATAGAGAATCCTGCCGCCGGGGAATAGAGAATCCTGCCGCCGGGGAATAGAGAATCCTGCCGCCGGGGAATAGAGAATCCTGCCGCCGGGGAATAGAGAATCCTGCCGCCGGGGAATAGAGAATCCTGCCGCCGGGGAATAGAGAATCCTGCCGCCGGGGAATAGGGAATCCTGCCGCCAGGGAATAGAGAATCCTGCTGGCAGGGAATAGAGAATCCTGCCGCCGGGGAATAGAGAATCCTGCTGGCAGGGAATAGAGAATCCTGCCGCCGGGGAATAGAGAATCCTGCCGCTGGGGAATAGAGAATCCTGCCACTGGGGAATAGAGAATCCTGCCGCCGGGGAATAGAGAATCCTGCCGCCGGGGAATAGAGAATCCTGCCGCCGGGGAATAGAGAATCCTGCCGCCGGGGAATAGAGAATCCTGCCGCCGGGGAATAGAGAATCCTGCCGCTGGGGAATAGAGAATCCTGCCGCCGGGGAATAGAGAATCCTGCCGCTGGGGAATAGAGAATCCTGCTGCCGGGGAATAGAGAATCCTGCCGCCGGGGAATAGAGAATCCTGCCGCCGGGGAATAGAGAATCCTGCCGCCGGGGAATAGAGAATCCTGCCGCCGGGGAATAGAGAATCCTGCTGGCAGGGAATAGAGAATCCTGCTGGCAGGGAATAGAGAATCCTGCTGGCAGGGAATAGAGAATCCTGCTGGCAGGGAATAGAGAATCCTGCTGGCAGGGAATAGAGAATCCTGCTGGCAGGGAATAGAGAATCCTGCTGGCAGGGAATAGAGAATCCTGCTGGCAGGGAATAGAGAATCCTGCCGCCGGGGAATAGAGAATCCTGCCGCCGGGGAATAGAGAATCCTGCTGGCAGGGAATAGAGAATCCTGCTGGCAGGGAATAGAGAATCCTGCTGGCAGGGAATAGAGAATCCTGCTGGCAGGGAATAGAGAATCCTGCCGCCGGGGAATAGAGAATCCTGCCGCCGGGGAATAGAGAATCCTGCCGCCGGGGAATAGAGAATCCTGCCGCTGGGGAATAGAGAATCCTGCCGCCGGGGAATAGAGAATCCTGCCGCCGGGGAATAGAGAATCCTGCCGCCGGGGAATAGAGAATCCTGCTGGCAGGGAATAGAGAATCCTGCCGCCGGGGAATAGAGAATCCTGCTGCCGGGGAATAGAGAATCCTGCCGCCGGGGAATAGAGAATCCTGCCGCCGGGGAATAGAGAATCCTGCCGCCGGGGAATGGAGAATCCTGCCGCCGGGGAATAGAGAATCCTGCCGCCGGGGAATAGAGAATCCTGCCGCCGGGGAATAGAGAATCCTGCTGCCGGGGAATAGAGAATCCTGCCGCCGGGGAATAGAGAATCCTGCCGCCGGGGAATAGAGAATCCTGCCGCCGGGGAATGGAGAATCCTGCCGCCGGGGAATAGAGAATCCTGCCGCCGGGGAATCGAGAATCCTGCCGCCGGGGAATAGAGAATCCTGCCGCCGGGGAATAGAGAATCCTGCCGCCGGGGAATAGAGAATCCTGCCGCCGGGGAATAGAGAATCCTGCCGCCGGGGAATAGAGAATCCTGCCGCCGGGGAATAGAGAATCCTGCCGCCGGGGAATGGAGAATCCTGCCGCCAGGGAATAGAGAATCCTGCCGCTGGGGAATAGAGAATCCTGCTGGCAGGGAATAGAGAATCCTGCCGCCGGGGAATAGAGAATGCTGCCGCCGGGGAATAGAGAATCCTGCCGCCGGGGAATAGAGAATCCTGCCGCCGGGGAATAGAGAATCCTGCCGCCGGGGAATAGAGAATCCTGCCGCCGGGGAATAGAGAATGCTGCCGCCGGGGAATAGAGAATCCTGCCGCTGGGGAATAGAGAATCCTGCCACTGGGGAATAGAGAATCCTGCCGCCGGGGAATAGAGAATCCTGCCGCCGGGGAATAGAGAATCCTGCCGCCGGGGAATAGAGAATCCTGCCGCCGGGGAATAGAGAATACTGCCGCCGGGGAATAGAGAATCCTGCCGCTGGGGAATAGAGAATCCTGCCGCCGGGGAATAGAGAATCCTGCCGCCGGGGAATAGAGAATCCTGCCGCCGTGGAATAGAGAATCCTGCCGCCGGGGAATAGAGAATCCTGCCGCCGGGGAATAGAGAATCCTGCCGCCGGGGAATAGAGAATCCTGCCGCCGTGGAATAGAGAATCCTGCCGCCGGGGAATGGCGTTCTGCCGAGAAACGCGCGGCTGGGGACCGCAGAGGCGGGAATGGAGCATCGCGGGGCGGGCTTCAGGCAATGGCCTGAGGCTGTGGATACGGTGTGCAGCAAATTCCTAGAGTACGCCGCTTTGGGTGAAAGCGGCGCCGCCCCGTTTTTGTCACCATCGGGGGTTCTCCGCCCTGTCGCCGAACACGATTTTGGTGCGAGGATCTGAGAATCCAGCCCATGGTGTCCATCAGCTCATTGAATGAACAGCGATGCCAATTAACCTTGGCACATCGCTGCCCTCCCCTTCTGGATGCCTGCTCAGCCTGATTAGTGTCTGGATCTTCAGGATGTGTAGCAGCCCCCTGCACTTGGCTGCTGCCTCCAGCCTGCATTGTCGCTGCTGCCTTCCATGGCGTCTGCCCCCCTCGGCTGCCACAAGTAACCCGAGGACAGCCTCCACAGGATCCACACCAGCAGACATTGTTATATTGAATTGGAGAAGGAGAGAGACTGACAATCAGTTAGGGCTTCCATCCCGGGACCCTCAAATCCCAAAAGCCCCCTCCACCCCTACCATTACTGTCCCACCTTCTCCCAGAGTACTGTCCATTGAGCCAGTTGTGCTGGCAAACCTTATCCTGCATACTCACCCCAGCCACATCTGGAGCCCCTAGACCCCAGACCTCAGATCTCTGCCAGGAACATTAGGGGGGGGGGACTGTGTTCAGCTGCCCTCCGCTCATCCACACACTTGCCCTTTGGCCACGAGAAGATCTTCAGTAGCACGGTGGTTAGCACTGCTGCTTCACAGCGCCATGGTCCCATGTTCGATTCCCGACTTGGATCACTGTGCGGAGTCTGCACATTCTCCCCGTGGGTTTCCCCGGGTGCTCCAGTTTCCGCCTCAAAAGATGTGCTGTTTGGTGAATTGGACATTCTGAATTTCTGAATTCTCCCTCCGTGTACCCAAACAGGCGCTGGAATGTGGCGACTAGGGGCTTTTCACAGTAACTTCATTGCAGCATTAATATAAGCCTACTTGTGACAATAAAGATTATTATTATTATTAAGTCCTGCTGTTTAGTGTGTGACTGTTGGCAGCTGCCTCTATGGTGCTGTCACTCCTCAAGTACACACACATTGTTTACTAACTTGATAGAGTTTTTCAAGGAGGTCACTAAGATGATTGATGAAGGTAGGGCAGTGGATGTTGTCTATATGGACTTCAGTAAGGCCTTTGACAAGGTCCCTCATGGTAGACTAGTACAAAAGGTGAAGTCACACGGGATCAGGGGTGAGCTGGCAAGGTGGATACAGAACTGGCTAGGTCATAGAAGGCAGAGAGTAGCAATGGAAGGATGCTTTTCTAATTGGAGGGCTGTGACCAGTGGTGTTCCACAGGGATCAGTGCTGGGACCTTTGCTCTTTGTAGTATATAGAAATGATTTGGAGGAAAATGTAACTGGTCTGATTAGTAAGTTTGCAGACGACACAAAGGTTGGTGGAATTGCGGATAGCGATGAGGACTGTCAGAGGATACAGCAGGATTTAGATTGTTTGGAGACTTGGGCGGAGAGATGGCAGATGGAGTTTAATCCGGACAAATGTGAGGTAATGCATTTTGGAAGGTCTAATGCAGGTAGGGAATATACAGTGAATGGTAGAACCCTCAAGAGTATTGAAAGTCAAAGAGATCTAGGAGTACAGGTCCACAGGTCATTGAAAGGGGCAACACAGGTGGAGAAGGTAGTCAAGAAGGCATACGGCATGCTTGCCTTCATTGGCCGGGGCATTGAGTATAAGAATTGACAAGTCATGTTGCAGCTGTATAGAACCTTAGTTAGGCCACACTTGGAGTATAGTGTTCAATTCTGGTCGCCACACTACCAGAAGGATGTGGAGGCTTTAGAGAGGGTGCAGAAGAGATTTACCAGAATGTTGCCTGGTATGGAGGGCATTAGCTATGAGGAGCGGTTGAATAAACTCGGTTTGTTCTCACTGGAACGAAGGAGGTTGAGGGGAGACCTGATAGAGGTCTACAAAATTATGAGGGGCATAGACAGAGTGGATAGTCAGAGGCTTTTCCCCAGGGTAGAGGGGTCAATTACTAGGGGGCATAGGTTTAAGGTGAGAGGGACAAGGTTTAGAGTAGATGTACGAGGCAGGTTTTTTACGCAGAGGGTAGTGGGTGCCTGGAACTCGCTACCGGACGAGGTGGTGGAAGCAGGGACAATAGTGACATTTAAGGGGCATCTTGACAAATACATGAATAGGATGGGAATAGAGGGATACGGACCCAGGAAGTGTAGAAGATTGTAGTTTAGTCGGGCAGCATGGTCGGCACGGGCTTGGAGGGCTGAAGGGCCTGTTCCTGTGCTGTACATTTCTTTGTTCTTTGTTGTTCTTTGTTCAGGCATCAAAGCTTGCTGGACACACAGTGCACTAATCATCCTCTGAGACATGGCACCTGTTCCTTTGAGGAGGTACTTGTGAGTTCAGGAGTGCAAAGTGCTCTCACAACTAACTAACAAAGTTAATTCCTCATTTGAAATAGCCTTCAGCTATAAAGCTGTATAGCCCAACCCCTGCTGAGGAGTCCCCCATCCCCGAACACTGGGGTAGCAGCTCATCGCATGGGCATTGCTGAGCAACAGGAGGTCACCTCCCTTTGTTCTTAGGTTTAACTGGAATCCAGAGCAGTTGTGGAGAGGATCTGAGGGAGTGGACATCTCTCAACTCTGCCCGAAGAAAGACTGGACAGAGCAGGAACTGTAAAAAGTCAGGCTTCCAAAACTATACATTGCCATCCAGATAACCGGGAATTGGGACAGAAAGGCTTTTAGTACAACTGAAGTTCCAGGAACAGGGACCAAGGTATTGTTCAGAAGAATTCAAGAAAGAGTAAACAAAGCGTTCTGAGTTAAAGAGACAATTTCAGTGACTAGATTTAAAGTGGGACAACAGACTTCAGAGGTAGATGAATCATTTGATGCCATTTTAATACCGCCTGGGAATCGAGCAATTTGCACAGCAAGACAAAGAAATCCTAAAATGGGTTGGTGTAAAATCCTGGACTGGATTCACTGTTAAAAGTGGAGAGGAAACTTTCTTTAAAAGTGTAATTTGTAAAACCTGGACTGGATTTCAGAATTGAAACTGCTAAAGGAAAGCTTTATTAAGAGAGAAGATTTTAAAGTGTGTTTTTCGGAGTGGAGTTTGAAAACTCATGTGATCATCGTCTGGGGGGATTCTGAGGAGACATCCACAAACATTCACTTGGGTTCCAGATGACTCGGAATCAGTGCGGCTTACCACAGTCACCTTGTGTGTTTAGAGGGGACTCTTTGTGTTAATGAGACCATTTTAGCTTAAGATGTACTTGTGTGTATTTGTTAAGATAAGGGAACAGTAAGTCAGTATTGTATTATCATCCAATATTTTCATGTTTATCAATTTTGTTCAAGTTGTTAAAACTAATTCGCGGTCTTGTGACTCTGTTCCTCCATGTTTTATTTTAAAATAAGTATAAGTTGCTGTCTTTTGAGCCAGGGTTCCATGTGGGATCTCCCCATCCAGTTATAGAGTCATAGAGTTTACATGCATAGATGTTTACAGCATGAAAAGAGGCCCATCGGCCCAGCTGTTCCATGCCGCCCAGTTTCTATCACTAAGCTAGTCCACTTGCCTGCATTTGGCCCATATCCCTCCATACCCACCCTGCCCATGTAGTGGTCTAACTTATTTTTAAAGGACAAAATTGTACCCGCCTCTACCACTGCCTCTGGCAGCCCATTCCAAATGCTCACCACCCTCTACGTGAAGAAATTTCCCCTCTGGTTTTTTTTGTTCTCTCTCCTCTCACCTTAAACCTATGCCCTTTAGTTCTAGACCCCTTTAAGTTTGGGAATAGATGTCGACTATCTACCTTATCGATGGTCCTCATTATTTTATAGACCTCTATAAGATCACCCCTTGTAACGTCAACTGGGAGTGTAACAATTACTATATTAAACTTTGGACATAAGGATGTGCTACCAAGTATGAATGGCTTAATGGAAGCATGCTTTAGTGAAAATTGACATCCCACTTGCTGATGAAACTTTTTCCCAGTCGCATTCGAACTTTAAGTCCCTCCTGTGGATAAGGGTAAATCTTCACATGGTTTGCGCCACCCAGTCGAGGTGCTCCACTGCCAACCATTTCGGGTCAGGATTGGTATGGATCAGGCAACCAAAGGATTGACACCCTCAGAACAAGACAATTAGCTAAAGTCAAATTGTTTCTGAAGAATTTTAAACCTCTGTTATCCATTTGCTGTGTCGAGAACCAGGAAGAAAGGGAGTGGGACCAGTCAGTAATCTGGTGTCCTTTCAGCATTTTGGAGAGGCTCCTGGGGTGGGATGTTCATCTTCAGCGGAAGCTGGTAATCTGTTGGAGCCGATTTGCTGCATATTCATTAAAATCAGGCAGAGATAAAGATCTATCCATCATTAATGTTTTTTGCAGAATGATTTTCCTGAACAATAATATGGGGATGAAACTCAATTTTTGGCAGAGGGAGGTGGCAGTGAATCCAGAAATTTGAGAGTGCTCGGTGAAGTATGCGCTTAACGTTAATTAATGTGTTTGTCAAAATTGGATTCAGCTGCTTCTCGATCTTTCTGGTTGGGTATTATGCAACTGCCATAGAGCCCAACTAATATTTGCAACAATAGAAAATAGAACTGAAGTCCTTAATTATTTGCATATGATATTTTACCAGTTTATACAAATATTGGGGGGAGATAGAAACTTTTTGCTGAAAATAAAACAATTTTGTATAGACAAATGACAGTAATGTACAGTTCAGAATCCATGAGGCCAAACTCATAATGGATAACATGAAAAACCTATTTATAAATATACAAGAGACAGATGTTGACAGATTGAATCTGCTTATAGTAATCTTTGTCCATCCTTTGGTAGATGTGTTATGCTTTTAATAGTGTTCACTTCCCCAATATCTTATGGGTCAAATATATTACCCTGGGATATGTCTGTAGGTCTCAACAAAAATATAGCTCTTGTATTATTGTGGAATCACAGTATAACACCTGCCTATAGTTTGCCATTCAGGGGTTGTCATCTTATATTAGTTTCTGCATAAATGATTTGGTATGTGGAGGGTTGGGATCGTTCGACTTGGAGACGCATTCCGGGGGAAAGACAAAGGATGTCTGGACAACAGATGTCCGGAGATAGATGAAAATGTATAAAACTTCATCAGCTCTCCTCAGGCTACGCTTCACCTTCCAGTGGGCTGTCGTTTTTTTTTTTAGCATTATGTAGAATAATGGTCTGGATTTTGTGGTCAGCAGTGAACTGATAGCAATGGCTGAGGAACTCCTCAAAAAAAACTGACCAGAAAGATCCAGCAAACTCTGTGCCGTGGATTTCTCTTTTTCCAATGTTAGTTTGAATCTGATAGCAAGTAGGGGATCCCCAGGTACCCAGAAACAATAATGTTACCCAGTGGGATAAGAAGCCAATCACATTGAAGCATTCTCACAGACAAACAAGGAAGTAAAATTGTCCTTCATTTTAATTACATTTTAGAACAGAATTAACAATTGCGACATACACATAGAATTAAGGTCAAAGCTGAAATGTCATAAACAAATATTAGAAAACAATACCAATATTTTTTAATCATATTGCAGAAATCTGACATTCCACATATATAAAATTTGTTTTTTTAATAACAGAAGGGGTTTTCCAGCAGTAATTCTAAACCTAGTACATGATTCAAAAACCCAGCTGCACATCATTCAACAACATGTAGCTTTTTACAGCAAAGTTAACGGCGTAAAATGAGAAGTTTTTATTGTTACGATCCCAGTTGATATTGTAACTGGACAGGAAGACCCCAGATGGAACCCTGGCTCAAAAGATAGTAACTTACACTTTTTTTTCATAGAACGTGGAGGAACAGAGTAACAGGACTGCCAATTAGTTTTAATAACAAGAACAAACATTTTTATTAAACATTAAAAAATTGGATTATGATCCAATACTCCTTTACTCTCCCTTAACTTAACAAATACACACAGATTTAAAGATTAACATGGTTTACAAAGTAAATCTTAAGGTACAATTGTCTCATTAACACAAAGTCCCTTTTAAACACACAAGATGTTTGTGATCAAATACACACACCTTGCTCTGAACCCAAGTTAGTGTCTGTGGTTTTCTTCACAGAATCTCCCCAGATGTTTGTCACATGAAAGTTTCCAAACTCCACTCCTAAAAACACGCTTCAATAACAGTAATGCTTTCTCTTAACGATTTGCATTCTGCAGTCCAGACCTGGGGCGTCATTCTCCGACCCCCCAGAGGGTCGGAGAATGGCCGTTGGCCGCCGTGAATCCCGCCCCCGCCCCGGCCGAAGTCTCCGAAGGGAGAAAAGTCGGCGGGGCGTTAATGGCGCCGCTACCGCGGAGAATGTCACGGGTCTGCGCAAGGCAGCCGATTTTCGGCCTGCCGATATTCTCCCTTCCGGATGGGCCGAAGTCCCGTCGACGTGATGACTGTTCACGTTGACGTGAATCAAACCTCCTTTTCATTGGCGTGACCCGGTGCTCCAGGCTCACGCCGACCAGCGAGGAGGTGAGTGACGGCCTGGGGAGTTGGCTCTGGGCAGGAAATGGCGTGGCCGCAGACTGATTGCGTGAGGAGAGGTGTGTCTCGGCTTGTGTGTGTGTGTGTGCGGTGGGGGGGGGGGGGTTAGAGTAGGCTGGGCTCCGGGGGAGTGCCGGGAGGGGGTCCGTGCCGGGGTGGAGGTTGGGGGTTGGGGGGGGTCCGTGCCGGGGTGGAGGTTGGGGGTTGGGGGGGGGTCCGTGCCGGGGTGGAGGTTGGGGGTTGGAGGGGGTCCGTGCTGGGGTGGAGGTTGGGGGTTGTGGGGGGTCCGTGCCGGGGTGAAGGTTGGGGGTTGGAGGGGGTCCGTGCTGGGGTGGAGGTTGGGGGTTGGAGGGGGTCCGTGCTGGGGTGGAGGTTGGGGGTTGGGGGGGGTCCGTGCTGGGGTGGAGGTTGGGGAGGGGGTCCGTGCTGGGGTGGAGGTTGGGGGTTGGGGGGGGTCCGTGCCGGGGTGGAGGTTGGGGGTTGGGGGGGGTCCGTGCTGGGGTGGAGGTTGGGGAGGGGGTCCATGCTGGGGTGGAGGTTGGGGGTTGGGGGGGGGTCCGTGCCGGGGTGGAGGTTGGGGGTTGGGGGGGGTCCGTGCTGGGGTGGAGGTTGGGGAGGGGGTCCGTGCTGGGGTGGAGGTTGGGGAGGGGGTCCGTGCCGAGGAGGGTGATGGGAGGGCAAATGAGTTGGTCCACCTGGCCAGGTGCCAGCCTCCAACAGTTGGACCCATGCGGTCCATGCCACCTGGCTGGGGGGAGGAGGGGATATGGGCAATGATGACATGTCGTCGTTCCCCTCCCCCCCACCAGGCCGTCATGTTTTCAGATCATCCAGCGATGTTGGCCGCCGTGGCGGCAGCCGCTAATGTCCATGTTGCCCTGGATGAGGAGGAGGAGCGTGCCAGAGAGGCGGCGCAGGCTGCCGCAGAGGGGCAGGCGGCAGCCGCCCAGGCTGGAGGGACACCTGACCGACAGGACGAGGAGGGGGAGGAGGACGTCGCGGCCCCACGGCAACGGAGGCACCCGAGGGCGCCCCGTGTGTACCGGCCCCGGCAGTCATACCAGGACCTCACGGACCGGGAATGCAGGAGGAGACTCCGGATGAGCTGGGAAACCATGGCACACATCTGCCACCTGCTGGCACACCTGTCACCGCGTGGCACTGGCGGGGGACACCCTCTCCCCGTGTCCGTCAAGGTTACGGTGGCCCTGAACTTTTATACAACGGGGTCATTCCAGGCACCGAGTGGGGACCTGTCCGGCATATCGCAGACATCGGTGCACCGGTGTATCCGGGCAGTGACAGGTGCCCTTTATGCCATGGCGCACCGCTACATCCGCTTCCCCGTGGACCGGGCCAGCCAAGATGCCCGGGCCGTGGGCTTCTCTGCCGTGGCTGGGTTCCCCATGGTCCAGGGCGCGATCGATGGGATGCACGTCGCCGTGCGGCCACCTGCAGATAACAGGGCCGTGTTCACTAATAGGAAGGGGACCTATTCGATGAACGTACAGGTGGTCTGCGACCACCGCATGAAGATCCTGCACGTCTGCGCCCGTCACCCAGGCAGTGTACACGACTCATTCGTGTTGTCGCGGTCATCCATCCCCGGCATGTACGAGGGACGCCATCCCCGGCTGAGGGGCTGGTTGCTGGGCGACAGGGGCTACCCATTGCGATCGTGGCTGATGACGCCTATACGGAGGCCACGCAATGAGGCGGAGAACCGCTACAATGATGCCCATGTAGCGACAAGGGGAGTGATCGAGAGGTGCTTTGGCGTGCTGAAGATGTGTTTCAGGTGCCTGGACCTCTCTGGGGGCACCCTCCAGTATCGGTCAGATAGGGTCGGCCGCATCATTGTGGTGTGCTGCGTCCTGCACAACATAGCCCAGCAGAGGGGCAATGTGCCGCAGGCAGAGGAGGGCGGAGTGGAGGTGCAGCAGGAAGAGGCCCAGTCCTCCCCAGATGAGGGGGATGGAGGCAATGGTCAGGGCAGACGGGGTAGACACAGGCGGGTGGCTGTCCACCGTTACCGGCTGGCCCAGCGGGCACGGGACAGACTGATAGACGCCCGCTTCACTGACTAGATGGGCGTGGGAATCGGGTAGTATGGCCACAGACCGCACACCATGGCAACAGCCGACTACCCACACCCCCCACCCATCCACCCACCCAGCACCCTCACCCCCCTCCCCAACCCCACCCACCCCACCCGCATGCACACCACCCCCCCCCCCCATTGCCGATCCACCGGCGGCACAACGGGCCGGGCTCACACAGTTGCGGGTGGACGCGTGTCTATCGCAGGCCATGGAGGATGATGACAACCCGCCCTGCGATGAGCTCCTGGCTCTACATCGTTGGACTATGTCTGACCCATGGCCACAGTACCACCATCCACCCGGACCATCCCTGCATGCGGCTGTGACACTGCAGCGCACGGTCCCGTCCTCTGCCCGGGGGATGTTGATGGCGGCCCAGGGGGAAGGGGGCAGACTCACCTGGGGCTGAGGTAAGACCACCCCTCACACACACACTTGCGCTCAACGTACATGACACGCCCGCACACTTTGGACAGAGCACAAAGGCAGCTTCGGTAGGTGTAACATTGACTTTAATAACCAAAGGAGTTCATGCACGTGCCCTAGCCCCTAAAACTCATCTGTGCCCTGCACCCGTGCCAACTTACTCAGTGTCTAATTGTTTGGCCTTACGGGCCCTTTGACTACGTCTACGTGGTTCCCCAGACGGTACAGCAGAACTGGAGGTGGACTCCTGTGATTCCTGCCCTCTGACACTGGATCCCTTTGGCGGCCGTTTCCTGGGGCGTCCTGGCCTAGGTGGGCCAGGCTGCGGCCCGGGCGACTGGGATGGCGAGCCGCCAGCCTGTCCTGCCCGTTGCCCACCCGATGCACCTGGGACGGAAGGGGGGGAGTCCGAGGTGTCGCGGTGTACCGGGACCTCCCCTACAGAGGGAGCCGGGACGGACCACACCACCTCCTCCTCCCTCGGGGTGCCCGATGGCCCCCAGGCCTCTACATCGGTGGGGGATGCGAACGGACTGGCCATCCGACGCCCCCCCGACATCTGGCGCTGCCAGTCCTGGAGGCCCGTGCTGGTATCGACAGGGGTCTGCAGGTTTGCAGCCATGGAGCCCAGGGTGTTGGCAAACCCTGTCTGTGACAGTGCGACGCCGGCTCGCACATGGCCACTGGCGCCGATGCCCTCAGCGATGGCCTGCTGAGACTGGGCCATGGCCTGCAGAGACTGGGCTATGGCGTTGAGCGCCTCTGCCATCTGGCGCTGGCACTGGCTCATGGCCTCCTGTGAGAGGGCAGCCATTTCCTGGGCCACAGACGCCGACTGCACGGAAGGCCCCAGGCCTCGCAAACCGTTCCCCATGTCTGACACCGTCGCAACCATTGCCTCCACCGCGGACGCCACCCGTGCGGTGTCAGCCTGGGTGGCACGCATGACCGGGACCACTCCCAGCTCCTGGACGCGGGTGGACTCCTCCACCTGCGACCGCAGCCGCCGCAAGCCGCCCGTCACCCTCTTCGCTCGTCTCCGGGTCGGTGGTTGCATCGGATCTATGTGTGGGTGTGGTAACTGCAGGAACCCGGGATCCAGCTGGGCGGCAGATGTTCGCTTGGCCTGGGCTGCCCTCCGACCGCCCGGTCCCTCTGCTGCTCCTACCTCCACCTGCTGTGCCGGGACGGCTGTGTTGTGCGCACCAGTGAGTGTACCAGACGCCTCATCACTAAAGTGCCCAACCGTGGTGAGTGTTTCTGCGATGGTGGAGGGTGTTGGTGACAGCAGTGGCGTTGTGTCGTGCTCTTAGTCCCACTCTGACTCCATGGCACTTTGGGGTGGGGGTTCGTCTCCACCCATCCACTCTGAGTCACTGTCCGGTATTTCGTCTTCCCGGGTAGGGGTGTCCTGGGTAGTGCTGTACCGGGTAGGGGTGTCCTGGGTAGTGGTGTCCTGGGTAGTGGTGTCCTGGGTAGTGGTGTCCTGGCTCGGATGTGACGGGGGCCTGTGGCTGCCCCCCTCATCGCTGGGTGGTCGCTCCCGCATGTGACGGGGGTGTCGTCTCCCTGTTGCTCCAGGTCTCTCCGTCTCCCGTGGTGTGCGAGGGGCATCCTGCGGGCGTCGCATGCTGGAGGGTCCGGGTCTCTCGTCTCCCGTGGTCTCCGAGGGGCATCCTGCGGGCGTCGCATGCTGGAGGGTCCGGGTCTCTCCGTCTCCCGTGGTCTCCGAGGGGCATCCTGCGGGCGTCGCATGCTGGAGGGTCTGGGTCTCTCCGTCTCCCATGGTGTGCGAGGGGCATCCTGCGGGCGTCGCATGCTGGAGGGTGCGGGTCTCTCCGTCTCCTGTGGTCTCCGAGGGGCATCCTGCGGGCGTCGCATGCTGGAGGGTGCGGGTCTCTCCGTCTCCTGTGGTCTCTGAGGGGCATCCTGCGGGCGGTGTGCATCTGCGGGGATGGGTGCCTGGACGTTTGGTCCTGCGATACACAATGAAGCATGCATGGTTAGACATCAGGCAGTGATCAGGTGATACGGGGGAGGGGGATATGGGGGAGGGGGGATATGGGGGAGGGGGGATATGGGGGATATGGGGGAGGGGGGATATGGGGGATATGTGGGAGGGGGGATATGGGGGAGGCTCACCCTGCCTGCTCTGACGAGGTCGTTCACCTTCTTGTGGCACTGGGTGCCTGTCCGTGGTGTCAGGGCCACAGCGGTGACGGCCTCTGCCACTTCCCTCCACAGACGCCGGCTGTGGCGTGGAGCAACTCTGCGGCCGTGCCCGGGATACAGGCGTCCCTCCTCTGCTCCACCGCGTCCAGGAGCGCCTCCACATCGCTGACGCTGCACGGCGTGAACCACTGCGCAAGCGCGGATCCCGTTACGTCGCTGCTAGCCCATTTCGGGCCGGAGACTATCGTCCCATTTTTATGACGTGGCGCAAGTGGGATTTGCGCCGTTTTTTGCGCCGATCGGCGGACTTTCCGCCGATAACGGAGAATTTCGCCCCAGATTTTCCAAATGACACTTTTAAACAAAGCTTCTGCTCTACGTTTAACAGTGAATTCAGTCCAGGATTTTACACCAACTCCTTTAGGATTCTTCGTATTGACTGCTTTCATACAAACTCCAAGATCCAGGCACCAATTTCCATAGTTATTCCAACTCACATTCCACAGGCTGTAGTAAAATCTCACAAACCTAAAAATTACTTCAGATACCTGTCTGGTGTCTCAGCCTTCTTCTCAGTTCTGTCTGTCTTTATTAAACAGTGCTCTGTTCTAGTACCTTTAACCTCAGACTTCTTGGAAACTTCTCCTAATTTTGCCAACAGCATGTCACTCTAAGTACAGCCGCTGAGAAACACCCCGCTAAACACGCCCAGCAGCGGATGTAATTTGAAGTCCCGCTGATTCGAATCCATAGATTCACTGACTGCAGCTTCTGAATTTCCATGTTTGACTGCATATGTATGGACTTTAGAATTGCTGTTAGTTTCAGAGGAGTAATTAAGGTAAAAACTGACAGATTCATCATCCTTACTGCAGGCCAAGATATTCAGTGCAAATTTGTGCCTCACTTACTCCGTTTTTTTGTCTAAATAATCTCCTCCCTGAGATGCCATAAAAGTGATAGAACACAGATTAGATCTGGTATAAACCATCAAGGCCTGGGTGTTTGTGCAGCACGTCACCATCTGGAAAATAAACTCGGAATACTCAGGAAATTCAAAAGTAGCAGGAGGATATTTAAACATTCTGTTTTAATTAGATTAGAGTATTTGGGGGTTAATTCTAACGTACACTGTTGGTATAGAAATGCAATGGAGAAAATAAATCTTGAGAAATTTCCCCAAATTGTCAAATTTTCCATTCCCACATTTAAAAATACCATATAAGCAAAATACTGCAGATGCTGGGAATCCAAAATAAAAACAGAAAGTGCTGGATAAACTCAGCAGGCCTGGCAGCGTCTGTAGGGAGAGAAACAGGGCTAACATCTCAAGTGCATATGATCCTTCTCATGAATTGAAAACCATGATGTGGAGATGCCGGCGTTGGACTGGGGTGAGCACAGTAAGACGTCTTACAACACCAGGTTAAAGTCCAACAGGTTTGTTTCGATATCACTAGCTAGTGTTTGGAACAAACCTGTTGGACTTTAGCCTGGTGTTGTAAGACTTCTTGATGAATTGAAAAGGGATAGACATGTGATTAATTATCTCTGGGAGACAAGAAGTTGTAATTTAAGCATTTAATTGACTGCCATTTCTCTTCTTGAAGAAGTACTGCTCCTCTCCCCGACAGGGCATATAATTAATCACATTTCTATCCCTTTTCCAGTTCTGTAGAGGGGCCAATGGACTCGGAACATTAACTGTGCGTCTCACTCCACAGACCTTCGGAGTTTATTCAGCATGTTCTGTTTTTATTCAAGAACATGAAGTTGATTTTTCTCACAGCAAATCAATGCCAATCGTCTCACACCTGAATTTTGGTAAATTAGTTTATGGTAATCGCGCAACCATCTAATTGGGATGGGAAACACTGCCAAATTTTAGGTGCGGAAAAATAACTGCCGTACGAGATATTATACCATGATGGCCATTCATATCTGTGTAATAAAGCCTCGATTACATTCTACTCTCGTCTCGTCGTAATTGATCGTGCATCAGTTCCCTTGTTAAAGCTTAGCTTGATGATCACAGCAAATGTTAAACTGAAGTGATATTATTGGTACAAGTGGATAAGTAGCTGCCCCTTCAAACCTGATGACGACAAAATATTTTGAGAAGTCTGGTGTGAACATTTCTTGTCCACTGTTTTTACCTTCAATACATTTTGCTGTAGAATTCATGAATTCCTGGTGATTTTATTTAAGTGCCACAGAATGTGCAGTCAAAATGTAAATTTGTTCTTCAAAGCGGAAAAACGAAGAACAATTTATGGCCCTAATTCCAAACAAAGAGATTCAGACTTTTTCGGTGGGGTTTCTCCCTCAAACTGTGAGACTTGCCAATAATAAATGGCATATATGGATAATAAATGGCAGCACGGTAGCACAGTGGTTAGCACTGTGGCTTCACAGCGCCAGGGTCCCAGGTTTGATTCCCGGCTTCAGTCACTGTCTGAGCGGAGTCTGCACATTCTCCCCGTGTCTGCGTGGGTTTCCTCCGGATGCTCCGGTTTCCTCCCACAGTCCAAAGACGTGCAGGTTAGGTGGATTGGCCATGATAAATTGCCCTGAGTGTCCAAAAAGGTTAGATGGGGTTATTGGGTTACGCGGATAGGGTGGAAGTGAGGGCTTAAGTGGGTCGGTGCAGACTCGATGGGCCAAATGACCTCCTCCTGCACTGTATGTTCTATGTTCTAGATGAATCAGCAGAGATTTTTTGCTACCTGGTAGTTTTCTGTCATAGGGTGAGAATTAAGTAATCAAAGTTATGCTGCCATCAAAATTTACTTTGCTGCAAAGGTTTTGTCTCATCTCAACAAAACAAGTAAAGCATTGCACTGCAAGTAATATACGCTGGCATTGCTAAATATTCCCTTTGGGAAACCATTCTTTTCTTGGTGGTAATGATGAGGAGCTTTTCATTGTTTAATATAGTAAAGATGTATGGTGGTGACACATAAGTAAAAACAGATGAGCGTATGCTGTGCACCGTCGAATCCCTGTATAAAACTGAGCATTGACTGTTGCAAGAAGACATGTAAATGCTATGGTTGCAGCGTGCTGGCGGTGGCTACTGTATTGAAACTTTGTGAACTGTTCAGTTTAGCATCAAAAGAATCCACTTTGTGTCATCGCCCTTGAAAATTCCCACTGTGGTTCCCATTACACTTTCTAATTGTTAGCAGAGATTGCTCCTCCCATATTGAAAAGCAGATGAGAAAGCATACTTCTTTTATCTATTTGTAATGATTAAAGTAAACCTTGTTATGTATTACACAGCAACAATAGCAAAGATATTCCAGAGGGTGCTCATCGATGTACAATTATTGCATTTGTATTATACTCCTGTGTGTGTGATTTATGCAGCCATGAACTTCATTCCTTTGAAGTTCCTTCCTAAGTTCTCTTTTGGCTTCTCCATTTGATCGATTATTCACTTTTTTTAGGAGGAGAAACAAGGGGCGAAATTCTCCAACCCCCCGCAGGGTCGGAGAATCGCCGGGGGCTGCCGTAAATCCCGCCCCCGCCGGTTGCCGAAGTCTCCGGCACTGGAGATTAGGCGGGGTCGGGAATCGCGCCGCGCCGGTTGGCGGGCCCCCCCGCTCGATTCTCCGGCCCGGATGGGCCAAAGTCCCGCCGATAAATTGCCTGTCCCGCCGGCGTAAATTGAACCACCTACCTTACCGGCGGGACAAGGCGGCGTGGGCGGGCTCCGGGGTCCTGAGGGGGGCGCGGGGCGATCTGGCCCCGGGGGGGTGCCCCCACGGTGGCCTGGCCCGCGATCGGGGCCCACCGATCTGCGGGCGGGCCTGTGCCGTGGGGGCACTCTTTCCCTTCCGCCTCCGCCACGGTCTCCACCATGGCGGAGGCGGAAGAGACTCCCTCCACTGCGCATGTGTGGGAAACTGTCAGCGGCCGCTGACGCTCCCGCGCATGCGCCGCCCGGAGATGTCATTTCCGCACCAGCTGGCGGGGCAACAAAGGCCTTTTCTGCCAGCTGGCAGGGCGGAAATTCCTCCGGCGTCGGCCTAGCCCCTCAATGTTGGGGCTCGGCCCCCAAAGATGCGGAGCATTCCGCACCTTTGGGGCGGCGCGATGCCCGTCTGATTTGCGCCGTTTTGGGCGCCAGTCGACGGACATCGCGCCGTTTCCGGAGAATTTCGCCCAAGGTATTCCAACTCAAACTAGACAATCCACTCAAACAACCAGCCGCGCAAGACCTTTCTTGATCCCTGTTTTGTATGTTTACATGATACCAAAAAGGCGAGTATATTAGTTCATGGGGATAAGTGTTTGCACAAGTGTATCAGCTACAAAATGCCATGATTACCAGCGCACGTCAGAGGCTAGGGGTTGGATTCTCCAATTTTGAGACGAAGTGCTGACGCCGGCGTCAAAACAATGGAGTTTCACGCCAGAAAAACTGGCATGAAAGGACCACTAATTCCCAGCCCTGCAGGGGGCTAGCAGGTACCCAGAGTAACTCTTGAAGCTTTTGCTGCAGATATCAGCCCCCGCACGCCTGGGTCGGAGGCCCACATGTGCATGGCGGCAGTCTCCAGCAGCCGCGCCGTGCTCCATGGCAGACTTGGACTGCGGAGCCAGACCCAAGAACGAGACCCCCGATTGGCCACATGCCTAACCCAGAAACCCTGCATAAGCACTCCCCAGCCGCCTATAAGGCCCCCCCCCCCTGGCCTCCGATCCGCCCGCCCCCGACCAGGGTGGCAATGGACTGAGTCAGCAGCCGCCACGAGAGTATCCCGAGCGGCTGGAGCACATTAGTTCCACGCCATCGGGATTTCAACCGGTTGCAGGCAGAGGATTGCTGAGCGGGCCTCTGGTAATAGCCCCACGCGGAATCGGTGAACCGACACCGGTCTCGATTTCTGCGTCAAATTGGATTCTCCGCCCTGGCGCTGGCCACCATTTCAGCGTCGGGGTGCGGAGAATCCTGCCCTAGGTTTTTTGCAGCATGTCCTAACTCTCCACCACCCCGTCAGGAATGTGATGAAATACATCCAACTTATTAGCTGTAACACTCAAGAAGCTTCTCCACACTTCGCTCCTACTGGGAGAAGGGATCACCGCCACTATACTGGACAACAGTACTTGATTTTACCCCAGGATCATATCAATGATTCTGAATAGCGAAGCATTGGGTAATTAATAACCTGCATTATAGTACTATTATTTTCCAATCATTTTTTAAAATTTGATTGTGTAATCCAGCTATACAGCAGGTCTTGTGATGCAGTGGTGGTGTCCCTACCCCTCTGTCAGAAGCACTAAGTCCCACTCTAGGACCCGATGGCCAAGGGAAGATATGGGCAGAACACTGCCAAACAGGTTGAGTAACAACGTGCAAATCCTTCCAACATACGTCAATGGCAAGCGGTAAGGGTGGGAGAGATTCCTGGTCAACCATATGCTGGAAAGAAATTGGTGCCTCGACCATCACTGTTCATAGCTCCAGACTACAACAATGTATGTAAAAACGTATGGTTCCACAACAACCCCGGACTACGCGCGGGGCCAGCTAGCTCACCTGTGTGCTGGGCGGCCAGTGTGCATGAGGTTCAATCCCAGTTCTGGCAGGGATGGATTGGGACCTCCTTCTTTGCCCTAATCTGGGATGGAAGTGGTGGTGCTGCGGGTCAGGCCTGCCTTGCAGGGCAGAGAACAGGAGATAGAATCTAGCCAAAGAGAAGCAGTACTGCAGTGGAATGAATTAGATACTATTTTGGAGATTCGGCAGAGGTCTGACAAACTCTGTCTGTATTGTTTGATTTGATGATGCTGTGTTGCAGTTGTTCACAGTGCGTACCTGCTGCCCTCTCTGAGACTGCACATGTGTCCAAATATTTCCCTGAAACAACATTTTTTTGTTTAGTGTGTGTGGTCAGCTGGCTCCAAAGGACTGGCTTGGCACAGAGCTGTAACAATATAAACGTGAAGTACTGCCAAGTAGCCGGAGAAAAAGTGATTGATTGCCTATGAAATTCATCAGTTTCTGACTGTCTCTGAAACTCATCAGTCTCTATAGTGAGTAACCAACAACACTGCACAGATCCCAGATGTGTTTATCCAGTCTGCATCGAAAAAAGTCTCTGCACGCCCTCTGTTGCATATGATGTATGATATCCATATGATGTGATGGCATCTGATTTTCCAATTGCATACCATTGTGGTTGCCCAAATAAGGAACAGAAATGTGAATTCTCCACAATCATTCATTTTAAGGATTCAAACATTTGGCCAGGAAAATAAAAATGCTAAAATATGTGGATTTGCTGATAATTTTGAGAACTGCAGGTGAGGTTTGCAATACAAGCTGGATTGAAGAACATACTGACGTTCGTGAGGCAGCTGGTTTGCTTAGACACAATCTGTTTTCTGTTTCCATCTAGAATACTAGTTTAAAAAGCCCTACATTTATATAGCACCTTTTACAACTTCAGGAAGCACCACACAACCAATTAAGTACTTTTGAAGTGCAGTCATTATTGTAATGCAGGAAAACTGGCGTAAAACGACCACCGATTCCCTGTTTTGCTGGGGGCTAGCAGGGAGGCAATGTAGATTTCCCAGCTCAAGCTGCCAATAAGGCCCTTAGCACCTTCTGTTCCGAGGATGCGTATGAGCACAGGGGCGACCTGCAGCGGCCATGCCGTGCTCCATGGCGGACCCAACCTGCGGACATGGACAGGCAAAATAGTGTTCCCCTTCGGCCGCTCGCGTGCCCCGGACCGCCGGACGTCCGCAGCCATCACGCCGAGTTCATGAACGGTATGAGCACACATCACCCATGCCGTCGGGAACACGGCCGGTCGGGGATGGAGCATCATGGGGCAGGCCTCAGGTGATAGATAATCGGCGCGGCGTGCTTCTAGAGTACGCTGCTTTACAGAAGGCACAGAATTCATAAACCTGCGCTACTCCCGATTTTGCCGGCAAAACGGATTCTCCGCCCCATCGGCGAATGCGATTTCGGTGTCGGGGGGTAGAGAATCCAGTCAATGATTTTGCCCTGAGCAATGGGAGAACTCGGCTTATCCCCGAAATAGTGCCACTGGATCTTTTATACCCACTTGAGAGGGCAGTTGGGATCTCAATTTAACATTTTATCCAAAAAATGACACCTCCAGCAGGATAGCTCTCCCTCTGTATTGCTCTGAAATGTCTGCCTATATAGATTGTGTGCTGAACTGTCTGGAGTGGGACTTGAGGGGCTTTGGGCGGCATGGTGCCACAGTGGTTAGCACTGCTGCCTCACAGCGCCAGGGACCCGGGTCCGATTCCGACCTTGGGTGACTGTGTGCAGTTTGCAATTTCTCCCTGTGTCTGCGTAGGTTTCCTCCGGGTGCTCCAGTTTCCTTCCACAGTCCAAAGGTGTGCACGTTAGACGGATTGGCAGGGGTGGAGTTATGGGGTTGGTGTGGGGTTTGGCCCTGGGTGGGGTGCTCTTTCAGGGGTCGGTGTAGATGGGCCAAATGCCCTCCTTCTGCTCGGTAGGGATTCTATGATTCTATGAGTTCACAACCTGCTGATTGACTCAGAGGTGTGGGTGCAACAACTAACCCTTCATTAAACATTGAAGAAGCTGAAATTCAGAGCTTCAACAGCTTTATTGGCAATCAGCAGCAATGGTGAATGCTATTTTCCTCCGTTCTTTCTTTCTTTGCTAAGTTTTACTTTAGGGCAAAAGGCCAAAACAGAGACGAATTTGCTTAGATCTGTTTTAAATCTCATTATAACAAAATGGTTGGAACCCATCTTTCAATTACTGAGGACAGAATAATTTCCGAGCACAGAACTTGCCAGCATTCTGGCTAAAACACCCCCTTCACCTTAGTGCGTGGCCAAAGTTACTGCGAAAAAGGAAATGGAAAGAAAAAGTAATGCAAAATTGCTACACTGCAGGGCAACACGGTAGCATGGTGGTGAGCACAATTGTTTCACAGCTCCAGGGTCCCAGTTTGATTCCCGGCTTGGCTCACTGTCTGTGCGGAGTCTGCACATTCTCCCCCTGTGTGCATGGGTTTCCTCCGGGTGCTCCGGTTTCCTCCCACAGTTCAAAGATGTGCAGGTTAGGTGGATTGGTCATGATAAATTGCCCTTAGTGTTCAAAATTACCCTTAGTGTTGGGTTGGGTTGCTGAGTTATGGGGATAGGGTGGAGGTGTGGGCTTGGGTAGGGTGCTCTTTCCAAGAGCCAGTGCAGACTCGATGGGCCGAATGGCCTCCTTCTGCACAGTAAATTCTACGAAAAGCGGGGCTAATTGTGCTTAGTATCTAAATTGTAATTTTGTTTCAATTTTTGTTTCCTTATTCTCTTCCTCAGGTTTCTCTCGGGATCTGCTGTCCTTTAGTGCTCGCCATCTGAGAGAATGATGGTCCATCTTCTGACAACTCCACCTCCTGGCATATCAGGAGGATGTATGATTTCTGCTGCAGCAAACAAGCTTAAAATGCTTTGTAACAATTCCAAAACTGGCAGATTCTTAAAATTGCACAATAACTGCCTCGACAGCATTTAAAACTTTTTGAAATTGTGTATGTTTGTACGTGTATGTCTGTTTGTATGTTTTTTTTAAATTAATTTACAGGATGTGGGCATCACTGGTTAGGCCAGCAATTATTGCCCATTCCTCGTTGCCCTTCGGAAGGTGGTGGTGAGTTGCCATCTTGAACCGCTGGGGTGTAGTTATGCCCACTGTGCTTTTAGGGAGAGAGTGCCAGGATTGTGACCCGACAGTGAAGGAACGGCGATATATTTCCAAGTTGGGGTGGTGAGTGACTTGGAGGGAAACCTCCAGGTGCTGGGGTACCCAGGTATCGTAGAACATAGAACATTACAGCGCAGTACAGGCCCTTCGGCCTTTGATGTTGCGCCGACCTGTGAAACCACTCTAAAGCCCATCTACACTATTCCCTTATCGTCCATATGTCTATCCAATGACCATTTGAATGCCCTTAGTGTTGGCGAGTCCACTACTGTTTCATAGAATTTTTACAGTGCAGAAGGAGGCCATTCGGCCCATCGAGTCTGCACCAGCTCTTGGAAAGAGCACCCTACCCAAGCCCACCCACCCACCCTATCCCCATAACCCAATAACCCCAGCCAACACATAGGGCAATTTAGCGTGGCCAATCCACCTAACCTGCACGTCTTTGGACTGTGGGAGGAAACCGGAGTACCCAGAGGAAACCCACGCACACACGTGGAGAACATGCAGACTCCGCACAGACAGTGACCCAAGCCGGGAATCGAACCTGGGACTCTGCAGCTGTGAAGCAATTGTGCTAACCACTATGCTACCGTGCTGCCCCCGTGGAATGCCCTGTTGCAGGCAGGGCATTCCACGCCCTTACTACTCTCTGAGTAAAGAACCTACCTCTGACATCTGTCCTATATCTATCTCCCCTCAACTTAAAGCTATGTCCCCTCGTGCTAGACATCACCATCCGAGGAAAAAGGCTTTCACTGTCCACCCTATCTAATCCTCTGATCATCTTGTATGCCTCAATTAAGTCACCTCTTAACCTTCTTCTCTCTAACGAAAACAGCCTCAAGTCCCTCAGCCTTCCCTCATAAGATTTTCCCTCCATACCAGGCAACATTCTGGTAAATCTCCTCTGCACCCTTTCCAATGCTTCCACATCCTTCCTATAATGCGGCGACCAGAATTGCTCGCAATACTCCAAATACGGCCGCGCCAGAGTTTTGTACAGCTGCAACATGACCCCATGGCTCCGAAACTCAATCCCTTTACCAATAAAAGCTAACACACCGTACGCCTTCTCAACAACCCTCTCAACCTGGGTGGCAACTTTCAGGGATCTATGTACATGGACACCGAGATCTCTCTGCTCATCCATACTACCAAGAATCTTACCATTAGCCCAGTACTCTGTCTTCCTGTTATTCCTTCCAAAATGAATCACCTCACACTTTTCTGCATTAAACTCCATTTGTCACCTCTCAGCCCAGCGCTGCAGCTTATCTATGTCCTTCTGTAACTTGTAACATCCTTCCGCACTGTCCACAACTCCACCAACTTTAGTGTCATCTGCAAATTTACTCACCCATCCTTCTACACCCTCCTCCAGGTCATTTATAAAAATGACAAACAGCAGTTGCCTCAAAACAGATCCTTGTGGTACACCACTAGTAACTGGACTCCAGTCTGAACATTTCCCATCAACCACCACCCTTTGTCTTCTTCCAGCTTGCCAATTTCTGATCCAATCTGCTAAATCACCATGAATCCCATGCCTCCATATTTTCTGCAGTAGCCTACCGTGGGGAACCTTATCAAACGCTTTACTGAAATCCATATACACCACATCAACTGCTTTACCCTCATCCACCTGTTTGGTCACCTGCTCAAAGAACTCAATAAGGTTTGTGAGGCACGACCTACCCTTCACAAAACCGTGTTGACTATCTCTAATCAAGTTATTCCTTTCCAGATGATTATACATCCTATCTCTTATAAACCTTTCCAAAACTTTGCCCACAACAGACGTAAGGCTCACTGGTCTATAGTTACCGGCGTTGTCTCTACTTCCCTTCTTGAACAAGGGGACAACATTTGCTATCCTCCAGTCTTCTGGCACTATTCCTGTAGACAAAGATGACTTAAAGATCAAAGCCAAAGGCTCAGCAATCTCCTCCCTAGCTTCCCAGAGAATCCTAGGATAAATCCCATCCAGCCCAGGGGACTTATCTATTTTCACACTTTCCAGAATTGCTAACACCTCCTCCTTATGAACCTCAAGCCTTTCTAGTCTAGTAGAATCTCAGTATTCTCCTCGACAACATTGTCTTTTTCCTGTGTGAATACTGACGAAAAATATTCATTTAGCACCTCTCCTATCTCCTCGGACTCCACATACAACTTCCCACTACTATCCTTGACTGGCCCTACTCTTACCCTAGTCATTCGTTTATTCCTGACATATCAATAGAAAGCTTTAGGGGTATCCTTGATCCTACCCGCCAAAGACTTCTCATGTCCCCTCCTGGCTCTTCTTAGCTCTCTCTTTAGGTCCTTCCTAGCTAACTTGTAACTCTTGAGCGCCCTAACTGAACCTTCATGTCTCATCTTTACATAAGCCTCCTTCTTCCTCTTGACAAGTGTTTCAACTGCTTTAGTAAACCACGGTTCCCTCGCTCGACCACTTCCTCCCTGTCTGACAGGTTACAGACGTATCAAGGACACGCAGTAGCTGTTCCTTGAACAAGCTCCACATTTCCATTGTGCCAATCCCCTGCAGTTTTCCTCTCCATCCGATGCATCCTAAGTCTCACCTCATCGCATCATAATTACCTTTCCCCCAGACATAACTCTTGCCCTGCGGTATATACCTATCCCTTTCCATCACTACAGTAAACAAAATCGAATTGTGGTCACTATCACCAAAGTGCTCACCTACCTCCAAATCTAACACCTGTCCTGGTTCATTACCCAGTACCAAATCCAATATGGCCTCGCCTCTCGTTGGCCTATCTACATACTGTGTCAGGAAACCCTCCTGCACACATTGTACAAAAACGGACCCATCTAAAGTACTCGAACTATAGCGTTTCCAGTCGATATTTGGAAAGCTAAAGTCCCCCATAACAACTACCCTGTTGCTTTCGCTCCTATCCAGAATCATCTTTGCAATCCTTTCCTCTATATCTCTGGAACTTTTCGGAGGCCGATAGAAAACCCCTAACAGGATGACCTCTCCTTTCCTGTTTCTAACCTCAGCCCATACTACCTCAGTAGACGAGTCCTCATCAAACGTCCTTTCTGCCACCGTAATACTGTCCTTGACTAACAATGCCACCCTCCTCCTCTTTTACCACCTTCCCTGAGCTTACTGAAATATCTAAACCCCGGCACCTGCAACAACCATTCCTGTCCCTGCCCTATCCATGGGCGTCATTCTCCGACCCCCCGCCGGATCGGAGAATGGCCGTTGGCCGCCGTGAATCCCGCCCCCGCCCCCGCCGAAGTCTCCGCTCCCGGAGATTGGGCGGGGGCGGGAATCCGGCTGCGCCGGTTGGCGGGACCCCCTGCTGGATTCTCCGGCCCGGATGGGCCGAAGTCCCGCCCAGGAATTGCCTGTCCCGCCGACGTAAATCAAACCTGGTATTTACCGGCGGGACCAGGCGGCGTGGGCGGGCTCCGGTTTCCTGGGGGGGGGCGCGGGGCGATCTGACCCCGGGGGGTGCCCCCACGGTGGCCTGGCCCGCGATCGGGGCCCACCGATCCGCGGGCGGGCCTGTGCCGTGGGGGCACTCTTTCCCTTCCGCCTCCGCTGCGGCCTCCACCATGACGGAGGCGGAAGAGACTCTCCCCACTGCGCATGCGCGGGAAACTGACAGCGGCCGCTGACGCTCCCGCGCATGTGCTGCATTTCTGCGCCAGCTGGCGGGGAAACAAACGCCATTTCCGCCAGCTGGCGGGGCGGAAATCCCTCCGGCGCCGGCCTAGCCCCTCAATGTTGGGGCTAGGCCGCCAACGATGCGGAGCATTCCGCACCTTTGGGCCGGCGCGATGCCCGTCTGATTGGCGCCGGCTTTGGCGCCAGTCGGCGGACATCCCGCCGTTGTGGGAGAATTTTGCCCCATGTCTCCGAAATGGCCACAACATCGAAGTCCCAGGTACCAACCAATGCCGCAAGTTCACCCACCTTATTCTGGGTGCTCCTGGCATTGAAGAAGACACACTTTAAACCACCTTCCTGCCTGCACGGTACACTCCTGCGACTTTGAAACCTTATTCATGACCTCACTACTCTCAACCTCCTGAATACTGGAGCTACAATTCAGGTTCCCAAGCCCCTGCTGAACTAGTTTAAACCCTCCCGAAGAGCATTAGCAAATTTCCCCCCCAGGATATTGGTACCCCTCTGGTCCAGGTGTAGACCATCCCGTTTGTAGAGGTCCCACCGACCCCAGAATGAGCCCCAATTATCCAGAAATCTGAAATCCTCCCTCCTGCACCATTCCTGTAGACACGTGTTCAACTCCTTTCTCTCCCTATTCCTCGTCTTGCTATCACGTGGCACGGGTAACAACCCAGAGATAATAACTCTGTTTGTCCTAGATCTAAGTTTCCACCCTAACTCCCTGAATTCCTGCCTTACATCCCTATCCCTTTTCCTACCTATCTCATTGGTACCTATGTGGACCACGACTTGCGGCTGCTCCCCCCCCCCCGTTAAGGATCCCGAAAACATGATCTGAGACATCATGGACCCTGGCAACACACCAACCGCGAGTCTCTCTCGTTCCCACAGAATTTCCTATCTCTCCCCCTAACTATGGAGTCTGCAATGGCTAATGCTCTACTCCTCTCCCCCCTTCCCTTCTGAGCAACAGGGACAGACTCTGTGCCAGAGACCTGTACCCCATGGCTTACCCCTGGTAAGTCCCCCCCCCCCCCAACAGTATCCAAAGCGGTATACTTGTTACTAAGGGGAACAACCACAGGGGATCCCTGTACTGACTGCTTCCTCCCAGCCCCTCTCACCGTCACCCATCTATCTTTGTTCTTCCGAGTAACTACATCCCTGAAGCTTCTATCTATAACCACCTCTGCCTCCCGAATGATCTGAAGTTCATCCAGCTCCAGTTCCCTAACGCGGTTTCTGAGGAGCTGGAGATGGGTGCACTTCCCACAGGTGAAATCAGCAGGGACACTGACGGCGTCCCTCACCTCAAACATTCTGCAGGAGGAACATTGCACTATCTTCCCTGCCATCCCCTCGAGATAAAAAAAAGAAAGAAAGAGCTTACCTGTTATTCACTCTACCCCTTAGGTTAAAGGAGGTGGAAGTGTGGGGGAACACTACAAGTGTAGTGTCTAGGGCTTAGAAACTGCCCAACTTAAATACAGGTAAAAATAAAACACTTAACCAGCAACCACTGCGCCCCACACGAAAACAGCAATCAGCTGTTATGGGCCTGTGCAAACAATTTAAATCTTTACTACTTACCCAGCAGTCAGTCTGTCCTCACTCCGACTGGATTCAGCTGGAAACTCCCTACAGTAAGTTTTTTTTAAAATTTACTCCCCTTCTCAGCAAGCACTCACTGAGCAACCACTGCGCCCCGCACGATAACACCTCAGGGAAAAGATAAACTACTTAACAGTCATCAGTCAATCACTTACCTGCAGGCTGTGACATCACGGTTCAACTTCTTTCTACTTCTACCTGCCCTCGAGCCTTCCTCTCGACTGGGATCCTTGCAGCGGTATCTGCTGCTCTTGTCCTTCTAGATAGTACTGGTCATGGGTTTGGAAGGTGCTGCCAAAGGAACCTTAACAAGTTCCTGCAGCACATCTTGTAGATGGTACTCACAGCTGCCACTGCTCCTCAATGGTGGAGGATTTGAATGTTTGTGGAAGGGGGACCAATCACGTGAGCTGCTTTGTTCTGGATGGTGTCGAGCTTCTTGAGTGTTGTTGGAGCTGCACTCATCCAGCCAAGTTGAGAGTGCTCCATTACACTCCTGACTTGTGCCTTGTCGATGGTGGACAGGCTTTGTGGGGGTCAGGAGGTGAGTTACTCGCCGTAAGATTTCTAGCCTTTGGCCTGTTCTGGTAGCCACAGTATTAATGTGGCTAGTCCAGTTCAGTTTCTGATCAATGGTAACCCCCAGAATGTTGAATGTCATGGGGTGATGGTTAGATCCTCTCTTGTAGGAGATGGTCATTGCTTGACACTTGTGTGGTACAAATGTAACTTGCCACTTATCAGCCCAAGTCTGGATGTTGTCCAGGTCTTATTGCATTTGGACATGGACTGCTTCATTATTTGAGGAGTCGCGAATGGTGTTGAACATTGTGCAGACATCTGCAAACAGCCTACACCTGACCTTATGAGAGTGATGAAGCAGCTGAAGGTGGTTGGGCCTAGGACACTACCCTGAGGAACTCCTGCAGTGATGTCCTGGAGCTGAGATGTTGGACCTACAACTATCACAACCATCTTCCTTTGTGCCAGGTATGACTTCAACCAGTGGAGAGAATTCTCCCCGAATTCCATTTGTTCCAGTTTTGCAAGAGCTCCTTGATGCCATACTTGATCAAATGCTGCCTTGATGTCAAGGGCAGTCACTCTCACCTCACCTTTGGCATTCAACTCTTTTGTCCATATTTGAATCAAATCTGTAATGAGGTCAGGAGCTGAGTGACCCTGGCGGAACCCAAATTGAGCATCCGAGAGCAGGTTATTGCTGAGTAAGTGCCGCTTGGTAGCACTGTTGATAACTCCTTCCATCACTTTGTCGATGATGGAAAGTAGACTGATAGGGCGGTAATTGGCGGGGTTGTTTTTGTCCTGTTTCTTGTGTATAGGACACATCTGGACAATTTTCCACATTGCTGGGTAGATGCCAGTGTAGCTGTACTGGAACAGCTTGGCTAGGGCTATGGCAAGTACTGGGGCACAAGTCTTCAGTACTATTGCTGGAATGTGTGTTAGTATGTGTGTGTGTGTTTGCATGTGTGTTGAAGAGGGAGGGTCAAATGTTCATACACACGTGTGTGTGTCTGTGTGTGTGAATTCTAACTGAGTGTGTTCCATGCTCATTTATCTGTATCAATACGGCATAAAATAGTGTGCAAAGCATTGCCATTCCTGTTCTCATACATTAAAATCTTCCCTTTTGTTAAATTCACTAATACCTGGATTTGAGATGGAGTTAAGCTGCTCTCTTTTTGCCTTGCATGTGAGCTGTGAAATACTATACTGTTTCCTCATTACTGGGGCGAAATTCTCTGGAAACGGCGCGATGTCCGCCGACTGGCGCCCAAAACGGCGCCAATCAGATGGGCATCGCGCCGCCCCAAAGGTGCGGAATGCTCCGCATCTTTGGGGGCTGAGCCCCAACATTGAGGGGCTAGGCCGACGCCGGAGGAATTTCCGCCCCGCCAGCTGGCGGAAACGGCCTTTGGTGCCCCGCCAGCTGGCGTGGAAATGACATCTCGGGGCAGCGCATGTGCGGGAGCGTCAGCGGCCGCTGACAGTTTCCCGTGCATGCGCAGTGGAGGGAGTCTCTTCTGCCTCTGCCATGGTGGAGACCGTGGCGGAGGCGGAAGGGAAAGAGTGCCCCCACGGCACAGGCCCGCCCGCGGATCGGTGGGCCCTGATCGCGGGCCAGGCCACCGTGGGGGCACCCCCTGGGGCCAGATCGCCCCGCGCCCCCCCCCCCCCAGGACCCCAGAGCCCGCCCACGCCGCCTTGTCCCGCCGGTAAGGTAGGTGATTTAATTTACGCCGGCGGGACAGGCAATTTATCGGCGGGACTTCGGCCCATCCGGGCCGGAGAATCGAGCGGGGGGGCCCGCCAACCGGCACGGCGCGATTCCCGCCCCCGCCGAATCTCAGGTGCCGTAGACTTCGGCAACTGGCGGGGGCGGGATTCACGCCAGCCCCCGGCGATTCTCCGACCCGGCGGGGGGTCGGAGAATGTCGCCCATGATGTCTGACCAACATAAACCAACTTTTAAAAAAACTTTTGATGTATGCTCACGAATCCACTTTTAGAGAGCAGAACTCCTGAGATCAATGTTCAGTATGAGACAGTTAAACCGGTTTCTACTGATGTGCGCCATTTTAACTTATGTCCACTTTTTAGTAAAGTTGTCAAACTTATCAAAGCACGAACACTTTTATAAAAAAGGTCCCCACTGGGGAGTCACAGGCATCTTGAGTCTTGAGTATTTCTTGGGTTAGCAATACTAAACATTATCACAGTATTTTGGCTTGTCTCACTTCATTTTGATCAGGTCAAGAACTAATGGGCTTCACTTTGCTTCGTGACGAAATAGCAGGAATTCAAGACTCTGCCTAATTAAAGTTTATTTTACTGATTGGTGCCTGTACCTCTGCTTGCAAGGTGGCTGTCTGGAAAAGATTAATTTCAGACTGAACAGAAGGGGAAGTGTGCTGCTAAAGCCAGAACTTGGCAATTCCAAGACTAATGTTGAAAACTGATAAATTGATCCAGTGAGAAATCGAGAAGGAAAAACCAGTAAATCATGGGGAATGACAAGCAAAGTACTGGACACACCCCTGTCAGCATCAACGGGGCCGAGGGGGAGATGGTTAGCAGCTTCAAATTCCTAGGGGTACACATCTCCAAAAATATGTCCTGGTCCATCCACGTCGACGCTACCACCAAGAAAGCACAACAGCACCTATACTTCCTCAGGAAACTAAGGAAATTCGGCATGTCCACAATCAGCTCTTACCAACTTTTACAGCTGCACCATAGAAAGCATCCTTTCTGGTTGCATTGCAGCCTGGTATGGCAACCGCTCGGCCCAAGACTGCAAGAAACTGCAGAGAGTTGTGAACATAGTCCAGTCCATCACACGTACCTGCCTCCCATCCATTGACTCCATCTACACCTCCCGCTGCCTGGGGAAAGCGGGCAGTATAATCAAAGACCCCTCCCACCCGGCTTACTCACTCTTCCAACTTCTTCCATCGGACAGGAGATACAAAAGTTTGAGAACACGCAAGAACAGACTTAAAAACAGCTTTTTCCCCGCTGTAACCAGACTCCTAAACGACCCTCTTGTGGACTGACCTGATTAACACTCCACCCTGTATGCTTCACCCAATGTCAGTGTTTATGTAGTTACATTGTGTACCTTGTGTTGTCCTATTATGTATTTTCTTTTATTTTCATGCACTTAATGATCTGTTGAGCTGCTCGCAGAAAAATACTTTTCACTGTATCTTGGTACACGTGACAATAAACAAAATCCAAATCCAGGTACTGGTAAGAACTGGCGTTCCATTTTAAGGTACAGAAGGCCAGTTTGGACCAGTACCAATTGTGATGTTTTTAAAGGATAGGATTGCAGACCCTAAAGATACGAAACAAACAAAAGCTTTATTGGAAAGATGTTTTCTCACAGGCTGCTAAAACTGACTGACTGTTGGCCCGCCCAAACTGACGATGACATCAATACGTAACGTGATCTAACTCTTAAAGTGACCTCGTTCCAAAACTAGGAACAAACATAACATCGAAGGGCCTGTACTGCGCTGTAATGTTCTATGTTCTATGTTCTATGTCTTTCACAGTTATTTCTGGTATTGTCAGAATCTCAGGTCTGTACAGGTCTTCACTTGGTACAGTTTGTTGAGGACTCTCGGTTAACTATGTCTCTGACAACCTTGTTCCAGCTGTTAAAGGTTCCTCATTCTGTCTTCTCCACACATCATCGCCCCCAAGTTTGAACGATGTAGGAGACCAGTCCTGTCTGTGCCACAGCGATGACAGGTATCCACTTATCCCTGATGGTATAGTTCCTTGCCAATGCTTCCAGACCTTTATGAAAAACACGGTGTTTAATCCTGTTTTTGTCTTAGGCAGCTTCAGCAGACCAAATGCTGTGTGTAGCTGAGTTTCACCATGAGTAATCCTGGAGAACTTTGAGTTGTGAATGTGTTGTATTCCTGAATGTCATCAGGAATTAGCTTGGTAGTTTTGACAATGATCCTTGTTTGATTGTCTGAACAAACCATTCAGCCAGTTCTGCTAAAGCCAGAACTTGGCAATTCCAAGACTAATGTTGAAAACCGAAAAATTGATCCAGTGAGAAATTGAGAAGGAAAAACCAGTAAATCATGGGAAATGACAAGCAAAGTACAGACAGCAGGAGGTGTAGATGGAGTCAATGGATGGGAGGAAGTTTGTGTGATGGACTGGACTGTGTTCACAACTCTCTGCAGTTTCTTGCAGTCTTGGGCCGAGCAGTTGCCATACCAGGCTGTAGTCACAGCCAGGCAGGATGATAAGGAGAGAATCGGATGTGTTGGATTCCGTTCTCTTTTACATAATTTGTGAATTCTCACGAAATGAACTGTGGACCATTGTCACTAGCAAGTTGTTCAGCGTAACCAAATCTTTAAAAATCTCACCTGTCTCTCTATTATTCACTCCGAGGACATAGTCTTCATAACAGTGGTTTCAGGCCATTTCGAGTGCATATTTCAAATGAAGAACATTCATCCTTCGAACGGTCTGGCATAATCTATGTGAACTCTTTGCCATGACCCTCCTGCCAATTCCCATGGGTGTAATGGCGTTAATGGTGGCAGGTTTTGAACTCTTTTACAAACCAAACACATGCCGCCTTCTCCTCGATTTTGCTTTCAAGACCTGAACCAAAAATAGAACCTGGCTATCTCCTTCGTCTTACTATCCCACAATGATTTTAATGAAGTTGGAAGTTCCCTTAACAATGGTGGAATGATGGCACTCATTCGCTATAGGGCATAACCTGCCTGGATGAATAGTTCTGAGTCTTCGGGTAACATGTGGCTTCAACTCCGGGTTTGCTCCCGCGGTCTTGCCACGAAATACCATGTCCATAACTTCTCACAGAATCACAGAATAATACCGTGCAGAAGAGGCCCTTCGGCCCATCGAGCTTGCACTGACACATGAGAAACATCCTGACCTGCCTACCTAATCCCATTTGCCAGCACTGGGCCCATAGCCTTGAATGTTATGACGTGCCAAGTGCTCATCCAGGTACTTTATAAAGGAGGTGAGGGAACCCGCTTCTACCACCAGGCAGCGTATTTCAGACTGTCTCCACTCTCTGGGTAAAAAGGTTTTTCCTCAAATCCCCCCTAAACCTCCTGCCCCTCACCTTGAACTTGTGTCCCCTCGTAACTGTCCCATCAACTAAGGGGAACAGCTGCCACAAAGTATTTAGCACTACCTCGTTTCTTTTTTTCCCCTTTCAAACAGGGCAAACATGAGCTCAGCCGGTTCTTGTCCCAGTTTTGCAAGGGGTGTTGCAAACCTCCCCTAGCAACTATTGTTGTCGGGTTTTGGCTACTTTACTTGCTACTCTCAGTAAAGGGAACACAGTTCCTGAACATTAAGGGCAGAGCACGTAGCAAGCTTCTTTTGCTGCTGTTTTCACCAAAAATGTTATGTAAATTTTGGTTCCTTTGATGGTTGCTGCTATTATTCGGCCCCCCTCCAGTCAGCTTTGGTGTAGCAATGTTTTTATCTTCTTAATCCTATATAGATGGCTGCGCATGGATCAATTATTTTTCCTTTTTTTTTGCAGGAACCATAGATGCAATCATAGAATTTACAGTGTAGAAGGAGGCCATTTGGCCCATCGAGTCCGCACCGGCCCATGCAAAGAGCACCCCACTTAAGCCCACTCTTCCACACCGTAATCCCACCTAACCTTTTTGGATACCAAGGGCAATTTAGCATGGCCAATCCAGATAACCTGCACATCTTTAGACTGTGGGAGGAAACCGGAACACCCGGAGGAAACCCACGCAGGCACGGGGAGAACGTGCAGACTCCACGCAGATAGTGATCCAAGCCAGGAATCGAACCCGGGAGCCTGGAGCTGTGAAGCAACAGTCATAACCACTGTGCTACCGTGCTGCCCTGTCGCCCAGTATGGTTCCAACCTCCTTGTTGGCAGTTTGCTTTGCAGTATTTTTAAAGGATAGGCTTGCAGACCACGAAGTTACAAAACAAACAAAAGCTTTATTGGGAAGGTGCTTACTCAACAGGGTGCGAGAACAGACTGATTGTTAGCCTGCCCAAACTGCCCATGATGTCATAACTGCATCATGTGACCAAACTCTTAAAGTGACCTTGTTCCAACTCAGAACAAGCATGAATAAACAACGCCAATCATTTCCCAAGTTTAACGTTTTTCCTTCTGTGTCGATATTCTGATTGAGAAGTTCAGGTGCCACTGAATAAAACAGTCTGATGCACCTGGAGGTTGTCTTCATTCCCCTCTCTATGTGTTGGTATGTAACCTTAAGTCTGGGCTGCCTTGACCTTGCATACCACCCCCCCCCCCCCCCGCCCCCATCTCCCCACGTACTGTTTTCTGTGCTCTGAGGTTTTCTTGCCTCCCACCATGCCCCCCCCCCCCGCAGAGCTTGCTATGCCATGGCACTCCAAGGCAGCCACAAAGAAGCTGCTGTGCAGGCTTGCCTGTGACCCCTCCCCACCCTGGCTCTGTGGAGCCGATTCCTTAAACTGGGATCCTCGCGAGAGCTGTGCTAGGTTCTGTGCATGCACCTCGGAGATCAGCTCGTCAGGAGGACCCCAAATCCTGTCTTTCAGTGGTCAGGGCGGCCTGAGATTTAAATTTGACGTGGGGGAAAAGATTCCGTTATGTGGCCACTATAATTAGCTGTAAATTCATTCGAAGTAGTTCCCACCTTTCGACACGCCCATCCTAGTCGGGCGTGGAAATCCTGGCCGATGTTAAAGGCACTACGAAAATGCAGGTTACTTTTGTCGATTTAAACGCCAGGGGCTGGATTCTCCATTTCTGTGACAAAGTGTTGATGCCAAAGCAGAATTCATGGACTTTCACAACAGCAAAACTGAGTCGATTCAGCAACTGTTGAGGGGCTACCACGTGGAACACATTCGATTCCAACGGAAAATGGTGCGGGGTTCGCCGGGTCCGTGATTGACACTCGGGAGGCTGACAAGCTGCAGCCGCATACACACATTACACTCCCCACACACACTCATCCCAGCCACAAGATGGCACTAGTTGTGCTGGAATGCGCCCATACTGCTGTTGAGTTGGCTGGGGCCAGAGGGCACACAGTGGGGTGGCCTGGGGGGTCTCCCATACGACCCCTGGCCCTAAGTTCACAGTGGGCTGTTCGCAGCGTGCGCAGCGGCATGGCTGCCTTTCCAGCTGTGACAATGGTGTTGTGTGTCTGTCCACCCCAACCCCACAGTCCACATCTTGGCCACCACTCGCTACTCCCCTCCCCCCCCCCCGTCCTGACAGGGGCACCCCCAGCCAATTGTCGGCAAACTATGGTGATGTTGGACACTTTCTGTCCCCCTTCTCTCTCCCCCAGCAGCCACGACGCTGGTTTCACAACTTTTAAAAAGAACCTCGCTGTTGGGAACTCGGCCCATCAGAGGCGGAGCATCACGGAGGCCCCGGAGAACACCGGGTCAGGCCCGACAATGAAATACAAATGGTGTTTACTGCGTGTGCATTCTGTAGCCACGTAAAATGGCTGCGTTCTGATTAATCTGGCCAAAACCCAGTTTAAAATGGCTAACCCGAAAGACTGCTGGGAAAAGCAGCTAACAAGACACAAGCAGGCAGCTGCAGACAGTATTGCATATTCGGCTCTGGGAAGTTAGCCCAGATCGATACTCAGGGCTATCAACAGCCCATCAACCCAGGTATTTGCAGTTGCATTCAGGACTGTTTGCAGCCCATCTATTCAGACATCCACAGTTAAATCGGCTATCCCCGGGAATGATTGCAACATATTAGCAATTGAATACCGGGCCAGACCTGTCGGCGCCTGCAGTGGCCAAAACAAAGACAGGTGAGCGACCACCCCCCCGATCGAGGAATCGCCTCACCATTGGACACATCGACCCCAGAGATTGGGGACAGATCCAATCACTTGGGACTCAGGGTCAAGGGCCGCCCCGGGAGGCGGGAAGCCCCTGGGCCCTATAAAAGTGAGGGTCCAAGTTCAGATATCTCTCCCTCTCCTCTTCGCCTGCTCGAGACCTTCGCAAGACCAGCAACCGGCAACTGTAAGTTTGAATCCAGCGATCGCTATCCGGTAGAGACACCTAGCCACCGACCTGTAGCAGCCTTTTGAATCCCGCGGGCCAGATCTGATTGGACAAGCCATTCATTTCCCTGACCTGGTGGGCTCTTCCTAAGTTAAGTATTGGCCAGTAGTGAAAGGTTTATTATATAGAAAGTAGTATTAGGGTATTAATATTGCTTGTTGTATATAATAAATGACCGTTGTTTTAATCCTTACTAAGCGGTGTGCTGTATTATTAATCATAACCTGACCTTGAACCACGTGGTGGTATCATAAAGATACCTGGCGACTCATGAGCAAAGGTGACGTAATCAGAGCTAATAGACTAAGGCTAAAAAGAGCAACAATTCCGGACCACATTGATGCCGCTGCCGAGGTGACGAGGAATTGCTATTTGCCGTCAAATCCTGGCTCCTTCACGTGCAAGAAGTGTGTCCAGTTGCAGCTCCTGTTAGACCGCTTGACGGCTCTGGGGCTGCGGATGGACTCACTTTGGAGCATCCGCGATGCTGGGGACGTCGTGGATAGCACGTTTAGCGAGTTGGTCACACCGCCGGTGAAAGGTACTGAGGGAGATAGAAAATGGGTGACCAAAAGACAGAGCAAGAGTAGGAAGGCAGTGCAGGTGTCCTCTGCGGTCATCATAGAATATCACAGAATTTACAGTGCAGAAGGAGGCCATTCGGCCCATCGCGTCTGCACCGGCTCTTGGAAAGAGCACCCTACCCAAGGTCTACACCTCCACCCTATCCCCATAGCCCAGTAACCCCACCCAACACTAAGGGCAATTTTGAACACTAAGGGCAATTTAGCATGGCCAATCCACCTTACCTGCACATCTTTGGACTGTGGGAGGAAACCGGAGCACCCGGAGGAAACCCACGCACACACGGGGAGGATGTGCAGACTCCGCACAGACAGTGACCCAAGCCGGAATCGAACCTGGAACCCTGGAGCTGTGAAGCAACTGTGCTATCCACAATGCTACCGTGCTCCCTGCAAAACAGATGTACCGCTTTGGATACTGTTGAGGGATATGGCTCACCAGGGGAAGGCAGCAGCAGCCAGGTTCATGGCACCGTGGCTGGCTCTGCTGCGCAGCTGGGCAGGAAGAAGAATGCCAGGGCTATAGTGATAGTGGACTCAATTGTAAGGAGAATAGACAGGCGGTTCTGCGGACGCAATCGAGACTCCAGGATGGTATGTTGCCTCCCTGGTGCAAGGGTCAAGAATGTCTCGGAGCGACTGCAGGACATTCTGGGGGGGGAGGGTGATCAGCCAGCTGTCGTGGTGCACATAGGCACCAACAATACAGGTAAAAAAACAGGACGAGGTCCGACAAGCTGAATTCAGGGAGTTAGGAGTTAAACTAAAAAGTAGGACCTCAAAGGTAGTAATTTCAGGATTGCTACCAGTGCCACGAGCTAGTCAGAGTAGGAATGTCAGGATAGATAGGATGAATGCGTGGCTCGTGAGATGGTGCAAGAGGAAGGGATTCAAATTCCTGGGGCATTGGAACCTGTTCTGGGGGAGGTGGGACCAGTACAAACCGGACGGTCTGCATCTGGGCAGGACTGGAACCAATGTGTTTGCTCGAGCTATTGGGAAGAGTTTAAACTAATGTGGCAGGGGGATGGGAACCGATGCAGGAAGTTGGAAGGCAGTAAAACAGGGACAGAAACAAAAGTCAGTAAGGGGGAAAGTGTAAGGCAGAGAAGCCATGGTCAAAAATCAAAAAGGGCGACAGTACAAGGTAAAGTGACTGAGGGGAGCTCAGTGAATAGGACCAGGAATATTAAAAGGAATAAAACGGGAAGTGAAAACATTAATGGTAAGCGACGCGGCAGGTTGTTATATGAAGATATGGGTTCAACGACAAGGAAAATTAGGAGAAAGGTTAAGAGGAAATATAACTTAGGAGAGGTTACTGATCGAGGTGTTAAGATTCAGAACAGAGGTAAAAAAGCAAACATAAGTGTACTTTACCTGAATGCTCGTAGTATTCGGAATAAGGTAAATGAGTTGATGGCGCAAATCATCGTGAATGACTATGATTTAGTGGCCATTACTGAAACATGGTTAAAGGATGGTCACGACTGGGAGTTAAATATCCGAGGGTATCAAACTATTCGGAAGGACAGAGTGGATGGTAAGGGAGGTGGTGTAGCTCTGTTATTTAAGGATGACATCCGGGCAACAGTAAGGGATGACATCGGTGCTATGGAGGATAAGGTTGAATCCATTTGGGTGGAAATCAGGAATAGTAAGGCTAAAAAGTAACTGATAGGAATAGTCTATAGGCCACCAAATAGTAACATTATGGTGGGGCAGGCAATAAACAAAGAAATAACTGATGCATGTAGAAATGGTACAGCAGTTATCATGGGGGATTTTAATCTACATGTCGATTGGTTTAACCAGGTCGGTTAAGGCAGCCTTGAGGAAGAGTTTATAGAATGTATCCGCGATAGTTTCCTAGAACAGTATGTAATGGAACCTACGAGGGAACAAGCGGTCCTAGATCTGGTCCTGTGTAATGAGACAGGATTGATTCAGGATCTCATAGTTAGGGATCCTCTCGGAAGGAGCGATCACAATATGGTGGAATTTAAAATACAGATGGAGGGTGAGAAGGTAAAATCAAGCACTAGAGTTTTGTGCTTAAACAAAGGAGATTACAATGGGATGAGAGAAGAACTAGCTAAGGTAGGCTGGGAGCAAAGACTTTATGGTGAAACAGTTGAGGAACAGTGGAGAACCTTCCAAGTGATTTTTCACAGTGCTCAGTAAAGGTTTATACCAACAAAAAAGAAGGACGGTAGAAAGAGGGAAAATCGACCGTGGATATCTAAGGAAATAAGGGAGAGTATCAAATTAAAGGAAAAAGCATACAAAGTAGCAAAGGTTAGTGGGAGACTAGAGGACTGGGAAATCTGTAGGGGGCAACAGAAAGCTACTAAAAAAGCTATAAAGAAGAGTAAGATAGATAATGAGAGTAAACTTGCTCAGAATGTGGAAACAAATAGTAAAAGTTTCTACAAATATATAAAACAAAAAAGAGTGGCTCAGGTAAATATTGGTCCTTTAGAGGATGAGAAGGGAGATTTAATAATGGGAGATGAGGAAATGGCTGAGGAATTGAACAGGTTTTTTGGGTCGGTCTTCACAGTGGAAGACACAAATAACATGCCAGTGACTGATGGAAATGAGGCTATGACAGGTGAGGACCTTGAGAGGATTGTTATCACCAAGGAGGTAGTGATGGGCAAGCTAATGGGGCTAAAGGTAGACAAGTCTCCTGGCCCTGATGGAATGCATCCCAGAGTGCTAAAAGAGATGGCTAGGGAAATTGCAAATGCACTAGTGATAATTTACCAAAATTCACTAGACTCTGGGGTGGTCCCGGCGGATTGGAAATTAGCAAACGTGACACCACTCTTTAAAAAAGGAGGTAGGCAGAAAGCGGGTAATTATAGGCCAGTGAGCTTAACTTCGGTAGTAGGGAAGATGCTGGAATCTATCATCAAGGAAGAAATAGCGAGGCATCTGGATGGAAATTGTCCCATTGGACAGATGCAGCATGGGTTCATAAAGGGCAGGTCGTGCCTAGCTAATTTAGTGGAATTTTTTGAGGACATTACCAGTGCGGTAGATAACGGGGAGTCAATGGATGTGGTATATCTGGATTTCCAGAAAGCCTTTGACAAGGTGCCACACAAAAGGTTGCTGCATAAGATAAAGATGCTTGGCATTAAGGGGAAAGTAGCATGGATAGAGGATTGGTTAATTAATAGAAAGCAAAGAGTGGGGATTAATGGGTGTTTCCCTGGTTGGCAATCAGTAGCTAGAGGTGTCCCTCGGGGATCAATGTTGGGCCCACAGCTGTTCACAATTTACATAGATGATTTGGAGTTGGGGACCAAGGGCAATGTGTCCAAGTTTGCAGATGACACTAAGATAAGTGGTAAAGCAAAAAGTGCAGATAATACTGGAAGTCTGCAGAGGGATTTGGATAGGCTAAGTGAATGGGCTAGGGTCTGGCAGATGGAATACAATGTTGACAAATGTGAGGTTATCCATTTTGGTAGGAATAACAGCAAAAGGGATTATTATTTAAATGATAAAATATTAAAACATGCTGCTGTGCAGAGAGACCTGGGTGTGCTAGTGCATGAGTCGCAAAAAGTTGCTTTACAGGTGCAACAGGTGATTAAGAAGGCAAATGGAATTTTGTCCTTCATTGCTAAAGGGATGGAGTTTAAGACTAGGGAGGTTCTGCTGCAATTGTATAAGGTGTTAGTGAGGCCACACCTGGAGTATTGTGTTCAGTTTTGGTCTCCTTACTTGAGAAAGGACGTACTGGCACTGGAGGATGTGCAGAGGAGATTCACTAGGTTAATCCCAGAGCTGAAGGGGTTGGATTACGAGGAGAGGTTGAGTAGACTGGGACTGTACTCGTTGGAATTCAGAAGGATGAGGGGGGATCTTATAGAAACATATAAAATTATGAAGGGAATAGATAGGATAGATGCAGGCAGGTTGTTTCCACTGGTGTGTGAAAGCAGAACTAGGGGGTATAGCCTCAAAATAAGGGGAAGTAGATTTAGGACTGAGTTTAGGAGGAATTTCTTCACCCAAAGGGTTGTGAATCTATGGAATTCCTTGCCCAGTGAAGCAGTAGAGGCTCCTTCATTAAATGTTTTTAAGATAAAGATAGATAGTTTTTTGAAGAATAAAGGGATTAAGGGTTATGGTGTTTGGGCCGGAAAGTGGAGCTGAGTCCACAAAAGATCAGCCATGATCTCATTGAATGGTGGAGCAGGCTCGAGGGGCCAGATGGCCTACTCCTGCTTCTAGTTCTTTTGTTCTTAAATCGACGCCCGCCGCAATTTTAGTATCAGAACCTATTCTCCGCCCAATCACGTTTCGCGATTTTGCCGTCACCGAATGAAAAATCCCGCCCTAAAAGTTCCATCCGGGTAGCTTAAAATTTTAGAAAGAAAACATTCAGCAGAGATGAGGAATAGGACGCTCGACAAGACATTCTTTTTCCGAAAAGGTTGACTTGAGTTGCGGCCACCAGATTTCCTTTAACAGGTTAAGGAAGCTGCAGCTTTAGATCTTCTGATGCCCTTTGACAACAGCAGTAGCGTTTCCTACAGTCAAATTGAAACTAATTTATTCCAAGTATACCGTGAAGAATGTTCTGTGGTTCCACACATTTCTGCAATTCCACATTGTGCCATTCGTCATTACAAATTGACACAGTATTACTATTGCAGATGTTACATGAAAGAAAATACGTGCGTATTTTGCTCCAGAAAGTCTTTCACCCATTGGAGGATAAGTAGAGGATGCATGAATCTCAACGCTTAGGCATTCAATTCACTCACTCATCAAAAAACCTGCATTAATTTTCCCTATAGATTCATGGCGCACGTGCTCTGATATTTTAGCTGCATCATTTTTTTAAAAGTTGCAACGCTGATATTTGCCATACCTATAAGCTGAACAAAAAAGGCAAAATTCTGCAGATGCTGTAACTTTAAACAGACAATGCTGGAAATACACTCGGTCAGGCAGCATCTGTGGAGAGAGAAATAACGTTAACACTTCAGGTCATTAAGCATCAGAACGGTCATTCACCAGAACCGGTTCTGATCAGAAGGTCGCCGGTGTGAAACATTGGGGTGTATTTAATGTAGCCAGTCATGGCAGGAACCATAGCAAACAGACCAACTTGTTCACAAGTCAGCCTCCCAGTGATCGCAAGACCTCCCCCAGTTAATCTGGAGGATGAAACAGGTTGATTTGGGATTGCTGGCCGTCATAGTGAGATATCTATTTGGATCATTAGTGAGTCATTTCCCTGAGCCCACCAAAATTTAGTAGCGGCTCAGGGGTTAAATGGCAGCTTCATGGCTTTTCTGTGCCTCCTGAAGGCCCCCAGAAAACCCGATCAAGTTTCCCAGTTGCTTCCCGGAGAACGCCACATTATCAGGCACTCCAGTCCATTCGCTCGGTTTCCCCCTCTACTAATGCTACCTGGACTGCTGAGCATTTCCAGTATTTCCTGCTCATATTAGCGAGGACGTTTTTAAAATCTGCTCCCAATTTTGGATTCACAGTTGAAGGCAATGCAATATGTGCAAAATTCTCCTTTGATCCCGCAAGACACACAAATGGGAGGGACACTCAATCTGTGTATAACAGCCATGATGTGGAGATGCCGGCGTTGGACTGGGGTGAGCACAGTGTGGTGAGCCACGTATGGCTGTTGTATATATTATTGTATTTACTCACTGTTACTGTTGTTGTGTTGATGTTGTTGTTGGCTCTGCCTGTGGCTCCGCCCCTCTGAAAAGGTATATAACCCATCAATCCGGGACAGCCTCTCAGTGCGGGAGAAGCTACTGGTGGGCACATTCTAGCTGATTAAAACCACAGTTCTTGTTAACTACCGTTTCGACTGGATTGATTGGTATCAATTTAATCAGCTAGAATTGTTTTAACATGGAAGCAGTTTTAAAACCAGAAAGCCTCGATCTTGACCCGCAGGCGCCGGAGGTTATGGCAACATTTGAGCATTGGCTCAATTGCTATGTACCCACTGAGAGTCTCCACTGGAAAGAGACTGAACATGTGTGCTGTGTCCTTTTATATGGGTTGGTGTAATGCCCTCCTGTGGTAGTGTCACCTCTGTGTGTATCGTGACTGCCCATTGGTCGTGTCCTATCTTACTGACCTATTGGTTGAGTGTCTGTGTGTCATGTTTCTGGTGCTCCCTCTAGTGTCTATCTAGTCTACGTCTATTTACATTAACCCCTTGTGTACTTACAGTGATGCATATCACCACATCCCCCTTTTTTTCGTGTTACATATTTTCTGTACAGTGTTCAAGAAAACTGAACACAAAACAGGTAGATAAGTGATGCTCTGTACAAGTTATGTTAACAGTGATCATTAAACAATAAGTCGAAATCATATGTATGAGTCCAAAATCCATTAATTATTATGGTTGAGTGTCTTTCTTGTTTGGTTAGTGAGTTGGTGATGTTGATGGTGGCATTGCATTGTAAACACCATCAGTGTCCATGTGCTTAAGGATCCAAGAAGTGGTCAAATCTGATTTGGAGTCTTTTTTTTCTTCCGATGCTTGTGGTAGCGATGTATGCAATCTGGCCTGAAAGCCATGTTGCCTGTTGGTAGTGCAGCAAACGTGAATTGGTAAGATGCATCGTCCTGCCATGGTATGTCATTGTACTGAGCTGAGCAGGAACAGTGTCCCTCATGGGCAGAGTTGTACCATGTCATACCAGTTATAGTTCCATTGGTGTTGTTTTTGTCATGCTTGTTGTCAACGCTGATGCCTTTGGTACGCTTCTTGCTATTGTCTTTGATGTTGTTTTTGTGGTTGGTTTTGTTGCCGTGTTTGCTGCGCTCAAGGACCACACTCTGTGGATAATACGAGTCCTTCACACAGTTACTCGTGTCAGCGTGCTTTGTGGCATCTGCTGTCTCCTTGAGCGTGCCGTCACTGAGTTCGCAGCGCTCCCCGTCTAGAGTCATGTCCGACTTACGTGAATCAGCTTTGGCTTGTCGATTCGCCCTGTCTGGAGTCTGGTCTGTTTCACCGGAGTCAGTTTTGGCTTGTCAGTGCTCCCTGTCTGGAGCCCTTTCTGGTTTACTTGCATCTTCTGAGGTTTCTTGATGCTGCCCGTCCGGAGTCAGAAGGTTCAGGAATTAATTTGCTTGTGGAGAGGCTCAAGCGAATGAGGTTTGAATTAATGTGGTGTCACCGGAGTCACCAGTAGTCTCACTGTGATTGTCGAGTGCCTCTGTACACACGATGTGGAGATGCCGGCATTGGACTGGGGTGAGCACAGTACGAAGTCTTACAATACCAGGTTAAAGTCCAACAGGTTTGTTTCGAAATGTTCCTTTCCAGTCGGGGAACACTTCAGCAGTCATGGCCATTCAGCCTCTGATCTACGGGTAAGCGTTCTCCAAGGCGGCCTTCAGGACGCGCGACAACGCAGAATCGCCGAGCAGAAGCTTATAGCCAAGTTCCGCACACATGAGTGCGGCCTCAACCGGGACCTGGGATTCATGTCGCATTACATTCATTCCCCACCATCTGGCCTGCGAAATCCTACCAACTGTCCTGGCTTGACACAATTCACACCTCTTTAACCTGGGGTTACCCCATCTCTGGATCTGTAAAGATTTAATCACCTGCTAATGCTCGCATTCCAAGCATTGTCTGGCATCTTTGAATTTGTCTACATATATGTTTCTGGAACATGCCTCTTCATTCACCTGAGGAATGAGCAGCGCTCCGAAAGCTAGTGACATCGAAACAAACCTGTTGGACTTTAACCTGGTGTTGTAAGACTTCGTACTCTGTACACACTAGCTGAGGTCTGTCACGTTGCACATCTTGTATGGTAAGTGGGATGCCGTTGTCACTTGTCTCACATACAGTGGGTAGAGCCTCAGTGTCTTCTTGTCGTTCACTTGAGCTGGGTAGACGGTCAGAGTCTTCTTCTTGTTCACTGCAGCGTGGTAGACTGTCATAGTCTTTCTGTTGTTCACTTGAGCGTGGCAGATTTGCATCGTCTGCCGCTGGTTGCTCATAGGAGGGTGCTAGACCCTTATGGTCTTGTTCATGCAAGGACTGTGCCCTGGAGTCTTGCATTACTTCTATCATGGAGTCTGTCCACGAGCTCGCTGTGGAGGCTTTCATCGCCCTCTGTGTGGAGACTGGGACGCTTCGTGGTGTGTGGACCACTCTCTGTGAGGAGTCGGGGACTCTTCGCGGTGTGTGGACCACTCTCTGTGTGGCAGCAGGCTGCTTTCTGTGGGCTTGTAACGCTCGCTGTCTCTTGGTGTCAGGCCGCAGCATAATCCTGCACTCACGAGTCGGGATGTCATATGTGCTGGGCTGAAGTTCCTCAAATCCGAAGAACACACCCGCGCCTGTGTTGGATTCTTCACTGTACAACACATCTCGTTGCGGTTCGGATTTGGTACTGAGGTCGCCATCTCCAACGATGAAATCATCATCTGAGTCGTAGTCTTCTAGGACCATATCATCACGTTTTGTGTCGGAGCTGGCATTGGGCTCGCGATGTCCAAAGAAGAATTCAAGGTCTGAGTCATAGTCTTCAAGGACTGTATAATCTCTTTGGGTGGTGTTAACTGCTTGTTGCAGGGTTCTGCGGAGGTTACTTTCAGCCACTGGTCGAATTCCAGGCATTGTGCTGTCGTTCCAGGTGAAAGGATCTTGTTTTGAGGCTTACCATTTTTTTTTTCTTGTTTTGGGACATGTCCCCTTTAAGTGGGCGTGTTCCGGGGCCTCTGATGTCACATCACTTGGGACGTGAAGCGCAGGAAGCGATTGTGCATGCGCAGATCGCTGTTCCTTTACTTTGCGCATTTCTCTCATCTGCGCATGTGCGGTACCTTTTCCAAGATGGCCACCGATCAAAATTGTCATTCGTAGCTCTGTTACCTCGGCCTCGTGGTGAGTATTGGCGCCTCTCTTACTGTTTTCTGTTGGTTTGTTTGTGTTTTCCTCGCAGTATTGTTCGAACTTGTCCAGGACTGTCTGGAAGTCTCTCTTTCCTTGCCCTCTGGAGTACTTGAAGGTTTTGGAGATTTGTTCTGCATTTGCACCCGCAATTGTGAGCAGAAGCTCTGTCTTTTCAGCATCGGCCACGTCTTGTAGGTCGGCTGCTACCAGGAAGATCTCAAGCCTTTGCCTGAATGCCCACCAGTTTGTACTGAGATTGCCATGGCACCTGAGCTGTTGTGGAACCGGAATCTCGATCATCTTGCCTGGGTGTTGTTGCTGGTTGTCACTGTTTGCTGAGTTGTAACCATAAGGATTTAAACAGTTACTCACTGGTACTATGTTTTTTATGCTCTTGACGTAGCATAAGCTGCTTCCTTGATGTGCAGTCTGACAAAGGAAGGTTCAGACTTGGAGATAGTTTTAACACGTTTATTAAACTGTTAACAATTCTCCTACTTGGTTTCAACTCTCCTGTCAATCCTGCTATAGCTACTCAGACTGACGAACCAGTCTGCTACAATCCACGTGGTGGGTATTTCAAATCAACCCTGTGTACTCACTGAGAGTCTCCACTGGAAAGAGACTGAGCATGTGTGATGTGTCCTTTTATATGGGTTGGTGTAATGCCCTCTTCTGGTAGTGTCACCTCTGTGGTGTTTCGTGAATGCCCATTGGTCATGTCCCATCTTACTGACCTATTGGTTGACTGTCTGTGTGTCATGTCTCTGGTGCTCCCTCTAGTGTCTATCTAGTCTACGTGTATTTACATTAACCCCTTGTGCACTTACAGTGATGCATATCACCACAAGGCCTACCTCAGCTCCTTCGCCGCCAAAGTCTCCCTGGAAATTAAACAGCGTCTCCTCAACGCCCGGGTGAGCCACATGATTTTCCAGCTCATCAGACTTTCCAGCTCATACACTGAGGCGGTGGAGCTGCTCAAACGGCAGTTCGTGAGGCTGGTGAACAAGGTACTCGCTCGACATCTCCTGACCACGCGGCGTCAGCGCTAGGGTGTGTCACTGGCTGAATACCTACATGAACTGAGAGTACTCGTCCGCAGTTGTAACTGTAGGACTGTCACAGCGGTCGAGCACGCGGAGCTGATGGTCCGGGACACCTATGTGGCAGGTGTCTGGTCCAGCTACACCCGGCAGTGGCTTCTAGAAAAAGGGGCCCTCGACCTCGAGGAGACTGTGAAGCTGGCTACCTCGCTGGAAGTGGCCTTCCAGAGCCTGGATGCCTTCCCATCCGACCACACAGCAGCCTCGGGGACGTCGGAGGCGCAGCCATCACCCGACCCAGGCGTGCCTCATTCCTGCGCTGCGCGGCAGCCGGCCAGCTCCGGAGGGCAATGCTGTTACTTCTGCGGTCAGGGCCAGCACCCCAAGCAACGTTGCCCGGCTCACAACTCCACATGTAACGAGTGTGGCAAGAAGGGGCACTACGCTAAAGTATGCCTAGCCGAGCCTAAAAATCAAAATCAAAAACCAAAAGCCTGTCAAGCCCAGTCTGAGAATCACAGACCCCGCAGCGTGGCATCGTGCCTGCCTGGAGCGCCCTCTGCTGGCGCATCACTCGCCATGTGCAATCCATGGGGGCAGCCATCTTGTCTGACGTCATCGACGTCGAACGCCGTGTGCAATCCCATGGGGGCATCCATTTTGTCCAACTTCGTCGACGCCACCATTTTGCGACCAGAACGACACTCATCACCATCAACTCAGCTCCATTCAACTTGACCAGTCCCAGCCTTGCCATCTTCAAAGCTCGATGATGGCCATCAGCCTCGACGGGCAGGAGACATCCTGCCTCTTCGACTCCGGGAGCACGGGCAGCTTCGTCCACCCAGACATGGTAAGGCGCTGTTCCCTCCGGGTCCTCCCCGTCTCACAAGTCATATCCCTAGCTTCCGGATCACTCTCCGTGCAGATCCGGGGGTACTGCACCGCCATCCTGGCAATACAGGGCGTTGAATACGCCAATTTCAAACTCTACGTCCTCCTCCATCTCTGCACCCCTCTCCTACTGGGTTTAGACTTTCAGTGCAACCTCCGTAGTCTAACCCTGAAGTTCGGGGGACCCCTGCCCCCTCTCAGCGTCTGTAGCCTCGCGACCCTGAAAGTCGCCCCTCCCTCGCTCTTCGCGAACCTCACCCAGACTGTAAGCCCGTCGCCACCCAGAGCAGACGGTACAGTGTTCATGACAAGGCCTTCGTCAGGTCAGAGGTCCAGCGACTCCTGAGGGAAGGGATCATTGAGGCCAATAATAGCCCCTGGAGAGCACAAGTGGTGGTCGTCAGGACCGGGGAGAAACACCGGATGGTCATCGACTACAGTCAGACGATAAAACGGTATACAGCAGCTCGATGCTTACACCCTCCCGCGCATATCTGACATGGTCAATCAGATTGCGCAGTATCGAGTCTTCTCTACGGTGGACTTGAAGTCCGCGTACCACCAGATCCCTATCCGGCGGGAGGACCGCCAATACACTGCCTTTGAGGCAGATGGTCGTCTCTTCCATTTCCTCAGGGTCCCCTTCGGCGTCACCAATGGGGTTTTGGTCTTCCAACGAACGATGGACCGAATGGTCGACCAGTACGGGCTGCGGGCCACATTCCCGTATTTGGAGAATGTTACTATCTGCGGTGTGGTGAATGTATTCACCTAAGTATGAGCTGTCTGTACAGTGCTGTGACCTATGACCTAGAAATGATAATACTGTCTACTTCCAGGTACTGTACTGGAACCCCGGTGGGCTCCGCCTCTGGCTCCGCCCTCACCGGGGGATATATAGACCGGCCACCTGTGGATGGCTCTCATTTGTACAACAGATACTGGCAGGCGTGTTCCTGGATAATAAAGCCTAGTATTCACTCGTTCTCACGGTCTCACAGTGATTTGACGGTATAACAATTTATTATCCAGCGACAGCACCATGGAAGCCGCTCTAAAGCCAGATAAGCTCGAACTCGACGCGCGAGCGACAGAGGTCAAGGAGATCTTCGAACACTGGCTTTGCTGCTTCGAGGCCTACCTCAACTCCTCCACAACGCCTCCCTCTGAAACCCTCAAGCTGCGACTCCTCCACGCTCGGGTGAGCCATCGAATCTCCGTGATGAAAGAGAAAGCTGCCACGTACGAGGCGGCGGTCGCGACCCTCAAGGCGCATTTCGTGAAATCCGTAAACGAGGTGTTCGCCCGACACCTCCTCACTACACTCCATCAACGCGCCGGGGAATCGCTGGACGAGTACCTGGGAAACCTGACCCTACTCGCAAGGAACTGCAGCTATCGGGATGTGACGGCAGAGGAGCACATGAACCTACAGACCCGGGACACCTACCTTGGCAGGGGTCCGATCGATCTACAGCAGGCAGCGCCTGCTGAAAAACGGGACCACAGACCTGCGGGACACGGTGGAACTAGCCACCTGATTAGAGGTGGCCTACCAGAGCCTCAGTGCGGTCTCCGCGGACCTGGCGGACCCCTCGTGGAGGCCATCGTCGCGACCCCCATCGGACCCGACTACGCCACAGGCCTGTGCCGCGCAGCTGCCTGTCCAGACCGGGGAACCACAGTGCTACTTCTGCGGCCAGGGTCAACAGCCCCGGCAGCGTTACCCAGCCCGCACAGCGACATGCAGCGACTATTGGCAAAAAGGGACACTTTGCCAGAGTCTGTCTGGGCCGACCTAAAGCCCTGAAGTCGAAAACTCACCAGGCCCAACCCATGGACTCACAGGCCCGCAGACCCCGCAATGTGGCTGCGTGCCAGCCGGGAACGCCCCCTTCAGACGCGTCATCAGCCTTGTGCGACTCGTGGGGGCCGCCATCTTGGCCGCCGGCTCCAACACCGACCGGCACATGCGACTCATGGGGGCCGCCATCTTGGCCGCCGACTCCGGCACTGGCCGACACATGCGTCCGATGGGGGCAGCCATCTTGGTTGCCATTTTTGACCCAGCCCGACACGTGCAACTCATGGGGGCCGCCATTTTGTGATACCGCCGATCACACAGGCTACCCGCAGCTTGGCGCAGTCACCCTCGACCAGTCGCAGCCAAAGCACCTGAAAAATTCCATGATGGTCGTCCGGGTCAAAGGGCACGAGACCCCCTGTCTTTTCTCCGGGAGCACGGAGAGCTTTGTTCATCCTGACACGGTAAGGCGCTGCTCTCTTCACATCTACCCCGCATCCCAAACAATCTCCCTTGCCTCCGGATCCCATTCGGTCCAGATCCGGGGGTACTGTATCGCTAACCTCGCGATGCAGGGTGCCGAGTACGCTAGTTTTAAGCTGTATGTCCTCCCTCACCTCTGCGCTCCCCTACTGCTTGGATTAGACTCCCAATGCGGTCACCGAAGCCTGACCCTACAGTTCGGCGGACCCTTACCCCCCCTCACGGTATGCAGAATCATGACCCTCAGGTTTCCCCCCCCCCCACTTCCCTCTTTGCGAACCTCACTCCCGCCTGTAAGCCCGCCGCCACCAGGAGCAGGTGGTACAGTTCCAAGACATGATTTTTATCAAGTCGGAGGTCCAGCGACTGTTGAGGGAGGGGATCATCGAGCCCAGCAACAGCCCCTGGAGAGCACAAGTGGTGGTCGTCCGGACCGGGGAAAAGAATCGGATAGTTGTGGACTACAGCCAGACCATTAACTGGTTCATGCAACTGGATGCGCACCCCCTACCCCACATATCGGGGATTGTCAACCAGATCGCACTGTACCGGGTGTTCTCAACGGTCGATCTGAAGTCGGCCTACCACTAGCTCCCGCTCCGCCCGGGAGAGCGCCACTACACTGCCATGAAGCAGCAGGCCGACTCTTCCACTTCCTCAGGGTCCCTTTCGGCGTCACTAACAGGGTCTCGGATTTTCAGAGAACAATGGACCGAATGGTGGATCAGTACGGGTTGCGGGCTACATACCCGTACTTGGACAATGTTACCATCTGCGGCCACGATCAGCAGGACCATGACGCCAACCTTCAGAGGTTCCTCCAGGCCGCCCAATCCCTCAGCCTCACATACAACAAAGAGAAGTGCGTTTTCCGCACTACCCGACTCGTCATCCTCGGTTACGTCGTGGAGAACGGAGTCCTCGGGCCCGACCCCGATTGCATGTGCCCTCTCGCGGAACTTACCCCTCCCCACAGCCTCAAGGCCCTCAAACGATGCCTGGGGCTGTTCTCCTACTATGCTCAGTGGGTCCCCAACAATGCAGACAAAGCCGACCCACTTATTAAAACCACCATATGTCCCCTGACGGCTGAGGCCCGCTCGGCCTTCAGCCGCATCAAGGCCGACATCTCTAAGGCCGCAATGCACGCGGTGGACGAGTCCGTTCCCTTTCAGGTAGAGAGCGATGCGTCAGGCGTTGCACTGGCCGCCACACTCAACCAGGCGGGCAGGCCAGCAGCATTCTTCTTTAGAACCCTCCACGCTTGCGAAATCCGACACTCCTCGGTCGAGAAGGAAGCACAAGCCATAGTGGAAGCCGTGCGGCACTGGAGGCACTACCTAGCCAGTAGGAGGTTCACCCTCGTCACCAACCAGCGATCGGTTGCCTTTATGTTTGACAAGGCACAACGGGGCAAGATTAAGAATGACAAAATCTTGAGGTGGAGGATCGAACTCTCCACCTACAATTGCGATAATAAGTATCGTCCTGGGAAGCTCAATGAGCCCCCAGATGCCCTGTCCCGCGGCACATGCGCCAGCGGGCAAGATAGCTGACTTTGGGCTATCCATGATGACCTGTCACACGCGGGGGTCACCCGGCTTACCCACTTTATTAAGGCTCGCAACCTGCCCTACTCCACTGAGGAGGTCAAGGCCATGACCAGGGACTGCCAAATCTGCGCGGAGTGCAAACCGCACTTCTACCGGCCAGACAAAGCCCACCTGGTAAAGGCCTCCCGGCCCTTTGAGCGGCTCAGTATTGACTTCAAAGGGCCCCTCCCCTCCAACAACCATAATATATACTTCCTATCCGTCCTTGATGAATACTCCCACTTCCCCTTCGCTGTCCCCTGCCCCGACATGACCTCGGCCACAGTTATAAAGGCACTGCACAGCATCTTCACACTGTTCGGTTTCCCTGCGTAAGTCCACAGCGACCGGGGCACATCGTTCATGAGCGATGAGCTGCGTCAGTACCTGCTCAGTAAGGGCATCGCCTCGAGCAGGACTATGAGCTATAACCCGCAGGGAAACGGGCAGGTGGAGAGGGAGAACACAACGGTATGGAAGGCATACCGGTATAGAACGGTATAGAAGTCTCCCAATCACCCGCTGGCATGTGGTCCTCCCCGACGCCCTCCACTCCATTAGGTCGCTCCTCTGCACAGCCACGAACGAGACCCCTCACGACCGTTGGTTTGTCTTCCCTAGGAAGTCCACCTCCGGAGTCTCGCTTCCATCCTGGCTGACAACTCCGGGACCTGTCCTTCTCCGCAAGCATGCGAGGAGCCATAAGACCGACCCACTGGTCGGGAGGGTCCAGCTGCTGCACACCAACCCCCAGTACGCCTACACGCGCACCAGGACGGACGGCAAGATACGGTCTACCAACGGGACCTGGCTCCAGCTGATTCCCCTGCCAATGGGCCCCCCCCCCCCCCCCCGCTGCTACCGCCACCCCCAGTGCCCCTTACGCCCCCCCGGGTCTCCTGTATTGCCCCGCACCTGCACTGCCGCCACCCACCACCCCCGTGCTTACCCCCACCCCTCAATCATCTCCGACACGCCGGACTGAAGCTCAAGCTCCAGACACCACGTCCCCGGAGTCACCACCTGCAACAACCGTGCCCGCCGCAGCGTCAGAGCTGAGGAGGTCTAAAAGAACAATCCAGCCTCCAGTCAGCATGAACATTTCATGACCCCCATGTCACCCCCGCTGGACGTGATTTTTTTTAACAGGGGGTGAATGTGGTGAATGTATTCACCTTAGTATGAACTGTCTGTATAGTGCTGTGACCTATGACCTGGAAATGATAATATGATCTACTTACAGGTACTGTACTGGAACCCCGGTGGGCTCAGCTTCTGGCTCCGCCCTCACCGGGGGATATATAGACCGGCCATCTGTAGGTGGCACTCATTTGTACAACAGATACTGGCAGGCGAGTTCCTGGATAATAAAGCCTAGTATTCACTCGTTCTCATGGTCTCACAGTGATTTGACGGTATAACAATTTATTATCCAGCGACAGCACCATGGAAGCCGCTCTAAAGCCAGATAAGCTCGAACTCGACGCGCGAGCGACAGAGGTCAAGGAGATCTTCGAACACTGGCTTTGCTGTTTCGAGGCCTACCTCAACTCCTCCACAATGCCTCCCTCTGAAACCCTCAAGCTGCGACTCCTCCACGCTCGGGTGAGCCATCGAATCTCCATGATGATAGAGAAAGCTGCCATGTACGAGGCGGCGGTCGCGACCCTCAAGGCGCATTTCGTGAAATCCGTAAACGAGGTGTTCGCCCGACACCTCCTCACTACACTCAACGCACCGGGGAATTGCTGGACGAGTACCTGGAAAACCTGACCCTACTCGCAAGGAACTGCAGCTATCGGGATGTGACGGCAGAGGAGCACATGAACCTACAGATCCGGGACACCTACCTTGGCAGGGGTCCGATCGAACTACATCAGGAAGCGCCTGCTGGAAAACACAGACCTGCGGGACACGGTGAAATTAGCCACCTCGTTAGAGGTGGCCTACCAGAGCCTCAGTGTGGGCCCCGCGGACCCGGCGAACCATCGTGGGTGACACTCATTTGTAAAACAGATACTGGCAGGCGAGTGTCATAATGTCCACTCATGTGTATAATGAGATGCAGACAGGCAGTGATTGACACACAGGATAGCCAATGAACGCACACGACACAGATCAATCAATCACCAGACAGGACACCACCACTATAAAGCCGACAGGGCATTAAGACTCTCTCTCTCTCACAGGACACAGCTACTGAGATAGTTAGAGTGCACAAGCCAGTGAGCACCATCTCCATGTGATTATCAGTTAGATTAATAGAGTGTCAACCCACAGCAGACTATGTACAGCAATCAGCAAGTTCAATAAAACAGTGTTGGACCATCTCCTGTGTCGGAAGCCTGTTTTTAGTTTCACTGCATCAGTTGCAGTCAATGTTGAACCAACTCACTTAACACATCATGGTACCAGGGAGCTATTAATTCTAACAAACCTACCTCGAGTGAATCTGCAACGACCAGCAAGCAGCCATCCAGCGGCATGGAAATGATCGAGCCTCCTTCGCAACTCCGGATCTCCGGCAACCTCGGCGCCAACTGGAAAGTCTTCAAACAGAAGTTCCTCCTGTACATCGAGGCCTCCGACCTCGAGGCAGCATCAGATGCCAGAAAGATCGTGCTGTTCCTGTCAACTGCGGGGGATCAAGCCATCCACATGTATAACTCGCTCACGTTTGCCGATGGCGAAGACACGATGAAGTTCAAGACAGTTCTGCTGAAATTCGACAGCCACTGCGACATTGAGGTGAATGAGAGCTTTGAACGGTACATCTTCCAACAGAGGCTTCAGGGTAAGGATGAACCTTTTCAGTCCTTCTTGACCCATCTCCGCATCCTACGCAGTCATGTAATTATGACTCGACGGCTGATTCCATGATCCGGGATCAGATCGATTTCGGGGTCCAGTCCGACTCCCTGCCGGAGCAGCTCCTCAAAATCAAACAGTTGACCCTCTCCGTCGCCATCGAAACGTGCGTTGTCCATGAGCATGCCAGAAATCATTACTCCCGCATCAGGGCGGCAGAAACTACAAAACTGACCTCCCACAAGGCAGAAAGGGTGCAGGCCATAGCGAAAATGCAAGGCCTGAGCATCGAGGAGATTGGCCGTTTCAAGCGCTTTCCCGGGTCCCTACGCATGCGCGCCACGACCGGGTGGATGATGAGGCTGAAGAGCCTAATGCGTATTTGCGAACGTCGGCTGACCGCACTGCGCATGCGTGATGGCGCACAGAATGCCCTGGTGTCAGCGTCATGACGTGTCCAAATTGTGACTCCGCCCATTTACAGCGGCAATGTCCAGCCAAAGAAAGGCAATGTCTACAGTGTGGAAAGCCTGCCCACTACACGGCCTTCTGCAGGTCCGCTCCACCAAACAACAGCCAGTAAATCCCAGCTGCAGTGCAGACGTGTCCACTGCGTACAACAAGGCATGCAGGATTCTGATCCCGACAGCCCAATGGACCCCGATGCTGACTGCCTCGAGTCTCCATATCGGGTGGGCATCATCACCACACGCGAGCTGGTCTCCACCGCGCCCGCAAACTGCCTTTCAATCCTGAGTGTGGATCCTGACGACGAGTGGTGTGCTGTCATCACGGTCAACCAGTCTCGCATCCTATTTAAATTGTACACTGGTGCGTCTGCAAACCTCATATCACAGTCGGACCTCGACAGCATCCGAGACCAACCTAGCATTCTTCCACCAGCCTGCCAGCTCCTTGACTACAATGGTAATGCCATAGCTGCCAGCGAGGTGTATCTCACAAGGCAATCAAGGCGACGTTAAGATTCGAGATTGTGCGGCCTGCAAACTCCTAAATCTGGTCCAGCGAGTCCATGCCATGTCCTCGACACCGCCGACTGCCTTGGCCAATGCGAATCTCCAGGCTGAGATAGACGACATTCTCACACAATTCCACAATGTGTTTGATGGGATGGGCGCGTTCCCATATCACTACAAGATATTGCTCAAGCCGAATGCCACCCCAGTCATCCATGCACCACGCCGGGTGCCGGTTCCCCTCAAGGATCATCTGAAAATGCAGCTACGAGAGCTCCAAGACCAGGACGTCATCTCAAAGGTCACGGAACCACCAGACTGGGTCAGCTCCATGGTCTGCGTCAAGAAACCCTCTGGTGAACTCTGCATTTGCATTGATCCCAAAGACCTGAATCGCAACATAATGCGAGAGCACCCGATCCCGAAGCGTGGAGAATTAACCTGTGAGATGGCTCATGCTAAATTCTTTACCAAGCTGGATGTCTCCCGCGGTTTCTGGCAGATACAGCTGGACGAGTCCAGTCGGAAGCTGTGCACTTTTAACACTCTGTTTGGTGGGTATCGCTACAACCGCATGCCTTTTGGTATCATCTCAGCTTCCGAAGTATTTAATCACATAATGGAGCAAATGATGGAAGACATCGAGGGGGTGCGAGTCTATGTGGACGACGTGATCATCTGGTCCATGACGCCCGAGGATCACATCGCTCGCCTCAAACATGTCTTCCAGAGGATTCATGAAAATGGCCTCCAGCTCAACAGGGCCAAATGCTCATTTGGGCGGTCCGCTATCAAGTTTCTGCGTGACCACATTTCACAGCAGGGTGTGCAACCTGATGCTGACAAGGTGCTGGCAATCAATGCCATGAAGACCACAGAGGACAAAAAGGCGGTCCTCCGCTTCCTCAGGATGGTAAATTTTCTTGGAAAATTCATTCCCAACATGGCATCCCACACCACTGCCCTCCGGCATCTCGTAAAAAAGTCGACAGTGTTCCAGTGGCTTCCCGCACATCAAGCGGAGTGGCTTGAGCTGAAGGCGAAGCTCACCACGGCCCCAGTGCTGGCGTTCTTTGACCCAACCAAGGATACCAAGATATCTACAGACGCAAGCCAGGATGGCATTGGGTCGGTGCTCCTCCAGCGAGATGACTCCTCATCCTGGGCTCCAGTGGCATATGCATCCAGGGCCATGACTCCGACCGAACAACGGTATGCCCAGATCGAAAAGGAGTGCTTGGGTCTCCTGACAGGAATAGTCAAGTTTCATGACTACGTATACGGTCTGCCAAAGTTCAAGGTGGAAACAGACCACAGGCCTTTAGACACATAATCCAGAAGGATTTAAATGACATGACACCTCGGCTGCAGTGAATTCTTCTTCGTCTCCGCCGATATGACTTCAAACTCGTCTACACACCGGGTAACGAGTTGATCATTGCGGATGCCCTATCCCGACCCATTACCACGCCGTGTGAACAGGGCGACTTCATTCGCCACATCGAGGCACAGGTGCAGTTGTATGCCAGAAACCTCCCAGCCACTGATGAATGAGTTGTCCAAATATGCGAAGAAACTGCCCAAGATCCTCTACTGCAGCGCGTGATGCAACACTTCGCCCATGGCTGGCAAAAGGGGCAGTGCCCCCAGTTCTTCAACGTTAAGGACGAGTTAACGGTTGTTGAGGGGATCCTTCTTAAACTAGATAGAATCGTCATTCCCCAAAGCATGCAAACCATGGTGCTCAGACAGATCCATGAGGGTCACCTTGGGGTCGAGAAATGTCGACGCAGAGCTCGGCAGGCAGTTTACTGGCCTGGCATCAGCCAGGACATTGCCAACACGGTCCTCAACTGCACAACATGCCAGAAATTTCAACCAGCTCAGCCCAAGGAAACACTGCAACAGCACGAGGTCGTGACTTCTCCGTGGTCCAAGGTGGGGATAGACCTCTTTCACGCAAATGGGCGTGATTATGTGCTCTTGGTCGACTACTTCTCCAGCTACCCGGAAGTGGCGAAACTGTCGGACCTCATGTCCAAGTCAGTCATCAAAGCCTGCAAAGAGACATTTGCCAGGCACGGGATACCACTCACAGTAATGAGTGACAATGGTCCATGTTTCTACAGCCAAGAGTGGTCCAGCTTTGCACGATCCTACCACTTCAGGCATATCACATCCAGTCCCCATTACCCGCAATCAAACGGGAAGGCCGAAAAAGAGGTCCATATTGTCAAGCGGTTGCTGTGCAAGGCTGCAGACTCAGCCTCGGATTTCAACCTGGCGCTGTTGGCATACAGGGCAACCCCTCTGTCGACTGGTTTGTCTCCGGCGCTGCTGCTCATGAACTGCAACCTGAGGACGACTGTTCCAGCCATCCATGTTCCAGACCTTGGCCGCCTCACGTTGCTGCAGAAAGTGCAGCGATCCAGGGACCAGCAGAAGATCACGTATGATGTTCATGCCACGGATCTGCCTGCGCTGGCTCCAGAAGATGTTGTTCGCGTCCAGTTGCCTGAGGGAGGCTGGTCAGCCCCAGCTGTTGCCGTCAGACAGGCTGCCCCCAGATCTTTCATTGTTCAAATGACTGATGGCTCCATTCTACGGCGCAACAGGAGGGCGCTGCGCAAAGGTCCCTGCCCACCACCTGACAGCACTTCTCCGCATGTCATCATGCCGCCTCAGGACATCTTTGGGGTTCTCTAAACCCTGGCCCATAACACCAAGCATGGTAAATTATTAATTACCTTCTGATCCTAAATATTTGAACTGCAGCCTTACAGTATGGACAACATCTAGAGCACGGACATTGTGCCTTCTCCATCCCTGTTCAAAGGTTCTGAAAAGTAAATTCAGGAAATAGGAAACATTCTTGTTCTTTCTGTGGAGAATGAAGGAAAGGAAATTCCTCCTGAAATCCTATCTTCAAGCAGTGAAACTACAGTGTGTTTACTACACGTATAGCCGTGCACTGCACAATGCTCATCTGTACACTGTGACCTTTCTTGATCTGGGTAATACATTGTGTTAAACATCAGGACCCATGGGACACCAAAAAATAACAATTTCTTTTGATTAAGATTGATTAAGCCAGAGCTTCAATGAACCTAAACATCTGTATGGAGGTAATCTGTTTTATACTTCGTGTTACCTAGGGGAGGAAAGTTATAATTAGAATACGAGTTGCCATATTGGGAGGCTTGCGACTGATGTTTTGGAAGTTCCAGCAACACATCTGTGGCAGATTTTGATACCTCGGGGAGGTTTGAGTGAAATTTGAGCTTCCCCTCTTTCACTTTCTCAGGTCGCTCTGTAACACACTGGCATCGGTCAAACAAATGATTTCTGCTGAAGGTTTTCTGACAAGGGCTATGAGGCTGTGTGCAATGGGACCATGGGGGGGGGGGGGGGGGGGGGGGGGGTGAGGGGGGGGGGGGTGCACTCCCAGTGTCATTCAAACAATTGGCAAGGTGACTGGGGGAGACCCGCTTTTAGATTTGAAATTTGCTGGATTGAAAATTGTAGACGTGCACCCTAATTCTTCTATTTGCTATTGTACAATGCTACTTTTATTTTGGCTCATTGATTGAGAAAATACAAGGTGTTGTGTTTATCTGTCTATTTGTTATGATCCCCAAGAGGGTCAGTAACCAAAACAACCAAATTTTCAGAACCCCAAATGAAAAAAAACACACAAGGTTGCACTCCTTGTAATTATTACTTCAACACAAATCAGAATCAAAACAAATTTAACATAAATCAACAAACAAATCATGGTCAGTACGAGATATAGATTGTACAAGGAATAGCGGATGCCATAAAGACTATCTCATGGGTTTTTTGTCGGTCCACTCCCCCATCTAACCAACATTTCTAGCCACACAGTTCGTCCAAGCTCAGATCTTTCTAGCACAGAATTCCTTCAAGGACTTCACCAATTTTCTTCAGGCAGCAGAATTTGCATACAACGAGTTCTGATTTTGCAAACATCCACACAAACGTGCACTTCTCGCTGGGCTCTTCTAATCGTTCAGCTCCTGTCGGTCATCATAGCATATATCTACTAGAGCCGCCATTGCCTTCACATACTGTAGCTGATGCTGGGCATTCAATCACTCATTTAATTATTCAAAAGTGTTACGATTCTTGGCCAGACCTCAGGACATTGCGGAGGGGTGAGATCCAGTTAGGGACCTGTACCATTTTTCTTAAATTTCACTCAAGACAATTTTTTTTGGAACGAAGCTACAAGATTTCATGGGTTTTGAACAGGCAACAAAATTGACTATGCAAGTTTAGAAAGATAAAACATTTTAAAATATATATCTTATGCTCTAACATACAGAATCAACTAGAGGTACATGGGAATTAACAGATAAACCATAGTTGAACACATCAGGCTACAGAATAAGTAGCAGATGCAACCAATGGATTTCTCAAGAACCTAGCCAGACATTCATATTCACTGAAGTACACAATTTCTTTGAAACTCTGTCTCCCTTCTGAAGAATTTCTAGCTTCACCTTAGAAGATCTAGGGTGTGATCTTAACGGCTGTGTTGCACCTGGTGTGGATATCTGCATGCCGGTTCAATCAGGGCAGAGGTTGAAATTGGGATCCGGCAGGCACGGATCGGTACGTGATCTAACCGGCCAGCTCATATTGGCGGGTTCTGGATGCCACCTGGACGTGGCGAGACACCAATTGAGACCAATTAAGGGCAATCTTCATCTTATTAATTAAATGGAACCCAATCTAATGGCCTCCCGGGAACTAAGCAGCTCCCCAGCGAGAGGTCACGTGGGCACCTTTGAGCAGTACTAATTAAAAATGGGAACCTCGCACAACGGCTGCTGAGGGGATCCGAGGAGGTGAGGAGCCATTTCCATTTTTGGGGATGCGGCTGCTGTCCCAGTGCTTGTGGTGGGGGGTAGAATCCCCGGGGGGATGGGGGGGGGGGGGTGAACCTGGTCGGGAGTCTGGGTGTCATCCGTCGGGTGTCGCCAGTGGGCTGGGGGGTGAGGGGTTCAATGCCTGCGGGTCTTAAAGGCCATCTTCCAATATTGTGCATACCCATAACAGGGGCAACTACAGCTGCTGCCTGTCTGTCCCACCAAAAATGTCCAGCACAGAGCCTTCTTCGTGGTTAGATGGTGAAGGTCACTTCAACTCCCTCTAACTGTGAGTACCTCAGCTGAAGGCTATTGCTAAAAAGGAATTGCCATTGTTAGTTATGTGAGCACTTCACAGCTGCAGGTTATGTTTGATGCTTGCTCCTGCTGGTGGCTGCTGATGCCTGAAGGCTACTATTGCTGTTTCCTTCCTTTTCTGTAGGTGGAAAGAAGGACAATTTTTTCTGAGATATCTGGGTCCTAGAACACCGGGCTCAGGGGGACGTATGAGTCCAGAAGGCAATCCGGTTTGAAGCATGAAGACACTGTGGGACCTTGTGTACAACATTGATCTGAATGGGCCACCTGATGACGGCGTTAAACAAATGCTTTCGCAGATTGCTGATGCTTTTGTTGCTGGTGTGGTGAATGCTGCGTGTATCTGGCATGTCACCGCGGGTTAAACACGCTGGAAGTCAAGGATGTTCAATTGCACCTTGAGCAGCAGTGGAATATGTGGATGGCAGGATTTGGTTCCGGTGAGATTGGGCCGTGTGGGAGGGGCCTGCACAGCTCCGGCTCCTGGATGGAAAATGGCACTGATATGTGGAACAAGTCACACATTGATGGATAGATCATTTCTACAACATGATAACACATTCTCAGGCTTATCCTTCATTTCTGTTGAGGAACCTGTGAGGCGTGATACCGTGTGTTTGTTTTTTTGTGAAAATGAGCTGATGTAGCTTTGTATTGGTACCAGTATGGAATGGTGACATTTCCTTGTTGTTTAATGGTTAATGTGATATGTGGAATATTATGTAGTTGATTTTCAAATCTTTGTTACTGTTGACCGTTTAATAAACAAAATATTCCCAAGTGGCTGCAGGCTGTGTTTTCTGTTTGCTCCAGTTTTTGCCGGAAAAATGCCTGAAGGCCTAGTTTTTGTTTAATGCTGCCTCTTTTGCTTCTGCGGCCTGGAGGAGGATTGTCTGACCTACTACTAGTCTGAAGAAGGGGAAGGCTGGCCTCTCACTCTTCTGCTATGCTCTATGTTACTTTGGATTTCAGGTAATGATTGTTCCTGCCTTGAGAGTCTGCTACTGGGAGCTTCCAGAGGGGGAGTAAGAGGAGGAGTGACCCGGCTGCTGTTGCTGTCAGCTGGAAACTGTGTGCTTGCTTGCTGCCACCCCTTTCTGTAGCCGAAGTGTTTAAGAGGCGAGTATAAGAAGCAACCATTGCCAGTGCTGACGAAGGGGATGGGTGGCAGCAGATTCAAATGAGCAACTTGCTGGAAGTATGAAGACCAGCTCTTGCTGTTTGCTGGTGCTTTTGTTGTACTGCTGAGTGTGCAATGTTTCATCTCTGGAAGCCATGTGTTTTCTTGCTACCACCTCTTTTACCTATGTGGCCTGGACCAAGGACTGGGTGACTAGAAGCCGATAGTACAGGAGTGGAAGGGTGGTGGCTCATTTCGACTGAGCAACTTGTTGATGGTATGGAGACTTGCTCTTGCAGCTTGCTGGTGGTCTTGTAATACTACTGACTGTTTCATGATTGGAAGTGTATGTTTGCTTGTTACCACGTCTTTTACTTCTGTGACCTGGGCCAAGGACTGAGTGGAGTTGGTGCCCAGAAGCCGCTACTACAGGAGAGGAAGGGTGGCAGCTCGCTTCAAACTGAGCAACTTGAAGGTCGTGAAGAAATACCTTTTTACATTGTTGGTGGTTTTATTGTGTTGATGACTGTTTACTGTTTCAGGTTTGGAAGCTGTGCAAATTCCTGGTGCCATTTTGTACTATTGCTTGTTTATGTTTAATTTTGGAAGCCGTGTGCTTGCTAGTGTACTGTTGCTGTTCACTGTTTAATGCCTGGAGATTCTGCGCTTGTTTGCTGCAGCCCCTTTTGCTTCTGTGGCCTGGAATCCAGAACCGCTGCCAGTGCTGGAGTGGGGGAGGGGGTGCTCACTCACTCTTCCATCATGCTCTGTATCGGTGTGACATTTCCAGTGTATTGTCCTGCTCACTCCTGAGCGACATTCCACTGACAAGAGTCTGCTACTGCAACCGCGTGGGTGGGGGCAGAGAGGTCTTGTCCTGTTGACTGTTCACTGTTTGATGTTTGGAGGCCATGGGTGCAATTCACCCATCGGGAGTCTAAGTACCGACGCTGGAGTGAAAACCGGAGTGTTTCACTCCGGTGTTGGAGCACGCTCCCAGCCCCCTATTCTCCCGCCCCCTGGGGGCTAGGAGTGGCGTCACGTCATTTATGCGCGCCGGGCCTTGGCGCCGCGTAAAAGCGGCGCCACATAAATGACGTCACCCGCGCATGCACGGTTGCCGTCCTCCCCGAGGCCGCCCCGCAAGAAGCTGTCGGATGGATCTTGCGGGGTGGCAGAGGAAAGGAGATCCTCCTTCAAAGAGGCCGGCCCGCCAATCAGAGGAGGAACTCCCCTCTCCCCCCACAGGGCGCACCCCCAGCATTCCCACGCTGTTCCCGTCGGCAGAGACCAGGTATGGACGGTGCCAGCGGGAACCCGTCATATTGGGCAGGCCGCTCGGCCCATCCGGGCCGGAGAATCACCGCTCGCCCGTTGCAAACGCGAGTGGCGATTCTCCCAGCGGTCAGCCGTGATTCTCGACGCGGCGGTTTGGGAGGGGTGGGAGAATTGCACGCGGCCATCGGGACAGCGTGGCAGGACACACGCGGCGCCCCAGTGATTCTCCCACCCAGCGTGGGGGGGAGGAGAATTCCACCCCATGTGTTTATCAACTGCAGCCCTTTTGTCTGAGGCCTGGAGCCCGGAAAGGGGTGCTCTCTCGCTCTTCCACCATGCTCTGCATCAGTGTGACTTTCTGGTGTCTTGTTGCGTTATCCCCAGGTGACTTTCCACTGACATTAGTCTTCTGCTGGGAGATGCGGCAGAGGGGGAGGGTGGTACTTTGGTTCGGATGCTGATAACCTCATTGTGCTGTTGGCTGTTTCATGTTTAATGTTTGGAGGTTGTGTGTTTGTCTGCTGCAGCCCCTTTTGTTCTGAGGCTTGATCCCGGAAAGAGGTGCTCTCTTACTCTTCCGCCATGGTCTGTGTTAGTGTGACCTTCAGGTATCGTTGCACTACCCCCAAGCGACTTCCCACTGATGTGGGTCTGTTGCTGGATGTAGTTGAAGGGGGAGAAATCATTGGGTTGATCTGGATGCAGGTAACTTCATTGTACAGTTGGATATTTACTATTTAATGTCATTGTTCAGTAGTTTGTTTTGTCTCTTTTGTGTAAAGGTATTGTTGACTGTTTGATCAAAAAATATTCTCAAGTGGTGCTGCAAGCTGTGTTTGCTGATTGCTCCTGTTGGTAGCTGCAAATGCCTGAAGGCCTTGTATTTGTTTGCTGCCATCTCTTCTGCTTCTGTAGCCTGGAGTAAGGAAAGGGAATATGTAAGATGACTTGCTACCAGTTCTGGAGAAAGGGAAGGGGTGTTTTCTTCTTCAGGCATGCTCTGCGACAATTTGACATTTCAATGTGATTTTCCACTTTTGGGTGTCTACTGCTGGGAGCTGCAGGAGGGGGAGAGAGAGGTGGATTGATCCAGATGCAGTTCTCTGGAGGTTGTGTTGATTTTACTGAGAAACTTGAGGAAGTGTTGAAGCAATGATTTTACAGATTGCTGGTGACTTCATTGTACTGTTGACTGTTTAATGCCTGGAGTCTGTGTGTTTGTTTGCTGCCACCTGTTTGCTTCTGTGGCCTGGAGCAAGGAAAGGGAGGAAGTAAGGTGACCTGCTACCAGTGGTGGAGAAGGGAAAGGGGTGCTCTTTCTCTCTTCCGACATGCTGTGCATCGGTGTGACTTTCTGGTGTGTTGTTACACTACCCTCGAGCGACTTTCCACTGGTGCAAGTCTGCTATTGGGAGCTGTGGGAGGGGGAGGAGAGCGGGGGGGGGGGGGGGGGGAGAGAGAGTTATTGTCTTGTTGACTGTTTCATGTTTAATGTCTGGAAGCCAAATGGTTGTCTGCTATCACCTCTTCTGTTTCTGTGGCCTGGTGTGAGTAGGGGGAGGATCTGGGATGACTGCTGTCAGCACTCGATAGGGGGAAGGGGTGCTCTTTCACTCTTATGACGTACTCGCCGTCGGTACAACTTTCCGGTGTATTGGTATGCTACCCCCGAGTGACTTTCCACTGATGTGAGTCTACTGCTGGGAGTTTGGGGGGGGGGGGGGGGGGGGGGGGTGGAGTGAGAGGCAGTTTGATTCAAGTGAGCAACTTGCTGGAAGTGTTGATGAAATGTTTTTTCAGATTGCTGGTGACTTTATTGTACTGTTGACTGGTTAATATTTAATGTCTAGAGGCTATGTGTTTGTCTGCTGCCACCTCTTTTGCTTCTGTGACCTGGAGCAAGGAAAGGGAGGATGTAAGATGACCTGCTACCAGTACTGGAGAAGGGTAAAGAGTGTTCTTTCCCTCTACTAGTGTGCTCGTCCTGCAAATTCTGGATCAATGGTTTCAAATTATTGGATTTCATTTGTATAGTGTAAAAATAACACTGTTTGCTGGTTGAGTTCATCTCAATCCCTTGATGAGATTATGGGCGGGATTCTCTGAGCCCAGGGCCGGGCCGGTGAATCGCAGCGAACGGTGCGAATCGTGCCACGCCGTCCCGACGCTGGGACGCGATTCTCCGCAGAGCGGAGAATCGGGGGCCATTGGCGCCACCGCGGCGCCGACCGGGGGCCACTCTACTGGGCCTCCCCCCCCCGGCGATTCTCCGCCCGGGATGGGCCGAGCGGCCGTACCGAAAAACCCGAGTTCCGCCGGCACCGTTCTAACATGCTCTTAGTCAGCGGGGCCTCGCGTGGAAGGGTCCGGGGCGGCCTGTGGGAACGGAGGGGGGTCCGACTCCAGGGGGGGCCTCCGCTGTGGCCTGGCCCGCCATGTTGCGTCGGGGCCGGCGTGGAAAAGGGAGCCACTGCGCATGCGCGAACCCCGCGGCGCCCAGTTGATGCCGGGATCAGCAGCTGGAGCGGCATGGGCCGCTCCAGTGCCGTGCCGGGGCCAGAATTGCTGATCCTGAGGCCATGTTGACACCGTCGGGAAACCTATATTCCGCCCTATATTCCTTCCTTATTTTCTATTTAATAAACCACAGGACTAATTTCCTTTCATGAAGTGTTGCAGATGTGCCTACCTACACACTGACTTACCGACTTAAATATGCTTTTCAATTTTGACAGTAAGTTCTAAATGAGTTCCTCATCAAACACCTGTCAAAAAATTATGTTGCTGGGAGCCCATGTGTTTGTCATTTGCTGACATTTGGTATCCCAGTTACTCATGTTACTTAATTATGTCCTTCACTGACAAGCTGGGAGGCCTGTTTCGTGTTGATAAAATGTGGTTAATAGGAGCGGATGTACAGTATTTTAATTGCATTATTGTAGTGTTTACCAAACCAAATACTCTCACACAGCTTTGTGAAACAAAAGTTTAGTTTAACCACAATTAGTGAATAAATGTTGGTATTGTCATGTTTGGATCTTGAAATCAAAATGCCATTTCAGTGCTGGTGGGTTAACGAGCCTCAATTGCAACTTTTGACCTTCTGCCAGTTTGATTGATGAAAGTGGGGAAACACTGGATATGCATTGCCTACTGTCTGTGGTTCAGCTCTATTGCTCTGAATGATTCTTTCTAAGAATTCATGAACAGAAATATTGTAAAGCGTAATTTGAGTGACAATATTTAATTCTGATGCCTTAAATGATTATTTAATAATGTTTATTGCGTGTGATTTTGCTTCAGTACTGTTCTGTCAACTTTCTGGCTTACGTAAATAGTTACAACAGAATTCTAATTCTGGAATCAGCTCACATTGCACATGTGTGAGTTTTCTGACATCAAGTGGGAGATAGATTCTCCCTGAATCCAATATATCCACATGGTTTCTATCCTGTTTCTGTCTGGAATGCTCAGATCCATGGGCGAAATTCTCCGGTATCGGCGCGATGTCCGCCGACTGGCGCCCAAAATGGCGCAAATCAGACAGGCATCGCGCCGCCCCAAAGGTGCGGAATGCTCCGCATCTTTGGGGGTCGGCCCCGCTAGGCCTGCGCCGGACGAATTTCCGCCCCGCCAGCTGGCGGAAAAGGCCTTTGGTGCCCCGCCAGCTGGCGCGGAAATGACATCTCCGGGCGGCACATGCACGGGAGCGTTAGCGGCCGCTGACGGCATTCCCGCGCACGCGCAGTAGAGGGAGTCTCTTCCGCCTCCGCCATGGTGGAGACCGTGGCAAAGGCGGAACGAATAGAGTGCCCCCACGGCACAGGCCCGCCCACGGATCGGTGGGCCCCGATTGCGGGCCAGGCCACCGTGGGGGCACCCCCCGGGGCCAGATCGCCCCGCGCCCTCCCCCCCCCCCCCCCCCCCCCCCCCCCCCCCCCCCCCCCCCCCAGGACCCCGGTGCCCGCCCGCGCTGCCTTGTCCCGCCGGTAAGGTAGGTGGTTTAATCTACGCCGGCGGGACAGGCATTTTAGCTGCGGGACTTCGGCCCATCCGGGCCGGAGAATCGCGCAGGGGGGGGCCGGCCAATCGGCGCGGCGCGATTCCCGCCCCCACCGAATCTCCGGTGCCGGAGAATTCGACAACCGGCTGGGGGCGGGATTCACGGCAGCCCCCGGCGATTCTCCGACCCGGCGGGGGTCGGAGAGTCTCACCCCATCTTCCCCATCCTTTTCCTGGTGGTGGTGGACAACTGATTAAGTCCCGCTTGTGTGTTGCATGTATATGTCTTGACTTAATGATGTCCAATTGCCAAATTTTGCTGCTCATGTATCGGAGTCCTCTACCAGCCCGACAACCTTCGATGTCCTCACCCCTACCTATGCCATAGCTTCCTCAGAAATTTGCGCAATACTTGAACAGCATGTACAGACAGATTGCAGAAAGCAAACTTTTCCTATGATTTGTAAAAGGTCAATATTGCAAAAAACAAAATTTGTATATATGTGGGGGGAGGGGGGGCTGCTGCTGCAATCGTGCTATTAGTATTGGAAAACAGGACTCCACAATATAACACTGGTGAGATAGACAAGTGGGGGAAATGGCAGTCTTTATTTCCGTCCTTGAGTCCAGCAATTCCCAGACTTTAAACACCATGACCACACCTCTTGAAAGCCAAAACAGATCCTGCTACTGGTCGGACTGATTCACCAGCTTTCCTATTGTTTCTGGCATGCTTGTTCCAATTGAGGCTAACTCAACTGAAGACACACTGTGCAATCCAGACGCAACAAGAAAACATATTTTAACGCACAAGGAAAATGTATCTAGTCTCACGGTGTATTTTCATATTACATTCCCAAATTTAAAACAACGTCTTAAATTTTAGCATACGGCCATGTTACAATTTAAAATTGGAGTTCTAATCCTGGGGGCCACCTTTCATATTAGCTTTAATAGATGCCAGGTACTCCCAAGACAGCTTGCCGATAGTTCAAGTAGAAATTCCAACCTATGCCATGATGGTATAGAAAGCAAGGTCAAGAAAATCTGCTTGCGTAATGCAGGGAAATGATTTAATGTAAAGAAAACATATGCTTGCTATTGCCATCCTTCACAATCTCCAAACTCACGCCACTCTTGAGACGTTCTGTGCAGGAACAATAAGTATGCTGAATGTGAGCCATCTATTTGTCAGAGTTAAGATTTACATCTCACCCTGCTTTGCCTGGACGTTGAGAAGCAGCATTTGCTGTTTTGGTGCCAATTCAATTATCAATTTTTTTTTAAAGCTTTCATGCATTTCGCCATTTAAAAATAGTGTCCGTCAATAAAGAAGTATATTAAAAGAAAACTGGGAGCCCCTGCTGGCAGATACATCTGCGGGTCAGCACAATGCCAATGTTTTTACCATTTCAATTGCGCTGTATTAGCCAAGGAGATCAATGGCATTAAAATTATGTCAATCTCACCACTTTTAACCAACTCAGTATGTTGAAAAACAATTGCAACTGTAAGAGAAAGGAATGGAACACAATCAACCATAAATGCAGAAAGAGCCCTCGACGAGCCCTGCAAAGCTCTTTCTTTGGGGCGGCGCGGTGGCACAGTGGTTAGCACTGCTCCCTTACAGCTCCAGGGACCCGGGTTCAATTCTCGCCTCGGGAGACTGCCTGTGTGGAGTTTGCACTTTCTCCCCCTGTCTGCGTGGGTTTCCTCCGGGTGATCCAATTTCTCCCACGGTACAAAGATGTGCAGGTTAGGAGGATTGGCCATGCAAAATTGCCCCTTAATGTCCAAAATGGTTGGTGGGGTTACTGGGTTACGGGGATAATGTGGAGGCATGGGTTTAAGTAGGCGCTCTTTCCAAGGGGCCGGTGCAGACTCAATCGGCTGAATGGCCTCCTTCTGCACTGTAGGGATTCTATGATTCTATGAACATCAACCTGACCAGCATACATTTAAACCTCTGGGCAAGGTTTTCCAGCCCCGCCTATCAACGGATCGCCCAGCCCTGCTGAAAGTCAATGAGCTTTTGGCTGGACTGACAAATCCCCCTCGGCCATGGAAGGGCCCGGAACAACTCCGAACAGCTCATTTATCTGACCCTCCAAGCACAACCTGCCCGACATGTGGCAGAATTTGCAGATCACGCTTTGGACTATTAGCCTTCTCGGAACCTACCAAAATGGAGTGGAAATAATTCACCCTCAACCCCAAGGGACTGCCTAACTAGAAGAAAGTAACACAACAGAATTTGATGGTTCCCAGCTGTAAGAATCATTTGTTACAATGGTTATAAAATCACACCAAATGTAGTAACAGAAATATTGGCTTGAAACACCTATATCTTTACTTAAACTCTTCAGACAAATGAATTGTTGCTCTGTTTTCTGCTTATTTCTCTTTATGAAATTATCAAAGGTATATAAATTGAAAACAACTGAAAGTTTGCCTTTAAGTGAAAGAACCCATGCTGGTGTGACATAAAGGCAGTGAGTTTTGATCTCCAACACCACCTTATTAAGCAGATGTCTCATATCTGCAGTATAAAAACAGAACACTGGAAAATCTCAGCAGGTCTAGCATATGGAGAGAGAGTCAGAGTTAACATTCCAATATGACTTTTCTTCAGAGCTCCATGTCGAACAGGTTCCAAAGAAGAATCATATTGGACTCAAAATGTTAACACTGGCCGGGATTTTTCGCTCCTTCTCTTCTGGAGCGGGGTTTGGTGCTGGGAACTCCATTATAATAAATCTGAATGTCATTATCAGCGTACATCGCTAATTTATTAAAAAAATTTCAAAAGTGTTCATCCTTTGAATGGTCTCTAAGGATTGTTCTTTTACCTCGAGTGCTTTATGCTGCTCATGAAACCTATCCGATCAGAGCATGGAGCTTTTCCAAACTGTTGCCATAGTATCACATTTCATAGGTGAAATTTTCCTTTGTTTGTTGATTTTAATGAAAAACTAAAAGTGATGAAGTCAAGAAAGTGCTTATGATCACCTGGGGGACGGTTTCCAGCCCACGTTCACCGTCAGAGAGAACGGCAACGCGGGCGGGAAGACTGGAGAGAATTGCATTTCCCGATTTTCCACGCCCCTTGCCGGTGATGTCACGAGGATCACAACCACAAAGGGCGAGAACCTCATTTTAATAGACTCGAATGAATTTAAATATCATTACCCCTTACTACATGAATCCACCCCTCACTGAATATTCAAACCTTGCCGACATAACATCACATCAATGAGCTTTACAACAGCTTTTTAAAAGCACGATTCAGTTGAGGGGATCCCGGGTGGGGGGGGGGCACCAAGGTAAGAAAAGCCCTCTGGGGTGAAGGACATGCAGGGCCCTGCCCCCGGTACTGGTTGGCACTAACGGGTCGGCACTTCCAGGTTTGCATTGTGTCAACCTGGAAGTGCCAACCTGCGCCAAGAGCCAGTGTCAGGGGCAGTGCCAGGCGTGGGCTCTCTTGGGAGCCTCAGGGCAGGGGGCGATTTCCAGTTATATGTGGTGGGGGGGGGGGGCAGAGCCGGTAGTGAAGTGGGCACTTGCAGGCATGGGGGTGTGCGGCATTGAAGTGGGGGGTGCACCAGCAATACTTCCATAGTGATGGGGAGGGGGCGCTCCTGATGATTGTCCAAGTGATGTGGGGGGAGCCCCCGATACCTCCCTGGTGGGGGGTAGGGGGGGGGGGTGGTGGTGGGGGGGAAGTTCCACTTCAGTGCTAATCATGGCGTCCTTTTATAGATGGCGCCCCGATCTCTGTGGATCCGGCCTTGCCGGCTCTATCAGGCCCCACCCTGCCAGAGTGATGGCGTAAACCCCACCCACTCATTTTGGTTTCTCGGAGAGGTTCAAGATTTACAGTTAAAACTGGTCTGTGCAGCTGGAGTTGTGCATCTGTCCAGTTGCAGTTTGAGCCATATTTGAAAAAATGTGGTGAGATTCCGCCCATTGGGCAGGATTCTCCATCCTGCCAGTCCCGTTTTCTTACACAGATTCTCCGTTCCAGTAGCCGGCCAATGGGGTTTCCCATTGCGGGCCACCCCATGACGTTGGGAAGCCTGCGGGCTGCTGATGGGGTGGAGGATCCCGCCGACGGAGAATCCTGCAGTGTATGTTTTTATTGCCTACAAAAAAGCGCCTGCATTTGTATACTGCCTTTAATGAAGGAAAACATCCCCAGGCTCTTCAGGGACGTCCAATCAGACCAAAATTGACACCAAATCATCAAATGTGATGTTAAAAAGAGAGGTTGAGGGGCGTAAAGAGGGGAACCTAGAGACTATACATCTTTAGGCCCATCTATTGATGAGGCTCAGGACTACATAGGGCTGTAGGGTTGAAAGAGCTTTATTGCGATAGACTCAAAGAGGGATTTGAACACAGGTGAGAATTTTAAAATCAAGAACCACTGTGATGGTAAAAAAATGAAAATCTGAAAATCGAAAATCAGAGGCTACAATCAGCAATTTTCCGATTATACGTAACCAATGTGTAGATTTTAAGCTTGGACAAGAGGATGATTAGCTACCTGCTACAGAAAGCAACTAATTTTTATTTCCACTGGCTTCAGTCAAGGCCTGAGAAGAAGAATTGTGTTTATTATGTGCTGTCTGCAGTTTGTGCGCAGAGAGAGCCTGATTATATTGGAAACTGCTGATATGAAGGGAAAGGGAAGTCGGTATTGTCTGTCGGACCACACAGGAATACAAAAAAACAATCAAAACACAGAATTGAAAAGAGCTTTCTGGAATTAGGCACTCAGAGCTAATCACTCAATGAATGGATCTCTCTATGTAGTGAGGAAATGATGAGGAGATGAAGGAGGAGAAGAAAGACAGAAGTACGGAGAACAAAACCTCACAGAGAAGGCTATAATGCCTGACCTTCAGTCATTCCACAGGCATCTAAAGACAGTTTGTCACCAAGCAGCTATACGTTGTCCTGAATTAAGCTGAGGAAGTGACTGGAAAACAATTGGCAACAACTTGGGAGAAATGGTTGCAATTTTTTAACCTTTTCAATGATTGTCAATCATCAGGCTGGTTTTCTCCCCCCTCCCCCTCCCCCCACAGTTTGTATCACCCTGCCCAGACAACCCACAATTGGCCAGCGGCGGAATCTTCTGGTCCCGCAGCTGTCGATGGGATTTCCTGTTGTATGCAGCATCCGCCTCCGGGAAACTCGGGCCAGGGGTTCGCTGTCATGGAGCGGCCCGAAAACCCCGGCCTTGTCTTCAGCTAAGAGTATGATGAGCCGTCTCAGTTCTGAACAGTAACAGTGCGGATGTCCTTCTTTTCCAACCTCACCATTAGGAATGAAGATCCACATATAGGAATGAAACAAGTCACAAACTCCAGCAGCACGTTCGATATACATATTCGATTACTGCCAATTCTTACCACTGTAGCCGCAGAATTTGGCTTCATCGCTTTGACACTGCTGTTTCAAAAGAGAAATAACATCAGCATCGCTTCTGCCACTTCCAACAGGACCCGCACTGCGAACAAGTTGGTTGAGGGCAGTGTGGGTGTTGGGTACATTCTGAACTGTTTCTGCAGCTTCCACCTGGTCTTGCGCTCACCTCGCAGGTATGGTCCCTGAATGCATCCCACCTTTAAGAGGTGCAGTTTGCTTTTAAATGTTGCCGATTAGATGCAAATGGTGCGAGCCTCACACAAACTTTCGCTCCCTGGCGAGGTTTGCACCACTCAGCATCACATTCAGCTCCGGACAGGGCATCTCCATCATGTAGATGAGCAGGTAGCACAAGGTTGGCATCACTTCCAATGGGCACAAGGTAGTCGTGGATCACAATTGGTGTGCCCGACTTTGGGGGCTATCGCATTTAGCCCAATGTGTATCTAAGATCTAGCTAATTCATACTCTTAACTTTGTTTCTACATGCAGCTCCCCAATTGACAGAAGATTAAGAAATGGATTGACCAGGATTTTCCTGTTGGAGAATTGCAGACCGAGGTGGCAATTGTCTTCGGCATGCTGATATCTTTGAAGGACAGGGTTCCAACTACTCTGAAATTGCAAAGTGGCTGAGCCCACGTCTGAAGCTCTCTCAAGGACTAACAAGCATTAGCAAGGATGTATCCTCATATCACAGTTTGCAGTTCACTGGTGCTGGATATGGGCCCGGGGATCTATTGTTGGTGTGAAAGTAGACATAAAATGGTCGCAATAATTTTCAGAAAGGTCAGTGAATTGTCACTGTCAAGGCTGACCGGGAAGACACCTATTGAATTAGTCATCACCTCCCTTTCAAAAGCCACTACTGCCCTTTGAAATCCTTCCTGATTCTGTTGTCAGCAATATTGTCTGGACAGCCTAATTCTCCAGACTGTACTGCATGGCTTGATTTACCTCCACTACACATTAGAACAACTGAGTTGCTATGCACAATATAATCCATTATAGCATAGTTATTAATGACGAACTGGCAGCTGGAAGCTACTGAATGTTAAATATGTGCATTCAGCATTCTTCTGTTCATTATTTTAAAACAAGTTATCTACATGGATTAATACCTCTTATTATAGAAGACAAAATAATGTCATACACGCATGTACTGAATTCATCTGCTAAAATCAGCAAGAGTAACTTCCAGTTACCAACAACTTACAATAATATTATGCCTTTAGCGTAATGAAAATATCCCAAGGGGCTTCACAGAAATGTTATGAAGCAAAATTAGACTCCGAGTCACGTGAGGTGTTATTAGGGAAGTGGGCCAAAGGCTTGCTCAAAGAAATAGAGGCCGGAATTCTCCGGCTGTTGGGATTCTCTTTTCCCGCCGGCAGCGCACTCCAGCCCACGGGCATCCCAGTGGCATGGGGTGGCTTCAGTGGGAAATCCCATTGACAAGTGGAGGGGAGAAACATGGCGCCAGCGAATGGCACGCCGCCGGAGAATCCCGCCCCATGTTTTAAAGACTATCTTAAAGGAGGAAAATGAGGTAGAGAGATGGAGAATTTTTGGGAGAGAATTCCAGCGTTTATAGAACCTGAGGCAGCTGATGGCATGGCTACCAGCAGTGCAGTGATTAAAATCATGGATGCTCCAGAATTAGGTGAGTGCTGAGTCTCGAAGGGTTGTAGGGCTGGAGGAGAGATAGGGAGGTGGAAGGCTATGGAGGGCCTTAATAACAAGGATGAGAATTTTTAAAATCGACAACCATGGGCAGCACGGTAGCACAGTGGTTAGCACTGTTGCTTCACAACGCCGGGGACCCGGGTTCACTTCCCAGCTTGGTTCACTGTCTGTGTGGAGTCTGCACGTTCTCCCCGTGTCTGCATTGGTTTCCTCGCGTTTCTCCGGTTTCCTCCCTCAAGACCCGAAAGGCGTGCTTGTTAGGTGAATTGGACATTCTGAATTCTCCCTCTGTGCACCACAGCCGGACTGTGGTGACTGGGGAATTTCCACAGTAACTTCACTGCAGTGTTAAGGTAAGCCTTCTTTTGACACGAATAAAGATAATTATTATTATTAGTACTTTTTAAGGAGCCAATGGAGATCAGCAAGTACAGGGATGATAGGCAAACGTGACTTGATGCAAGTATGGATACAGGGAACAGAGTTTTGGATGACCTCAAGTTTAAGGAGGATAGAATGTGGGAGACCAGCCAGGAAAGTACAGAATAGTTAAATCTAGAAGAAACAAAGGCATGAGTGAGAGTTTTAGCAACAGATGAACTAAGGCTGGGGTGAAATCTGGTGATGTTATTGAGGTAGAAATAGGCAATCTGAGTGATGGCGTGGGCATCCAAAGGAACAGGCCAGTAAATCTGGTACCAGCAAACGCCACAATGCCGTGGGATTTGGCCACCAGCTCCAAGCTGGTGCCAGAATTGTGGAAGCCAATAAGACTGGCATCGTATGGTCTTCTCCCCAGCAGAACTGGTCATGGTGTGGAGTGTGGCCCCAGTATTACTGGTCCTCATTCCAATACATCAGGCAATATAGGTGGGGTTAGCACCAGCTCCCAACTCGGACTAATGGATTACTTCCCCAGTGTGTTTTAGGCAGGTGTGACCTATATAAGAAGGATGGGTTGCATCTAAACCGGAGAGGCATTATTATCCTGGCCGCGAGGTTTGCTAGTGTCACACGGGAGGGTTTAAACTAGTATGGCAGGGGGGTGGGCACGGGAGCAATAGGTCAGAAGGTGAGAGCATTGAGGGAGAACTAGGGAATAGGGACAGTGGGGCTCTGAGGCAGAGCAGACAGGGAGAAGTTGCTGAACACAGCGGGTCTGGTGGCCTGAAGTGCATATGTTTTAATGCAAGAAGTATTACGGGTAAGGCAGATGAACTTAGAGCTTGGATTAGTACTTGGAACTATGATGTTGTTGCCATTACAGAGACCTGGTTGAGGGAAGGGCAGGATTGGCAGCTAAACATTCCAGGATTTAGAGGTTTCAGGTGGGATAGAGGGGGATGTAAAAGGGGAGGCGGAGTTGCGCTACTGGTTCAGGAGAATATCACAGCTTTACTGCGGGAGGACACCTCAGAGGGCAGTGAGGCTACATGGGTAGAGATCAGGAATAAGAAGGGTGCAGTCACAATGTTGGGGGTTGACTACAGGCCTCCCAACAGCCAGCGAGAGATAGAGGAGCAGATAGGTAGACAGATTTTGGAAAAGAGTAAAAACAACAGGATTGTGGTGATAGGAGACTTCAGCTTCCCCAATATTGACTGGGACTCACTTAGTGCCAGGGGCTTAGACGGGGCGGAGTTTGTAAGGAGCATCCAGGAGGGCTTCTTAAAACAATATGTAGACAGTCCAACTAGGGAAGGGGCGGTACTGGACATGGTATTGGGGAATGAGCCCGGCCAGGTGGTAGATGTTTCAGTAGGGGAGCATTTCGGTAACAGTGACCACAATTCAATAAGTTTTAAAGTACTGGTGGACAAGGATAAGAGTGGTCCTAGGATGAATGTGCTAAATTGGGGGAAGGCTAATTATAACAATATTCGGCGGGAACTGAAGAACATAGATTGGGGGCGGATGTTTGAGGGCAAATCAACATCTGACATGTGGGAGGCTTTCAAGTGTCAGTTGAAAGGAATTCAGGACCGGCATGTTCCTGTGAGGAAGAAGGATAAATACGGCAATTTTCATGAACGTTGTATAACGAGAGATAGTGTAGGCCTCGTCAAAAAGAAAAAGGAGGCATTTGTCAGGACTAAAAGGCTGGGAACAGACGAAGCCTGCGTGGAATATAAGGAAAGTAGGAAGGAACTTAAGCAAGGAGTCAGGAGGGCTAGAAGGGGTCACGAAAAGTAATTGGCAAATAGGGTTAAGGAAAATCCCAAGGCTTTTTACACGTACATAAAAAGCAAGAGGGTAGCCAGGGAAAGGGTTGGCCCACTGAAGGATAGGCAAGGGAATCTATGTGTGGAGCCAGAGGAAATGGGCGAGGTACTAAATGAATACTTTGCATCAGTATTCACCAAAGAGAAGAAATTGGTAGATGTTGAGTCTGGAGAAGGGTGTGTAGATAGCCTGGGTCACATTGAGATCCAAAAAGACGAGGTGTTGGGTGTCTTAAAAAATATTAAGGTAGATAAGTCCCCAGGGCCTGATGGGATCTACCCCAGAATACTGAAGGAGACTGGAGAGGAAATTGCTGAGGCCTTGACAGAAATCTTTGGATCTTCACTGTCTTCAGGGGATGTCCCGGAGGACTGGAGAATAGCCAATGTTGTTCCTCTGTTTAAGAAGGGTAGCAAGGATAATCCAGGGAACTACAGGCCGGTGAGCCTTCCTTCAGTGGTAGGGAAATTACTGGAGAGAATTCTTCGAGACAGGATCTACTCCCATTTGGAAGCAAATGGACGTATTAGTGAGAGGCAGCATGGTTTTGTGAAGGGGAGGTCGTGTCTCACTAACTTGATAGAGTTTTTCGAGGAGGTCACTAAGATGATTGATGCAGGTAGGGCAGTGGATGTTGTCTATATGGACTTCAGTAAGGCCTTTGACAAGGTCCCTCATGGTAGACTAGTACAAAAGGTGAAGTCACACGGGATCAGGGGTGAGCTGGCAAGGTGGATACAGAACTGGCTAGGTCATAGAAGGCAGAGAGTAGCAATGGAAGGATGCTTTTCTAATTGGAGGGCTGTGACCAGTGGTGTTCCACAGGGATCAGTGCTGGGACCTTTGCTCTTTGTAGAATATAGAAATGATTTGGAGGAAAATGTAACTGGTCTGATTAGTAAGTTTGCAGACGACACAAAGGTTGGTGGAATTGCGGATAGCGATGAGGACTGTCAGAGGATACAGCAGGATTTAGATTGTTTGGAGACTTGGGCGGAGAGATGGCAGATGGAGTTTAATCCGGACAAATGTGAGGTAATGCATTTTGGAAGGTCGAATGCAGGGAGGGAATCTACAGTGAATGGTAGAACCCTCAAGAGTATTGAAAGTCAAAGAGATCTAGGAGTACAGGTCCACAGGTCATTGAAAGGGGCAACACAGGTGGAGAAGGTAGTCAAGAAGGCATACGGCATGCTTGCCTTCATTGGCCGGGGCATTGAGTATAAGAATTGGCAAGTCATGTTGCAGCTGTATGGAACCTTAGTTAGGCCACACTTGGAGTAGAGTGTTCAATTCTGGTCGCCACACTACCAGAAGGATGTGGAGGCTTTAGAGAGGGTGCAGAAGAGATTTACCAGAATGTTGCCTGGTATGGAGGGCATTAGCTATGAGGAGCGGTTGAATAAACTTGGTTCGTTCTCACTGGAACGAAGGAGGTTGAGGGGAGACCTGATAGAGGTCTACAAAATTATGAGGGGCATAGACAGAGTGGATAGTCAGAGGCTTTTCCCCAGGGTAGAGGGGTCAATTACTAGGGGGCATAGGTTTAAGGTGAGAGGGACAAGGTTTAGAGTAGATGTACGAGGCAGGTTTTTTACGCAGAGGGTAGTGGGTGCCTGGAACTCGCTACCGGAGGAGGTGGTGGAAGCAGGGACGATAGTGACATTTAAGGGGCATCTTGACAAATACATGAATAGGATGGGAATAGAGGGATACGGACCCAGGAAGTGTAGAAGATTGTAGTTTAGTCGGGCAGCATGGCCGGCACGGGCTTGGAGGGCCGAAGGGCCTGTTCCTGTGCTGTACATTTCTTTGTTCTTTGTTTGTTGTTCTTTGTTCTCCACTGCATGGCATTGACTGGCAGCCATTTGCAGCTTTATTATTACATTCGTAAATATATGTCCGTTTTTATTTATGTTTTGTTGGATTTAAATACGATGAATATATCTGATGAAGGTGCTTATCTGTAAAAGAATGTGTGCAAAGGAGTGTCTGTTCCAGTGTTGGTGCAGGTGCTGAAGGCTGTGACTCTTTTTTTTTAATAAATATTTTATTGAAAATTTTTGGTCAACCAACACAGTACATTGTGCATCCTTTACACAATATTATAACAACACAAATAACAATGACCTATTTTATAAACAAAAAATGAATAAATAATAAAAAACAAAAATGAAAACTAACCCTAATTGGCAACTGCCTTATCACAAGTAACACTCTCCAAAAATATAATTTAACAGTCCAATATATAATTATCTGTCGCAACGACCTATACATATTATACAGTATATATTAACAACCCTGAGAGTCCTTCTGGTTCCTCCACCCCCCCCACCCCCTCCCCCCCCCCTCTCCCCCCCCCCCCCCCCCCGATCGATCCTGGGCTGCTGCTGCTGCCCTCTTTTTTCCATTCCATCTATCTTTCTGCGAGGTATTCGACGAACGGTTGCCACCGCCTGGTGAACCCTTGAGCCGACCCCCTTAGAACGAACTTAATCCGCTCTAGCTTTATAAACCCTGCCATGTCATTTATCCAGGTCTCCACCCCCGGGGGCTTGGCTTCTTTCCACATTAACAATATCCTGCGCCGGGCTACTAGGGACGCAAAGGCCAAAACATCGGCCTCTCTCGCCTCCTGCACTCCCGGCTCTTGTGCTACCCCAAATATAGCCAACCCCCACTACTTTTGAAAGCACCTTTGTCACCCCCATCCAAAACCCCTGTAGTGCCGGGCATGACCAAAACATATGGGTATGATTCGCTGGGCTTCTTGAGCACCTCGCACACCTATCCTCTACCCCAAAAAATTTACTGAGCCGTGCTCCAGTCATATGCGCCCTGTGTAATACCTTAAACTGAATCAGGCTTAGCCTGGCACACGAGGACGACGAGTTTACCCTGCTTAGGGCATCTGCCCACAGCCCCTCCTCGATCTCCTCCCCCAGCTCTTCTTCCCATTTCCCTTTTAGTTCATCTACCATAGTCTCCCCCTCGTCCCTCATTTCCCTATATATATCTGACACCTTACCATCCCCCACCCATGTCTTTGAGATCACTCTGTCCTGCACCTCTTGTGTCGGGAGCTGCGGGAATTCCTTCACCTGTTGCCTCGCAAAAGCCCTCAGTTGCATATACCTGAATGCATTCCCTTGGGGCAACCCATATTTCTCGGTCAGCGCTCCCAGACTCGCGAACTTCCCATCCACAAACAGATCTTTCAGTTGCGTTATTCCTGCTCTTTGCCACATTCCATATCCCCCATCCATTCCCCCCGAGGCAAACCTATGGTTGTTTCTTATCGGGGACCCCACCAAGGCTCCAGTCTTTCCCCTATGCCGTCTCCACTGTCCCCAAATCTTCAGTGTAGCCACCACCACCGGGCTTGTGGTGTAGTTCCTCGGTGAGAACCGCAATGGGGCTGTCACCATAGCCTGTAGGCTAGTCCCCCTACAGGACGCCCTCTCTAATCTCTTCCACGCCGCTCCCTCCTCCTCTCCCATCCACTTACTCACCATTGAAATATTAGCGGCCCAATAATACTCACTTAGGCTCGGTAGTGCCAGCCCCCCCCATCCCTGCTACGCTGTTAGAATCCCTTCCTCACTCTCGGGGTCTTCCCGGCCCACACAAAACCCATGATGCTGTTTTCAATCCTTTTTTAAAAAGCCTTCGTGATCACCACCGGGAGGCACTGAAACACAAAGAGGAATCTCGGGAGGACCACCATCTTAACCGCCTGCACCCTCCCTGCCAGTGACAGGGATACCATATCCCATCTCTTGAAATCCTCCTCCATTTGTTCCACCAACCGCGTTAAATTTAACCTATGCAATGTGCCCCAATTCTTGGCTATCTGGATCCCCAGGTAACGAAAGTCCCTTGTTACCTTTCTCAACGGTAGGTCCTCTATTTCTCTACTCTGCTCCCCTGGATGCACCACAAACAACTCACTTTTCCCCATGTTCAATTTATACCCTGAAAAATCCCCAAACTCCCCAAGTATCCGCAATATTTCTGGCATCCCCTCCGCCGGGTCTGCCACATATAGTAGCAAATCGTCCGCATACAAAGATACCCGGTGTTCTTCTCCTCCTCTAAGTACTCCCCTCCACTTCTTGGAACCCCTCAACGCTATCGCCAGGGGCTCAATCGCCAGTGCAAACAATAATGGGGACAGAGGGCATCCCTGCCTTGTCCCTCTATGGAGCCAAAAATATGCAGATCCCCGTCCATTCGTGACCACGCTCGCCATCGGGGCCCTATACAACAACTGCACCCATCTAACATACCCCTCTCCAAAACCAAATCGCCTCAACACCTCCCACAAATAATCCCACTCCACTCTATCAAATGCTTTCTCGGCATCCATCGCCACTACTATCTCCGTTTCCCCCTCTGGTGGGGCCATCATCATTACCCCTAACAGCCTCCGTATATTCGTGTTCAGCTGTCTCCCCTTCACAAACCCAGTTTGGTCCTCGTGGACCACCCCCGGGACACATTCCTCTATTCTCATTGCCATTACCTTGGCCAGGATCTTGGCATCTACATTTAGGAGGGAAATAGGTCTATAGGACCCGCATTGTAGTGGGTCCTTTTCCTTCTTTAAGAGAAGCGATATCGTTGCTTCAGACATAGTCGGGGGCAGTTGTCCCCTTTCCTTTGCCTCATTAAAGGTCCTCGTCAATACCGGGGCGAGCAAGTCCACATATTTTCTATAGAATTCGACTGGGAATCCATCCGGTCCCGGGGCCTTTCCCGCCTGCATGCTCCTAATTCTTTTCACCACTTCTTCTACCTCGATCTGTGCTCCCAGTCCCACCCTTTCCTGCTCTTCCACCTTGGGAAATTCCAGCCGATCCAAGAAGCCCATCATTCTCTCCCTCCCATCCGGGGGTTGAGCTTCATATAATTTTTTATAAAATGTCTTGAACACTCCATTCACTCTCTCCGCTCCCCGCTCCATCTCTCCTTCCTCATCCTTCACTCCCCCTATTTCCCTCGCTGCTCCCCTTTTCCTCAATTGGTGTGCCAGCAACCTGCTCGCCTTCTCCCCATATTCGTACTGTACACCCTGTGCCTTCCTCCATTGTGCCTCTGCAGTGCCCGTAGTCAGCAAGTCAAATTCTATATGTAGCCTTTGCCTTTCCCTGTACAGTCCCTCCTCTGGTGCTTCCGCATATTGTCTGTCCACTCTCAAAATTTCTTGCAGCAACCGCTCCCGTTCCTTACTCTCCTGCTTCCCTTTATGTGCCCTTATTGATATCAGCTCCCCTCTAACCACCGCCTTCAGCGCCTCCCAGACCACTCCCACCTGGACCTCCCCATTATCATTGAGTTCCAAGTACTTTTCAATGCACGCCCTCACCCTTAGACACACCCCCTCATCTGCCATTAGTCCCATGTCCATTCTCCAGGGTGGGCACCCTCCTGTTTCCTCCCCTATCTCCAAGTCCACCCAGTGTGGAGCGTGATCCGAAATGGCTATAGCCGTATACTCCGTTCCCCTCACCTTCGGGATCAACGCCCTTCCCAGCACAAAAAGTCTATTCGCGAGTAGACTTTATGGACATAGGAGAAAAACGAGAACTCCTTACTCCTAGGTCTGCTAAATCTTCACGGGTCTACACCTCCCATCTGCTCCATAAAATCTTTAAGTACCTTGGCTGCTGCCGGCCTCTTTCCAGTCCTGGACTTCGACCTATCCAGCCCTGGTTCCAGCACCGTATTAAAATCTCCCCCCATTATCAGCTTTCCCATCTCTAGGTCCGGAATGCGTCCTAGCATCCGCCTCATAAAATTGGCATCATCCCAGTTCGGGGCATATACGTTTACCAAAACCACCGTCTCCCCCTGTAGTTTGCCACTCACCATCACGTATCTGCCCCCGTTATCCGCCACTATAGTCTTTGCCTCGAACATTACCCGCTTCCCCACTAATATAGCCACCCCCCTGTTTTTCGCATCTAGCCCCGAATGGAACACCTGCCCCACCCATCCTTTGCGTAGCCTAACCTGGTCTATCAGTTTCAGGTGCGTTTCCTGTAACATAACCACATCTGCCTTAAGTTTCTTAAGGTGTGCGAGTACCCGTGCCCTCTTTATCGGCCCGTTCAGCCTTCTCACGTTCCACGTGATCAGCCGGGTTGGGGGGCTTCCTACCCCCCCCTTGTCGATTAGCCATCCCCTTTTTCCAGCTCCTCACCCGGTTCCCACGCAGCTGTATCTCCCCCAGGCGGTGCCCCCCCGCCCATCCCCTCCCATACCAGCTCCCCCCTCTCCCCAGCAGCAGCAACCCAGTAATTCCCCCCTCCCACCCCCCCCCGCTAGATCCCCCGCTAGCGTAATTACTCCCCCCATGTTGCTCCCAGAAGTCAGCAAACTCTGGCCGACCTCGGCTTCCCCCCGTGACCTAGGCTTGCACCGTGCGACGCCCCCTCCTTCCTGCTTCTCTATTCCCGCCATGATTATCATAGCGCGGGAACCAAGCCCGCGCTTCTCCCTTGGCCCCGCCCCAATGGCCAACGCCCCATCTCCTCCACCTCCCCTCCTCCCCCCCATCACCACCTGTGGAAGAGAGAAAAGTTACCACATCGCAGGATTAGTACATAAAACTCCTCTTTCCCCCCTTTTTAACCCCCCTCTTCGCCCCCCACATTCGCCCCACCACTTTGTTCAAACGTTCTTTTTAATAACCCGCTCATTCCAGTTTTTCTTCCACAATAAAAGTCCACGTTTCATCCGCCGTCTCAAAGTAGTGGTGCCTCCCTCGATATGTGACCCACAGTCTTGCCGGTTGCCGCATTCCAAATTTTATCTTCTTTTTATGAAGCACCGCCTTGGCCCGATTAAAGCTCGCCCACCTTCTCGCCACCTCCGCACTCCAGTCTTGATAAACGCGGATCACCGCGTTCTCCCATTTACTGCTCCGAGTTTTCTTTGCCCATCTAAGGACCATTTCTCTATCCTTAAAACGGAGGAATCTCACCACTATGGCTCTGGGAATTTCTCCTGCTCTCGGTCCTCGCGCCATCACTCGGTATGCTCCCTCCACCTCCAACGGACCCGCCGGGGCCTCCGCTCCCATTAACGAGTGCAGCATCGTGCTCACATATGCCCCGACGTCCGCTCCCTCCGCACCTTCAGGAAGACCAAGGATCCTCAGGTTGTTCCTCCTTGCGTTGTTCTCCAGTGCCTCCAACCTTTCCACACATCGTTTCTGATGTGCCTCATGCGTCTCCGTCTTCACCACCAGGCCCTGTATGTCGTCCTCATTCTCGGCTGCCTTTGCCTTCACGACCCGAAGCTCCCGCTCCTGGGTCTTTTGTTCCTCCTTTAGCCCTTCGATCGCCTGTAGTATCGGGGCCAACAGCTCTTTCTTCATTTCCTTTTTGAGCTCTTCCACACAGCATTTCAAGAACTCTTGTTGTTCAGGGCCCCATGTTAAACTGCCACCTTCCGACGCCATCTTGGTTTTTGCTTGCCTTCCTTGCTGCTGTTCTAAAGGATCCACTGCAATCTGGCCACTTTCTCCTCCTTTTTTCATCCGTATCCAGGGGGGATTCCCTTCTGGTTTACCGCACAGTGTTTTTAGCCGTCAAAATTGCCGTTGGGGCTCCTATCAAGAGCCCAAAAGTCCGTTTCACCGGGAGCTGCCGAAACGTGCGACTCAGCTGGTCATCGCCGCACCCGGAAGTCCAAGGCTGTGACTCTTAAAAACAAATTGAGGCAGAGGAGTCATTAAACCTTTTAACACTATTGTTTCATTTTGGAGAACCAATGCAAATGATTTACGGTATTTACATTCAGAATCTGAAAATTGATTCAAGGGAAAAATAATGAATGCATTTAGAAATGCATTTCACAAAGCACATCATCGCACCATCCCCCGTGTGACACTACACCATTCAGAATCTCATCCCACAGTCAAATATGACACCAAGGTTGTGACCAGGGTAGGTTTTTGGGGATGAACAGGAGGGAAATATCCTATTTTGCTGTCCTTCAGTTATCAACAACAGTTTCTGTTTTTCCAAAGCAGAAAATCATGAATGTCAGAACCCTTTCTTTGCCAGCAGTGGCTGAAACGCAAGACCTGGGGAAGGGCTTGAACTAGCCTATAATCGGGGGAGGAGGTAGAGGCTAGAGGCAGTTATGCTAATGTGGAACCAGGCAGTTTCTTCCTAGATCCACAGGAAACTTAGTTTTAGCTGGTGGCTGCAGGGCTGATGAAAGTCCTGAGCAAGATTGTTACCTATCCTGCTCATTCAAAGCTGATTAGGTGGAGGGGTCTTTTAACAGCTCTCCGATTAATGAATACGGGGGACCTAATGACTGTTTTAAGTGACCCCCCTAAATAATATACCCAATTGATTTAGAAGTGTGCCAAACACCTGCTCATATTAGACAGATCATTTCACTTCTAAATATAGAATAGTGTTTGCAGCTGACCTCAAATAAACCCGTCTATGAAGATCTTTGAAGATTTGGATTTCACCTTCCCCAACATCAGTTTAAATCTGGCTCCAAGTCAAGTGGATCCTCTGGTGTCCAACAGCAATGATGTCATCAATTAGAGTAAGCAGCCAATCCTCTTGAGTCATTCTCACGGACAGCAAAGCAGGAAGTAAAAAACACAATCACTTCATTTTTCACTTTCACAGATAGTGAAATAAATGATCATAGAACATAGAATTAGCAGTGAAATGATCTGTGTCTAATATGAGCAGGTGTTTGGCACACTTCTAAATCAATTGGGTATGTTATTTAGGGGGGGGTCACTTAAAACAGTCATTAGGTCCCTTGTATTCATTAATCGGAGAGCTGTGAAAAGACCTTGAAAACAATGTGGAAATCCTACCATAATGAAGACATTTGACATCGAACAAATATAGTATTATTCTTTTGGTAAGTCTGTTTATCTGTAATTATGAACTTATCATGCCATTAAAACCCCAGCTGCACTTGATTCAACAAGATATAATGGGAGGGATTTTATGGCCCTGCTCTTTGGCAGGATCTTTCAGTCCCTGGAGTTTTGAACCGCTCGCTGCATTTTCCTGCCCGGCCCCAAACCCCACAGCAACGGGGCTGTAAAATTCTGCCCAATGTTTTCAAGGCTTTCTGCAGTGAGATAAAGAATGTAACAGTGGAAGTTCTCATCAATTCAATGATCTCTGATAGATTGCCGTCCAAGAGGACCTCAGCAACTCCCCCTCTACAGAACCATTGAATCATTGACAGCAACTTCTAGATCTATCGGGTGGCACCGTAGCACAGTGGTTAGCACTGTCGCTTCACAGTGCCAGGGTCCCAGGTTCGATTCCCGGCTTGGGTCACCGTCTGCACGGAGTCTGCACGTTCACCCCGTGTCTGCGTGGGTTTCCTCCGAGTGCTCCGGTTTCCTCCCACAAGTCCCGAAAGATGTGCTGTTAGGTGAATTGGACATTCTGAATTCTCCCTCCGTGTACCTGAACAGGCGCCAGAGTGTGGCAACGAGGGGATTTTCACAGTAACTTCAATGCAGTGTTAATGTACGCGTACTTATTGTCATAATATACACCAGTATATCATGGTGCAGACACACACACTGATGGACACACAGCAAGACCAATCAACACACACAACACCGCAGCCAATCACCAGTTAGAGCACACTCACTATAAAGACAGAGGGCATCAGTTTTTCTGCTCATTTGGGATGCAGCCTCTCAGAAGGACAGAGCTTACAGCTTACAGCACAGATCTTCACCATGTGCTGAGTGCGTAGACTGGTTAGGATAGGCATAGGTCTTTAGTTTAATCTAACATCGTGTTAACCCACAGTGAAAGTATGTTCAGCAGTTTCTAGCTTAATAAAATAGTGTTGTACTATTTTACGTGTTGGTGGCCTGTATGTGTTCCATGGATCCAGAGCACCCAACACATCACTTGTGACAATAATGAAGATCATTATTATTATTTCCATGATTAACTGCCCATGTGCAGTCTCCAGGAGTTGTTAGTTTCAGGAGAGTCATGAGCTTGGCAGTTTTGTCATCATTATTGCCACAAAATCGGGCCAACTAAAGCACTCAAATTCAGAAAGTGTAGGCTGAAGCCATTATCTTTTTCCTGAGATAAAAACAGAATCATTGAGCTAAGGCTGGTGTCTTAGCAACTTAATAGTTGATATATGCTGGGATTTTCCATTTGTCTGGTTATCTGACGGTGATGTCGACCCAGTAACTGCCCCCGCCCCACACGCCCATCCCCGCTCCCCAATTGTAAATCATGCTGATGTTAAATGCGAGGGTATCCCAAAACCCAGAAGGGTAACTTGGAACACTGGTTCACAGTGGTGCATGTGTTTTCTTTTGGTATAATGTGAGGAATGGCCTCGTCATTGTGTGAACAGTTAATGAAGAATATTTATTAACTTTAAAGCCAGACAAAAACACACACAATAAGCAGGATTGCAATGCATTATGGCACCTAAGTGTACACACATACGTTCACATGAAACTATCCCTTAGTCCTCAACTACCTGTGTTTACCTGAACTCTGAGACACCCCTTTTCATGAACAACATTCCATTTTTGAGAAAGGTTATGAGCTAAATCCAGCAAAATAATCACCACAAGCAGGTTAAGATAGCCACGCCTGGGAAACAGACATCCGCTTCAATGAAGGTGGAAAATGGCTCCTTTCTCTGGGAGACTCTAAATCTGCAACTTGCTGCCATTCTGATGTTAGCTCTCTCTCCCTTTTCCTTAGTTAGTGTTCTACCGTTATACTATTTCTTTCCCTTTGATATTATTCGCCCTGTGGAGTTGGATTTTGGCAGGTACGTATTAATTTCCTTATCTCTGCACTTTGTTTTTTAATCTTAATTTTTCCTCTTCTTTACACCCCCGCTCCATTTATTTTAATAGAAATGAAATTCAGGGGTTGTTGAGCATAGAAGGAGAAAACCCATGTTGATTACTGTTAGAACCCGGACACCCTTTTTTAAAAATAAATATTTTTATTAGTTTTTTCAAAATGTTTTACATAATTTACATTACATATATTTAATTAACATTTAACAATCCCTTCCTCAATCCAAAACAATTCATCAAACTAACTACCCCCCTTATAGCTGCTGACTGAGGCTAATTCCTTAAAGTGAGATGTGAATGGGCAGCATCTCGTGTGAAATCCCTCCTCATTTCCTCTTGAGCTAAATTTAACCTTCTCTGGGCTTGGAAACTCCATTTAGTCTCCCAGCTATACTGTGGTACAGGGTGGAGCAACTGACTTCCCAATAGGGACCGCCTCCTCGCCACCAGTGAGGCAAAGGCGAAGACATCTGCCCCTGCCCCTGTCTGGAGCTCCAGCAAGTCCGACACCACGGATATGGCCCCAAGGGGACTGGGTTTTAGGCCCAACTGTAACACTGCCAACATGGTGCTAAAGAAGATGTTCCAGAACTTCCTCAGTTTTTGGCACGACCAAAACATGTGCACATAATTGGCCGACCCCCCCCCCCCCCCCCCCACCTTTCACAAATGGCCTCAACCCCTTTGAACAGGCGCCTCATTCTCGACCTCGTCGAATGTGTTCTGCGAACTACCTTCTATTGTAGTAGTGCCAACCTTGCGCACGAGGTCGATGCATTTACCCTCCATAAGATTTCGCACCACCGCCCTTCCTCCAACGCCTCCCCCAATTCCTACTCCCATGTGGCCTTTGCCCTATCCAGGGATTCTGATCCTGCTTCCATAACTTTCCCATAAATAACCGAGGTAACTCCTCCTTCTATCCCTGACACCATCAATACCTCTTCCAGCAAAAATGAAGTGGATAGAACCTGGACACCTTTGAGAGCTGGATTTACAATTTCTAACACACATATCCAAGAAGCCTGAAGTGCTCGGTGTTCTTTACCGTGTGGGGAAGTTATTTGGTTTTGTGTAGTCCAAATTCTGACAATGTTTTTCACCACAAAGTGTCTTTCTCTGAATATCAGTTTAGAATTAAATGGACCTGAATAAAACTCATAGATGGTCAGTCCTCTGGAGGTCTCAATCCACTGTTTACGGTCAACTGAGGGGAGGTCGTAGAAAAGTGTGCAAATATCCAAACAAATCCATTTGAAAGAGTTTTATATTACCACTTGGTAAGTTCTGTTTTCACTTCCAGAACTTTTTCACCTTATTTTCTTAGTTTATTGCTGTTTTGTGTTGATTGATGTCATTTTCAACTTGTACTCCATTATTTTATCTGAACATGTTTTGTCTTCCCATTTACTTCTTTCTGATGAGAGTTTTTATTTCTTATATGTTCGCTATATGTTGCTCAGTTTGTTCACTTGACCATTATGTTCACACAGGCATTAACCCATCAACTTCAGCATTTGAACGTGAAATTAACTGATCAGAATCCTACACTGAACCTTCCATTGCCCTTGATCTGCATGCTTTCCTTTCTGTTTTGTTGCTTTGTAACTCATTTTATTTTGATCAATGTTTTTCATGTCAGTTTTTCTGCCTTTTGTTCATTTCATTAAGTATTCTGCTATGGAGGGAGCTTGTGTAGACAATGACAAGCAGGTATCACCACACATCACTAACAAGACATAGCAAGCAATCCTTTTGTCCTGTCACTTCAGCTGGGATGCTGTAAGATTTAGATGTTATACTTTTTCTTACATTGTTCTTATATTGTAGCATTCTTACTTTTATTTGTGGCGAAGATAGGGGGCAGGATTCTACATCCCGCCACACCCGTTTTCTGGTGTGGCGAGCCCCCGCTTGGCAGTGGGATCCTCCGTCCCGGCAGCCGGCCATTGGGGTTTCCCATTGAGGCCACTCCCACGGTGAAATCCGCGGGCGTGAGTGCGCTGCCAGCCAAGTGGAAGGTCACGCCGACGGAGAATCCCGCCCTGGAGATTTACTGGGCTAATACCTGAGATAGGAAGGTTATCTTATGAAGAAAGGCTGGACAGGCTTGGTTTATATCCGACGCCTGGGAAATCGTATTCTGATTCAGGGAAGGTGGAAAACGGCTCCTTTCATTTGGGGACTAAATCTGCAACTTGCTGCCGTTCTGATGTTACTTGTCTCTTGCTTTTCCTTAATTAGTGTTCTACAGTTATACTATTTCTTTCTCTTTGATGTTATTCACCCTGGATTGTGATGCATGTAGGAAACTTTTATATATATTGAACGGAATTCTCCAGTCATTGGGATTCTCTTTTCCTGCTGGCAGTGCATTCCCGCTTGCAGGTTTCCCGGCGGCATGGGGTGGCTTCAATGGGAAACCCCATTGACAAGTGGCAGGAAGATATAATCCCGCCACCAGTGACTGACATGTCACCGGGAAACACCCGGCTGGGAGACCGGAGAATCCAGTATTATGGGCGTCATTCTCCGACCCCCGCCGGGTCGGAGAATGGCCGTTGGCCGCCGTAAATCCCACCCCCGCCGAAGTCTCCGGTACCGGAGATTGGGTGGGGGCGGGAATCGGGCCGCGCCGGTTGGTGGGACCCCCCGCTCAATTCTCCGGCCCGGATGGGCCGAAGTCCCGCCCAGAAATTGCCTGTCCCTCCGGCGTAAATCAAAGCTGGTATTTACTGGCGGGACCAGGCGGCGTGGGTGGGCTCCGGGGTCCTGGGGGGGGGCGCGGGGCGATCTGACCCCGGGGGGTGCCCTCAAGGTGGCCTGGCCCGCGATCGGGGCCCACCGATCCGCGGGCGGGCCTGTGCCGTGGGGGCACTCTTTCCCTTCCGCCTCCGGCACGGCCTCCACCATGGCAGAGGCGGAAGAGACTCTCCCCACTGCGCTTGCGCGGGAAACTGTCGGCGGCCGCTGACGCTCCCGCGCATGCGCCGCATTTCCGCGCCAGCTGGCAGGGCAACAAACGCCATTTCCGCCAGCTGGCGGGGCGGAAATCCCTCCGGCGCCGGCCTAGCCCCTCAATGTTGGGGCTCGGCCCCCAAAGATGCGGAGCATTCCACACCTTTGGGCCGGCGCGATGCCCATCTGATTGGCGCCGTTTTTGGTGCCAGTCGGCGGACATCGCGCCGTTGGGGGAGAATTTCGCCCCATGTGTCTGTTGCAATCAGGGCCGTTGGCCGCCGTGAATCCCGCCCCCGCCGGTTGCCGAAGTCTCCGGCACCGGATATTCGGCGGGGGCGGGAATCGCGGCGCGCCGGTTGGCGGGCCACCCCCCGCGATTCTCCGGCCTGGATGGGCCGAAGTCCCGCCGATAAATTGCCTGTCCCGCCGGCGTGGATTAAACCACCTTTTGAACGGCGGGACAAGGCGGCGTGGGCAGGCTCCGGGGTCCTGGGGGGGGGGGCGGGGCGATCTGGCCCCAGGGGGTGCCCCCACGGTGGCCTGGCCCGCGATCGGGGCCCACCGATCCGCGGGCGGGCCTGGGCCGTGGGGGCACTCTTTCCCTTCCGCCTCCGCCACGGTCTCCACCATGGCGGAGGCGGAAGAGACTCCCTCCACTGCGCATGCGTGGGAAACTGTCAGCGGCCGCTGACGCTCCCGCGCATGCGCCGCCCGGAGATGTCATTTCCGCGCCAGCTGGCGGGGCAACAAAGGCCGTTTCCGCCAGCTGGCGGGGCGGAAATCCCTCCGGCGTCGGCCTAGCCCCTCCATGTTGGGACTCGGCCCCCAAAGATGCGGAGCATTCCGCACCTTTGGGGCGGCGTGATGCCCGTCTGATTGGCGCCGTTTTTGGGCGCCAGTCGCCGGACATCGCGCCGTTTCGGGAGAATTTCGCCCCATGTCATGTTATTAAAAGAACTTCGGCTAAATTATCCAGATTATGGGCAGGATTTACCGACCACCCCGCCACGTGGTTATCAGCGGCCCGCCAGCCGGATCTACCAGTCCTGCCGTTGTCAACAGGACTTCCTGTTGACTGCACCCTCGCCACCAGGAAACCCATACACCGGCGTGGGACCGGAATGTCCCGCCGACATGAACCGCCGGTATATCCCACCCCATATATCTGTGATTAAGGGGTTAACAGCCAGGCAGGCTCTGATGTCACTCACAGGAGGGGTTGGATCTGGTTTTGAGTTTCGGTTTCAGCCCTGCCCTCTGTCTGTTGTGTTGCGTTTCAGTTTTAGGGTGCTGTGGGAGGAAACTGGAATATCCAGAGGAAAGCCATGAGACATGGGGAGAACATATAAACTCCACACAGCCAGTGACCCTAGGCTGGATGTGACCCCGGCCCCTGGCGCTGTGAGGCAGCAGTGCTAAGCACTGTGCCACCATGCTGCCCCTGTTTTTTTACATTAAGGGAACTGCATAAATACCAGTTGATGTTGCTTTCTTTATGCTCTGGGAACATTAGTTCAAATCCAACTATGGCAACTGATGCAATTTAAATTCAATTAATAATAATCTGGGAATTGAAAATTCCCAAAATGGAGAGTAAAGTGTTTGCGCCGTTGTGAACGCTGTCGTGTTTCACGACGGCGTGAAACGGGCACGGGGACGACCGTTTCCGTCCCCCACAGAGGGCCAGCATGGTGCTGGAGCGGTTCACGCCGCTCCAGCCTCCCTTCCCAGTGCCAAATGGGAACCTCGCCAACCCATGCATGCGCAGTTGGGCCGCGCCAACCTGCGCATGGGCGAGGGACTTCTTCAGTGTGCCGGCCCCTAAGCGACATGACGTAGGGATTCAGGGGCCGTCCGCGTAACAAAGTAGGCCACGGGGGGAGAGGCCGGCCCGCCGATTGGTGGGCCCCGATCGCGGGCCAGACCCCATCGGAGCCCCCCCCCCCCCCGGTGAAGGAGCGCTTTTCCCCGCCCCATAGGCCGCCCCCCCGACCCTTCGCGCAGAGTTCCCGCCGGCAGCGACTAGGGGTGAACGGTGCCGGCGGGACTCTGCCGTTTCCGCACGGCCGCTCGGCCCATCTGGGCCGGAGAATCGGCGGCCTCACCGATTCCTGCGGCCCGCAGCCGGCGCCGTGTGAAACGCGCCGGCACAAATGGCACTGATTCTCCACACCTCGGAGAATCGCGCGCTGCCGTCGGGGCGCATTTGCGGCGATTCTCCGGCCCGGCGCGGGTCTCCTAGAATCGCGCCCTTAGTCTTAGTAATGCTGGCCATGCAACTATTGTCATTTTTAAAAAAAAAACCTTTGGTTCACTAATGTCCTTCAGCGCAGGATATTTGCCACCTTCACATAGTCTGTGGTTAAATGTGACCCCAGACTCACAGCTATGTGGTTGATTCTTAACTGCCCTCCGAAATGGCCCAGCAAGTGATTCAGTTCAAGGGCAATTAGGGATGGGCAACAAATGCTGCCCTTGACAGCAACACCCACGTCCCATGAAAGGATAGCATGATGGGCCAAGTGGGATGGGCCAAGTGGCCTCCCCCTCTGCTGCGACAATCTCTGATTTCACGACTGTTTTAAATTTGTTTTGAAATAACCTCACTCTGCCTCTGCAAGTTTAAATAATCGCTGATAAAGCAAACAGCTTTAAACATCATTGAAGTAAAGTACAGGAAGGGAAGATTCCTTGTGTAAGCTAAGGCAACAAAATCGTAAGCCATATGTTTATAAATGGGTTTCTTATTTTGTCACATGCGCTGACAGGTTCTTAACATGTCAAACTTTTCAAACAGAATGGTAGTGTTTGCTATATTGTTTCAATGAACTTTATTAATAACCCAATGAGTCTAAACTCTCCCCAGCAGGATGTTGCTCGAAAGAGGAACAAATCACAAAGCATCTCAGTTCTCTGGAAACAAAGACTTTAAAAGAACAGGAGATTTTAAAAAGAAGTACATCGGAAACTTGGCATATTTAACAAGTTGAAGTTTAGCGTGATAGACAGGAAAGGACTTGTATTCGGTAACTTTAAATACCTCAATTGTGGAAGGGATCGTTTAATGTTTAATAGGAAGAATGTTTGAAAAGGAAGAATGTAAAAAGATCTGGAGAAAGGACAGGAGAATGATATTGGAGTAGACAGCTCCACTTGAACACAGGCACAATGAGCAGAATTTTCCTAGCCCTGTGGAAACTGGTTTGGCAGCAGGTGGATCGGGAAGCCTGGGGGAAGCTACCTTGGGATAACTCCACAATCACTTCCCACCTTCGGGGAATTTCCCAAGATAAGGCTGGGGACAAAGGAGGTAGCCTGCTGAAATGAAAATGAAAATCGCTTATTGTCACAAGTAGGCTTCAAATGAAGTTACTGTGAAAAGCCCCTAGTCGCCACATTCCAGCGCCTGTTCGGGGAGGCTGGTACGGGAATTGAACCGTGCTGCTGGCCTGTCTTGGTCTGCTTTCAAAGCCAGCAATTTAGCCCTGTGCTAAACAGCCCCTGCTTCATGGAGGCGAGCTGCTAGTCAGGCAAATTTAGGCCCCATTTAAAGGTGTCAGCAGTTTCCCTCTGTTGGAGTGCCCCATCCCACCCCCTCCAATTAAAACAGCGATTAGCGCTGCTGCTTCACAGCGCCAGGGTCCCAAGTTCGATTGCCGCATGATTCACTGTCTGTGCGGAGACTGCACATTCTCCCTGCGTGGGTTTCCTCCGGATGCTCCGGTTTCCTCCCACAAGTCCTGAAAGATGTGCTGTTAGGTGAATTGGACATTCTGAATTCTCCCTCCGTGTACCCGAACAGGCGCCAGAGTGTGGCGTCTAGAGGCTTTTCACAGTAACTTCATTGCAGTGTTAATGTAAGCATACTTCTGACAATAATAAAGACTATTATCACTATTAATTGCAGAGCCAGGCAGCTCTTTGGAGATGGCCTCCTGGCTATCAAAATCATGGGCGAAATTCTCCGACCCCCCGCCGGGTCGGAGAATCGACGGGGGCTGGCGTGAATCCCGCCCCCGCCGGTTGCCGAAGTCTCCGGCACCGGAGATTCGGCGGGGGCGGGAATCGCGCTGCGCCGGTTGGCGGACCCCCCCGCGCGATTCTCCGGCCCGGATGCGCCGAAGTCCCGCCGCTAAAATGCCTGTCCCGCCGGCGTAAATTAAACCACCTACCTTACCAGCGGGACATGGCGGCGCGGGCGGGCTCCGGGGTCCTGGGGGGGGCACGGAGCGATCTGGCCCCGGGGGGTGCCCCCACGGTGGCCTGGCCCGCGATCGGGGCCCACCGTTTCCGCCAGCTGGCGGGGCGGAAATTCGTCCGGCGCCGGCCTAGCCCCTCAATGTTGGGGCTCGGCCCCCAAAGATGCGGAGCATTCCGCACCTTTGGGGCGGCGCGATGCCCGTCTGTTTGGCGCCGTTTTGGGCGCCAGTCGGCGGACATCGCGCCGTTTCCGGAGAATTTCGCCTCAGATGTGCCATATCCCAGTGAAGGAGCTGCCAGAACGAGAGACTGCAGACACAGCCAAACCCTGTGGTTCCCCATCCACACCGATGCAACTGTGGGCCTCTTCATTCTCAAATTTGAAGAAATCACTCGATAGCACGTCCTGGTGGCAATACAAGGGTGGGTCCTTTGATTGAACCTCTCAACTCGGGAAACTGTCTTTCAGCTTTAATAAGAACATGGAGGCAGCCAATTTGGAAGCTACATTCAAAAACATTGCATTGGCAGATGCCCAGGTGTCAAGTGAGGGCTCGGGTCGTCCATATGGTACCAATTTCTGCTGGAGTATTCAGCCCAATGTATCAAATGGCCTCTTTGTGTGCTACCATTTCTATAATAACTTGGGCCTGCATAGTTGTAATCTTCCACTATTGCCTGTCACCATTGTTTCACTTGCTAATTGGATCTTGAAATTAACATACACAAAGAAACAACTTGTGTTGCAGAATAACTGTTGCTCAACTCATAGCATTCTTTTACGTGGGCAAAAAATACCAACACTGAATAATTATAGCAAATTATATGACATAAGGAGGGGTGGTGAGACCTGTTGGCATCACTGTACCTTGACCTGGATCTCGCTCACTAGACCCCCACTGGGAGCACTGCTAACTGCCCTACTCCACCCTCCACAAATATGTACCAGTGTGGGGGCTGCAGCAAGGGTTTTCATTAAATTTTCTTCCCATTGACCCTGCTTATCACCTTTCCCCCACAGGACCTGATGGAAAGTGGTGATGTGGATGTCCAGGTCGGAATTTAATGGGATCCTTGGAGGTGGGTTGGAAGCCGGGAGTGACCTGACAATCAGGAAGGGAGGTGGGGAGATGGATTGTCTCTCAACTTCCCAACACTGTGGAATTCTCTTGGTGGCAGGAAGGTTGGAGGACAGGCCTCCTTCCCAGAGGCCATTGGAGGTGGGATATTGTCCTTTAAGCATGGCTCTGGATACTGGTGTTCAGAGGGGCTTCCAGAGTGCCACTTCAACCTGTCTTCAAAAGATTTCTAGGATTGCTCGAGCAACATTCCAGGCGAGTGGCGGTGTCTGCACGGGGCACAAACTTGCTGTACTCTCCCAAGATGATAGGATTTGTGCTCTTACCGCTGGCATCCCACTTTTTTGTAGCTTGTTAGCCAGCTGGCTCAGACCGCTGCCATCCATGCCGAGCTGCTGCAGGTTGAAGTTGGGCCTTCTAGGCTCAGAGCTGCTCAAGGCCATCTGCTGCCTCCTCCAATGAAGGTCAGCGATCTTCTACCAGCCATGCTGCAACCATTGGTGCAAGACTGGGCAGGGACTCTATGTGAGGCAAGAGTACCCGCAAGAAAGGCACTAATGGTGCCAGAAATGCACAAGGGTGATTAGCCGAGGCATGTATGTAATATTGGATATTTTGTTGAATCACGTTGATATAGAATAGTTGTTTTTTCATGGCTTTTATTTCAGGAATGTGACAAATATGGGGCTGGATTCTCCATTATTGGGACTATGTTCCCACGCCAGCGTCAAAACGGTAGTTTTACTCCTGAAAATCCTGGATCAAAGGGACACGAATTCCTAGCCACGACCCGGTGTAGATCTCGTAGCTTTTGCTGCAGACACGGGCCCCCGCACTTCCGGGTCAGAGGCCACACAGAAACATTTCCCGGCCGCCTATAAGGCCCCCACTGGCCTCCGATCGGCCAGCCCCCGACCAGAGCGGCCACGGACTGAGTCCGCAGCCACCACACGAGTAATCCCGACCGGCTGGAGCACATTAGTTCCACGCCGTCGGGCCTTGGCTGGTCGGGAGCGGAGGATGTCGGAGCGGGCCTCTAGCAATGGCGGGGCCTGCTGAATCGGTGAACCGGCGCCGGTCCCAATTTCTTGCGGGAACATGGATTCACCACCCCCGTGCCGGCCGCAAATTCGGCGCGAGGGTGCGGTGAATCCAACCCATGGTCTTGTAACATAGGGATGATAATTTGTTGGACTGTTGAACAATTGGGATCTGGGGTTGCAGTCACCTAAACAAGAGTTGCATTAGCCAGCCATAGTTGCCTCCTCCTCCTCTTCACCCTCCTCCTCTTCCTGAGGTAGTCACCAAATTCAAGGTGTCGAGGATGGACAGGATGTGGAGAAACCAACAGACCGCCCCAAATTTGGATATCCACTCCAATGGGCACTGGAGGGCTCCTCCGGAGAGTCGAAGAACAGGAACATTTGCCTCAGCATTCCAATGTTTGCAATCTTTCATCCATCAGCAAAACCTTTATTGTACCCATGCTGGCCATGTGTGTGTGGGCTGAGGGGGGGAATCATAAGCCTGGTGTGGAGTGAACCGATCTTGCTATTCAGCAACAGTCCTTAGGTTTAACATGGTGGCAGAAAGATTATTGTGACAACAATCTGGCGCAGAATGCACACATCATAACAGCTGCCAGGATAGTAGGCATTTGCCTGCATGAATGAAATGAAATGAAAATCGCTTATTGTCACAAGTCGGCTTCAAATGAAGTTACTGTGAAAAGCCCCTAGTCGCCACATTCCGGCGCTTGTTCGGGGAGGCTGGTAGGGGAATTGAACCCGTGCTGCTGGCCTGCCGTGGTCTGCTTTAAAAGCCAGCTATTTAGCCCTGTGCTGAACCAGCCCCATGATGGGCTGCATAGTCGCACAGCAACTTGCAACATTCAATGAGTGTTAACCTTAGCACTTCCAGAGCATCTCAGCATTGAGATGTGATACCTGCACAGCTAATGTGTGCAGTCGATGGCACCCTTCACCATGGGGAAGCCCACTATCCTGGCAAAGCCACAGGCACACTTGCCTGCTTCTGTCTGTGCAGAGAGAACACAATGAAATCTCCCCCCCCCCCCGTGACATAAAGAGCCTTGTTATCACCCTGCTGCAGGCATGAATGGCAAACTGGGAGGTATTCGATAGGCCATCTATTCTAGCCTGGACACACTGCTCCTCGCTTAGGCAGAGGTTAGAAAAGTGCTCCCAGAAGATGCCAGGTGAATAAGGCCTTGCACTGAGGATCACGCCTTCTTTCTTTGCTGTCTTTGCAGCATCTCCCTCTCATACTCACTCAAGGGGGGGCTGCTACCACAGCACTCCTATCTCAGTGCACATTATGTGCCCGGAACCTACACAGGCACAACCAACAACCTCTTAATGTGCAGCCCCGGCAGACTTCATCAATTGTAACCAACCAGACAGAACCAGTAGTAAATAATCAGCATCTGACCAGCAAGTTGATGTTGAACTCTTTAAATAGCACTGATGGAGGGCACTCTTTGCTGCTCAATACTATGTGAGGCTAAGGGACGGTGTTAATTGGAATGGCAAAGTCCAACATGACAAAGTTAAAGGCAGCAAGTCAGCTTTGGACACTGACTAACATATGCCTACTCTGTTTATTTCTGTTGCATGCTTGCAATGTCCATGCTGATGCCCTCACCAAAACTATGAAAGTGAAATTATGGGCACGAGGATTTTGCATACTCACATTGCTAACAATTCCTTCCAGGTGGAAGCCATTGTCGGGACTGGTTTTAAAAGAATAGGCAAAGCAATATTATTCAAGGCTCAATTCTGCATCATTAATCACCCATGACCTTGAGCAATAGAACCATTCGCAGAATGTGACAGCACATGTCTTTATCCTCTCTCTTCAATCATCTTATCAAATAATGTTATCTTCACCTTGAAGGAGTCAGCAACAATGTAATTGGTGCAGCTGCCTCAGTCTATGGGCACAATAACTTGAGAAATATTTGCTGATTTCAAACAGACCCAGAATATAAATCGTAAGAAACCAATAGTTTGGATAGCTTTGATATGTGGCCAGGTCATATCATATCATTTTTATGGCACATTGCAATTTTTTTAAAATAATGGCATTAACTTTAAAATGACCAAGACCATCAAGATTGTTGCCTTCTTCGGATGATGATTTGACTGGAACATTTTTGAACTCATATTTAATGTAATGCCTCTGAAATATTTAACAGATGTATAAAAATCTTACATTATAATGTCTAGACATTAACCACATACCTGCATGATGCCCCATCCCCCGGAGCTGCTGAGGGAGGTCATGATGCCCAGACGAGTTGGTGTTAGCAAAAAGGTTTCTTTCCGCGGAAAAGAAGAAGTTAATTTGATGAATGTAAAGACTTAGACCAGCTGCCAAAAGAGGCACAAAAATTGACACTATAAATCAGAATGGATTGCTCATAATGCACTATTTGTAGCATGCTTCACTTATTAATACCATGCAATGTGACATATTCTTTTAATCTGGAGGGGCAAATCAAACACACAGAATGTGCTTAAATTACTTCCTGAATTGGAAGGAGTCTCGATCAACCACAAAGATAGATATCTATTTTAAATATACCAATTATAACCTGAATTTTTGTCTCCTTTTGTTCCCCAGTCCTGACAGTGAAATCCCCCCCAGGACTTAACTCATCAGAGAGTCGAAGAATTAATGAACATTCGCCCTATCTGGACAGAGCCGTGTGGTAGGCCATTGTGTTAATGTAAACCAGGTGCCAACAGCTAGAAAACAGCGGAAGACTGCCAAACATGATCCACAAAAATGACTTGCATTCACATAGCACCTTTCACGAGGTCAGGGCCTCCCAAAACGTTTTACAGCCAATGAGGTCATTTCAAAGTGCAGTCAGTACTGTTGTACTGTCGTCAGTTTGAGCAAAGCAAGTCCCCACAAACAGCAACGTGATAATGACCAGATTATCAGTTTGTTTTGAGTGACACTGATTGGGGGGTAAATGTTGCTTCGGACAATGGCGATAGCTCCTCTGGCCTTCTTTAGAATCATGCCACGGAATCTTTTGTCTCCAACTCAGAGGGACTGGGCCGTGGTTTAACATCTCATCTGAAAGCAGCGAGCTGGATTCTCCGTAGCCCGACGCCAAAATCGTGTTCGGCAATCAGGAGGACAATGGATTTTTGTGCCGAAATCGGGGCCGGTGGCGGTTTGCCGCCGGTCAGCCACGCTCTGCCCCCTCCAAACTGCCATCATTGTGATGCCTGGCGCATCATCGGCCAGCCCACCCATGATGCTCCGACTCGATTGGCCGAGTTCCCGACGGCGCGGGACACGTGTGGTCCCTAGGGAACCCTGGTGTGGCGGCTGCCGACTGTTTAATAATAATCTTTATTGTCACAAGTAGGCTTACATTAACACTCATAGAATCATAGAATTTGCAGTGCAGAAGGAGGCCATTTGGCCCATCGAGTCTGCACCGGCCCTTACAAAGAGCACCCACGTATCTAACCTATCCCCATACCCCAGCAACCCCCACTTAACATTGTTTTTTGAACACTAAAGGCAATTTATCATGGCCAATTCACCTAACCTGCACGTCTTTGGACTGTGGGAGGAAACCGGAGCACCCGGAGGAAACCCACGCAGACACTGGGAGAATGTGCAGACTCCACACAGACAGTGTCCCAAGCCGGGAATCGAACCTGGGACCCTGGAGCTGTGAAGCAACCGTGTTACCCACTGTGCTACTGTGCTGCCCATGTTATGGGGGGTGGCCAGCTGTTGAGCCTGCAATGTACGGAAGGTTGAAGGTCCTGGGGTTAAATTTGAGCCTCTCAGGCCTCATCGACATAACATAAAGCAAGCTATGGCTATCAATTAGTCATCCCAATGCAGGGCAGCATGTTTGGGGCCTCCGTCAGCCTGCATGTCAACACTGGGTTAGCAAGAGAGTCAAGGGTCAAGGGTATGCTGACAGGATCCCATTATATTGCTGTGGAGGCGGAGAATCACTCCTGCTCCTGGCTCCACAGTAAATTATGGTAAAGAAAATCGGGGCGGGATTCTCCGCCAGAATCAGGAAACGCGTTTGGGCAGGGAATCCGTTCAGATGCCGAAAATGTGGCGGGTGCCAGTTTCACGCCAAATCACAATTCTCCATCGCCTCGACAGCAGCGTCAATGCATTCCAGAACGTACGTACAGTGAACACCATTTGCATATCATTAGTGGGCCCAACCCGGTATTCTCCGAGGCCTTCGCCATTCTCTACCTTCACCGGGGCGAATTCCCGACGGCGAGGCTCACTTGTGCTTTTAAATATAGTGAAACTGGCGCTGTGGCTGATGAGGCAGTGGGAGGTAGAACGCGGAGAGACGTGACCATGGGCTGCCGGGCTGGACACTGGCTGGGCTGACTGGGATGGGGGCGGCCCAGCCAGAGCGGAGGGGGGTTTGGTGACAGGGGAATGGGCCGTGAGGCCGGGGTGACCTCCCACGGGACTGGGACAGTGTCTAGGCACCGACCGCCATTGCCCCAGTCTGCAAGGCAGCCATCTGGCTGCACACCCCACTGACCAGCCACCTTGGCCCAGGTTCTGCAGAGTGACACCAGCCTCTTCCACCCCATCCCCCCGCACCCCAGCCCCCACTCCACCACTCCCTGCATACCAACCTCCATCATCCCCACACCCCACCCTCCAGTATACCCTGCCCCAACCGGCCGCCACCCGCCGGGGCATCAGACGACCCACCCAGGGCCACGCCCACTGCCGCCCCTACGGGGGTGCCAGACGGGTGCTGTAGATTACACTGTTGGCAAGGGCAGCTGATGGTACCCCTGGCAGCAGGGTCGGGTGCCAGGGTCACAGGCCCCCATGGTGGGACTGACAGGGCCAAGGGTGTGGGATGAGGGTGGGTGGACATGTGGGAGAAGGGTCCGTAGTGCCAACCAGGGGCCACCATGTAGCTAGTTGGACCTGATTGGGCACGGGGCTATGCACCCCTGGTGGGAGGCGGTGTCGTAGTGGCATTGTAACTGGACTAGTAATCCAGAGACCCAGAGTACTCTGGGGTCCCAGGTTCAAATCCCTCTACTGCAGATGGTGAAATTTGAATTCAAAAAAATCTGAAATTAAAAGTCTAATGATGACCATGAAACAGTAGTCGATTATTGTAAAAGCCCATCTCGTTCACTAATGTCCTTTAGGGAAGGAAATCTGCTGTCCTTACCTGGTCTGACCTACAAGTGACTCCAGACCCATAACAATGTGGTTGACTCTTAACTACCCCTCAAGGGCAATTAAGGTTGGCAATAAATGCTGGTACAGCCTGTGACACCCACATCCCATGAATTAATAATTCAAACATGCTAATATGTTGACCATTCACCCCCTGCAGGCAATGGATATTGGAATACAACCAGCAATGGTGGCCTTCCTGCTTGTTGCTGTCGACCTGGGGGATGCCCTGCGGCTGTACGAGCTGGAGCTGCTCAAAGAGGAGGAAACTGCAGCAGCGGAACAGCAGGCAGCTGCTGAGGATGGATAGACGGCCACCCAACAGGCTGAGGAGGAGCAGGTGCAAAGGAGGCCCCTCATGTGTACCGGCAGCACCTGTCATTTGAGGAGCTGCCGGACCGGTCATGCCGGCGAAGACTCCGGCTGAGCAGGAGGACAGTGCGACATGTCTGCCAGATTGTGGGGAATGGGGGAGGACACCCACTTCGGAGGCAATCAAAGTGACGGTCGCCCTGAACGTTTACGCCACGGGATCCTTCCAGGCGTCGAGTGGGGACCTGTCTAGGATTTCACAGAGCTCGGTGCACAGGTGAATCCGCATTGTCATGGAAGCCCTATATACCCAGTCGGCACAATACATCCATTTCAATGTGAACCGAGCCCCCCAAGATGCCCGGGCTGCGGTGTGCGCCAGACGGTGCCCCAGGAGGCTCTTCACTAAAGTGCTCAACCGAGGCGAGATTCTCTGGGATGGTGGAGGGTGTTGGAGACAGCTGTGATGGGAAATTAATGTCCACATCAGAATCGAGCTCCGGGGTGTCCTGGGTTTCAGGCATATGCGTCAACTCTGTGTCGGTATCGTCGTCGCTGCTCAGCAAGGCGGGTGGGGGTGGGAGGGTTGTGCTTGTGGCATTGGCTGTGGCTGGGGGCAGGGGACACCGGAAGGGTCCGCCCTATCACCAGCAGCTCCTGCAAGACACGACGCATGATTAGACCGTGGGCCTTGAGTGGGGCGTGAGGGTTACTGTGGGGGCAAGGGTGGTGTGGGAGGGAGGGTGGGGGCTGTGGTCAGGATGGGTGTGTGGGTGAGGATGGTGTGGGGCTGAGGGTAGGAGTTGGGTGAGGATGGTGTGGGTGAGGGTGAGTGTGGGTGTGAGGGTGGTGTGGGGATGAGAGTGATGTGTAGGTAAAGGTGGGAGTTGGAATGAGGGTGGGTATGAAGGTAAGAGTGGTGTGGGATGAGGGTGCTGTGGGAGAGAGGGTAGGTGTTGGGGCCAGGATGGGTGTGGGAGTGACGATGGTGTGGGGGTGACGGTGGGGATTGGGTGAGGATGGGTGCGGGGGTGAGGGTGGTGATGAGGGTGGGTGTAGGTGTGAGGGTAGGTGTGGGAGAGAGGGTAGGTGTGGGGGTGAGGATGGTGTGGGGGTGAGGGTGGTGTGGGAGGGAGGGTAGGTGTTGGGGCCAGGATGGTTGTGGGAGTGAGGATGGTGTGGGGGTGAGGGTGGGGATTGGGTGAGGATGGGTGCGGGGGTGAGGGTGGTGGTGAGGGTGGGTGTGGGTGTGAGGGTGGGAGTTGCAATGAGAGTGGGTATGAGGGTGAGGGTGGTGTGGGGTGAGGGGACGGGGCCGGGGGACGGGGCCGGGGGACGGGGCCGGGGGACGGGGCCGGGGGACGGGGCCGGGGGGGGGCGGGGGGAGACTGAAAACGCAAAGTGTTCGACAGTCCGACGCAAGCAGCCCAGAGGATGGGCAGCTGGTGACTTCAGTGGCCAGGGCACCCGGCCATGGCGGCCAGTATGGGTGCCAGCATGTGGTGCAGGGTGGGGGTTTGGCCGCCCTCCGGATGGGTGGGGGCGGTTATGGTTGTGTATGTCAGGGGTTGGTGTCAGGAGCACAGTGCTGCCTTCTCACCCTGCCCCCCCCCCCCCACTGAGGAGGTCGTGCACTCCCCCCCCCCCCCCCCCCCCCCCCCCCCCCACTGAGGAGGTCGTGCACTTTCTTCCTGCACTGCAGGCCGGACCGGACGGTATTGCTGCCGGTGCTCACTGCCTCTGCCACCTGTGTCCAGGCACTGCAAACAGCGGCAGCTGGCAGCCTGCTTCCCGAGCCAGGGACACGGTGGCCCACCTCCCCTCCACGGAGTCCAGCAGGGTCTCAAGCTCAGCGTCCGTAAAACGTGAGGCCGAGCGTGCTGCCATCTTGTTGGCTGGGGTGGTGTGGGGAATGAAGTGTGTATATGCATCTGCAGCTTGTCAGCCTCTTAAGCATCAATCACAAACCTGGCGAATCCCTCACCGTTTCCCATTGGAATCGATTGTGTTCCATGTGGTGCCGGTGCTAGCCCCTCCACTGTCACTGAAGCAGTCCAGGTGTGCTGCCAGTTTTGCTGTCATGGAAGTCCACAAATCCTGCCCCGATGTCAACGCTCAGAAATGGAGAATTCTGCCCCTGTTCTTTGCTGATCTTTAGCGAATCCTTTAAAGGACTGTTAGTTAGGCCACCCTAGAACTTAAAAGTTGCTGAGATGCCACATATTCTGTTCAGATTTTGAAAAGTGTTGGCATCGAGAGTTCGGAATGAATTATTAGGCCCGATTAGCATATTCAAGGAGCCTAGTATCTCTTTCAGACAGACACCCGGCAGGATGTCGCTATCCCTGCGCCAGATTCTCTGATTCTGAGGCTAAGTGCGGAGGATCCGTGGCGTTTTACGTGGAAAACAATCGGCGGCGCCCCCTCACCAATGCTGCGACCGGTGAGGGGCTAGCAGCCGCGCAAGGGTAGGGGCTTTTCACAGTAACTTCATTTGAAGCCTACTTGTGACAATAAGCGATTTTCATTTCATTTCAACGTAAAACGCACGGCCTCCACGAAATTAACGGCCGGAGAATTGCCGGATCCTTGCCGTTGCATGCACACGGCGACAACCTGCTGCGGTCGAACTGTATAACATGGCGCCAGCCGTGCGCGGACCCGACCTGCCAGGTAGTGCCCCCCTGGACACTCCCTGGCCACTCCCCATCAGCCCCCCCAGCCCTTGCGGAAGCCCCCCTGGCCAGCAGCACGGCTCCTGCCCGACTGTGACTGCGCTGAATACAGTCCGCAGCCTCCGCGCCGGGTTCCCGCACGGCTGGGACCACAAGTAAACTGCGCCGTCGTGAACTCGGCCGATCGGGGGCAGAGCATCGGGGATGGGCCTTCAGTTGACGTCCAGAGGCCGTCCCAACGGCGTGCGTTGCGCGTCGCGATGACGCCGTTTCGGAGGGGGCAGAGCATCCGAAACCTGCGTTGGGAAATGGAGAATCCCGTCCCCCAGCTTTCGAACTGACAATCAGGTCAATTCTTGGGATGATCTGATGCTACGGATCAAAGCAGGAAATTAGCCACCACCCCCCCCATATCTTTTTCTCTGCCAGATATAAGGTGTAATGGGGAGTAAGTTTCTTTCCCAAATTTCCTAATTGCAATAGAGTTTGCATGGAAGAGACTGAAGATCTTGGCCTTTCAAGAGATCATCATCCAAATAGAAAGGCATTCTTATCAAATATACATAGAAATCAAACTATATTCGGTTTGGAGGAAACTGTAGAATGGAACTTCAACAGAGCTGTTTATGTTACTTACATAAACTTCACGTCAGAGTATTTGTTTGCTCACATTTATTGAATAGATAAAGCTGATAATTTATGAGAGGAAATGGTCTTTCTATGACATCTGTCACAACCAAATAGAAACATTTGTTAGTGTGCAAGTATATCAAAGACCTTTGAAATCCTTAAACTTCGAATGAACTGTATTTGATAATTTTACTTCCCCCCCGCCCCACCTGGATAATTTCGACATCTGGTATTCTTGAGGAAGTTGTTGTAATAAAATCATATTGCATTCCAATACTATATTAGGAGAGTGTCTCAAGAGATGTAATGCTTGCCCATTTTATGCAAGAAAATCAGAATGGTGACAACTGCTACCTTTTAAGAAATTGATCCATAGAATGTGACTGTCTAATTGTGCCTCGTTGTTAATTATTACATTATTCCCACTTGCCTGCCCATATATCATACAAAAACCTATCTGGATGATAACGTGACTTTGGCATTCCATCTGGGTCAATTATTCTCACATCGCTAAACAGTTTATAACTACATCTGTTTTGGTTCTCGCATTCAAAATGGCCAGAGTACGAGAGGGCAACAAACTTGCTACCCTCATGCATTTTCTTTTTAAATCCTAGTCCTTACGTGCATGGCACAGCGTTAGAAATATCATCCAGATGTGCTATTCAGAGAAGTAACATCCTGAGTTGTTATGGGAGTTGGAGACTTTATGGAACTTTTAGCCTAAAACTGCTTTGCAAAGTAATAATCTGCAAAGGATACTTCAGAAAGTCCCACTGGAGTGAAAGCCCCCCACAGTTCCCCCGACTATTGTGTGTGTAGGTTTGTTTTTGTGGTACATCTGACTGCTTTCATTTTAGGTCTCAGCACTTCGAACTTAATCATATAAATACAGGCACATTTACTTTTTTTTTAAGGAAAAGTTATTTTGATGGATGGTAGAGAAGGATTTTGCTATTTGTAGTAAATTTGTAAATATAAGAAACACGTGGGGAGGATTTATTTCCTCTTCTGGAGATACTCATTTTCCAGTTGCAGCGATAAGGAAAAGTAGATAGAGATCCATTATTTTGGATATACTTCACCCATTGTACATTCCTAAAATCCTCAATTAACTTAAATGAGTCAAGATAAGAGATTTCTGCCCTCCTCCGCTTCCTTTGCATTAGAAAAATCGTTCGCCCCAGTGGGGAACACCTGAAGACATCTAGCCCTGTGGTTTGTGTTGGGATCACTATTGACTAAAGGGCCTCTAGGGACCCTGATATAAACCTGAAGATTGAAGATGCCCTTCAATAACATTAGCCTAGCAATTCCTTTGACCAATATCATCCTATCAAGGCTAAACGTGCTTGTATCAAATCCCCCTCTCTGTTATTTTAAATGAGTAATAGCAGAAAAAGGAATTTGATATAATGCATTAATGCAATAACAATTTCTACAGTAATTTTTTGCATATTCATTTAATGAGAACCTGCTTTCAGATTAAGTCAGCTTGGAACCTGGGAGGGTATAGGAATTGGGAGATGTCAAAAGATGAAGGTCCATCAAGTTCAACTCAAATTGCATAAATTCCGAACTAATCTTTGGAAACCTTAGCCCTTGTATTTATGGGGAGGTGGGGGGAGTGCAGGGGAGACTGAGGAATGCGTGAAATTGGGAGAGGCGAAGGTCAGCGAACATGGACCTATCGTGTGGGAGCCCAAGAACCCCGACCAACGAGGAAAAGAGCGGGGCCCTGGGAACAGCAAAACAAAATAGCGAGAAGGATAAACCTACGACCTCATAAGGAATTTGACGTCTCCGGAGGCGAGCAACACAAAACCGTTTGACCAGTAGGTGAGGCTTGTGAAGAAGCACTTCAAGCCCAGACCCTCCACTGTACTACAGCGACGCAAGTTTAATACAGTTGTCAGGAACCAAGGAGAGATGATCTCCGCCTTCGTTGCCAGACTCCGCCAAATGACCGAGCATTGTGAGTTCGGCAGAGAGATCAGCGACATGCTGCATGACAGTATAGTGTGCCGTATCAGCAACGCAAGTGCGCAAAAGAAGCTGCTGGCTGAAACAAAGATTTCCCCACACAAGGGGCCCAAAGTAGCTTTGGCAACCGAATGCGCTGAGAGGGGCACATCAGAGCTTCAAAGCGTGCAAGAGGGTGAGATGAACCAGCTGTGGGATGATATGGCTGCAAGGCACACACCCCAGGTCAACAGGCACAGAGGAATCGCAGCCCCGATTCCAGGAACAGGATCGTAGTCAGCGGTCAGGAAAGAAAATGGGTCATCAGCCCAGAAGCCAAGATGATTGCTATCTATGTGAGAAGCATGCCAGTGCAGGGAGCTTATTTGTTTTTGCTGCAATGGGAAGAGCCAGATCGAAGAACATTGCCGTGCCAGGCAAAGCATGGCAATTCAGAAGCAAGCAAGTCATGATTCCAGTGAACTAAGTGGAGAGGATTTCAGATGAAGAACGTGAAACATACAGATTAAACCTGGTGAAAGTCAGTAAAACATCCTCAGCTGAGATAGTCCTCACAGTAAATGGAAGACCACTAAAGATGGAGGTCGACACTGGGTCATCGGCCACGGTTGTTGGCGAACAAGCGTTCAAGTATCTTCGAGAAGGAGTTCAGTCTTTGAACCTAAGCGCACAACGGCCAAGTTGGCGACATGTACGGAGGAAACCTTGAAATCCTTGGGGGCAGCCATGACCACTCAGTTATAATATGCACAGCGCGGCAATCCGTAAAAAAGCAAGTCACGATTCCAGTGAACAAAGTTACAATAAACCAAGCTGCCCAAATTGACAAACACCCACTTCCTCGAATTGAAGACTTTTATGCAAAGTTAGCAGGGGTCTCACAAACACCAACCTTGGTCTCAGTTATGCCTATTTGCAGTTACAACTGGATGAAGATTCTCGAAGGTTTGTAACCATTAACAAGCATAAAGGCCTGTTTCGATACACCAGATTACCCTTTGGCATCTCCTCGAACTGTGTGATATTCCAACGCACTATGGAGAATCTGCTCCATGGCATCCTGACGGTTGTGGTCGACCTGGATGGAGTTCTAATAACAGAAACATCACATGACAAGCACCTAGCAAGCCTAGAAGAGGCGCTGAGAAGATTTAGAGATGCAGGAATCTGACTGAAGCACAAGAACTACATTTTCCAAGCTAGAGAGGTCACTTGAGTCAAAATGGCTCAAAAGGCTTGCATCCACTCGAGGACAAGGTGAGAGCTATAAGAAAAAGCCCAGCAACTAAGAACATGGCAGAATTAAAGCCCTTCCTGAGGATGGTAAACTACTATGGTCGGTTTATCCCCACCCGAGCAACGGCATTGGCGCCACTGCACTTGCTCTTTAAAAACACCATCATTGGCATTGGAGGAACCACAGGAGCAGGCCTTACCACACGTCAAGCAGGCCTTGCAGTTATTGAGTCTATTGGTTCACTTTATCCGGGTAAACTGATCATCTGAACTTGTGACGCATCACCCGATAGAATAGGGGCGGTCCTGTCCCCAAAAAATAGAAGAAGGCTCAGCGACGCCAATTGCCTTTGACTCCAGGACTCTCTCCGATGCGGAACGGAAATACGCACAGATCGAGAAAGAAGGCCGAGCCGTAATCTACGGCGTCAAGAAATTTCACCAGAGTGTCTATGGGCGACATGTCACAATAATAACTGACCACTGTTGGGGCTCCTCCGAGAAGGCTGGCTGATACCTCCAATCGCCTCCATCAGGGTACAGCAGTGGGCCATGTTGCTGGTGGCCTATAATTACATCTTCCAGCATAGGCCGGGCGCTCAAAAGTCAAATGTTAATGCGCCAAGTCGGTTCCCACTTCCAAAGAACCTGGCACCACCATCTGTCCTTCAGGAAATCGTCCTGGCATTAAGTTTCCTTGACACTTTTCCAGTGTCATCAGGTCATATAAAGAACTGGACGCAGCATGATCCAGCTCGGTCTAAAGTCAAGCGCACGATTTATTTAAAAATATATTTTATTCCAAACATAACCTAAAAAATTCCACAACAGCTAACTTTCCCCCGTTTTAAACCTTGCCCAATTTAGCCGCGCCCCCCAAAAAGACCCCCTCCCCCTTTACTTGCCAGAAACAAATAAATCTTTAAAGACAGACATATACAGCCTCCATCTCCCCTTGCACACCTCTCACACATATCCTTCGCCTCAGAGAAGAACCTATTCATCTGAGCTCAGGTCATATGAGCTCTGTGGACCACCTTGGATTGGATTTGTTTATTGCCACATGTACCGAGGTACAGTGAAAAGTATTTTTCTGCGAGCAGCTCAACAGACCATTACGTACATGGAAAAAAACAGGAAATAAAAGAAAATCCATAATAGGGCAGCACGAGATATACAATGTAACTACATAAGCACTAGCATCGGATGAAGCATACAGGGTGTTAATGAGGTCAGTCCATAAGAGGGTCATTTAGGAGTCTGGTAACAGTGGGGAAGAAGCTGTTTTTGAGTCTGTTTGTGCGTGTTCTCAGACTTCTGTATCTCCTGCCCGATGGAAGAAGTTGGAAGAGTGAGTAAGCCGGGTGGGAGGGATCTTTGATTATGCTGCCTGCTTTCCCCAGGCAGCGGGAGGTGTAGATGGAGTCAATGGATGGGAAGCAGGTTCGTGTGATGGACTGGGCGGTGTTCACGACTCTCTGAAGTTTCTTGTGGTTCTGGGCCGAGCAGCTGCCATACCAGGCTGTGATGCAGCCCGATAGGATGCTTTCTATGGTGCAGCTTGATCTAGATCAGGCTGATCCTGGCTCACAAGGAGGTCGAGTTCATCCAATACAAGATTTCACTGCAGGCACCGCCCCCTCCCCCCCTTTCACTCCCAACTCCCCCTCCCACTTCCCCTTTATTTCCTCTAATGGCACCTTCCCTGTATCCAGTAGCCACCCATAAATATCCGCAATCCTCCCTTCCCCCAACTCATCCTCTGATAACCTCTCCAGTAAGGTATGACTCGGCAGCCTCCCACCGCTTCATCTATTAAGGTTTGCCATCCAAACCTAACAAGAAGCTCTCAATACCTCCAGGCCGATCTCTCATTCGGGCCCACCCAAAAGGGCCATCCCCTTCATGCTCACCTACACACTGCCCCACCTGTGTCACCAGCTCCCTCTCATCCCGTTCCTCCCTTCCCCTACCTCTCCATTCCTAGCTAACTGCCACCCTTCTCTGCTTACCCGCTGAATCCTCGCCCCTACATTGCTTCCGTTTACTAGCATCCGGGCAGCACGGTAGCACACGTGGCTAACACTGTGGCTTCACAGCACCAGAATCCCAGGTTCAATTCCCTGCTGAATCACTGTCTGTGCGGAGTCTGCACATTCTCCCCGTGTCTACGTGGGTTTCCTCCGGGTGCTCCGGTTTCCTCCCACAGTCCAAAGACATGCAGGTTAGGTCGATTGGCCATGCTAAATTGCCCTTAGTGTCCAAAAAGGTTAGGAGGGGTTATTGGGTTATGGGGATAGGGTGGAAGTGAGGGCTTAAGTGTGTCGGTGCAGACTCGATGGGCCAAATGGCCTCCTTCTGCACTGTGTGTTCTATGTATCCCTGCTAGCATGGCAGCCCCCACCTGGAGATCTATATAAAAGACTTCACCCACGTCACCCAAACTACCCTTCCCCCCACTCTTCCTCCCCAACCTTTGCCCTTCAGACAGTCCCTGCCCAGGCAGCCCCGCCCCCCACCGCCAGAGCCCCCTCCCCCCCAATCTCTAATTGGCAAAAAATACAGGACTCAGAACCATTCCCCCATCGACCATACCAAAAGAAAACATGTGCAACAGTAATATTTCCAAACATTCACATTACAAACATATCAAAACCATGCAATCCCAACATTAGTCCTTCCCTCAACCATGCTTCCTGACAAAGTAATTTGCCTCCTCTGTCACCCACGGTTTGTTGCGAAAGAGCGCCGCCTTGGGCCTGTTAAATTCCACTCTCCACTTGGCCTAGTCGGACCCAATATCCTGGTAGATCTGTATTCGATTCCCCTCCCAGCTACAGTCTCGTGTTGTCTTCGCCAACCTCAGAATTTGCACCTTCTCTTGGAACCTGTGCATCTGGACTGCCACCACACACAGCTGTTCCCCCTCTTCTGTAAGACCCCCTCCTCGACCAGCTTCATGAACATTCGCACCATATGATCTGTGGCACTCGTTCCCTCAACCCCCTCCGGCAGCCCGACGATTCTCAGGTTCTGCCTCCTGGTTTGATTGTCCTGGTCATCCACCCTCATCTTCAATAACTTCCAGCCCTCTCCCAGCAATGCCACCTCCGCCTCCAGCTTTGTGATCCAATCACTATGGTCGGACACCGTCCTTTGCACCTTCCGATCGTCACGCCCTGCGACTCCAATCACTACTCCACCCGTTCCAGAGTCCTGCGAAGAAGGGATCCTGCTCCCTCAAACGCCTTGGACTGGTCCTCCTGCAACTCAGGCCAATGTTTCTTGATTTCCCCCTTGCTAAACACCATCAATTATTCGACTGGCAGTGGGGTAGGCGATGACGACACACCAAACTCCACCATACTTTCTGTTACTGCGCAATAAGGGCCCTCCACCTCTTGAGTTGAAGCTTTATTCGACTTCTCTTGGTTATTTTAAAATGTAGCTAGGAGCTACATTTAGTGGCCCAGCACAGATAAGGATATTGATCACATGATGCACCAATGCGACCCCTGTCAGACACAGCAGATCTTGGCACCCACAGCCAACATCCACCCATTGGAATGGTCTGGTCGTCTGTGGACGAGGGTACATATGCACTTCACGGGCCCTTCCTGAACAGAATGTTCCTGTTCCAGGTTGATGCCCACTCCAATAGTTGAATTTTCAGGAGATGGGGACGAGAACATTGGTGGCCAAAATAGAGGCCATGCGGCGGATGTTTGTCCGAACAAATGGTATCCGCCATACTAGAACATCCCATCATCCCACCTCAAATAGGTTAGCGGAGAGAGCTCGGCAGACATTCAAAACAGCAATGAAGAAATGATTCAACAGACCACTATACCTGAGGGTGGCCAGCTTTCTTCTATCTTTTTTTTTAATAACCATTTTATTGAGGTACTTCTGGTTTACAACAACGACAAAATAAACAATAAACATAAGTCAAGTGGTCCTCATGAGGAACTTTCCCTCGGGCCTACTTTGGCCACCCAGTAGAACTGAATCAAAGTCAGTCTCGTACGTGGTGGATTTGAACAGCAGGACAGTGTAGAAACATGTTGACTGCGTAAGAAGCCAGGGGGGATACAACCCCAATTTTGGAGCCAGCAGGCAGACCGCTGCTCCCATGGCAGAACCAGAACAAAGGAAATCTAGGAGGTCTATGGAGGCCTGTCAATGACCAAGGAGAGAGTTGGAGGCAATCTTCCATGGATGGTTGGGGCGGCATGTGGCGCAGTGGATAGCACTGGGACTGCGGCGCTGAGGACCCGGGTTTGAATCCCGGCCCTGGGTCACTGCCTCTGTTGAGTTTGCACATTCTCCCCATGTCTGCGTGGGTTTCACCCCCACAACCCAACGATGTGCAGGTTAGGTGGATTGGTCACACTAAATTGCCCCTTAATTGGAAAAAAAAATTATTGGGCACTCTAAATTTATTTATTTTTTAAATCTTCCATGGATGGCAATGATGCTACGTCAAAGGTGGAGGAGCTGGTTGCGTGAATAAGGCAGCCCAGAAAAGCCCCAACAGATTGACATTGTGATGAATTGCTGTGGGCTCTTTTCCCTTGTGTTTCGCAACCCTTTTATTGTACATAGTTTTCTTTTATTCGTTCATGGGACATGGACGTCGCAGGCTGAGCCAGCTTTTATTGTCCATCCCTAAATAGTCAACCACGATGTTGTAGATTTGGAGTCACATGTAGGCCAGACCAGGTAAGGATGGCAGATTTCCTTAGTGAACCAGATGGGTTTTTATAACAATCGACAATGGATTCATGGTAATCATTGGACTTTTAATTCCAGATTTTTATTGAATTCAAATGTCACCATCTGCCGTGGAGGGAATTGAACCTGGGTACCCAGAGTAATGCTGCCCTCGCAGTTCACATACGGCCTGGGGCCTATCACATGGGAGCATTTGTCCCCAACCAATGGGCCCAGGCTGTGTGGTCCCAGGAGCCAGTCTATGCCTGTGTATAGTTTATCTTTACTTGTTTTCAATAAACCCTTATTCAGTTATACTGGAACAAAGAACAGTACAGCACAGGAACAGGCCCTTCGGCCCTCCAAGCCTGCGCCGACCATGCTGCCTGTCTAAACTAAAATCTCCTGCACTTCCGGGGTCCGTATCCCTTCTATTCCCATCCTATTTATGTATTTGTCAAGATGCCCCTTAAACGTCACTATCGCCCCTGCTTCCACCACCTCCTCTGGCAGCGAGTTCCAGGCACTCACTACCCTCTGTGTAAAAAGCTTGCCTTGTACATCTCCTCCAAACCTTGCCCCTCACACCTTAAACCTATTCCCTCTAGTAATTGACCGCTCTACCCTGGGAAAAAGTCTCTGACTATCCACAGTAGTCCCCACAGTATTACCTGAAGCCACCATAAAACTGTTCTGAGAAAAGAATATGTTCCGACAAAGAACTTGTAGCCTGATGTAAAATGCTGACAAATTTTGCGCCCATTTGTCCGATTTATCAAAATTGCACAAATTGCCTCAATACGGAAGATAGATGTGGGATTCCCCCCCCCCCCCCCCCCCCCCAATCCCCCCACACACACACGTGGTGTGTTACACTGCAGAGGGAGATGGCCCCGCCGCTGTCAACAGAATTTCACATTTTATGCATCGCTGGGAAATCTGCAGTCGCCATCGGCAGGGCCGGAAGACCTTGCCGGTGAGAACTGCTGGAAAATTCCGACCCTCGGCAACAAACTTTGGCTCCGCAGCACCTGTGGATAGCATTTTAGGCACAAAATTGTACCTGCGATGTGCGCAAACGCTTCAGCTGTGGCCTGCAGGGAACGCCACTTTGATGAGGGCATTAATTGTGGTGTTCGATGTGTGCACCAGAAGTATGTAAAGTAAACAGATTGAGATGTAAGTCATCATGTAATGCTGATTTGATGCTAGCTGTACCATTTTCAATGGATTTGCCAGGAGAGCTGCCTTCCCCATGGTGCACGGTGCCATTGAATGCACACATTTCTTTTCTTTATTCATTCATGGGATGTGGACATCTCTGGCTGGGCATTTAAGAGTCAACCACATTGCTGTGGGTCTGGAGTAATACCTGGAGCCAGACCAGGTAAGGACAGCAGATTTCCTTCCCTAAAGGTCGTTAGTGAACCAGATGGGTTCTTACAACAATCGACAATGGCTTCATGGTCGTCATTAGATCTTTAATTCCAGATTTTGAATGAATTCAAATTCCACCATTTGCTCTGGTGGGTTTCGAACCCATGTCCCCAGAGCATTACCCTGGGTCTCTGGATTGCTAGTCCAGTGACAATACCACTACGCCACTGCTTCATTATTGCTTTGCCTGTGCTGCATTTCAATGCAGAGATGTACTGCAACAACAATGGATTCCACTTCCTGAATGTGTAGTAGGCACCTACACTCAGCACACCATGTAGGTGAATCTGTATCAGCTCACTGGACTATCAGTCTTTTAGTCAGCAAGTCAAACCAGAGTGTGGTTACTAAACAACTATGGATCTATCACTGAACAATCAGTTCCATATCAGTGCATAATCCAAGCACACGTGGGCAGCATGCATATGACAAAAGCCATACCGCTACACCAAATGTCATCAAGTCAACCAGCAGAGTTTTTAAGCTGCACTTCCGCTGCCTGGATAATCCAAGCCGGCCTCCAGTGTTCGCTGTGCTTTACGTTTTGAGATTGTCTGCTTCATCTTTGCACAACCTCACTATCATGAGGCCACCGCCCTCGTTAACAGATGAGCAACTGAGGAGGAGGAAGAGGAGCAGGATAACGCGGTGGAGGAACAAGGAAGCAACCAAAAGATCCCCTTTCTGTCCAACCTCTCTATAATTGGCTCATCCACCTTCTGTACCAGGGAATGCAATGACAATTCCCCATTCAACAACAGTCCCATACTTTAGCTTCCCTCTGCTACTGACCATCACATGGTGTTCTTGGACCCCTCCACTTCTGTTGACTTCCTGTACATAGGCCTGCAGTCTGTCATCTGGGTTCCTTGCCAGGTCAATGTCACAATGAACTCCAGCCAGCACCTGCTCCAATCAAAATGCACTTCACGTTTAAGAGGTGTAGCTTTGCTTTATGTACCACAAGCCAGTTTGCGCTCATACTAGCCTCTCCCCCTATTCAGATGCATTCAGATATTCAACAGAGTACTTATGTTTTTTAGAACAGCGCACTTATTACTGGCTGGGTGTTGCAATCAAGTAAATGGTCAGACAGTGCAATGCAGGCTGCCTGCATCAAAATGAGCCGATACAAATTAATTGCACATTGCAAACTATCACCTATTTTCAGGACTTAATGAATTTAGCCCCAAATATGTAGTGAATAAAACAGATAACATTTTAATTCCACATAGTCACTTGTTGTATATGTTCTTAATTTCTACGGATAAATTTATATGTTGGAAACATAAGAATTTAAGCACTATTTCATAAGTAAAAGTTCCCTAGTCTAACTGACTGCTGATCTACACAATAAACATATTGTCTGAAGAAACCAAAAAGAATGTGCGTATGGCTTAGGGAATAAGGGTCTGCAGATTGTCAGTCCTTTAGGGGAGTGACAAGGCTAATAACTGACCTAATCGCAAAATACAACAAGCCCAATATTAGTTAATGCCAACTATTCTTTCAAAAGGAAAGACGTATACAGCACCTGTTCAACAACTGTTGTTTTCAAAGAGATCTGTCAGCTGGTTCCATTTCTGGCTGGGGTAAATCTGTCAGAGACACTTTCAAGGGAATTACTTTGATCAAACTATAGCCAGTTCTTAGCATAGCCAGCCTCGCCAATTGGAGTGAATTAAGTTTGTTTTCATGTCTGAACCAGTAATATATTACTTGTGAACAATGTTGAAGTACAGTTCTAACAAAACTCAAGCGTAACATCAATATACTTTGTTCCTCTCAACTGTTCTTCATTTTGCATTCCTACTCTTTCTCTCTCCTTAGCACTAGTTTCCTTTCTGTTCTTGTCCTCATACTGTTTCAAAATGGTTTGAAAGCGTGAATTGTATTCACTGGCTTTGCTGGTATATGGTACATCATAGAAAAACCCAGACTCCTATTTGAAATGCAGAACACCTCTCCTGTGTAAATGCATCTTGCCTGGCATAGTACGCATTGATTACCATACATAATCACTTCCGCATTGCCCAACAGCACACCTGCAAGGGCACATGGGGTATTTTTGGCAACTACAGCTTACATGCTGTGGTTTTGTGGGTGTGGCATTATGACATGGTGCTTGAAATACATGTAAAATATTAGCTACATTCAAAACATCGGATCACAAGGAGACCATTTGACCCACTTCACTTGTGGCGGTGCTTGTTTATGAACAGCAGCTTTACTGTATACTGCTTTCTTGCCAATTTTCCATATTGTTATATATTTACTCGTCACTTCTGTTAAACCATTCAATGTTCTAATGATCACCTGTGTAAATTTAGTTTCCTTAAGTTCCCCGTTGACTTTCAGTGGTAATTCTGTGCCCCCTCATTAACCATTTACCTCCCGTTATGTTTCAATTGAAAACCTTTCAGAATTCGGAAAATGTTTATGAGAAGTTACCCCACTTAAATTTTTAGGGCGGCACAGTGGCACAGTGGTTAGCACTGCTGCCTCACAGCTCCAGGGTCACTGGTTCGATTCCGACATTGGGCCACTGTCTGTGTGGTGTTTGTAAGTTCTCCGCGTGTCTGCATGGGTTTCCTCCGGGTGCTCCGATTTCCACCCACAGTCCAAAGATGTGCAGATTAGGTGGATTGGCCATGATAAATTGTCCTTCGTGTCCAAACATGTGCAGGATAACTGTGGTTACGAGGGTAGTGCGGGCAAGTGAGCCTGGGTGGATTGCTCCTTCGGAGGGTCGCTGCTGAGTCAATGATCCGAATGGCCTCCTTCTACACTGTAGGGATTCAATGGATTTATGTTTCAGTGCAATAAAAACCTTTCTTCATGGACATAATTTGGTATGACTCCAGTGAATATTCACTGTGTTTTTTCCATGTTACTAGTAACCTTTTAATACAGAATATCTTTTAATGCCCAGAAATGAATCCAATAATGTAAGTATAAGAGCAGCACGGTGGCATAGTGGTTCGCACTGTGACTGCGGTGCTGAGGATCCGGATTCGAATCCCGGCCCTGAGTCACTGTCCGTGTGGTGTTTGGACATTCTCCCCATGTCTGCGTGGGTTTTGCCCCCACAACCCCAAAGATGTGCAGGTTGGGTGGATTAGCCAGGTTAAATTGTCACTTAATTAGAAAAAAAATAATAATTGGGTACTCTAAATTTTTTTTAAAAATTATGTAACAATAGCATCACAAATGTTTGAACAAATGGAACATAATTTCCTTGTTTTAAAGCACGCATTCCAATGTATAACTCCAATGCATAAATCCAATGCATAAACCTCTTTTTATCTGCGCTCTCACCTTCAGAGGTCACGTATGTGATATTTGGACTTTCCAGCTTTTTAACTCTATTAATAATCTTCCAATTCAGAGCATTTCCAACTGCTTTTCTTAAAATATAATGCTTCATAGGTCTCTACATTGAACTATATTTGCCACATATCCTCTCACTTATTTAAGTTATGTCCTTTTTAACTTTACTCCAATTTTTATTTGTTTATTTACTCATAGGATGTGGGTGTCACTGGCCAGGCCAGGATTTACTGTCCATCCCCTTGAGAAGATGGTGGTGAGCTGCTTTCTTGAACCGCTAAGTCCAAGCGGTGTACGTGCACCCACAGTGCTATCAGGGAGGAGGTTCCAGGATATTGACACAATGACAGTGAAGGATTGGCGATATAGTTCCAAGTCAGGATGGTGTGTGGCTTAGAAGAGAACCTCCAGGTGGTGGTGTGCCATCTATAAGATGCATTGCAGCAACTTCCCAAGGCTCCTTCAACAGCACCTTCCAAACCAGTGATCTCTACCACCTAGAAGGACAAGGGCCACAGATGTATGGGAACGCCACCACCTCCAAGTTCCCCTTTTGGTGGAGATTACACCACATGGACTGCAGTAGTTCAAGAAGGCAACTCGTCAACATCTTCTCAAGGGAAATTAGCAATGGACAATAAATGCTGTCCTAGTGAGCAACGTCCACATCCCTTGAATTAATTTTTAAAAAGGACAGTGTCCTTTAAATTATGAATGCATGCTATCCAGAAAAAAAGATTAATGATTATAATGTAAAAATTGCAACTGATTAATTGATTAACAATTGTTTGTGCAAACTCATGAACAGGCCCTGAAAAGTGCCCAGTCTACCTCAGATTACCCTGGAAGGGCAAGTATCTCTGAAGTTTGAGCAACAGGTGAAACTAGTCGATTCATGCTGCTGTGAGACAGCAGAGACAGGAGTCGTTTTCGCCATTAGCAGGATGCTGCTGTCAAGCCAAAAATGAGTAATGTGATGTATGAATTTCAATGCCAGTGTGATGCTAGGTATAGAACATAGAACGATACAGCGCAGTACAGGCCCTTCGGCCCACGATGTTGCACCGAAACAAAAGCCATCTAACCTACACTATGCCATTATCATCCATATGCTTATCCAATAAACTTTTAAATGCCCTCAATGTTGGCGAGTTCACTACTGTTGCCGGTAGGGCATTCCACGGCCTCACCACTCTTTGCATAAAGAACCTACCTCTGACCTCTGTCCTATATCTATTACCCCCTCAGTTTAAAGCTATGTCCCCTCGTGCCAGCCATTTCCATCCACGGGAGAAGGCTCTCACTGTCCACCCTATCTAACCCCCTGATCATTTTGTATGCCTCTATTAAGTCTCCTCTTAACCTTCTTCTCTCCAACGAAAACAACCTCCAGTCCAACAGCCTTTCCTCATAAGATTTTCCCTCCATACCAGGCAACATTCTGGTACATCTCCTCTGCACCCGCTCCAAAGCCTCCACGTCCTTCCTATAATGCGGTGACCAGAACTGTACGCAATACTCCAAATGCGGCCGTACCAGAGTTTTGTACAGCTGCAACATGACCTCCTGACTCCGGAACTCAATCCCTCTACCAATAAAGGCCAACACTCCATAGGCCTTCTTCACAACCCTATCAACCTGGGTGGCAACTTTCAGGGATCTATGTACATGGACACCGAGATCCCTCTGCTCATCCACACTTCCAAGAACTTTACCATTAGCTGTACATCCCAAAGACAGGCATATTTTTGTAAGGGCCACGAAGAATCCAGCACGAGTTTTAAGGATACAAAATAATAACGTTTATTTACTATAACAATATATACATAACAGTAGCAGTAACTTCCCTTGCTACCTTCTCCTTCCTGCTGGTTCCTGAACTGGCCAGCTTATTTATACTAGGAGTTTCTCCGCCCCCCTCATTGGGGAAGTTCATACTCCCATGGGATTGTGGGATAGTCATTAGTCCCCAGCCAATCGTAAGTAGGCAGGTTATAACACATATCAAACAGCATAGAACCCCAACAGTGCAGAAGGAGGCCATTCAACCCATTAAGCCTGCACAGACCATCTGAAAGAGCACCCTATCTGGCTCCATTCCCCCACCCTATCCCCGTAACTAAACCCAACCTGCACATCTTTGGAAACTAATGGCCACTTTTAACATGACCAATCCACATAACCTGCACATCTTTGTTTGTAGCAGGCAAGGTACAGACCGTACCTAACCAGTCCATGCTTAAAAAATACAAAACACAGTGTCCAACGTCAGTTGTTATTCTGCAATTGGACAACATTTGCTAAATAATTCTCAGTGTGCTAAGAATTACACTGGCAACCAATTTAAGACTGTTAGTCCAGCTCGCAGTTTGCATGCACTAGAAGCTACATATAATAACACACAGTGTCATGTTTTTTGCAGACAGGAAGAACATGTGCATATTGCACCTGTTTCAGCTAAACAATATAAGTGGCAGCCATTTGCTGGTTCATTCTTCAGGGCACTGGGTTGACCAATCAGAGTCAAACTGCCTGTTTAAATTTCAAACAGTGTTTGGTCCTTGGTCAGTCATCATGAACTGATGCATTAATTTCATGATCACAAATGTAAAACTGCTGCGTAGCAATGAGGCAGAGTAATCAAATGTATTTGGGCAGCACGGTAGCATTGTGGATAGCACAATTGCTTCACAGCTCCAGGGTCCCAGGTTCGATTCCGGCTTGGGTCGCTGTCTGTGCGGAGTCTGCACATCCTCCCCGTGTGTGCGTGGGTTTCCTCCGGGTGCTCCGGTTTCCTCCCACAGTCCAAAGATGTGCTGGTTAGGTGGATTGGTCATGACAAATTGTCCTTAATGTCCAAAATTGTCCTTAGTGTTGGGTGGGGTTACTGGGTTATGGGGATAGGATGGAGGTGTTGACCTTGGGTAGGTGCTCTTTCCAAGAGCCGGTGCAGACTCGATGGGCCGAATGGCCTCCTTCTGCACTGTAAATTCTATGATAATCTATGATAATTACTTATTTAATTTCAATTAAAAAGTATTCTTTGATTTATTGAAAAGGTGCAGTTTTATTAATACAGCTAAAAATGGGTTTATCACAAAAAATAACATTTTAATAAGTGTTTATTCCACTGCCAATCAGTAACCTGATTTAAAATCATTGAAAATAACTTTTAAACAAATGCTACCGTATATACTGGCGGCACGGTAGCACAGTGGCTAGCATTGTTGCTTCATAGCGCCTGGCACCTGGGTTCGATTCCCGGCTTGGGTCACTGTCTGTGCAGAGTCTGCACGTGCTCCCCGTGTCTGTGTGGGTTTTCTCCGGGTGTTCCGGTTTCCTCCCACACGTCCCAAAAGACTTGATTGTTAGGTGAATTGGACATTCTGAATTCTTCGTCAGTGTACCCGAAAAGGCACAGTAGTGTGGTGACTAGGGGATTTTCACAGCCACAGTTCATTGCAGTGCAAGCCTACTTGTGAACTAATAAAAATTGTCGTATAAAGGTTGAGTTTCTAAGTCTCAATTTTGAGAATAAAAGTAGGAGATTGACTTTTACACAAGTAACATTTAGGAGCGATTGAAATCCACTCTCCCCTATCATCTTGCTATTTAAGAGTTCCCACCAACTGTTCCAACCAACCTCTCTCCCAAAAGTAGCGCAAAAGGAGCCAAATGTTTTTTCATTATTAAATTTTTATTTATAAATAATAAACTGCCTCATAGTCAAGGACCTGGGTTCATTCCCAGCCTTGTGGAATTTGCACTTTCTCCCCGTGGCTGCGTGGGTTTCCTCTGGGTACCCCGGGTTCCTCCCACAGTCCAATAATGTGCAGATTAGGTGGATTGGCCATGCTAAATTGTCCCTTCGTGTCCCAAGATGTGCAGGTTAGGTGGGGTTATGGGGCGAGGGTAGGGGGGGGGGGGGGGGGTTGGACTAGGTAGAGGGCTCTTTCAGAGGGTCGGGTGCAGACTCGAAGGGCCGATTGGCCTCCTTTGCACTGTAGGAATTCTATGATTCTATGGTTCTTCAACAGTGGGTCAGTGATGCTGGGCACCTTTTCAATGTGGCACCCGATTACGACAGGAACTACATACCATCAGGCCTATCTCACCACGGAATACAGCAGAACACCTGGGTGCATAATTAATGAGGCCGGGCCGGAGGATTTGCCATTTTGTCCCCACTGGCCTCCACAACAGGGAACAATCGACTCTCCTGCATGTGCCACTGCACTTAATCCCCAGGTAGAGAATTCCGTCCAAAGAGTTTGGATTTATTAGCTACCAGTCAGGTGCCGACTTATACATGAGGTATATGAAAAATAAATGATTCTTTGGCCAAAGGATGGTGGGGGAGGGGGCTGGGGGTGGGGGTGGGATTGACTTTTGCATAACTTTGACCTTTACTCAAGGATATATGGTACCTGTTATAACCTGCCTACTTACCATTGGCTGGGGACTAATGACTATCCCACAATCCTGTGGGAGTATGAGCTTCCCCAATGAGGGGGGCGGAGAAACCACTAGTAAACTCCTAGTATAAATAAAGCTGGCCAGTTCAGGAACCGGCAGGAAGGAGTATGTAGCAAGGGAAGTTACTGCTACTGTTATGTATATATGTTATAGTAAATAAATGTTATTACTTTGTATCCTTAAAACTCGTGCTGGATTCTTCGTGGCCCTTACAAAACTGGCGACGAAGGTTAAAGTGAATAGCTGTCTACACTGCTGAAGCCACCTCCCTGGATTTTTGTTGGATACAGGTTGGAAGTTGTTTTCTATTATACCATGCCTCTGTACGGATGTTTGGATGTTTTTGACACTGCGCTGGAAAGCTGGAACCAGTACACACAACGGATGCGTTACTATTTCCGGGCCAACAATATCACCGAAAACGAGTGCCAGGTGGTCATATTGCTCACCGCCTGCGGCCCACATACGTTTGGGGTGATTAGGAGCCTTACGTACCCAGCTGCGCCGGACAACAAAACGTTTGATGAACTTGTGAATATAGTGGGGCAACATTTTAACCCAACCCCGTCCACGATAGTCCAGCATTACCGGTTTAATACCGCTGAGAGGACTACTGGAGAATCCCTTGCCGATTTTCTATCCAGGCTACGCAGGATTGTGGAGTACTGTGACTATGGTGAGACCTTGTCAGAAATGTTACGCGACCGTTTGGTTTGCGGTATTAACAATGCGGCCACCCAGAGAAAGTTGTTAGCGGAGCCAACATTGACTTTTCAACAGGCCATTCAAATAGTATTGTCCCGAGAGAGCGCAGAGCGAGGAGTACAGGAGCTACAGGGAATGGAAGTGCATGCCTTGGGGCGCAACCCCTTCCATCCGATAATGTCCCCCCGCACTCCTGCGGTACTTTGGGCGAGGCAACGTCCGGACCGACGCCAGTGGCCGTCGGACATTCCTCCCCGAAGGGAGCCTTCTCCAGAGCCAATGGATGAGGAGCCATGTCCGTGTCAGACTTGTAGGCGCCGACCCCATCGCGGACGGCGGTCCTGGGGCCGTCGTTCCGACCGAAACTGGGACCAGCCCAGGGGGCGTAACTGGGACCAGCCCAGAGGCCGTACCTTCCATGTGGATGAACCTGCGGCGACTACTCCTGAGGACGTGGAGACGGAGGACGAATGCCTGCAGCTGCATGGTGTGGCTGCTCCCCGTGTGGCCCCCATTAAGGTGAAGGTACGGGTCAATGGCCACCCGCTTGAGATGAAGTTGGATACTGGCGCAGCGGTCTCCGTGATCGCCCAGAGGACATTCGACCGCATCAAGCAGGGTATACAGACCCTTACATTAACCGACTCACAGGCCAGGTTGGCCACCTACACGGGGGAACCACTGGACATTGCAGGAACTACAATGACCCCTGTTGTCTATGGACGCCAGGAGGGGCGTTTCCCACTTATCATGGTGCACGGCCATGGGCCCAGCCTGTTGGGTCAGGACTGGTTGCGCCATTTGCGGTTGCAAAGGCAGCACATCCTCCAAACAGTTTCTGAAGGGTTGACTGAGGTGCTAGGACGATACCCAGATGTATTCCAGCCTGGTTTGGGGAAAATAAAAGGGGCCGTAGCCCGTATCCAAGTTGAACCAGGAGCCACGCCGCGCTATTTCCGGGCACGCCCAGTGTCTTACGCCTTGCTCGAGAAGGTGGAAGGGTAGCTCACTCGTTTGGAGAGTTTGGGTATTACCAGGCCCGTCCGTTTTGCTGACTGGGCAGCACCAATTGTACCTGTAATGAAGCCAGATGCCACAGTTCGCTTGTGTGGCGACTGTAAACTTACAGTGAATACGGTTTCCCGACTCGACCGATATCCAATGCGTCGCATAGAGGATCTCTACGCGAAACCTGCAGGTGGACTCTCGTTCACAAAATTAGATATGAGTCACGCCTACCTGCAGTTGGAGCTGGACCCTGCCTCCCAACCATATGTAATGATTAATACACACCGGGGCCTGTATGAATATACACGGTTGCCCTTTGGAGTATCCTCTGCCTGCGCAATTTTTCAACATGTTATGGAGGGCATTTTGAGAGGTTTATCACGTGTGGCTGTCTACCTAGATGACGTTTTGATTACAGGGACGTCGGAGCAGGAACATTTGGAAAATCTGGAGGCTGTCCTTAGACGCCTTTCGGAGGCTGGAGTCCGTTTACGTCGCACAAAGGGCGTATTTCAGGCAAAGGAAGTAGTCTACCTAGGTTATCGGGTGGACCGCGAAGGCCTGCACCCCGTCGCAGAGAAGGTGTGTGCAATTCAGCATGCCCCCACCCCGACTGACACTTCGCATCTTCGTTCTTTTCTCGGTCTCGTAAACTATTACGGGAAGTTCCTCCCCAATCTGGCAACTACGCTGGCCCCTTTGCACCTTCTGCTAAAGAAAAATCACATCTGGGTTTGGGGTCAGCCGCAAGAAACCGCTTTCCGGCGGGTAAAGCAACAATTGTCGTCGTCTGGGTTACTAACCCACTATGATCCTGGAAAGCCTTTGCTCATCACATGTGATGCATCCCCGTATGGTATTGGGGCCGTCCTGTCCCACAAGATGGAGAACGGGGCCGAACGACCGATAGCTTTCGCCTCCCGCACATTGACTGCAGCGGAGAAAAAGTACGCGCAGATCGAGAAGGAGGGCCTGGCAGTGGTTTTTGCGGTGAAACGCTTCCACCAGTACGTGTACGGCCGCCATTTCACTATCGTGACTGATCATAAGCCCCTGCTAGGACTTTTCAGAGAGGATAAACCAATACCACCCATTGCTTCTGCACGGATCCAACGCTGGGCTTTGTTGCTTGCTGCATACGAGTATTCTCTGGAGCACAAACCCAGGGACGCAGATAGCAAATGCCGACGCACTGAGCCGATTGCCTTTATCGACCAGCCCCATGTCGGCCCCCACGACCGGTGAGGTGGTTGCAACCCTAAATTTTATGGACACCTTGCCTGTCACGGCATCACAGATCCGTGAGTGGACCCAGATGGAGCCAGTCCTGTCAAAGGTTCGGCACATAGTCCTGTATGGTGGGCAGCATAGACAGCTCCCAGGCGAGTTGCGGGCATTTTCCTCCAAGCTGTCAGAATTCAGCGTGGAAGACAGCATCCTCTTGTGGGGAACACGTGTGATTGTCCCGGAAAAAGGCCAGGAGCTGATACCATCAGACTTGCACAATGGGCATCCAGGTGTGACCAAAATGAAAATGTTGGCCCGGAGTTATGTCTGGTTGCCAGGCCTCGACACCGACATTGAGAAGGTGGCCCAAAACTGCTCCATTTGTCAGGAGCATCAGAAGCTTCCGCCGGCCGCGCCCCTACATCACTGGGAATGGCCAGATCGGCCTTGGGCACGCTTGCATGCAGATTTCGCAGGCCCTTTTCAAGGATCCATGTTCCTTCTACTAATTGACGCCCAGTCCAAATGGCTAGAGGTGCATAAGATGCAGGGGACAACGTCCTGCGCAACAATTGAAAAGATGCGTTTATCGTTTAGTACGCATGGCCTCCCCGAGGTGCTGGTCACGGATAACGGCACTCCATTCACGAGTGAGGAGTTTGCGAGGTTCACGAAGATGAACGGCATCCGCCATATCCGCACTGCCCCTTACCACCCGGCTTCAAATGGGTTGGCAGAGCGCGTGCAGACATTCAAAAGAGGCCTAAAGATGCAGTCTTCCGGATCAATGGACACGAGACTGGTTCGCTTTTTGTTTACGTACAGGACTACCCCCCATGCAGTGACTGGGGTACCTCCCGCAGAACTCCTAATGGGCCGGAGACTTCGCACCCGCCTTAGTATGGTTTTCCCGGACATTGGCGCAAAAGTACGCCGCACACAAGAACGGCAGGGACAGGGATTTTCTCGGCATCGGCCGATTCGGCAGTTTGCGCCCGGTGACCCAGTGATCTTTCGGAATTTTGCTGGTGGTGCCCAATGGGTTCCTGGTGTAATTTTTCGCCAAACGGGCCCTATATCTTACCAAGTGCAAGCCCAGGGCCGTCTCCAGCGAAAACATGTAGACCACGTTCGGTCCAGAAGACCATCCCCTCAAAAGATTCCCCGCCCCCGGAGCTCATTTCAACAGCCGCAGAGACCAGAGACAAGGGAAGGTAGTCCTCACAATCTTCCACTGGTGCCTCACTCGAAGCCTGCGCAGGTCATTACGGGACCGAATGGCGATAGAGACGCTGACATGACAGAGGCAGCAGACTCTGACTTCGAGATGGAGACACAGGATGCATCAGAGGGGGAATCCTCGGGTCCACGGGCCGTGGATGTACAACCGTTATGCCGTTCATCACGGAAGCGCCGGTCTCCGTCTCGTTACACGCCGCCTGATCCAGCGCCACGTGCTGGCCTGCGGCCAAACGAGTCCGACGCCCTCCTTCGCCAGGGTCTTCGGTGGATTCCTTGGACTTTGGGGGGGAGGGATGTTATAACCTGCCTACTTACCATTGGCTGGGGACTAATGACTATCCCACAATCCTGTGGGAGTATGAGCTTCCCCAATGAGGGGGGCGGAGAACCCACTAGGAAACTCCTAGTATAAATAAAGCTGGCCAGTTCAGGAACCAGCAGGAAGGAGTATGTAGCAGGGGAAGTTACTGCTACTGTTATGTATATATGTTAGAGTAAATAAATGTTATTACTTTGTATCCTTAAAACTCGTGCTGGATTCTTCGTGGCCCTTACAAAAGTACCCAAAAGCATTTACTAGTTTGATTGACGTACACCAATTAATCTCACAGTAAGTTAACTATTTTTGTTTGAACATACTTTTAAAACATGCTGCCTGAATACCAAAGAAAATGAGCACGATTTGGAGGGCCTTCCCAAACCGATTCAATTTGAATATCACAATTTCACCTTGGCAGTGTGGGGCGAGCACAGAAGATCATGGAAACCGCAAAGTGGTGTTAGGTATAACTCACCTGCTTTTAAAATGGCCCAATTTGTTTCCACTGGTAGCACTGAGCTTACCCAGTTTGTGCTGGAAACTCTGGGGGCAAAGCTCACAGAAACAAGCGGAAACAATCCCCCCACTTTGACTTTTTCAAATGAACAAAGAAATGCTGGCATGGTCCAGACCACAGATGCAATGATTTAATTGTGGTATTCACTCTGGCATATCAGCACAGAATCTAACAAGAAACAGAGCCATGTGGTCAACACTCTGATGTGCAGCGTTTGCATCTAAATCCAGATATCTGTCTGAATGGAAATGCCCTTGTGAAATGAACTAGTTGCAAAACGCTTAAACAGCTGCAGTACATTTTAATGCAACCAAGCCACATGTTAAGAGTTTATTTGCCTCCTGTAATGTTGAATCAAACATTGTAGCACATGAGTATTTGTTATGTTGGTAAAAGTAATATTTAAGGAATTTGTTTTTCCCTCCATCATTCTTTAATTAGCATAACATAAGGTTAATTAGAATAAGGGCATATTATTTAGCATGGACATCTCCAAAATGCCAACAGCTTCTTAAACCTATCATTGAAATATGTCCTCTTTGAGACGTCACTTGTTGCGCATTTAGAACTGTGTTAAATGCTGTATCGAACACACAAGATTACATTAGAGGATGGGCAAACAGAACCATGATTGAGGTCAAATAGACACAGTAGCACTTTGGCTCCAATGGAGTTCCGGACTTTTACTGCTTGGCTCCAAAGTTTGTTCTTTTGATAGGACCATTCTTTTTCCAACACAGCTCTAGCCAAATATTTGAGTTATGTTTTTTCGGCTGTATCCCTTTGATTGTTCATGCTATATTCACATTGGTTGCTTGTGTGATTTAGAGAGAGAAAAAGAGAAGGTTGTAAGACTATCACAATGAACTGGGTCACCCAACTCAAATCTCAAGTGGAGTATGCGTCAATAATTGAAATCTACTCAGCCATTCGGTCCGAGGCTATTAGCCAGATAGCAGTGTTGGGAGGTGTCAAAATCTTTACCATCCGAGTAAGATTTTTAGACTGAAAGAAGCGTAACAAATAATAGCACAGTTAAAGGTTACTTGGCAACAAGGAGAGAGACCTCTGGAGTCAAGGGTCACAGCAGGCACACTCTGAGGAACATGAGGGACGTGGAGATCTTTATACACAAAAGAACCCCACCCTCCCCCACAAGTGATACATTGATAATTGCTGAGCCTTTCAGTTGGCTTACACAGAGCCAAAGGTACCATTCCGATACAATGCGGGGGGGGGGGGGGGGGGGGGGGGGGGGATCAGATGACATCAATGTCTACTGCAGTAATTCTACAGAGGTGAATATACATTAGCAATACAAAGGCCGTGCTAATCGACTGATGTCACTGGCTCTGATGGTACTGTTTAAATAATGGCGTGTGTGTGTCACCATACAAACTGAATTGATCTCGTCAGGAAATTGATTAAACTCAAGACAATGTAATCAATTTACAAGGGGCCATCTGTCTCCTGACTGAATTAATGAGGTACAGAAAGCAATTTAAAATGAGACTCTTTACGACTTTATGTCATGTATCCCATGAAGCTTCAGACAGTCAAGTTTAGGTTTCACAGAGGATAGCTGTTACAATACAACTAGGAGTGGGTGGGGAGGATGAGCCAGACTGGCCAATATTATGACAGAGAGAGAGAAAAAGAGAGAGAGGAAGAGAGTGAAAAAAAGAGGTAAAGACAGAGATCAAGTCAGTTTAAGTAGGGAAAAGAAGTTTGGTTGAATTGGGAAGAGAATGGAGATTAACTGTGTTCGACCACAGATCCAGGTCAGTCATAGAGGGCTGAAATTTCAGGCCCTTCTCAACACTGTTGCCAATGCCAACTCATTTCACCAGAGCGGGAGGAGAGCAGCCACAAGATCCATGACAAAAAGCCAATTGAGATTGTTAAAGAGCACATTGAGAACTTGATTTTCACAGGGACACATGGACTTCACGTGCTGTCTGGCGCAGACCAATTGGTTGGAGCCAGTCATGGGCACCTCAAAAAATTAGCCGGGGCCCAAGAAAGGATGAGCAGGGCATAGCACGACTCACCATTGGGAGACATGTGGCCCAGTGGTAGGCAGAGTGGTCAGTTAGTTCTTGGGCAGTGCAGAGGGTTGACATCCTCCTGTCATTTGAGAGCATATGAGGAGGGAGCAAGCCTGCAAAATGCAAAAGGAACACAACCCTCATATTTTAAACCGCCTGGTAATAAAGTGACACCAGTCTCAAGAAGGTCAGATCCTTTGGCAGAGGAGAGGGACAAGAGGCAGGGAGGACACCTGGAGATGAACAAGAACCAGTGACAGGAGATGTGATTCACCAGGCAGATGGTCACTGGCATCTGTGTCCTTAGTCACAGAAGCTTACATGCCTCACAGCGCTGCTCGCTGTGCCCTACCAGTAGCTGCCAAAATCACTACGACCTTGAACTTCTTCACTTCTATCTGTCTCCAAGGATTAGCAGAGGACCTTGGTGGCATTTCGTAAGTTGTAGCATGCCAGTACATCTCACAGGTTACTTTTGACCTCTTTGCCAGAGCTGAACAATACATTCCAGAGGACCACAAGACCATAAGATGTAGGAGCAGAAGTAGGCCATCCAGTCCGTCGAGTCTGCTCCAACATTCAATGAGATAATGGCTGCTCTGATATAATCCTGAACTCCATTTCCCTGCCTTATCCCCATAACCCTTAATTCCCTTACTGATTAAAAATCTGTCTATCTCATCATTGAACAAACTTAATGACCCAGCTGCCACAGCCCCCTGCAGTAAAGAATTCTATAGATTCACTACTCTCTGAGGAAGGGACGGCAACATTGGCACAGTGGTTCGCACTGCTGCCTCACAGCTCCAGGGTCCAGGGTTAAATTCTGGCCTCGGGCACTGTTTGTGTGGAGTTTGTACTTTCTCCCCGTGTCTGTGTGAGTTTCCTCCGGATGCTCCGGTTTCCTCCCACAGTCCAAAGATGTGGAAGTTAGGTGAACTGGCCAGGCTAAATTGTCCCTTAGTGTCCAAAAGGTTCGGTGGGGTTACGGGGATGGGGTGGAGGCATGGGCTTGAGTAGGGTGCTTTTTCCAAGGGCTGGTGCAGACTTGATGGATTGAATGGCCTCCTTCTGCACTGTGAATTGTATGATTCTATGATTCCATGAAATAAACTCCTCCTCACTCTGTCTTAAATGGGTAACACCTTACTCTTTGATTATGCCGTCTGGTCCCAGACTCTGCCACAGGGGGAAACAATCTCTCAGGATCTACCAAGTCAAGCCCCCTGAGAATCTTATATGTCTCAATAAGGCCACCCCTCATTCTTCTAAACTCCAATGACTACAGGCTCGAACTACTCAACCTCTCCTCATCAGAAAATCCCTCCATACCTGGGATCAACCTAGAGTACCTTGTCTGGACTGCCTTCAATGCCAGTATATCTTTCCTTAGACAAGGGAACCAAAACTGTTCATATTTTCCATGTGCGGTCTAACTATTGCCTTGTATAGTTTTAGCAGGACTTCCCTATTTTTTACTCCATTCCCTTTGAAATATGATTCCAGATAGACACAGCCTCACAGGGACAGAGGGCATTGCTGGACTTCCCCCAGGTGCAGGGCAGCCGCACTTGCACTCATATTGCCATCAAGGCACCCAGTGATGGGTCAGTGAGAGTCATCAATAGGATGACTCCCTCAATGTTCAACTGGTCTGTGACCATAGCCAGAACGTCCCCCATGAATGATCTTGCTTTCCTGGCTGCTGCCATATCTCCTTCATCCTCCGCCTATCCAGACTGCTGGGTGGATTGTTGGAGTCAAAGGAGGTCCATCAAAGAACTGGCTACTCACAGGAAAGCCACACAGGGGCATAAATGTGATACAACTGGAGTCAGGTGCTCTCTGGGGCCACCAGTGACCAGGCTCACAGTGCCAGGAATGGTCGAGTGGTGCCCTACAATGCACACCCGCCAGGGTCTCACTCCACAACATGGCCTCCCTGCATTGAGGTGCGGAACAGGAGCATGGTGAGGCCCTGCAATGGCTCAGATCATTGGAGGAAGAGACTGAGGAAGAGGAGTTGGAGGTGGAGGAGGAGGATGCAGAACACTCAGGTGTCCTGGCTGTACAAGCCGGTGGCTGGCTTGGATGGAGAGCTCGAGCGTCTCATCAAGATTCCATCCATATCAGGGGTCATCTGACTCAGGTACATTTTGGCTGAATCCCTCTGATCTAAGATGAATCCAAGATGTTATGGAACTCAGTCTGAGCAGTCTGTGCTAACTTGGCAATTGAAGATACTGTTTAGAAGAAGCTTGTCCAATGTGCAGCTCAAAGGCCAAACGTGGCCCTCGAAGCCCCTCATTTGTGGTCCCCGGAGTCAGTTTTCAAAATGCTGGTCAAACAAGTAGGTTTAAATGGAAGAATCTACAAGGAGCTGCTTTTCCAATCAGAGGCCATTTCTTTCTCATTTTAGTTGTCCGTACGCTCACTACTGAGCTCAGTAAGCAACAAATGTGCGTGAGGAACAATCTGTGATTGGAGGAGCAACAAATACCCACAGCAGTGAGTTTGGGGCCTGGGAGCAAAGGACTGCGTAAAAGGGTTCAGGAGCCAAGGAACAGGACCTGGGGAGTAAAGGGCTGGGAGCCATGCAGCGGTTCCTGAGGGGTCGAGGGTGGGGAGGGGGTGGGGGGTGTACTTAGTGTAGGGAGCTGAGGTCCAGGGAGCCAAGTACTGTGGCCCCTGGTGCCAATGGCAAGGGAGTGGGGCCTGAACGTTTGGAGTGAGTCGCAGGCGTGCCAGAGTGCTTCAGCATCTGGAGACTGTGAGAGAGAGCGTAACGGGGGGGAGAGAGAGTCTAAGGGGGGGGGGGGGGGGTGAGTGGGAGATAAAATGTGTGAGAGAGAGAGAGTATGAGGAGAGATAGAGAAAGAAGTATGAGGGCGAGACAAGGAGAGTGGGGGGGTGGGGGGAGAGAGACTGTGAGTGACAAGAGAAAGTGTGAGGAGCAGAGAGTGTTTTTCTCTTCATTCATGGGATGTAGAAGTCACTGGCTGGGGAAACATTTATTTGCCATCTCGAATTTCTCCTCAACTGAGTGGCTTGAAGGAATTTAAGAGTCCACGCATTGCGTGGGTCTGGAGTCCCATGTAGGCCAGAAAGCAAATGCAAAACTAAAACATGATCACATGACACACTTCCCTTCGAGTGATGCTGTGCTGCTTTGCCTTAATGGCATGTTACAACAATAACTACAGTGAGAGAGGAAAAACAGGTGGAATTTTCATTTGATTGGAATGATTTCTTCCAAGCAATTCACCCAAAACTGGCAGAAGTAGCACAAAAGATTGCAGAATTTCCCGCGCAAATTCCATTCAGCACAATTCAATTTTCCGCAATCTTTTGCACCAGTTTTAAAAAGATCACATTAGAAGATAGTCCACAAAATAACCACATCTTCAGATTACTACAAAAATGGTTACAGTACTCCCAATATAATTCCAAATGTTTCTGTACAGTTTTTAAAGTCATTTTCAGCTATTTAAAATTGGGTTGCTCATAGGTTGTAGAGTGGACACTGATTACTTTTAGCGCGAAACACATTTTCAGCTGTGCTATCAAACTGCACTAATTATTCTTACATATGTATTAAAGAATTTTTAAAAAATAAAATGTTTTAAAACTCTGACTGATTATGTTTGTTCTTGGCAGGGTCTACATTCGAGATATGTAAGCGTTAGGGCAGGACAGTGGCGCAGTGGCTAGCATTGCTGCCTCATGCGCAGAGGTCCCAGGTTCAATCCCGGCTCTGGATCACTGTCCGTGTGGAGTTTGCATATTCTCCCTGTGTTTGCGTGGGTTTCGCCTCCACAACCTAAAGATGTGCAGGGTAGGTTGATTGGCCACGCTAAATTGCCCCTTAATTAGAAAAAATGAATTGGTTACTCTAAATTTATTGAAACAGAAAAAAAAGAATCCTGGGCGTCATTCTCCGACCCCCCGCCGTTGGCCGCCGTGAATCCCGCCCCTGCCCCCGCTGAAGTCTCCGGTACCGTAGATTGGGCGGGGACGGGAATCGGGCCGCGCCGGTTGGTGGGACCCCCGCTCAATTCTCCGGCCCGGATGGGCCGAAGTCCCGCACAGAAATTGCCTGTCCCGCCAGCGTAAATCAAAGCTGGTATTTACTGGCAGGACCAGGCGGCGTGGGCGGGCTCCGGGGTCCTGGGGGGGGGCGCGGGGCGATCTGACCCCGGGGGGTGCCCCAACGGTGGCCTGGCCCGCGATCGGGGTCCACCGATCCGCGGGCGGGCCTATGCCATGGGGGCACTCTTTCCCTTCCGCCTCCGCCACAGCCTCCACCATGGCGGAGGCGGAAGAGGCTCTCCCCACTGCACATGCGCGGGAAACTGTCGCCGGCCGCTGACGCTCCCGCGCATGCGCCGCATTTCTGCGCCAGCTGGCGGGGCACCAAACACCATTTCCGCCAGCTGGCGGGGTAACAAACGCCATTTCCGCCATTTGGCGGGGCGGAAATCCCTCCGCCGCCGGCCTAGCCCCTCAATGTTGGGGCTCGGCCCCAAAGATGCGGAGCATTCCGCACTTTTGGGCCGGCGCGATGCCCGTCAGATTGGCGCCGTTTTTGGCGCCAGTCGGCGGACATCGAGCCGTTGGGCGAGAATTTCGCCCCTGGGGCGTCATTCTCCGACCCCCCGCCTGGTCGAAGAATGGCCGATGGCCGCCGTGAATCCCGCCCCCGCCCCCGCCGAAGTCTCCGGTACCGGAGATTGGGCAGGGACGGGAATCGGGCCACGCCGGTTGGCGGGATCCCCACTCAATTCTCCGGCCCGGATGGGCTGAAGTCCCGCCCAGAAATTGCCTGTCCCGCCGGCCTAAATCAAAGCTGGTATTTGCCGGCGGGACCAGACGGCGTGGGCGGCTTCGGGGTCCTGGGGGGGGGCGCGTGGCGATCTGACCCCGGGGGTGCCCCCACGGTGGCCTGGCCTGCGATCGGTGTCCACCGATCCGCGGGCGGACCTGTGCCGTGGGGGCACTCTTTCCCTTCCGCCTCCGCCACGGTCTCCACCATGGCGGAGGCGGAAGAGACTTTCCCCACTGCGCATGCGTGGGAAACTGTCGGCGGCCGCTGACGCTCCCGCGCATGCGCCGCATTTCCGCGCCAGCTGGCGGGGCAACAAACGCCATTTCCGCCAGCTGGTGGGGCAACAAACGCCATTTCCGCCAGCTGGCGGGGCGGAAATCCCTCCGGCGTCGGCCTAGCCCCTCAATGTTGGGGCTCGGCCCCCAAAGTTGCGGAGCATTCTTCACCTTTGGGCCGGCACGATGCCCGTCTGATTGGCGCCATTTTTGGCGCCAGTCGGCGGACATCGCGCCGTTGGGGGAGAATTTCGCCTCATTTTCTTATTTGCAAGCGTTTTTGAGTGGAAATTCGAGGGGAAAAAACACTCCTGAAAACTAGTGTAATGTTAGGTAAATTTGCGACCGAATTGCCGACTACAACCCAGCAGAAACTCTACCAAGAAACTTTTACTATTTACGAGGGGATGGAAAATCAATTAATTTTACATTAATTATGTTCATGGGAAAATTCAAAATCTTAGTAGCATTAACTTTTGGTCTTGTGGTTTTTTTTTGATGAAGTCTTACGTTTGCCATAAGTTAAAGATGTTAAATGACAGGAAATAAAATGCTTTCTACTTTTGGCATTCATTATCAAATTGAAACATATGGGTAGATGAACTCATCTAAGGATACGCTGCAGTAGAGTTTACCTTAAACCTGACCTCAGAAACACACTCCCATTGCACCGATTGCAATATTTCATTTCTAAAAACTGCCATCCTCAATTGGAATGTCACTTTTATCCGAAATAATGCTGAATTATGGGGATCATATTTTTATGAATTCATGCCTCTTAAGAATTACTTTACGCCTTCCCGAACATAGTTCACACAGGACATTTTCCGTTGCCAGTAGAGAGAGCGAGAGAGCAGATTTCCATCTCATCGAGTTTGGTTAAACCCAGGTCACAAATATAATAAAGAGGTTTTCCAAACCACTGCACCACCCAATCCCTGGAGTCCTGTCAATTTGATGAATATACCACAGTCGAATTCTCGTATTAACAATGATAGTCCATTTTAGCAATGTCTATTTGAATGATGATTAAAACTGCAGAGGCATTGCCATATTCATTCCCCCACGTGAGATGATAATAGTCATCTGCCAATACTTTAAATTGCTCTTTAGAAATAAATCATTTTGACAGAGAAATAATTTTAAATCAGAGCATGATTTAGGAACCCAAATAGCTTTCATAATCAATCAAGTGGCGCGATATGGATACAGACATCTTTCCATTCAACAAAAATACAATGCTGTGATTGTTACTCCCAAACATTGTTTTGCCCCTCCTTAAAACATTTGATTAAAATGAGTCTGACCTGATCTTACTACTTGCTTCGCCCAGTGAAATAAAAGTTTGACAGTGAAACACTGCTCAATACATAAAGAGGCAATACATAATATCAAGAGAATTTTGTTTCCATAGTCAATTCATTTTTTCTTCAATGCTAAATCATTTTATTAGCATATTCCAACTCTCTCCTGTTTTCCTTGTTAAGTCGTATTTTTCCAGCTGCATGAACAGACGGCTATGGATAATGTCATGATCAATCTGCGTGTCATTTTTCCTCTCAGAAGTCATTCAGTATAGCTTCAAATGGTCGACATTTCTGGAAGAATTCCACACGTAAAATGCTCGCGTGCGGTCGTACTGTGCATGTCAATGTGTGTGAAATGGTATTTTTTATATATAGGTGCTGCTGTGTAACTGAAAATGATTCTTCTACTGTTGAAGAAATGAGAGAAAATGGGTACAGTCTGATGGTACTTAAATGTTATTTTTAAGAAAGGAGGTACCCTGGAACTCCCCTGGCACCTGGGCACTGTCAAGTACCCAAGTGGCACTTTCCAGGGTACCAGGATGCCAGCCTGGCAGTGCCAGGGTGCCCAAGTGCCAGGTTAGCACTGTCAGGGGTCAGACCCAAGCCCGGTTTGGGGGGACGAGGGGACCCGGGGGGGGGGGGGGGGGGGGGGGGGCATGCCTCTTGGAGGCGGGGTGAGAAGGGGTTCCCAGAGGCCTCCCAACATTGTGGGGTCGATAAAGCAGCGGGGGACCTGAAAGCGGGGGAGAGGAGAGATTGCTGATGCTGCTGAGAAATACCCCGCTAAATGCAGCCAACAGCAGACAGCACCCTGTATCTTTAAAAACAAGGCACATCCTCGTTACAATTGACATTATCAAAAAACATAGAACTGTATTTTATGTCAGTGTAAGGTTTGTCCATAGTGGATACCAGTGAGTTGGCACGGAAGGGGTATGAGCATAGGGTGATGAGAATAGGTTGCCATGAGTTGGCACTATGTTTGCATAAGGGCTATAAAGGGGCATGTAGATGAGTGGGAAATGGGGGGTCAAGGGTTGGTATAGGAGCTATAAAGGCCATGGGGATGAGTGGGGAGTTTAGGTTGGCATTGGATATGAGGGCCAAAAGACATGGAGAGGGGCATAGGGTCACGAGTTACATATCTCAGGCAAACTGCCAAAGTTATGCTGTGGTTTCCAATGTAAATGAAGGAAAACCTCAAATGGTTCAGTGCCAGAGCAGTTCGCTCAATGAATGGAGAAAATAAAGAGCGTGGTCATGCACAAGATTCCTCTCCAGGACTGATCTCAAATTCAATTGTTTACTCTGTATTTACTTTCATTCAATTAAACCATCCAATGAAATAGGGATCTCCCTTTTTGGGCTACTGACAATGGGCCTGGCGCCGGGCCGGAGAATCCCCGCAACCGGGCCACGCAGCCCCGACCCGGCACGCGATTCTCCGCGGAGAATCGGCACCATTGGCACCGGCACATTTGGCAGGGTGCGGTCGCAGGCCGCTGTACGCGGCCGGTCCGCCGATTCTCCGGCCTGAATGGGCCAAGCGGTCACTCTAAAAAGGCAGGGTCCTGTCGGCGCCATCCACACCGGCGCCGGCGCCGTCCACACCGTCCACGCAGGGTCGGGGGGGGGGCGGCCTGTGGAGGGGGGAGGGGAGCTCCGACTCCGGGGTGGGGGGGGGGGGGGCCTCCGATGGGACCTGGCCCGCGATCGGGGCCCACCGATCGGCGGGCCAGCCTCTCGCTCCCCGGGCCTATTTTCTTCCGCGCCAGCCCCTGAATTCCCGTGCCACGTTGCGTCGGGGCCGGCACGTTGAGGGAGGCCACCTCGCTTGCCCGGGTTGGCACTGGCGCCACTGCGGATGCGCGGATCCCGCGGCGCACAGTTCATGCCGGGATGGGAGGTTGGAGCAGCGTGAACCGCACAAGCGTCGTGCTGGCCCCCTGTAGGGGCCAGAATCGGTACTCCCAGCAGCCCGTTCTCGCCATCGTGAAACGGCGTGTCCGACGGCATGGACACTCTGCCGCAGAATGGGAGAATCCCGCCCCATAACTTCCGGCTAGCGGAATAGGAAAATCTGCGCACTTACCTGCGCTTGGATTATGTGATGAACCTTCCTTTCCCTTCGGCAGCCTCGGCCCTCCAGTGTGACAGTCTGTGCAGGCTTCAGCGCAGCGCAGGAGGAGTGCAGCCCTGCCCTCTTATGATGCTGCCAGCTTGGGAACGCCCATTGAGGGCAGGCATTTAAACAATAGTTTTAGATAGAAAATAACAGGTAACTTTTTAAACAGGTATTTTAAAAATATGTAGAAGTTGTTAAGTTATTTTTACTTTCTTTTAAACAGGCATTACTATTGCTGATTCTTCTATTTTTAGTTATTTCAAAGTTATTTTTTTATTTTTATGATTGAAGGTGATTCTTTATAAGTGAACATAGGCTTGGTTATTTGTTTTCATTCTGTGAAATAATTTAAATATAAAACAATTTATAACTTTACATGTGGCATTTAAAAAAATGTTTCTATGTTTTAATTTAGATTATAGTCAGAAGATTCTAAAAAAGCCACGGGGATTTTTGCTGTCACTGTTCTTATAACTTCTGATTTTTATTTTATTTGTGTCTATAGAATCACTGCAGTTCAGAAGAATGCCATTCAGCCCATCGAGTCTGCACCCACATTCAAAAGAGCTCCCTACCCAGGCTCACCCTCCCACCCTATCCCTGTAACCCCACCTAAACTATGGACATGAAGGGGCAATTTAGCAAGGCTAATGCAACTAACCTGCACTGCTGCCTCACAGCGCCAGGGACCCAGGTTCAGCTCCAGCCTTGGGTGAATGTGTGGAGTTTGCACGTTCTCCGTGTGTCTGCATGGGCTTCCTCCGGGTGTCCTAAATTTCTCCCACAGTCCAAAGATGTGCAGGTTAGCTAGATTGGCCATGCTAAACTGCCCCTTAGTGTCCAAAGGTTAGTGGTTTTATGGGGATAGGGTGGGGGAGTAGGTCTAGGTAGGGTGCTCTTTCAGTGGGTCAATGGATACTCAATGGGCTGAATGGCCTCCACTGTAGGAATTCTATAGTTCTATTCTGTGGCTCTAGGAAACCCAGGAGGAAACATGGATAATGTGCAAGCACCACACAGTCACCAGGTCCGAACTGAACACGGGTCCCTGGTGTTGTGAGGCAGCAGTGCTAACCAGTGTGCCACCATGTTACCCATTATGTTTCTGCCTTGTTTACTTTAACTATCTTATTTATTTATAATTATCTCATTATTAACTGATGTGTTTTGATGTTTTAGTAAGACATTTGTAGAAGCTTGTAAAGTTCAATGGAAACATTTATTTTTTTAAATTATTTTTAAATATAAAACATTGAAACCAGTTAACTTTTAACTTAATGTTTAACTTTATCAGCTGAAAAATGAAATAAAACTGCCTCAACTTTTACAAATTTCTTGCAATAAAATATATTTTCTCACTTAAACACAACGGTTCTGTTATTTGTAAAGGGGAGGGGAGGGAAGAGGGGTCAAGGGGAGGGAGAGGGGGAGGGAGGGTTTTGACATATCAGTTGTCAATATTACAAGCTCAGTGTCAGAAAGCAGCAGCTGCCAGGCGATCCCGAATGGCTCTTGTAGCCTGGGCTTGCACACCTGCACCAGGAGGTATGCCTGTATCAGGCTTTATAATATCTTTCTCCAACTCGTTCATTTCTGGTGGCAAGACACCTTCTGGGTGAATGCTCAGTGCATGCTGAATGGCAAAGTTGTGCAATGCACGACAAACTATAACAATCTTTGAGACTATGGTCAGACAGGACATCTCCTCAAAGGAGGAAGCACTTCAGAGTTAATGGACCATGAGGTGCTGCAAAAATAAACAAAGCTTAACCCTCCTTTTGAGATAGCCTTCAGCTGTCAATCAAGAGACATGCAAAAGTCTATATGGTGTGAAATTGAACATAAACAACCAAGTACAAAGGGATAAAAAGAGGCACACTGCAACAGTGAAACCACAGAGCCGATTGAAACTTCAAAGGAAGTGAAATACTTCTTCAGGAAACAAGCTTTGAAATGGCTCTGTCCTGTGAGATGATTTTACGCGGCTGCCTCAAGGGGCAGTGATAAGGGGGCTCTGGTAGGGAAGTTCCTCCGCAGGGGCGTCATTCACCAACCCCCCGCCGGGTCGGAGAATCGCTGGGGGCTGCCGTGAATCCCGCCCCCGCCGGTTGCCGAAGTCTCCGGCACCGGATATTCGGCGGGGGCGGGAATCGGGCCGCGCCGGTTGGCCGGCCCCCCCCCGCTCGATTCTCCGGCCCGGATGGGCCGAACTCTCGCCGATAAATTGCCTGTCCCGCCGGTGTGGATTAAACCACCTTTTGAATGGCGGGACAAGGCAGCGTGGGCAGGCTCCGGGGTCCAGGGGGGGGCGCGGGGTGATTTGGCCCCGGGGGGTGCCCCCACGGTGGCCTGGCCCGTGATCGGAGCCCACTGATCCGCGGGCGGGCCTGTGCCGTGGGGGCACTCTTTCCCTTCCGCTTTCGCCACGGTCTCCACCCTGGCAGAGGCGGAAGAGACTCCCTCCACTGTGCATGCGTGGGAAACTGTCAGCGGCCACTGACGCTCCCGCACATGCGCCGCCCGGGGATGTCATTTCCGCGCCAGCTGGCGGGGCAACAAAGGCCGTTTCCGCCAGCTGGCGGGGCAGACATTCCTCCGGCGTCGGCCTAGCCCCTCAATGTTGGGGCTCGGCCCCCAAAGATGCGGAGCATTCCGCACATTTGGGGCGGCGCGATGCCCGTCTGATTGGCGCCGTTTTGGGCGCCAGTCGGCGGACATCGCGCCGTTTCGGGAGAATTTCGCCCCATCATGTGTGCTTCGGGGGGAGAGGCCAATTCCTGCAAGGGGAGACACATGGCTGGGAGGGAGGAGAGTGCCCGCGATACTGCCGTGGTGGTGAGGTGGGAGTGTGCCCCTGACACCTCCTTGGTGGGGGGGTCACCCCGATGCTTGACGGGGTGGTACAGTATCTGTGGGGGTTTGGGGGAACTTATTTTAAATGCAGATCAGGGTGCCCTTTAAAGACAGTGCGCCGCTGTCTGTGGGGCTGACCGTGCCAGCTGTCAAACCCCGCCCTGCCAGAGTGACAGCGTAAACCACGTCCCCAGATTTCTTGTGCACTAAGTGCCAGAAAATCAGGTCTGCAAACCCAGCTGTGTTTCTTCAGAGAAGCAGGCCGGTTTTCAATCAGAACCTGACAATTCTTGGGAAAAATCCGCCCTGTATATCGGGAAATCATTGGCATGTCTCCTATGAATTCCTATTCAAGACCATGCCAAGCATATACATTCAGGAAATATGTCTTTTTACCCGTGCACAATAATTCATTCCAACTTGGGAGCTTGAATAGAATGCTGTATACAATTGATTGTACAAACAATGACGCAAATCATGGTCTCAATCAAAATGGTGGACAACTTCCGATCTTCTGACCATGCAGTTTCCACATGAACAAATGGTGTTGTGAGATTCAACTTCTTCTCCCAGCAGCACTGACAGACTGTCCTTCCAAACCTAGAATGATGGAAAAGAAACAAATATTAGAACACGAGATTCAAGGTGCACCTACAAGTATTGTTTCTTGCAAGCTATACAAACAATGCATACCATACATAGGGAAGGAAGGAGAGACTGCAGAATATAATGTTACAGTTATAGCAATGTGTAGAGAAAAGATCAACTTAATACGAGGTAGGTCCATTCAAAAGTCTGATGGCAGTAGGGAAGAAGCTGTTCTTGAGTCGGTTGGTACTTGACCTCAAACTTTGATGGAAGAAGGTGGAAGAGAGTATGTCCGGGCTGCGTGGGGTCCTTAATTATGCTGGCTGCCTTTCTGAGGCAGCGGGAATTGTAGATAGAGTCAATGGCTGGGAGGCTGGTTTGCATGATGAACTGGGCTACAATCACGACCTTTTGTAGTTTCCTGCAGTCTTGGGCAGAGAAGGCTCCATACCAAGCTGTGAAACAACCAGAAAGAATGCTTTCTATGGTGCATCTGTAGAAGTTGGTGAGGGTCATAGCTGACATGCCAAATTTCCTTAGTCTTCTGGGAAAGTAGAGTTGTTGGTGGGTTTTCTTAATTATAGTGTCAGCATGGGGGGGACCAGTACAGGTTGTTGGTGATCTGGGGCGTCATTCTCCGACCCCCCGCCGGGTCGGAGAATGGCCGTTGGCCGCCGTGAATCCCGCCCCCGCCCCCGCCGAAGTCTCCGAAGGGAGAAAAGTCGGCGGGGCGTTAATGGCGCCGCTGCCGCGGAGAATGTCACGGGTCTGCGCAAGGCAGCCGATTTTCGGCCTGCCGATATTCTCCCTTCCGGATGGGCCAAAGTTCCGTCGACGTGATGACCGTTCACGTCGACGTCAATCAAACCTCCTTTTCATCGGCGTGACCCGGTGCTCCAGGCTCACGCCGACCAGCGAGGAGGTGAGTGACGGCCTGGGGGGTTGGCTCTGGGCAGGAAATGGCGTGGCCGCAGACTGATTGCGTGAGGAGAGGTGTGTCTCGGCTTGTGTGTGTGTGCGGCGGGGGGGGGTGGTTAGAGTAGGCTGGGCTCCGGGGGAGTGCCGGGAGGGGGTCCGTGCCGGGGTGGAGGTTGGGGGTTGGGGGGGGGTCCGTGCCGGGGTGGAGGTTGGGGGGGGGGGGTCCGTGCCGGGGTGGAGGTTGGGAGGGGGGGTCCGTGCCGGGGTGAAGGTTGGGGGGGGGGGTCTGTGCTGGGGTGGAGGTTGGGGGGGGGTCCGTGCTGGGGTGGAGGTTGGGAGGGGGTGTCCGTGCTGGGGTGGAGGTTGTGGGTTGGGGGGGGGTCCGTGCTGGGGCGGAGGTTGGGGAGGGGGTCCGTGCCGGGGTGGAGGTTGGGGGGGGGTCCGTGCCGGGGTGGAGGTTGGGGGGGGTCTGTGCTGGGGTGGAGGTTGGGGGGGGGTCCGTGCTGGGGTGGAGGTTGGGAGGGGGGGTCCGTGCTGGGGTGGAGGTTGGGGAGGGGGTCCGTGCCGGGGTGGAGGTTGGGGGGGGGGGTCCGTGCTAGGGTGGAGGTTGGGAGGGGGGGTCCGTGCTGGGGTGGAGGTTGGGGGTTGGGGGGGGGTCCGTGCTGGGGTGGAGGTTGGGGATGGGGTCCGTGCCGGGGTGGAGGTTGGGGGGGGGTCCATGCTGCGGTGGAGATTGGGGGTTGGGGAGGGGGTCTGTGCCGGGGTGGAGGTTGGGGGGGGGGTCCGTGCTGGGTTGGAGGTTGGGGAGGGGGTCCGTGCCGGGGTGGAGGTTGGGGGTTGGGGAGGGGGTCCGTGCCGGGGTGGGTGATGGGAGGGCAAATGAGTTGGTCCACCTGGCCAGGTGCCAGCCTCCAACAGTTGGACCCATGCGGTCCATGCCACCTGGCTGGGGGGAGGAGGGGATATGGGCAATGATGACATGTCGTCGTTCCCCTCCCCCCCATCAGGCCGTAATGTTTTCAGACCATCCAGCGATGTTGGCCGCCGTGGTGGCAGCCGCTCATGTCTATGTTGCCCTGGATGAGGAGGAGGAGGAGCGTGCCAGAGAGGCGGCGCAGGCTGCCGCAGAGGGGCAGGCGGCAGCCGCCCAGGCTGGAGGGACACCTGACCGACAGGACGAGGAGGGGGAGGAGGACGTCGCGGCCCCATGGCAACGGAGGCACCCGAGGGCGCCCCGTGTGTACCGGCCCCGGCAGTCATACCAGGACCTCACGGACCGGGAATGCAGGAGGAGACTCCGGATGAGCCGGGAAACCGTGGCACACATCTGCCACCTGCTGGCACACCTGTCACCGCGTGGCACTGGCGGGGGACACCCTCTCCCCGTGTCCGTCAAGGTTACGGTGGCCCTGAACTTTTATGCAACGGGGTCATTCCAGGCACCGAGTGGGGACCTGTCCGGCATATCGCAGACATCGGTGCATCGGTGCATCCGGGCAGTGACAGATGCCCTTTATGCCATGGCGCACCGCTACATCCGCTTCCCCGTGGACCGGGCAAGCCAAAATGCCCGGGCCGTGGGCTTCTATGCCGTTGCCGGGTTCCCCATGGTCCAGGGCGCGATCGATGGGATGCACGTCGCCGTGCGGCCACCTGCAGAGAACAGGGCCGTGTTCACTAATAGGAAGGGGACCTATTCAATGAACGTACAGGTGGTCTGCGACCACCGCATGATGATCCTGCACGTCTGCGCCCGTCACCCAGGCAGTGTACACGACTCATTCGTGTTGTCGCGGTCATCCATCCCCGGCATGTACGAGGGACGCCATCCCCGGCTGAGGGGCTGGTTGCTGGGCGACAGGGGCTACCCATTGCGATCGTGGCTGATGACGCCTATACGGAGGCCACGCAATGAGGCGGAGAACCGCTACAATGATGCCCATGTAGCGACAAGGGGAGTGATCGAGAGGTGCTTTGGCGTGCTGAAGATGCGTTTCAGGTGCCTGGACCTCTCTGGGGGCGCCCTCCAGTATCGGTCAGATAGGGTCGGCCGCATCATTGTGGTGTGCTGCGTCCTGCACAACATAGCCCAGCAGAGGGGCGATGTGCCGCAGGCAGAGGAGGGCGGAGTGGAGGAGCAGCAGGAAGAGGCCCAGTCCTCCCCAGATGAGGGGGATGGGGGCAATGGTCAGGGCAGACGGGGTAGACACAGGCGGGTGGCTGTCCACCGTTACCGGCTGGCCCAGCGGGCACGGGACAGACTGATAGACGCCCGCTTCACTGACTAGATGGGCGTGGGAATCGGGTAGTGTGGCCACAGACCGCACACCATGACAACAGCCGACCACCCACACACCCCACCCATCCACCCACCCAGCACCCTCACCCCCCTCCTCAACCCCACACACCCCACCCGCATGCACACCACCCCCCCACCCCCAATTGCCGATCCACCGGCGGCACAACGGGCCGGGCTCACCCAGTTGCGGGTGGACGCGTGTCTATCGCAGGCCATGGAGGATGATGACAACCCGCCTCCGATGAGCTCCTGGCTCTACATCGTTGGACTATGTCTGACCCATGGCCACAGTACCACCATCCACCCGGACCATCCCTGCATGCGGCTGTGACACTGCAGCGCACGGTCCCGTCCTCTGCCCGGGGGATGTTGATGGCGGCCCAGGGGGAAGGGGGCAGACTCACCTGGGGCTGAGGTAAGACCACCCGTCACACACACACTTGCGCTCAACGTACATGACACGCCCGCACACTTTGGACAGAGCACAAAGGCAGCTTCGGTAGGTGTAACATTGACTTTAATAACCAAAGGAGTTCATGCACGTGCCCTAGCCCCTAAAACTCATCTGTGCCCTGCACCCGTGCCAACTTATTCAGTGTCTAATTGTTTGGCCTTACGGGCCCTTTGACTACGTCTACGTGGTTCCCCAGACGGTACAGCAGAACTGGAGGTGGACTCCTGTGATTCCTGCCCTCTGACACTGGATCCCTTTGGCGGCCGTTTCCTGGGGCGTCCTGGCCTAGATGGGCCAGGCTGTGGCCCGGGCGACTGGGATGGCGAGCTGCCAGCCTGTCCTGCCCGTTGCCCACCCGATGCACCTGGGACGGAAGGGGGGGAGTCCGAGGTGTCGCGGTGTACCGGGACCTCCCCTACAGAGGGAGCCGGGACGGACCACACCACCTCCTCCTCCCTCGGGGTGCCCGATGGCCCCCAGGCCTCTACATGGGTGGGGGATGCGAACGGACTGGCCATCCGACGCGCCCCCGACATCTGGCGCTGCCAGTCCTGGAGGCCCGTGCTGGTATCGACAGGGGTCTGCAGGTTTGCAGCCATGGAGCCCAGGGGGTTGTCGAACCCTGTCTGCGACAGTGCGACGCCAGCTCGCACATGGCCACTGGCGCTGATGCCCTCAGCGATGGCCTGCTGAGACTGGGCCATGGCCTGCAGAGACTGGGCCATGGCCTGCAGAGACTGGGCTATGGCCTGCTGAGACTGGGCCATGGCCTGCTGAGACTGGGCCATGGCCTGCTGAGACTGGGCTATGGCGTTGAGCGCCTCTGCCATCTGGCGCTGGCACTGGCTCATGGCCTCCTGTGAGAGGGCAGCCATTTCCTGGGCCACAGACGCCGCCTGCACGGAAGGCCCCAGGCCTTGCAAACCGTCCCCCATGTCTGACACCATCGCACCCATTGCCTCCACCGCGGACGCCACCCGTGCGGTGTCAGCCTGGGTGGCACGCATGACCGGGACCACTCCCAGCTCCTGGCCGCGGGTGGACTCCTCCACCTGCGACCGCAGCCGCCGCAAGCCACCCGTCACCCTATTCGCTCGTCTCCGTGTCGGTGGTTGCATCGGATCTATGTGTGGGTGTGGTAACTGCAGGAACCCGGGATCCATCTGGGCGGCAGATGTTCGCTTGGCCTGGGCTGCCCTCCGACCGCCCGGTCCCTCTGCTGCTCCTACCTCCACCTGCTGTACCGGGACGGCTGTGTTGTGCGCACCAGTGAGTGTACCAGACGCCTCATCACTGATGTGCCCAACCGTGGTGAGTGTTTCTGCGATGGTGGAGGGTGTTGGTGACAGCAGTGGCGTTGTGTCGTGCTCTTCGTCCCACTCTGAGTCCATGGCACTTTGGGGTGGGGGTTCGTCTCCACCCATCCACTCTGAGTCACTGTCCGGTATTTCGTCTTCCCGGGTAGGGGTGTCCTGGGTAGTGCTGTCCCGGGTAGTGCTGTTCCGGGTAGTGCTGTCCCGGGTAGTGCTGTCCCGGGTAGGGGTGTCCTGGGTAGTGGTGTCCCGGGTAGGGGTGTCCTGGATAGTGGTGTCCTGGGTAGTGGTGTCCTGGCTCGGATGTGACGGGGGCCTGTGGCTGCCCCCCCTCATCGCTGGGTCGTCTCCCTGTTGCTCCAGGTCTCTCCGTCTCCCGTGGTGTGCGAGGGGGCATCCTGCGGGCGTCGCATGCTGGAGGGTCCGGGTCTCTCCGTCTCCCGTGGTGTGCGAGGGGCATCCTGCGGGCGTCGCATGCTGGAGGGTCCGGGTCTCTCCGTCTCCCGTGGTCTCCGAGGGGCATCCTGCGGGCGTCGCATGCTGGAGGGTGCGGGTCTCTCCGTCTCCTGTGGTCTCCAAGGGGCATCCTGCGGGCGTCGCATGCTGGAGGGTGCGGGTCTCTCCGTCTCCTGTGGTCTCCGAGGGGCATCCTGCGGGCGTCGCATGCTGGAGGGTGCGGGTCTCTCCGTCTCCTGTGGTCTCCGAGGGGCATCCTGCGGGCGGTGTGCATCTGCGGGGATGGGTGCCTGGACGTTTGGTCCTGCGATACACAATGAAGCATGCATGGTTAGACATCAGGCAGTGATCAGGTGATACGGGGGAGGGGGATATAGGGGAGGGGGGATATGGGGACGGGCTGTTGGTGGCTCACTTTCTCATGGGGCCCCGACCTCTGCATCAGCAACCTCCCGGTCCTCAGGTCCGCCAGCCAGTTCCAGGGCCCTTTCCTCGTTTACGGTCAGTGGCCTCTCATCAGCGGGCCCTCCTCCAGTCCTCACATGCTCCCTATTGTTGTGTGCGCGCTTCTCCTGTGGGGGGGGGGGTGGTGGCAGGGGTAAAAGGCAACAGTGTTAGGCAGGTATATGAATGCACGCCATCGGTTGCGCGTGCATTGCAGAGGTTAAGGTTAGGGCTGGATTCACTTGGAGATATGGGGGAGGGGGGATATGGGGGATATGGGGGAGGGGGGATATGGGGGAGGGGGGATATGGGGGAGGGGGGATATGGGGGATATGGGGGAGGGGGGATATGGGAAAGGGGGGATATGGGGGATATGGGGAGGGGGGATATGGGGGAGGGGGGATATGGGGAGGGGGGATATGGGGGAGGGGGATATGGGGGAGGGGGGATATGGGGGATATGGGGAGGGGGGATATGGGGGAGGGGGGATATGGGGGATATGGGGGAGGGGGGGATATGGGGAGGTGGGATATGGGGGAGGGGGGATATGGGGGAGGGGGATATGGGGAGGGGGGGATATGGGGGATATGGGGGAGGGGGATATGGGGAGGGGGGATATGGGGGAGGGGGGATATGGGGGAGGGGGGATATGGGGGATATGGGGGAGGGGGGATATGGGGGATATGGGGGAGGGGGGATATGGGGGATATGGGGGATATGGGGGAGGGGGTATATGGGGGAGGGGGGATATGGGGGATATGGGGGAGGGGGGATATGGGGGAGGGGGGATATGGGGGATATGGGGGAGGGGGGATATGGGGAGGGGGGATATGGGGATATGGGGGAGGGGGGATATGGGAGAGGGGGGATATGGGGGATATGGGGGAGGGGGGATATGGGGGAGGGGGGATATGGGGGATATGGGGAGGGGGGATATGGGGGATATGGGGAGGGGGGATATGGGGAGGGGGGATATGGGGGAGGGGGGATATTGGGGAGGGGGGATATGGGGGAGGGGGGATATGGGGGATATGGGGGAGGGGGGATATGGGGGAGGGGGGATATGGGGGATATGGGGGAGGGGGGATATGGGGGAGGGGGGATATGGGGGATATGGGGGATATGGGGGAGGGGGGATATGGGGGATATGGGGGAGGGGGGATATGGGGGAGGGGGGATATGGGGGATATGGGGGAGGGGGATATGGGGGAGGGGGGGATATGGGGGATATGGGGGAGGGGGGATATGGGGGAGGGGGGATATGGGGGATATGGGGGAGGGGGGATATGGGGGAGGGGGGATATGGGGGATATGGGGGGGGATCTGGGGGAGGGGGGATATGGGGGAGGGGGGATATGGGGAGGGGGGGATATGGGGGAGGGGGGATATGGGGGATATGGGGAAGGGGGGATATGGGGGATATGGGGAGGGGGGGATATGGGGGATATGGGGGAGGCTCACCCTGCCTGCTCTGACGAGGTCGTTCACCTTCTTGTGGCACTGGGTGCCTGTCCGTGGTGTTAGGGCCACAGCGGTGACGGCCTCTGCCACCTCCCTCCACAGACGCCGGCTGTGGCGTGGGGCAACTCTGCGGCCGTGCCCGGGATACAGGGCGTCCCTCCTCTGCTCCACCGCGTCCAGGAGCGCCTCCACATCGCGTGACTCGAACCTCGGGGCTGAGCGACGGCCAGCCATCAAGTCGGGTGTTGCGGTCGGCTGTTCCGGTCGGGTGGGGGGGAGCTGCGCGGCCTTATGAGCCGTCACGCCGTGCAGCGCGTATGACGCTGCACGGCGTGAACCACTGCGCAAGCGCGGATCCCGTTACGTCGCTGCTAGCCCATTTCGGGCCGCAGACTATCGGCCCATTTTTATGACGTGACGCAAGTGGGATTTGCGCCGTTTTTTGCGCCGATCGGCGGACTTTCCGCCGATAATGGAGAATTTCGCCCCTGGACACCTAAAAACTTGAAGCTCTCGACCCTTTCTACTTCGTTCCCATTGATGTAGACAGGGGCATGTACTCCACTGTGCTTCCTGAAGTCCATGACAATCTCCTTCGTTTTGTTGACATTGAGGGAGAGATTATTGTCATCGCACCAGTTCACCACATTCTCTATCTCATTCCTGTACTCTGTCTCGTCATTGTTTGAAATCCGACCCACTACGGTGGTGTCATCAGCAAATTTGAAAATCGAGTTGGAGGGGAATTTGGCCACACGGTCATAGGTGTGTAAGGAGTATAGTAGGGGGCTGAGGACACAGCCTTGTGGGGCACTGATGTTGAGGATGATCGTGGAGGACGTGTTATTGCCTATCTTTACTGATTGTGGCCTGTGGGTTAGAAAGTTCAGGATCCAGTCGCAGAGGGAGGAGCCGAAGCCAAGGCCATGGAGTTTAGAGATGAGTTTCGTAGGAATGATGGTGCTGAAGGCTGAGCTGTAGTCGATAAATAGAAGTCTGACATAGATATTTGATGATATTTGATGAGCTGGTCCTCGCCTTCAAATCAAGCTGCTTATGCGGAAAGCAAATTGTGGGAAGTCCCCTAACTATCTTTCTGCTCTTTGGCACATGCAGATTCACTTCTTTCTACGAACATCGGAACATTGCCAACCCTATGCAGCATCGCAGGAATTAAAGAGTGACACACCTATAAAACAGAGAGAAAACATTGTCTGTTTCATCAAGTTCCTGATATTCTTTCACTCATATGAAAGATTGTCACAACAACTCACATACACTTGGAGCTCTCCTGCGCCACAGATCTTTAATACTCATGAAAGAAATGCCATAACTCACTGTCCCCAAAGCTGATGTGGGGGGATTTATTATTGATAGCACTGGGATTTCTAACTGAAGAACTAACTTCCCTAGAATTATGAAGATGATGTGGTTTGCTGTCACTGTTTGATCCATGGGCCTGGATAGCGACGCCACAGCCCTTGAATGAATTTTTTTTAAGTGTACTTATGAAATCAATTGTACAGATGTTCTTCTAAATTTAAATATTTAAAGGAATGGCAGCATTTGCTTTTGTGCTTACCAGATTAGCAAACAAAGGGCGACACAGTGGCGCAGGGCTTAGCACTGCCGCCTCACGGCGCCGAGGACCCGTGTTCAATCCCGGCCACAGATCATTTTCCGTGTGGAGTTTTCATATTCTCCCCGTGTCTGCGTGGTCTCACCCCCACAACCCAAAGATATGCAGGGTAGATGAATTGACCATGCTTAATTGGGGGAAAAAATTTAAAAAGCAAACAAAATGAGTTTGAAGAAGTGAAGCATTAATTTCTTTTAATTTTTAAAACTTTTTTTTTAAATTTAGAGTGCCCTATTAATTTTTTCCAATTAAGGGGCAATTTAGCATGGCCAATCCACCTACCCTGCACATAATAGGTTGTGGGGGCGAAACCCATGCAAACACGGGGAGGATGTGCAAACTCCACACGGACAGTGACCCAGAGCCGGGATCGAACCTGGGACCTCGGCGCCGTGAGACAGCAGTACTAACCACTGCGCCATCAAGTTCAGTATTAATTAATACTCCTACTTGAGCAGGGCCAGTGTAGACAGTTGCAGAAATATTACATTAGTGCAACATGGGGTACGATTCCAAAGTTGGGGCTGATGTACGTTGTTAAGGATGCTGGAACTTTACACTGCATCCAGCTGACTTGTTTGATGCTGCTGTTGGATTCCTGAAATGGGAAGAGTCTCATCACTCAGGTCACTCACCTTGATGAGCAAAGAAAGAATCCAGATGGTTAAGCAATGTCAGGGGGGTTGATATTCCAATGGGAGGTTTAAAACGCAAAAGTTTATTTGAAGCTGAAGGGAAATGAGATAGAAGCATGAAGAAAATGGCGAACACATTGAATTGTACCCAGCTGACCGTAGTAGTGAACGTTACGGTGTCAGAAGAATCCTTCCCAAAATGGGAGTTGACTTGCATTGCCAAGTATAAAATGTGAACTACCGATGCTGGCATGCGTGGTCACCATTTTGAATTTTGAATAAAACATACCACCAGTAATTTAAATTAAATCAATGTGACATGTTAATTAGTTTTGACAACAAGAAAAAAACCATTTCTTAAACATGGAAAGTTGGATACTCCCCCCTCCCTTAGCTTAACAAATACACTCAGATTTAATGATTAACATGGATTACAAAGTATATTTTAAGATACAATGGACAATTATACCCGATAGTGAATGATCACCACATTTTATCCATTATAGTTCCTTTAATGGAATTAACATCAGAATGACAAACCAAAGTTTTCAAAAAATCATTCTTTCACTTTCTGTGAGTTTAAACTCACTTTATACAGTAAAGTACCCTATTAATGGAATTAACAGTCTCATGCCAAACCAAAGTTTAAAAAAAATAAAAAATATATATTCTTTTCATTTTATTTGCATTTTAAACATATTTATAAACACTCAACACTAATAATATAAAATATTAATCTACCAAAAAAATGCCTCCCGGTGTCTCCTGCCTCTGCTAGACTGAAAGATTTCTGTGTAAGTGAAAAGGTGTAAAAGCTCACCAACTATTGGTCCAAGTTGGTGCTGTGTCTGGATTTTTCATTCAGCTGCTCCTGCGCAGCACAGGGCTTCAAGCTGTCAAAAAGAAACGCCGGGAGTTTAAACACCGCACGCTTCCAGCATGCATGTCTGAACGCCCGCACTTCCGGTCATCATGCTTCACATGTGCATCGTGCCAGTGACTTAAGTCGTGCATCATGCAGGAAGTTACGGGTTAATGCATGTTGTGATGATTCCCATAGAGAACAATAATTCAAAAACAAAATTTCAACTTCCAGTTGTTGGCTGAAAGGAAAGCTTTTACTGTAATAAGCAGACCAACCGCACTATTGACTAAACACTATTTTTGTCGACAAGTTAGATTTTAAACTACAGAACTGAACTTATCCCTTTTACTTGTAACCCAAACAGAAAACCCACTTCACACAGTCCCATGTGAAGTTCCCAAACTTAAGCAGTCATTTGGTTTTCCTGGGAACTAGTCTAAAGTGATTCGGAGCAAGGGTTTACTTCTGTTCTTTCCCTTTCCCAACCTGGAAACCTTTAACCCTAGAACAACCTTTCACCATGAGGGTTTTTCCTGATGGTTCCCTCTCTAACATAAGCTAGACAAATCTTCCAGCCTTATTTCAAATACTCCCAAATTTGATCTTTTCAATTCAAGGTAGAGCTCCCACCCACATTCCTGTACAGTGAATTATAACCACCTCTGGCCTCTAGCTGCCCCCTCTCTCCACAATAAAGTGTAGAAATTCCTGCCGAGCTTGTGGGATTAGAATTCCATCCATCACACCCATTGCTACATTTAAGTCCTGACTTTTATTTTGGCTTGACTAAAGGGGCACCATCAGTGATCGGGACATGAATATAAAATTTGCCTTATTAGGCATTGTGTGCCTATATTTGCTGTAGGGCAGATTATTTCAATATTTAAAATAATTTTTTTTAAAGGAAACCATGAACATGCATTATAAACCAGGTCATTGTGCTCTACAGCTGAAATGACATGAAAGTCACTTTATCAGGAAGACGATCCCTTTTTAAGGATCAAACTCTAATATAACATGTCACATAAAGTGAGACACAACAGCATGCCCCATGGTCATTGAGAAAGGACAGGGTGGACCCAGCTCACAAAAGATCAAAGCAAAAACGAGACTGTCGCATGGACACCTTCCAAATTTCCATTTTATAATAATAGCAAACATTTTCCCACATTCTTTTGCCATTTGATGTTCTGCTTTAATCTGGTAGCAAAATAAAATTTTCAACTGTTGTATCAATCATGCATCTCAAGAATGCTGTTATTGGGAGCCTTCCACCAGATGTCAAATGTAGGAGTAGTAACTTGTGGATTTTACGAGTGGTCACTTAATTTCTGCCATAATGGCACCAGCTTTCCTCATGTACTGTGTCCATAGTATTTACATTCTCTACACCGGTCTCTTCAAGGTGGTGCCAAAGTGTCTTGCATTGGTTGCAATTACAATTGTACATATGTTTTATCTGTGCTAATGGTTTATATTTTTATATGATGTAAAGTCCTCATCTATTTACTGTAAGTAAGCTTTTATGTCTATTTGATAAGCTACAAGGTATGCAGAAAATGTCTACTATTAAAGTTTTAAAGAGACGTTTGTTATTGCCCATCATCAGGAGTCATCATCAATTTTGGTCCAGCACCATGATCCCGCACAGTAACCTTTCTCCTTAACTCTCAAAGAGATTGAATGCAGGAGATAATAAATAAGAGCAGGACTATGAGCAGAAAATATTAACAGTTAGCAGAAACTAACCTATTCAGTGATCCACGTCGAGCGCGGAGAATCGGCGGGGGTGCCGCATTGAGCGGCCCCCGACCGCCGCCACGCCGACCGCGCCAGCTCCATTGGCGCCGATTCTCCAGTCGCCAGAGAATCGGTGGACTGGCGTCGGAGCGGCGTCACGTGATTCGTGCCCCCCCCCCCCCCCCCGGCGATTCTCCGACCCGGCGTGGGGTCGGAGAATCCCGCCCCATATTCCCATGTGGCTATCTGTGCCTGCATCTCTCCAACCTCATTTAACTCACTTTGTGTGTTTGCATACATGCACTCTAAACCTAATTTTGAACTTATTGCATCCTCGTCTTAGTCTGGCTCCGCTTAACACCTTTTTATTTCATACTCTAAGAGCTTTCAGCCCCCCTCAATCCTTCATGCACCTTGCTCCTCGTTATAATGCTAGATTTTGGTGCCCACCCACCTGCCAGTTCAGTTAAATCACTCCCCAACAGCAAATGCAAACCCCTCATTGTGTACAACCTGTCCAGCCTGATACAGGTCTTACCACCTCCAAAACTGATCAAAATTCCAGGAATCAAAAACCCTCCCTCCTGCACCATCTCCCAGTCAAACATTAATCCACTCGAGCCCCTTAATTCCGTATTCACGACCGAAGATTGTTGGGAGTAATCCAGAGATTACTACCTTTGAGATCCTGCTTGCTAATCTCTTCATTAGCTCTCTAAAATCTGGCTGCAGTATCTCATTCCTCTTTCTATCTAGGTTATTGGTATCAAACCACAACATTTGGCTGTTCACCCCCCCCCCCTGCCACACCAGAGTGCTGTGCAACCACTCATTGACATTCTTCACCTTGGCACCAGGAGGCAACATACCATCCTAGATTCAGAACTGTGGCCAAAGAAACATCTGTCTGTTTCACTCACAATATTATCTCCAATCTCTATTGCTGCCTCGATCCTCCTATTGCCCGCCATTCCCCCCCCCCCCCCCCCCCCCCGTCTCACCACACCCCGCAACACCACCCCTCACTGTCCAGTTGAGTCAGCAATGGTGCCATGGATTCTTTGGTTCAGAAGAAGGGTTGTATTAGATTTGCAACATTAACTCTTTTTCTCCCTCCACAGATGCTGCAGAACTACTGAGTTTTTCTGACACTTCATGGGCGAAATTCTCCGGAAACGGCGCGATGTCCGCCGACTGGCGCCCAAAATGGCGCAAATCAGACGGGCATCGCGCCGCTCCAAAGGTGCGGAATGCTCCGCATCTTTGGGTGCTGAGCCCCAACATTAAGGGGCTAGGTCGGCGCTGGACGAATTTCCGCCCCGCCAGCTGGCGGAAAAGGCCTTTGGTGCCCCGCCAGCTGGCGCGGAAATTACATCTCCGGGCGGCGCATGCGCGGGAGCGTCAGCGGCCGCTGACAGCTTCCCACGCATGCGCAGTGGAGGGAGTCTCTTCTGCCTCCGCCATGGTGGAGACCGTGGCGGAGGCGGAAGGCAAAGAGTGCCCCCATGGCACAGGCCCGCCTGCGGATCGGTGGGCCCCGATCGCGGGCCAGGCCACCGTGGGGGCACCCCCCGGGGCCAGATCGCCCCGCGCCCCCCCCAGGACCCCGGAGCTCTCCCGCGCTGCCTTGTCCCGCCGGTAAGGTAGGTGGTTTAATTTACGCCGGCGGGACAGGCATTTTAGCGGTGGGACTTCGGCCCATCCGGGCCGGAGAATCGCGCGGGGGGCCCGCCAACCGGCGCGGCGCGATTCCCGCCCCCGCCGAATCTCCGGTGCCGGAGACTTCGGCAACCGGCAGGGGCGGGATTCACGCCAGCCCCCGGCGATTCTCCAACCCGGCGGGGGGTTGGAGAATCTCGCCCCCTGTTTTTATTATGGCACCATTAACTTGGCTTTGCCCACACTCCACAGGAGAACCAGTACTCGTTTCAGTATAACCACTGGTAGGATAGTGGGATGCACTCAGACTCCTGCACTACCTTCCTGGTCCTTCATGACTGTCTGGTGATCAGCCATTCCCTCGCTGCTTGCAGTCTCTTCAGCTGAGAGGTGACCACATCCAGAAACATGCTATCAATGTAGCTTTCAGCCTCGTGGATGAACTGCTGTGACACCAGCTTCTGCTCAAACTCCAAAACTCAGAGCAATAGCTGACAAAACGTTCTGCACATGTAGTTGTCCTGGGCACAAAAAGCACCCTAGAATTCCCACATGGTGCAGGATGCACATTCAAGGGGCTGAAGCCCCCTACCATGTCTCTATTTATTTAACTAAACTTCAGCATAAATAAACTGAAGACTTAATAAAGAATAATATTTCCTTAACCTCACCAGTTACTCACCAGTTAGTACCTTCCCTTCTGCCTTTCTGCCGACATTGCTCCAATTCATATTAGACCTCACTCCACGGTGCTAGCACTCACTCTGCTCTCCTGTTCTGTGTCACTAAACTCCTTCATGCCCACACTACTCACTTCTGGGCTCTTCAAACTTATTAAAGAAGTGAATTACTTTGCTGTCCTGATTTACTCATCCTCAGAGTCCCACCTTTATTCTCTCCGTGATCAACATTGACGTGACTCCTTTAGAATTCTGAGAATGTGTATTGTCATAGACATCTCCATCCTTGGTGTTCCATGTTGACTGGGGGTTCTCCTTCACTGCCATTCCTTTTTAAACTGCCTGGTACATCCCCCCCCCCAAGCTGTCTTAAATCCGAAATGTGTGGCTAATTGAAACAAAGAAAATTGCCAATTATTTCTTGGATTAATATTCACCAATACTGAAATTTGAGGTTGTAGAAGCAGATACATTAATGGCGTTCAAAAGACATCTTGACAAATACATGGATAGGATGGGTATAAGGGATACGGCACAAGGAAGTGCTGCGGTTTTTGGCCAAGGTTAATATCATGACCGGTACAGGCTTGGAGGGCTGAAGGGCCTGTTCCTGCTGTTCTTTGTTCTTGTGCTGATGTTTAGCTATGTTGAATTGGACGTCTTAACTCAACTCAACCCAAAATGAAAGAAGACCAGACAATCTTATTCTGATACTGGATGATAGAAGGTAGAAGGATGCTGAATGATAGAAGATAGAATTAGGAAGCAAAGTACAATTTGTTCTCAGTTTTGTAAGGTAACAATGTGAAAGCTAATTAGTAAACCAATCGCAATTTTCAATCACCAACTCCTCAAGGTCTAAATTAAAAATGCAAAGAGCAGCTAAAACTGCGGATGGCTGTTCACACGCGCAACACATTCACTCAAAATAAGAATAAGCATTTTGGCAAAAGTAAGCAGACATTTGTGGACTAAAGATGTGCTAAAAATAATGTACAACTGTGTCTGCTGTTTAACTTTGAGGTTGAAATGACCATCCATCTGCCACAGCTAATTTTACGGTTTATTTAATCTGTTGCCAGTTATTCTCAATAACAGACGTCAATTATTGACGATGTCCATTTCGGCACCTGGTTTACATTTTGTAATGCGTGTCAGAGTGACGGAGGGCCCAGGGTTACTTTCACACAAATTATGTCGTTAGAATGTAATAAAGTCATTGAGCTCAATATAATTTAATTCATACCAGTGTAATCACATCAAAGGTAGCACCAGGAATTGAAATGTCCTCATACTTTTCATCCGTGATGCAAATCAAGTAATTTTAAATTGATGCTTCTTGCACACCTAATTCTACAGTACTGTATAATTTTCATTAAATCACTAGAATGGAATGTATGGGGGCACCACTGGTACCTTAAGGGACGATTCTCTCTGAATCATTTGCACTTGAAGGTACCAAAAGAACGATGAGAAAAATGTATTAATTCCCCTCATGCTCATAATAGGCTGCTCTTACAGGATTCATTTCCAATCTAAAAATGGGCCTAGCTCCCGCTGTAGCTTCTTTTTACAACCTCACACTGTCACCTCCTGAGGCCACCAAAGTTATATGTTTCATCTCTTGCCTTCATCATCTACATGTTGTTCTTCTGCGTACAGTGGCAATTGTCAACATAGATATTTGGCGGGGAGTGGGGTGCGCGGACAAGGTGGTTTCCTGAGGCGTGCTCCCCAGACACTGAATGCAGTTTGAAGCATTTTGAGCTGGAATGTATTACATTTTTCAGTCAGAATTGGAGAACTTGATACTGCAGAATACCCCAAGTTCTGCACTATGGATTAGCCAACGGAGAACGTTTTCTTGCAAAGAAGCAAATCGGATCCAAAGACATCGGAGGACTGATTTTTAGTGCAGCACAAGCAAGTGCAGGGCACGGAATGCTGCTGCGGATGGGTTGCAGGGCAGCTGAGACCTTTCCACTTACTCCTTCTGCTTCTAAAGGTGGTAAGTTCAGGAAATGTGTAGGTCAATCTAGAAGATGAACAAAATTGAGGGCTATGGCGAGAGAGCGGGTAAATGGAGTTGAAATCAGCCATGATTGAATGGTGGAGTGGACTCGATGGGCCGAATGGCCCTACTTCTGCTCCTATGTCTTATGGTCTTAAAACACTGAAAAAGGCAGACAGAACTCCACAAACCTGATTATCAAAGCAGCGAGGACTGTAAGGCTTGAAGCACGTGAAAACAAGAAATTGAGATACATTTAATGCATCTTTAATTGTACTGGAGGGAAGTTATGTTCATTTAAAGCACTTTTTCCTCTTAATTGATTTTTAAAATATAACAAGAGAAAAGAAAAGCAATGTTAGATTTGCAACAGATTAAGCAGACCAGCACTATCCACACAGACCAAAAATATCTTCAAAATCGTTTGACCGAATTGACCTCTCCCAATCCAACTCACTGAGAACTGGCATTACTAGATCAACTGCTCTCTATGCACCATGTAAACCGCTAAGAACTGGCAGGCAGGGAACTGGCTTTGGCAGATTATCTGCTCAATATACACCCTTCCAAAGTGTCTTTTCCTATTTACTTCAGGAGGTAATTCGGGTGAGGTGTATCCCAACAACCAAGCTGCTACCACCAGTGCTCCAGCCAACAATGAAAGTTGAAACTTGCCCCATTCTTTCTTGCTTCAATACTCCCAATTCATACTTGCGCTCCTTGCCTGCTCCTCCTCAATTCCTTCTGCCATTCTCTTGCTGCCCCCTCCCCAATGAACCTTGCTTCAAAATTGTCCATTTTGGTCTCTGCCTCAGCTCTTCCGCCACTGAAAACCTTATGCATACTTTGTTAGCTCTAGAATTAATGGGTCTACGATGGATTCCTGTTCTGCAAAGTTACATTTAACCACCTTGTTCTCATCTTGAAATCCCTGGTTTTGCATCACCCCACGTCTGCAAGCTTCCTTGATCTTAGATTCCATGCACACCATTTGGCTCCTTGGCTTTGTTCTTTGTGCACTTCCCTCTCTCTCTCCATTCACAACACCACTGCTGCTCTTCACCTATCGTAGGTCCCACTCTCAGGGGCTACTTTCTTTAAACCTTTTGTCTCTTCAAATGGATTATCAAAGCCCAACCTCTGACCAAGTATTCAGTCACATCTTTAGTATTTCCCATCACAGTCTGGCATCTCCTTCTCCGTCCACTTCCTGTAGATCTTTGTGACTTCTGACTGAGACCCTACTGTGGCTGCTTTGAGGTTGTTCATGATGGTGGGAGTGGGGGTGGGTGGGGGTGGGAGGAATGTGTCAAGAATGTTCCTAATCATGAGGCGGTTAAAATAGGCTCAAGCATTCTTTCAATGGATTTGATCCTCAACAGCCCTCTCATTATTTCTCTGATTATTTTCCCCCAATTTCAGAACTCAGAAGGTTGTGCTACATAAAGTGCTCCAAGATATTATTTGGTGCAAATACCTTTTAATTATGGATTTATACAGCAGATATACTGGGCCAATTCAAACTTAACTTGCTGAGCGGTGGGGGTTGGGGGTGGGTGAGGGGGATGTGGGGTGGGGGGTGGGGTGGCGGGGGGTGGGGTGGTAAACACATTGATTGGGCAGAACTGGTTTTACATCCCACCCAATATTACTCTGTATTCACTTTAACAGAGAGCAAAATCAGGGAGGGTGTGTAGCACAATCAATCACTCATGAGACGAGAAGAGATAAAGTCAATCGATGGCTTTATTACGCAGACTTGTTCCCCAGCAGGTCGGTTACACAATGCGGCTGCTGGGAGAACCCGGGTTCTTATACTCCGCCTTACTGGGTGGAGCCAGCAGGCGGCAGATCCAATCCAGATCCAGTGTCTGTCCCCAGTGATGCCGAGAGGCTATTGGTTGACAGGGGAGGACCGATCCACCCAGGAAGGGAGCAGCTGTGGGGTGCGCCGGCGGGAGGGAGGGGGTGATTGGTGTTGGGGGGGTGTGGGGAGCTCCGGCGGGTGCCAGGTCCCTCAGGGAGACCGTGTCCTGTCGGCGGTCGGGGTACACCAAGTAGGCGTATTGAGGGTTCGCATGGAGAAGATGAACCCTCTCGACCAACGGGTCCGATTTGTGCGCCCGCACATGCTTTCGGAGAAAGATGGGTCCTGGGGCTGCCAGCCAGGTCGGAAGTGACTTTCCAGAGGAGGACTTCCTAGGGAAGACAAGGAGGCGCTTGTGAGGCGTTTGATTAGTTGTGGTACACAGCAGTGACCGGATGGAGTGGAGGGCATCCGGGAGGACTTCCTGCCAACGGGAAACTGGGAGACGTCTGGACCGTAGGGCCACTAGGACGGTCTTCCAGACCGTTCCGTTCTCCCTCTCTACCTGACCGTTCCCCCGGTGGTTGTAACAGGTCGTCTTGCTCGAGGCGATGCCTTTGCTGAGCAGGAATTGACGCAGTTCGTCGCTCATGAAGGAGGACCCCCTATCGCTATGGACGTAGGCGGGGAAACCGAACAGTGTAAAGATGGTGCAGAGGGCTTTAATGACCGTGGCCGCGGTCATGTCGGGGCAGGGGATGGCGAAAGGGAAATGGGAGTATTCGTCCACCCCATTTAGGGAGTACGTGTTGTGATCGGTGGAGGGGAGGAGGCCTTTGAAGTCCAGACTGAGGCGTTCAAAGGGACGGGAAGCCTTTATCAGGTGCGCTCTATCTGGCCTGAAAAAGTGCAGCTTGCACTCGGCGCAGATTTGGCAGTTCCTGGTGGCTGTTCGGACCTCCTCGACAGAGTAGGGGAGGTTGCGGGTCTTCACAAAGTGGTAGAACCGAGTGACCCCCGGGTGGCAGAGGTCCTCGTGGCGGGCATGGAGATGGTCCACTTGTGCGTTGGCACATGTGCCGCGGGATAGGGCATCGGACGGCTCATTAATCTTTCCGGGACGATACAAGATCTCATAATTATATGTGGCGAGTTCGACCCTCCACCGCAAGATCTTGTCGTTCTTGACCTTGCCCCGCTGTGCATTATCGAGCATAAAGGCTACCGACCGTTGGTCCGTGAGGAGAGTGAATCTCCTGCCGGCCAGGTAATGCCTCCAATGCCGCACAGCTTCTACTATGGCCTGGGCTTCCTTTTCCACTGAGGAGTGGCGGATCTCTGAAACGTGGAGGGTACGGGAGAAAAAGGCCACGGGTCTGCCCGCTTGGTTGAGAGTGGCCGCCAGAGCTACGTCGGATGCGTCGCTCTCGACTTGGAAGGGGAGGGACTCGCCGAATGCGTGCATCGTGGCCTTTACGATATCCGCTTTGATGTGGCTGAAGGCCTGGCGGGCCTCTGTTGACAGGGGAAAAACGGTGGACTGAATTAGCGGGCGGGCTTGTCCGCGTAGTTGTGGACCCACTGGGCGTAATAAGAGAAAAAACCCAGGCAGCTTTTCAAGGCTTTGGAACAGTGAGGAAGGGGGAACTCCATAAGGGGGCGCATGCGTTCGGGGTCTGGGCCTATCACTCCATTACGCACTACGTAGCCAAGGATGGCTAGACGGTCGGTGCTAAACACGCATTTTTCCTTGTTGTAGGTGAGGTTCAGGGCGTTAGCGGTCTGGTTGAATTTGCGGAGGTTGGCGTCGTGGTCCTGCTGGTCGGGGCCGCAGATGGTGACGTTGTCGAGGTACGGGATTGTGGCCCGCAAACCGTGTTGGTCAACCATTCAGTCCATCTCCCTTTGGAAGACCGAGACTCCGTTAGTGACGCTGAATGGAACCCTTAAAAAGTGGTAGAGCCACCCGTCTGCTTCAAAGGCAGTGTACTTGCGGTCGCTCGGGAGGATGGGGAGCTGATGATATGCGGACCTAAGGTCCACGGTGGAAAAGACCTTGTACTGTGCAATCCAATTGACCATGTCGGATATGCGGGGGAGAGGGTACGCATCTAGCTGCGTGTACCTATTGATGGTTTGATTATAGTCGACAACCATCTTCTGCTTCTCCCCGGTCTTTACAACTACCACCTGAGCTCTCCAGGGACTATTGCTGGCCTGGATTATGCCTTCCTTCAGCAGCCGCTGGACTTCTGAGCGGATAAATGGTCGGTCCTGGGCGCTGTACCGTCTGCTCCTAGTGGCGACGGGTTTGCAATCCAGGGTGAGGTTCGCAAACAAGGAAGGCGGTTCAACCTTGAGGGTCGCGAGGCTGCAGATAGTAAGTGGGGGTATAGGGCCGCCGAATTGGAATGTTAAACTCTGAAGGTTACATTGGAAATCTAACCCAAGGAGAGTAGGAGCGCAGAGGTGGGGAAGGACATAAAGTCGGTAATTCTTAAACTCTCTCCCCTGCACCGTTAGGTACGTGATGCAGAACCCTTTGACTTCTATGGAATGGGATCCCGCTGCCGTATCCGGATGGATAAAACCTTCCGTGCTCCCAGAGTCGATCAGACATGGCGTTTCGTACCCGTTAACCAGCACCGTCGACGTTGCCATTTGGAGCGTCCGAGGCAGCGACTCGTCCAGGGTCACCGAAGCCAGTCGCGTTGCTGCATCGGGGTGCTTTTTTCATGCCCCGTGGAGCCGTCCATGCTGGGGTCCTTGGCTGTCAGCCAAGATGGTGGCGTCCACGGATCGCACACGGTCAGGGGCGGAAAAAATGGCCACGCCCATGAGTCGCACGTGGCCGGCGGGTCACAAGATGGCGGCACCCACCCCACCCGCATGGAGTCCGGGACCCAAAATGGCGGCGCCCGCTGGCCGCACATGGATCGTTGGGGGGGTTGAGTCCGTGGTCCCAGTTCTCTCCCAGAGATTGCGGCGACCCCCCGGGACTGGCACACCGCTGAATAGTGCCCCTTTTTACCACAACTGTTACAGATGGCCGAGTGGGCCAGGCAGCGCTGTCGGGGCTGTTTCGACTGCCCGCAAAAATAGCAGCGGGGCCCCCCCCAGGTGGTCTGGTGCTCTGGCCGCGCAGGCTTGCGGGGAGATGGGGGGTTCCGGGGAGTCGGCCGCGGCGGGGGTCCACGGAGCCCAAGGGGCTGCCGCGCAGTCGGGGGCGCAAGCGCGGGCATTCTGCGAGGCCACATCGAGGGAGGCCACAAGGGCCCGTGCCTCTGTGAGCCCCAGTGAGTCTCTCTCCAGCAGTCGCTGGCGAATTTGGGATGAGGTCATACCTGCTACGAAAGCATCCCTGATTAGGAGTTCCGTATGTTCGTTAGCCGTCACCGGTGGGCAGTTGCAGCTTCTTCCCAATATTAGCAGCGCGCTGTAGAACTCGTCCAGCGATTCTCCGGGGATTTGCCGTCTCATTGCGAGTTGGTGGCGTGCGTAGACCTGGTTTATGGGCCAAATGTAGATCCCTCTCAGCATGGTGAGCGCCGTCGGGAACTCCTCCGCGTCTCGATGAGCGTGTAGATCTCCGGTCTCACCGTGGACTGCAGGACCTGCATTTTCTGGTCTTCTGTAGATCTGCCGGGGACCATTCGGAGGTATCCCTCAAAGCATGCTAGCCAGTGTTTAAAAGTGGCCCTGAGTTTGCTGCATGGAGGCTGATTCGCAGACACTCCGGGGCGATCCGGAGCTCCATAGTCCTTTAAAGTGCACGTAATAAATAGTAGCACAATCAATCACTCACGAGGCGAGAAGAGATAAAGTCAATCGATGGCTTTATTACGCAGACTTGTTCCCCAGCAGCTCGGTTACGCAATGCGGCTGCTGGGAGAACCCGGGTTCTTATACTCCGCCTTACTGGGTGGAGCCAGCAGGCGGCAGATCCAATCCGGATCCAGTGTCTGTCAACCAATAGCCTCTCGGCATCACTGGGTACCATACTACCCCTAATACATACCACCACAGGGTGCAAACCCCTGCTGTACATGATGAGCTGGATTTTACCCACCCTCTGGGGATATGCTGGATGTCGGGGTTGAGGGGGGGTACATATGATGGTGAGGAAGGTGTGGATGGAGTGTTCTTTGCCTTCCACTGCCATGGCATTTTATCAACAATGGACATATTTAAGGAGCACCCTCCCACCAAGAGGCCAATTGTGCCATTTTGTGACCAATTTAAGGCCTCTTCGCACCACTGCTGGAAGTTTACCAGCCCTGGATGGGCCCTTCGCCATTCAGGGAGACTGCCCGTTGAACCCTGGCAGCCTTGCTGTGGGCTCCAGAGTTGGGTCCCCTAATCAGGCATCCTGTGGCCCAGGCATAAAAGACTGCACCCAAGGCAACACCCATCCTTCCTTCACCAATCTTCTTGGAAAATCTTGTCATTAGTACTCGTTAGAAATCCAGAAGGCCAAGCTATACTGAGGGTGAGAATAGTACTCTAATGATAAAAACATGAGTCAGTAAGTATTTTGTGCAGAATTTTATCTTTCTATCTCATTAATGGATGTAGAATCATGGCTGGACCAAATCCAAATTGCCGAGATGTGTCGCCAGTACTTGAAGCAATGCATTGGCAGCACTGAAGATGAACATTTACCGCTGTGATTCTTTATTTTGCGCAGGACTCCAACTCAAATGAACTGAAAACCACCAGCTTACACGGAAAGCTATTTGGCAAGATCAAAACTGGCAACCATGGTATAAAGCAAACAATTGTTGTGTAGTACTGCAAACAAGCTGGAAGTGGAGAGAATAAAGAATTTAGTGTAACATATGGTCTGAATATTGCAGGAATCAATAAGCACGTTATGATTACAGACATATTAAGCAGTAAACAACCAAACATGAAATAAAGATCATTTGATTAGAGTGAATAAGTGAGTTTCATGAACTCACTACACTTTGGAGAGTGACTAAGAGCCAAAAGTGCCTATTTGTGCCCCAGCTGCATCATACTGAGGACTGGGGTTTTTCAAGCAGTTCAAAATGGACAGCTGGATTGTACAGTTTCTCCACTCTACTGTCAAATTGGCAAACATAGAACTCCACACCAGTGTTCCTGAATACATACACTGTATTCTGCACTGACATTCAGCTAATAGTGAAATTTCTGGGGCGAAATTCTCCCCCAACGGCGCGATGTCCGCCGACTGGCGCCAAAGATGGCGCCAATCAGATGGGCATCGCGCCGGCCCAAAGGTGTGGAATGCTCCGCATCTTTGGCGGCTTAGCCCCTCAATGTTGGGGCTAGGCCGACGCCGGAGGGATTTCCGCCCCGCGTTTGTTGCCCCGCCAGCTGGCGCGGAAATGCGGCGCATGCGCGGGAGCGTCAGCGGCCGCTGTCAGTTTCCCAGCGCATGCGCGGGAGCGTCAGCGGCCGCTGAAAGTTTCCTGTGCATGCGCAGTGGGGAGAGTCTCTTCCGCCTCCACCATGGTGGAGGCCGTAGCGGAGGCGGAAGGGAAAGAGTGCCCCCACGGCACAGGCCCGCCCGCGGATCGGTGGGCCCCGATCGCGGGCCAGGCCACCGTGGGAGCACCCCCCGGGGTCAGATCGCCCCGCGCCCCCCCCCCCAGGACCCTGGAGCCTGCCCACGCCGCCTGGTCCCGCCGGTAAATACCAGATTTGATTTACGCCGGCGGGACAGGCGATTTCTGGGCGGGACTTCGGCCCATCCGGGCCGGAGAATTGAACGGGGGGTCCCGCCAACCTGCGCGGCCCGATTTCCGCCCCCGCCCAATCTCCGGTACCGGAGACTTCGGCGGGGGCGGGGGCGGGATTCACGACGGCCAACGGCCATTCTCCAACCCGGCGGGGGGTCGGAGAATGACGCCCCTGATGTGGGAAAGCATCTCGGGGGGGGGTTTAAATACGGTTACATCCAAAATGATACAAAGGTTGAGGCAATTGGGGGCACTTGGGTCAAATAAGTTCACCGTACTTAATATTAATTTGACTACACTGATCGTGTCAGTTAGTTCAGATGCCTACAGTATAGTGTAGAATGGTGGCAGCAACGCAGGTTCAATCTCTGTACTACGTATAATAGTTCACAGAGGCCATTCTCCTTGTCTTATTCCATGCTTGCTTGGGGAGTGGTGCCCTTCAAGCTATATAGCCACGTCTCTCCCTGCCTTTGGTCCCTCATGGACTAGAACATAGAACATTGAACATTACAGCGCAGTACAGGCCCTTCGGCCCTCGATGTTGCGCCGACCTGTGAAACCACTCTAAAGCCCATCTACACTATTCCCTTATTGTCCATATGTCTAGCCAATGACCATTTGAATGTCCTTAGTGTTGGCGAGTCCACTACTGTTGCAGGCAGGGCATTCCACGCCCTTACTACTCTCTGAGTAAAGAACCTCCCTCTGACATCTGTCTTTTATCTATCTCCCCTCAATTTAAAGCTATGTCCCCTCGTGCTAGACATCACCATCCGAGGAAAAAGGCTCTCACTGTCCACCCTATCCAATCCTCTGATCATCTTGTATGCCTCAATAGACTATGGCTAACTAACTGTTGATTGAAGATTGAAATCGTAGCCACCGTGCATGAAAAGATGATTCTTTCGGAGGTCATTTTCTCTTGCATTATAATAGTGTGCTCAATAGTGTGGTCTAGTTGCAGCGGCAGGCAGGCCACCAAGATATTCTGGCAGTACCAACCGGGTGAGTTGGCTCTCCTTTTTATTCGGCTCCCTCAGTTGGCTACAACAAAGGTTTTTAAAATGTTTTTTTTCCTTTAGATATCTTTTGCAATCCAGATGTGACTTCTTACTTCAAACGTCGTATTCTTAAGCCAAAGAAAGAATAGTTTATAGAACCAAAGAAATAATTCAGCACAGAAGGGGGCCATTCGGCCCATCTTGTCCATGCCAACCCAAAGGCACCCGGGTACCCTTTCTAATCCCATCTTCCTGCACAAAGTCCATAGCCCTGCAGTTGACAGCACGTACGGTGCAGATCCGGGTACTTTTTAAAGAAGGGTTTAGAGTCTCTGCCTCCACCACCAACTTGTGCAGTGAATTCCAGATACCCGCCACCCTCTGCGTAAAAAGGTTTTTCCTTTTTTATTTATTCATTCTTGGGATGTGGACTTCGCTGTCCTGGGCCAGCACTTATTGCCCATCCCTAACTGCCCTTGAACTGAGTAGCTTCCCTATTTCAGTGGGGGACAGTTAAGACCACAACCCTGTATAGGTCTGGAGTCACATGTAGGCCAGACTAGATAAGGAAAACAGATTTCCGTCCCTGAAGGACATTAGCGAACCAGATGGGGTTTTATGACAATCGTCAATGGTTTCATGGTCATCATTAGACTTTTAATTCCAGATTTTTATTGAATTCAAATTTCACCATCTACATGGTGGGATTCAAAGCCAGGACCCCAGAGTATTATCTTGGGCCTCTGGATTACCAATCCAGCGACGATACCACTATCTCCTTGTGTTCCTCTAATCTTTCTGCCACCGAGCTTGAATCTATGATCCCTGATTTTTGAACTCTCGACCAAGGGAAACAGGTTCCTCCTGTCGCTACCCTCTCGCGTTTGTATATCTCAATCATGTCACCACTCAACCTTCTCTGAACCAAGGGAAACTACCCCAACCGATCCAATCTCTCCTCGTAGCTACAATTCCCCAGCCCTGACAACATTCTAGTGAATCTTCTCTGCACTCTCTCCAGAGCAATTGTATCCTTCCTGCAACGAGGTGACCAGGACTGCACATAGTACTCCAGTTGTGGCCTCACCAGTGTCTTGTACAGCTCCATCATTATATCCCTACTTGAATTACTAAAACGTGGAGAAAAAAAAATGACGAGGCGACATACACACACAGCTATAAGCAAAAAGACAGAGTCCAAATAAAAGTTAAATGAATATAAGGATAAATCCTTTGCCTATCTGCAAGTTGTAATTTGAGGAACGTTGCAACCATTGAAGTTATGTAATTTCCAATGGAATTCTGGAGTTACCTTTGCCAGCTTTGTACTCTGTTGAAGTCACACTTTTTGCTTTGAGAGACAGAGATCTTACTGCTTTCTTCCAGCAGTCGTTTCTGATGATAGTCTTCTTTTCTTCCCGATTGTTCTCATTTAGTCAAAGCCAGTTTTAAACTCATCTCTGTGTATTCCTGGAGGGGGATTCAATTAGTGTGTCTTGCATCCATTGTTGTAGTAATCCCAGTTTATTTCAATCTTCCATCTCAAAAGCATTTTGACACATTTTTGAGACATAAATCAACAGGAGATGGGATGATTTCCTCCTCCACAGCGGGGTTTTAGTGTCTGGTGGGGTAACTGGCTGGGTAGCAAGTCCCTTTGTCTTCACAGAATTATAGTGGATTAAGAGTCCAGTACTTTGCATTTTTAAATACTTTCTTTCAAGAGTCCCTGTTTAGTAGGTTTTGGCATGCACCCTGGTCGTGAAACCTGATGTAACAGATCTGCAATGCAATTCATATAGACTTTCCACATAAATGGTCAACTTTTAGCAGCTAATATCAGGTGACACATGACAGCCATCTTTTGATCAGTAACGTTACTTTCATTTTTAAAATGGTCTTCTTTAAACAGTTCAGTATATCTTTGCTTGGCTGGTGAAGTACATCCCATTCAGTCATCATATTTGTCGTCGTGACAACATACATACTAGATATACCAGGCAGTTTACATCACAGGCACGATTTGGCCACTGCATTGCGCCCGGGTGGGTGTGACCCAGATAATGATATTTAAATGAGCCTCCAGTCATGATGGTAACTTGAGTGGTCTCAGAGGCCATTAGCGTCCCCGGGTGGTCGGGGACAGGGCAAGGTACTACCTTGAGCACACCTGGCACATTGGCAGTGCCAACCGGGCAGCTGGGCAGTATCAACTGGGCACCCTAGAGTGCCAGCCTCATAATTTTATGCATCTCAATCATTTTCCACCTCTGTCTCCACTACTCCAAGAGAAACAACCCCAGTCTATCCAACCTCTCTTCATAACTAAAACTCTCCAGCCAAGGCAACATTCTGATAAATTCCCTCTGCACCCTTTCAAGTGCAAGCACATCCCTCCTGAAATGTGGATCCCAGAACTGCACACAGCACTCTAGCTGTGGCCTAACCAATATTTTGTACAGTTCCAGCTTAACCTCTGTGCCTAGGCTAATAAAGGCAAGTATACCGTATGCCTTCGTAACCACTTTATCCAGCTGCCCTGCTACCTCAAGGGACTGGTGTACATGCACACCAAGGCCCCTTTGATCCTTGGTGATTCCCAGGGTCCTGACATTCATTATGACTCCCTTGCTGTTTGCCCTGCCCAAGTGGATCACCTTACACTAATCCAGATTGAATTCCTTGCCATTTATCAGCCCATCTGACCAGCCTGTCTATATCCACTTGCAATCTAAGGCTATCCTCGTCACTATTTACCACCCCACCAATTTTTGTATCATCCGTGGACTTATTGATCAACCCTCCTACATTCAAGTCTTCTATAAACCACAAACAGCAAGGGCCCCAACATTCATTCCTGCAGGACCCCACTGGACACAGGCCTCTAGTCAGATAAACATACCTTGACCATCATTCTCTGGTTCCTACCACTCCGTCAATTCTGGATCCAGTTTGACAAATTTCCTTGGATCCCATGGGCTCTTACCTTCGCTATCAGTCTCCCATGTGGGACCCTATCAAAAGCCTTGCTGAAGTCCAAGTAGACTACATCAAATATATTGCCCTCATCTACAATCCTGCTCACTTCTTTGAAAAATTCAAACAAGTTGGTCACACATGGCCTCCCCTTAATAAAACCATGGTGAATGTTCTTGATTAATCCCTCCAAAAGCAGATTAATTCTATCTCAGAATTGCCTCTAATAGCTTCCCCACCACTGAGGGTGGACTGACTGGCCTGTAGTTTCCTGGTTCATCCCTTTCTTGAATAATGGTACCACATTGGCTATCCACCAGATCTTCGGCCCCTCCTGTGCCAGATAAGAATTGAAAATTATTGCCAGCACCCCTGCTATTTCCTCCCTTGCCTCGCTCAACCAGCCTGGGATACATTTCATCAAGCCTTGAAGATTTACCTACTTTTGAACGTGCCGCCTGCTCAGAACCTCTTCTCTGTCTATCATTTAATCACAGTCCTTCTCCCACATTTCTATATCCACACCGTCCCTCTTCATTAGTGAACACAAACACAAAGTATTCATTCAGAACCCTACCTACGTCCTCCTTCTCCACACACAATATACCACTCTGGTCCTCAATGCATCTTCCTTTAGTTATCCTTTCACCCTTAATGTACTTGTGAAAGGACTTATAATTTTCCTTTATTTTACCTGCCAGTGTCCTTTCCTGTCCCAATTTTGCTCTCAATTTCCTTATTAAATTCCCTCTTGCACATTCTACACCCTTCTAATGCTATTAAGGCCATAAGCAACCCTTTTTCTCTTTCTCCAGTGCAGTATTTCCCTTTTTCTGCCCATATAGTTGGTACTACTATGCACCACGATATTTATCTGTCTGTTTGCCCTCTCCCTTCAGTATGCCCTGCAGCCGTTCAGTGACATCCCAGAGCTTGAAACCTGGGAGGCAACATACCATCCCGGAGTCTCATTTGTGCCGCAGAAAAGCCTGTCTGTCCCCCTTACAATTGAATCCCCTCCCACCATAGCCCTGACTTTGTTCCTCCTCCCCTCTAGTGCAGCAGACTCACCCATAGTTCCATGAAAACTTACAAGATAATGAATGGCTTAGATAGGGTGGACGTAGGGAAGTTGTTTCCATTAGCAGGGGAGACGAGGACCCCGGGGCACAGCCTTAGAATAAAAGGGAGTCACTTTAGAACAGAGATGAGGAGAAATTTCTTCAGCCAGAGAGTGGTGGGTCTGTGGAATTCATTGCCACAGAGGGCGGTGGAGGCCAGGACGTTGAGTGTCTTTAAGACAGAAGTTGATAAATTCTTGATTTCTCGAGGAATTAAGGGCTATGGAGAGAGAGCGGGTAAATGGAGTTGAAATCAGCCATGATTGAATGGCGGAGTGGACTCGATGGGCCGAATGGCCTTACTTCCGCTCCTATGTCTTATGGTCACTGCTTTACCCTGCTATCCACTCAATGCTATTTTTGGCTGGCAAAACAAACACCCCTGGCAACACTGCCCGGCCCGATCCGCAAGGGCTGCGGGAAGAAGGGGCACCTCATGGCAGTATGCCAGGCCCGGTCGGGATTTTAAAATCCCAACTGCTTCTCTGTGACAGACTGTGAGGACATAGTTCCCAGACTGCTTCACTGCAACGCTGATGGCATGGACACCCTTCCTAAAGTGCTTCACTGCGATGGCTACTGCGTGGATACCCTTCCCAGACTGCTTTACTGTGATGCTGACTACAAGGACTCCATTCCCAGACTGCTTCACTACGACGCTGACGGCATGGACACCCTTCCCAGGCTGCTTCACTTTTACGCTGACTGCATGGATACCCTTCCCAGACTGCTTCACAGTGATGCTGACGACATGGATGCTCTTCCCAGACTGCTTCACTGCGACGCTGACTACATGGAAGCCCTTCCCAGACTGCTTCACTGCGATGCTGACTACATGGATACCCTTCCCAGACTGCTTCACTGCGATGCTGACTACATGGATACCCTTCCCAGACTGCTTCACTGCGACGCTGACTACATGGAAACCCTTCCCAGACTGCTTCACTGCGATGCTGACTACATGGATACCCTTCCCAGACTGCTTCACTGCGATGCTGACTACATGGATACCCTTCCCAGACTGCTTCACTGGGATGCTGAGGGCGAGGACTCTGTCCCCAGACCGCTTCACTGGTAGAAAGGTTTTGGGGAGTTACTCAAAACTGGATACAGAGTTTTATCCTGCTCTGGTCTGTTGTTTTGGCTACAGTATTTAAGTGACCGGTCCAGTTAAAGTTCTGCTCTACAATTAATCCCAGCTATTTTTGAGCATCCTAATTCATCTAATTTCAAAACAATTACATATTTGCATCTTACCGTAATGAGGGCTGGTGCTTTTATTGTTTGTTAGAGTGGCACCTGCCTTAGTTCTGAATTGTTGAAAATTGCTTTCAATTTGTTCACATGGAGGTTGCACATCTCTTCATTAAATCTGCATCCACTATTGCATGTCAACTCCACCATCTGCAATTTAGTCTCCAAGCTGTTCAAGCTGATCCTGTGAAAGTCCTGATGTGAGGGCCTTGGTAGAAACTGGCGATTGGCTTAAACTTCCGATAGGCTGATTCCCTGCTTTCCAGGGCCCCATGCAAATGTTTCTGACTCTGAATTAGAATCGGAGATTTGGGACAGATCCTCTGTACTCACCTGGATTGTTACTCACAAAATGTTAAACAGACTTAAAGTTTGCCGAATACCAGGGTAACTCCATGTATGACTCCCGACTCATTCCCCCAACTATCTGTCTGACCTGACTATCCACCCCCACCTAACCCAACTAACCCCAACCACCTAGGTACCAGGCCCAACCAACCCCCTCCCGCCCCACCTGACCACCCGACTGCCCACAGACTGGACCCAACTACCCAGCCCCTACCACCTGTCCAAAACCCCCAACCATGCCCGATGACACCCCTTGACCAAATCCAACTACCCCCAACCACACCCCCAACATGACCAGTTACCCCTGACCACTTGCAAATGTTCCTGACCAGTGCTGATTATGCCCCTACCCTGACCAACTACTCATCCTCACCCAACAACTCATCCAACCAGACCTGACTACCCAACTATCCCCCTCGACCAAACCTGACTACCACCTGACTAACCCCTCAATCAGATCTGACTACCTCCCAATCGGCCTGCTCCCAGATCACCAAACTACACACTTACACACCTACCTATGTACCCACACATCAACACACTTACGCACCTCTCCCATGTACTCACCCACATACTCACCAACCACTTACCACCCCTTCGACCTAGCCACTCGTCCACCTGACAACTCACCCACCTACAGACCTCACCCGCTTACCCACCTACCGACCTATCTGCATACTCATTCACCTACCCCTACCCATCTCACCCGTTACTCCATTCATCCATTCACTACCCCACACTGAAAGATTGGACCAGTTACCTTACCAGACAGGAAATGGCAGCCAGTGTCATAAAAATGAGTGTCTCTTGTCTTCCCCTGACACGATCTTGCTCCACTGGAGTACCAATGGGAATTTCTTTGACGGACAGGATCGGAATGCCTGGAAGAAACACGTAGCCATGTCGGTCGGAAGAAACTTTACCATCAATGGCAATGCGCCTCGCTTTGCCACTTCTCAGAAGATTCAAGCCAAAGTATTTTGTTGAAACATTGGAACAAAAAGTTGTTTTTCCCTACCAGACATGCAATTATTATTTGTTGTACCCTCAATAACGACGCTAGAGAGTAAAACAGTAAAGAAGGCTTTAATAAGCTAAGAACTAGCCTGGTGCCGAGACGGGTGCTTACTGGGTGCCGCCTGCAAGGCGGCCCCTTATATACGACTCCCAGGTGGGCGGAGCTGGAGGTGGAGTCCCCCAGGGTTCCAAGCCTGGTCTTAAAGAGGACATCACCTTACATGATGAGAAGGGTACAGTTATACAATAGCCGTTCATCACATTCATAAGAACATAAGAACTAGGAGCAGGAGTAGGCCACCTGGCCCCTCGAGCCTGCTCCACCATTCAATGAGATCATGGCTGATCTTTTGTGGACTCAGCTCCACTTTCCGGCCCGAACACCGTCACCCTTAATCCCTTTATTCTTCAAAAAACTATCTATCTTTATCTTAAAAACATTTAATGAAGGAGCCTCTACTGCTTCACTGGGCAAGGAATTCCATAGATTCACAACCCTTTGGGTGAAGAAATTCCTCCTAAACTCAGTCCTAAATCTACTTCCCCTTATTTTGAGGCTATGCCCCCTAGTTCTGCTTTCACCTGCTAGTGGAAACAACCTGCCCGCATCTATCCTATCTATTCCCTTCATAATTTTATATGTTTCCCTAAGATCACCCCTCATCCTTATAAATTCCAACGAGTACAGTCCCAGTCTACTTAACCTCTCCTCATAATCCAACCCCTTCAGCTCTGGGATTAACCTAGTGATTCTCCTCTGCACACCCTCCAACGCCAGGACGTCCTTTCTCAAGTAAGGAGACCAAAACTGAACACAGTACTCTAGGTGTGGCCTCACTAACACCTTATACAATTGCAGCATAACCTCCCTAGTCTTAAACTCCATCCCTCTAGCAATGAAGGACAAAATTCCATTTGCCTTCTTAATCACCTGTTGCACCTGTAAACCAACTTTTTGCGACTCATGCACTAGCTCACGCAGGTATCTCTGCACAGCAGCATGTTTTAATATTTTATCATTTAAATAATAATCCCTTTTGCTGTTATTCCTACCAAAGTGGATAACCTCACATTTGTCAACATTGTATTCCATCTGCCAGACACTAGCCTATTCACTTAGCCTATCCAAATCCCTCTGCAGACTTCCAGCATCCTCTGCACTTTTTACTTTACCACTCATCTTAGTGTCGTCTGCAAACTTGGACACATTGCCCTTGGTCCCCAACTTCAAATCATCTATGTAAATTGTGAACAGTTGTGGGCCCAACATTGATCCCTGAGGGACACCACTAGCTACTGATTGCCAACCAGAGAAACACCCATTAATCCCCACTCTTTGCTTTCTATTAATTAACCAATCCTCTATCCATGCTACTACTTTCCCCTTAATGCCATGCATCTTTATCTCATGCAGCAACCTTTTGTGTGGCACCTTGTCAAAGGCTTTCTGGAATGCCAGATATACCACATCCATTGGCTCCCCATTATCTACCACACTGGTAATGTCCTCAAAGAATTCCACTAAATTAGTTAGGCACAACCTGCCCTTTATGAACCCATTCTGCGTCTGCCCCTCTGTTTAAAAAAACCGAAGTCCGGCGGGGATGAAGTGGAATCATAAGTCCATTCGTTTCGGTGGCCTGATCGTCCTCATCAACCTCCTCAGCTCAGATGGTGGTGCAGCGACACGGACTTCTTAGTTGGGGGTACATCTGGGAGCACAGTGGTCAGAGCCTTGGTCCGGGTCAGGGTAGGGGATCGGGGAGCAGGGGAAATAGCTGGGGCTGGGAACAGCGGTGCCGGCGCCGGCGGGGGGTGTAGAGGGGGGGGGCGCTAGGGGGCGCATGCAGTCGGTGTCCACCGACGGGGAGGGTTGGGGGGGGGGGGTAGTGGGTGCCGGATCCTGCAGGGGAGCCATGAGGGAGGGGGCGTCTGTAGTGGGGGAACCAGCGGGTGCCAGATCCCGGAGGGAAACCGTGTCTTGCCTGCCGTCGGGGTGCTCGACGTAGGCGTATCGGGGATTCGCGTGTAGTAGTCGGACCCTCTCGACCAGGGGGTCCGTTTTATGGCTCCTCGCGTGCCTCCGGAGAAGAACAGGTCCCGGAGCTGTCAGCCAAGGTGGAAGCGAGACCCCGGAGGTAGACTTCCTGGGGAAGACAAACAAGCGATTGTGAGGGGTCTCATTCGTGGCCATGCAGAGGAGCGACCTAATGGAGTGTGGGGCGTCAGGTAGGACCTCCTGCCAGAGGGTGGTTGAGAGACATCTCGACAGTAGGGCCAGAAGTACAGCCTTCCAAACTGTCACGTTCTCCCGCTCCACCTGCCCGTTTCCCCGCAGGTTATAACTGGTCGTTCTGCTCGAGGCGATGCCTTTGTTGAGCAGATACTGACGCAGTTCATCGCTCATGAACGATGTACCCCGGTCGCTGTGGATATAAGCGTGGAAACCAAACAGGGTGAAGATGCTGTGCAGTGCCTTTATTACGGTGGCCGAGGTCATGTCAGGACAGGGGACGGCGAACGGGAAGCGGGAGAACTCGTCGATGATGGTGAGGAAGTAGGCATTGCGGTTGGTGGACGGGAGGGGGCCCTTGAAGTCCACACTTAGTCACTCAAAGGGCCCCGAGATGAGCCTTGTCTGGCCGGTAGAAGTGCGGTTTGCACTCTGAGCAGATCTGGCAGGCCCTGGTCATGACCTTGACCTCCTTGGTTGAGTAAGGTAGGTTGCGAGACTTGATAAAGTGGACGAGCCGGGTAACCCCCGGGTGGCAGAGGTCATTGTGGATGGCTTGCAGGTGGTCCTCCTGTGTGTTGGCGCACGTGCTGCGGGACAGGGCATCTGGGGGCTCGTTGAGCTCTCCTGGACGATACTTGATATCTTACGTGTAGGTGGAGAGTTCGATCCTCCACCTCAAAATGTTATCGTTTTTTATTTTGCCCCGTTGTGCGTTATCAAACATGAAGGCTACCAACCATTGGTCGGTGACGAGGGTGAACCTCCTATCGGCTAGGTAGTGCCTCTACAGTACAGCACAGCCTCCACAATGGCTTGTGCTTCCTTCTCGACTGCAGAGTGCCGAATCTCAGAGACGGTGAGGGTCCGGGAGAAGAACGCTACTGGACTGCCTGCCTGGTTGAGAGTAGCAGCCAGGGCGATGTCTGACGCATCGCTCTTTTCCTGGAAGGGGATAGTTTCATCCACCACGTGCATAGCAGCCTTGATGATGTCGGCCTTGATGCGGCTGAAGGCTGATCGGGCCTCAGCCGAGAGGGGAAATATCATGGTCTTTCTGAGTGGGCGGGCTTTGTCCGCATATTTGGGGACCCACTGGGCGTAATAGGAGAAAAGCCCCAAGCACCGTTTGAGCGCCTTGAGGCTGCGGGGGAGGGGACGTTCCTTAAGGGGGCACATGCTGTCGGGGTCGGGACCTAGTACCCCATTTTCCACGACATAGCCGAGGATGGCGAGCCGGGTTGTGTGTAAAATGCATTTTTCCTTGTTATAGGTCAGGTTGAGGGCTCGGGCGGTCTGGATGAACATTTCGAGGTTCGCGTCATGGTCCTGCTGATCATGGCCGCAGATGGTGACATTGTCCAAGTACGGTAATGTAGCCCGCAAGCCGTACTGGTCCACCATTTGGTCCATCGCCCTCTGGAAGACGGAGACCCCATTTGTAACGCCGAAGGGGATCCTGAGGAAGTGGAAGAGCCGGCCGACTGCTTCGAAGGCAGTATAGGGGCGGTCTTTTGATCGGTTGGGGAGCTGGTGGTAGGCAGATTTGAGATCGACCGTGGAAAATACCCGGTATTGGGCGATCCGATTTACCATTTCTGCTATGTGAGGAAGTGGGTACGCATCGAGCTGCGTGAAGCGGTTTATGGTCTGGCTATAATCCACGACCATCCGTTTCTTTTCCCCGGACCGGACTACCACCATTTGTGCTCTCCAGGGGCTGTTGCTAGCGCGCAGGCCGGTAATGTGGCCGAGTCTGGGGAAGTCCGAGGGTGGCTCGCAGGGTCCGCGGGGTACGTGCCTAAATTATATTGGGCCACTTCCAGCAAGGAGGCGTTAGCGTGTCCTGGAGGTCTTTTGCCCCGTTTTCGAGTAGCCGCTGCTGAATGTAAGTCGAGCGGATGCCGGACACAAAAGCGTCTCTGATGTGTAGGTTCATATGGATTTCCCCCGTCACATCCTGATCGTCACAGTCCCTGGCGAGCGCGGTGAGTTTTTCTATGAATTCGTCTAGCGTTTCCCCCGAGCGCTGCCGGCAGGTAGAGAGCAGATGCCGGGCATATACCTTGTTGATGGGTTTGACAAACCGCTTGCATAGTATCTCGACCGCCTCATCGTAGGTAGTTGCCTTTTCGAGCGTGGCGGAGATTCTGTGACTCACCCGGGCATGGAGTAGGCGCGCATTGCGTTGCCCCAGGATGGGAGTCTCTGAGGAGTCCAGGTAGGCCTCGAAGCATCGGTGCCAGTATTTTAAAAATTCCTTTGCCTCCGGTGTTCGTGCTTCCAGATTTAGCTTCTCCGGTTTTGGGCCTGCGTCCATCCTGATGTAGTTTAGCTTATTAAATTGTTGTACCCTCAATAACGACGCTAGAGAGTAAAACAGTAAAGAAGGCTTTAATAAGCTAACTACTAGCCTGGTGCCGAGACGGGTGCTTACTGGGCGCTGCCTGCAAGGCGGCCCCTTATATACGACTCCCAGGTGGGCGGAGCCGGAGGCGGAGTCCCCCAGGGTTGCAAGCCCGGTCTTAAAGGGGACATCACCTTACATGATGATAAGGGTACAGTAATACAATAGCCATTCATCACATTATTAAAACTTGTTTGCTGGTGAGACCGATAATAATAACCTCCGAACATGTGAATTAGGAGTAGGAGTAGGCCACTCTGCCCTTCAAGCCTGCTCTGCCACGGAATAAGACCATGGCTGATTGTATGTAATCTCAACTGCACGTTCCCACCTAACCCTAATACCCTGTTACCCTGTGATTCACTTTGAAAAATTCAATGATCCTGCCTCCAGCGCTCTCTGGATGATTCCAAATACTCGTGACCCCCTGAAAGAAAGAAATTCTCCTCATCCCCGTCATAAATCATAGACACCTTGGGCTGGATTATCCAATTCTGGGGCTATGTCCCCACACCAGTGGGGGAAAGATGTTTTTTGTACGCCAGAAAACCTGTCGCAAAACGGCTCCCGATTCCCTGTTTGGCTGGGGGCTAGCAGGCCGGCAGCGCAGAGCAACCGGCTCCAGCTGCCGAATAGCCCTGGAGAATTGCCGGCTCTGTGGCTGCGCGTGGTGGCGGCCTGCAGCGGCAGCGCCGTGCAACATGACAGCGGCCACTCACGGACTTGGCCCGCGAAAATAGTCCCCCCCTTCGGCCGGCTCGCGCGCCCCGACCACCCCTCCACAGTGCCCCAAGCCCCGAATAATGTCCCCCCTCTGCCCGCGGATCGGCCCTCCCCCAACTGCGGCGGAGCTGGAACGGGTCCGCAGCCGCCACGCCGAGTTCCTGACGGGTGAGACCATGAGAGACCCACCCCGTCGGGAACTCGGCTGGTCGGGGGCGGAGCATCGGGGGGGGGGGGCGGGCCTCAGGCAATTTCGGCGACCGGAGAATCCAGCCCCTTATTTTTAAAGCGTTTCCCCTGGGTCAAGTCTCTCCCAAAAAGGGAAGCATCCTGCCAGCATCCACCCTGTCACGTCATCTTATACGTTTCAGTAAGGTTGCCTCTCATCTCCAATGGAGCCCCAACTCTCCTTCTCAGATAACCCCTTCCCCAGACACTCACTCCAGCTACCAGCCGAGTGAACCTTCTCTGAAATATTTCTAAAGCACTTATAAACTTCATTAAGTAAGTGTCATGATATTCAGATAAACATCATGGTGCAAACATACATACACACTGATGGACAGATCAACGGACCAATCAACACACACACAACATCACAGCCAATCACAGGAAAGAGCATACACACTATAAAACGGGGAACACGACACTTCCCGCTCATTCCAGCAGGAGACAGCTCAGGGCACAGAGCTCACAGCAAGCCACTCAGACATTCACCATGTGCTGAGTGCTTCTCCAAGATAGTGTTAAGGCTGGGTCCACAGGTTAGAGGGTAATGAACGAACCACAGTAACCAGTTTACAGATGTTGTTATGTTAGTAATAAAAATGAGTTGTACCATCCGCAACCGTGTTGGTTCGTCTGTGTAGCAGAGCATCCAACACGACATAGTACCAGGATTGGAACCCAGTAACTGTGAGACCTACCTACGCATCTTAAGGAATCCGCCATCCTGCGTCATGGACACCATCAGCCCGCCGCAGCCGCTCCAAATCGCTGGAAACCTCGGCGTCAACTGGAAGCTGTTTAAACAGCGCTTCCAGTTCTTCCTAGAAGCCACAGAAAGGGAGAATGCATCGGACATCAGGAAAATCGCCCTCCTCCTCTCCACGGCAGGGCAACACGCCATCCACATCTACAACTCCCTGGTGTTCGCGGAAGGTGAGGACAAGACAAAGTACAAGACGGTCCTTCTCAAACTCGAGCAACACTTCAGCGTCGAGGTAAATGAGAGTTTTGAGAGGTACCTCTTGCAGCAGCGCCTGCAGGGTAAGGATGAGCCCTTTCAATCTTTCCTGACACACCTCCGTATCCTCGCGCAGCCCTGCGGTTACGAGGCCACCTCCGATTCCATGATTCGAGGCCAGATTGTTTTTGGGGTCACCTCGGGCACCCTACGCCAGCAGCTCCTCAAAATTAAAAGCCTCACCCTAGCCACCGCCATCGAAGCCTGCATCCTCCATGAAAACGCGACCAGCCGCTACTCCCAATTCCAGGCGGCCGAATCGGCACGGCAGGGGTCCTACGCGGCCGAATCGGCAAGGCAGGGGTCCTACAAGACCGAGCGGGTCCAGGCGATCGAATTCCTCCTGGCCCGCGGCCCGGACGAGGGCGGCCATTTCGCGTGCTTTCTGCGGCCTCCCGCACTTGTACGCAACAAAAGAGACGTTGACGCAGAGGGACGTCGACGCAGCTCTACGCAGGACCGAACTGTGCATGCGCGATGGCGCAACGAACGCCATGACTTCACGACGTGCGGCAACTGTGGATCCACTACCACCAAGAAAGCACAACAGCGCCTATACTTCCTCAGGAAACTAAGGAAATTCGACATGTCCACATTGACTCTTACCAACTTTTACAGCTGCACCATAGAAAGCATCCTATCGGGCTGCATCACAGCCTGGTGTGGCAACTGCTCGGCCCAGGACCGCAAGAAACTTCAGAGAGTCGTGAACACCGCCCAGTCCATCACACAAACCTGCCTCCCATCCATTGACTCCATCTACACCTCCCGCTGCCTGGGGAAAGCGGGCAGGAAAATCAAAGATCCCTCCCACCCGGCTTACTCACTCATCCAACTTCTTCCATCGGGCAGGGGATACAGAAGTCTGAGAACACGCACAAACAGACTCAAAAACAGCTTCTTCCCCACTGTCACCAGACTCCTAAGTGACCCTCTTATGGACTGATTTCATTAACACTACACCATGTATGCTTCATCCGATGCCAGTGCTTTTGTAGTTACATTGTATATGTTGTGTTGCCCTATTATGTATTTTCTTTTATTCCCTTTTCTTCTCATGTACTTAATGGTCTGTTGAGCTGCTCGCAGAAAAATACTTTTCACTGTACCACGGTACACGTGACAATAAACAAATCCAATCCAATCCAATCCAATCCAATAAAGCGGCAATATCCGGCAAAGAACCGACAATGCCTCCGCTGTGGCAAGATGGGCCACTACGCTGCCTGCTGTCGAGCAGCTCAACCTACCAACGCTCCCCAATTCCGACAGCCTTGCAGGGACGTGCGGACCATTCAGCCTCCATACTCCGAGTCACACCCGGACGATATACAAACCGGTGATACAGACGACCGGGAAGCCTTCCGTGTTGCGGTCATTGACAGGAAGCGGATGTCTCCAAGCAGGACCCACCAACCAGTGCCAGTGAACAGTGTCAATCCGGGTGATGAATGGTGTGCCACCCTAACGGTCAACTGATCACCAATAACATTCCGTTTGGACACTGGTGCCTCCGCCAACCTAATAGCATGGTCAGCCTTCTACGCCTTGAAGGTCAGACCACCAATTCGGCCATCCCGTTGTAAGATGGTCGACTACAATGGAAATGTTATCCCGGCCATCGGATCCTGCCAGCTCCAGGTGACACACAATACACACACGGCCACACTCTCCTTCGAGATAGTTGGATCATCGAAGGTCTCCCTGCTAGGCGCACAGGCATGCAAGGTTCTCCACCTCGTTCAGCGGGTACACGCTCTGTCTCCAGAAGGCACATCAGACTTCCCGGATGCGGAATTTAGGGCACAGCTCCACTCGCTCCTCGCCCACAACCAGGAGGCATTCGAGGGCATGGGCACACTGCCCTATACCTACAGAATACATCTCAAACTGGATGCCGCCCCGGTCTTTCACGCACCTCGCAGGGTCCCAGCACCACTCAAAGACCGCCTCAAGCAGCAGCTGCAGGATCTCCAGGACCAAGGGGTGCTATCCCGGGTCACGGAGCCCACGCCATGGGTCAGCTCCATGTTGTGTGTTAAGAAGCCCTCTGGCAAACTCCGGATCTGCATTGACCCGAAAGACCTGAACAACAACATCATGAGGGAACACTACCCCATACCCAAACGGGAAGAGATCACGAGCGAAATGGCCCGGGCTAAAATTTTCACAAAGCTTGATGCCTCGAAGAGTTTTTGGCAGATCCAACTGGATCAGTCCAGCAGGAAGCTGTGCACCTTCAACACTCCTATCGGCAGGTTCTGTTATAACAGAATGCCGTTTGGCATCATCTCGGCATCCGAGGTATTTCACAGAATTATGGAACAGATGATGGAGGGCATCGAAGGGGTGCGCGTCTATGTTGACGACGTCATCATCTGGTCCACCACACCACAGGAGCACATCAGTCGTCTCCAGCGTGTCTTTACGCGGATACGGGAAAACGGCCTGCGCCTCAACCGAGCCAAGTGTTCTTTCGGCCAACCCGAGCTGAAGTTTCTGCGGGACCACATATACCGGTCAGGAGTGCGTCCGGATGCAGACAAGGTGAGCGCCATTACAGCCATGCCGCAGCCGGCAGACAAGAAAGCAGTGCTACGCTCTCTAGGCATGGTCAACTTCCTGGGGAAGTTCATTCCCAACCTTGCCTCCCACACAACGGCTCTTCGCCACCTAGTAAAGAAGTCCACTGAGTTCCAATGGTTGCCCGCACACCAGAAAGAATGGGAGGAGCTCAAAATTAAGCTCACCACAGCCCCGGTCTTGGCGTTCTTCGACACCTCTCGTGATATGAAGATCTCGACTGATGCCAGCCAGTCTGGCATTGGGGCGGTACTCCTGCAACGGGATGACACTGCATCATGGGCCCCGGTCGCCTATGCCTCGCGGGCCATGACCCCCACAGAACAGCGCTATGCGCAGATCGAGAATGAGTGCCTGGGTTTGTTAACCGGCATAGACAAGTTCCACGACTACGTGAATGGTCTCCCCCAGTTCACCGTGGAAACCGACCATCGCCCCCTAGTCAGTATCATACATAAGGACCTGAATGAGATGACCCCTCGCCTCCAGCGCATCCTACTCAAGCTCCGGAGGTACGACTTCCAACTGATCTACACCCTGGGAAAGGACCTCATCCAGAGCAGTGAGCACACCGCCCGACTCGGAGGGGTTCGTCTGTCAGGTCGAAGCGCAGGTGGCCTTCACATCTACAAATCTGCCAGCTGATGATTCATGTTTGGCCCGTATTTGCCGAGAGACTGCGGCTGACCCCCTTCTACAACATGTGATGCGCCACATGACGGGAGGGTGGCTCAAAGGACAGTGCCCAAAATTCCACAATGTCCAGGATGACTTGGCCGTCATTGACGGTGTCCTCCTAAAGCTGGACCGGATTGTGATTCCACACAGCATGCACAGGCTGGTCCTCGAACAATTACACGAAGGCCATCTGGGGGTTGAGAAGTGCAGATGGAGGGCCCGAGAAGCTGTATACTGGCCGGGCATCAGCGATGACATTGCCAACATGGTGCTCAACTGCCCCACCTGCCAAAGGTTTCAGCCGCCGCAACCCCCTGAGACGCTTCTGCCCCATGAGTTGGTGACGTCCTCCTGGGCGAAGGTGGGTGTGGCACCTTTTTCATGCGCTTGGCAGGGACTACGTCATCATCATAGATTACTTTTCGAATTATCCAGAGGTCATACGCCTGCACAATTTGACATCGTCCGCTGTCATAAGGGCATGCAAAAACACCTTCGCTCACCATGGCATTCCGCTTACTGTCATGTCGGACAATGGGCCCTGTTTTGCAAGCCAAGAATGGTCTTCTTTTGCTGCTTCGTATGGCTTCACACACGTGACGTTTAGCCCTCTGCATCCCCAGTCAAATGGCAAGGCGGAAAAGGCCATTCACATCGTCAAGCGGCTCCTCTGCAAGGCTGCTGATGCCGGATCGGATTTCTGCTTAGCCCTGCTGGCCTATCGCTCGGCCCACTAGCCACTGGCCTCTCACCAGCCCAGCTGTTGATGGGTCGCGCCCTCAGGACCACTGTGCCATCCATTCTGGTCCCTGCAGCCAACTATGCTCCAGTACTGCAAAGGATGCGACAGCAGCGTGCTCAGCAGAAGGTGGCACATGACACTCGGGCAACTGATCTTCCTGCCCTGGCGCCTGGAGACAACGTCCGCATCCACCTACCAGAGGGTGGCTGGTCGGCAACTGCCGAAGTTCTCCGACGCGTGGCTCCCCGCTCGTTCCTGGTTCGCATGCCTGATGGCTCCATTCGCAGGCGCAATCGCCGGGCTCTTCGCCTGCTTCCGCGCTCGCTACATGATCATACACCGGTGCCACGCCCTCCTGTTGTTCCTGATGTTGACTTCATGGAGCTTCCTGCCACCGTGCCCATTCCTCTGTCGCCTGTGGCCAGGCCCATTCCTCAGCCGATGGATCCTGGCCCACCCTTGAGGCGGTCAACCCAAATTGAACATTGAACTCACTGCCGTATTATGCCACAATGTTAACATGTTTCTCTTTTTGTCGTTACAGGAGTTCGTTTTGATGCTTAATGTTTACACGTGTTTTGTTTATGGTACAACCTCGTTGCTATGTTGCACCTGACAGCTTCCTATGTATATAGTTTAGCCTCATGTACATGTTATAGATATTGCACACACACATTCAGCTGCACTCAGTACACATCTATATTTATTACCACATAGGCACATAATCTTGTAAAAAAAGGGGGGATGTCATGATATTCAGATAAACATCATGGTGCAAACACACATACACACTGATGGACAGATCAACGGACCAATCAATACACATACAACATCACAGCCAATCACAGGCAAGAGCATACACACTATAAAACGGGGAACACGACACTTCCCGCTCATTCCAGCAGGAGACAGCTCAGGGCACAGAGCTCAAAGCAAGCCACTCAGGCATTCACCATGTGCTGAGTGCTTCTCCAAGATAGTGCTAGGGCTAGGTCCACAGGTTAGAGGGGAATGAACGACCCACAGTAACCAGTTTACAGATGTTGTTATTGTTAGTAATAAAACTGAGTTGTACCATCCGCAACCGTGTTGGTTCGTCTGTGTAGCAGAGCACCCAACACGACAGTAAGGAGAACAAATTGGAAGTAAGAACCAAAATATGCTCTTAATGTTTTCTGAATGAAGAAACACACAAAATTATGCAATCAATTTGCTTCAAGAAAATACTTCAGAAAATTATGGCCCAGCCATTTTTATTGTTCCCAGTATTTCATCGATTTAAATAATAGCGGTATTGTTTTCAGATTGGGATATGGCTGATATCCCCTAGAGTTCACATTTGGCAGTAACGCTTACACCAGAATTATTAAGAGGAAATGAAACTAACAACCTGGGAGATGGGGAAGCATGTTCGAACATTTTTAAACATAAATACCAGCACTAAATACCTGTGGCTTTAGGGTCAACCTCAATGTAGCCTTTGGGTCACCAGTGCACTGCGGAGCTTTGCAGAGCAGATCCTGTTCAAATCTCTCAGGCTGCCTTAGTCACTGAGAGAGAGAAAAAAAAACCTTTGCTGTACAAACCTGCCAGTTATTTGCAGTAAAATGTGTTGATTGGGAAAGTGTGTCACTCGAAAGGGTAAAAACTCTGGCCAGCAATAATGCTTTCACCACACTGGTAACTAGAGCCTGGAAAATAACAAGGTTGCTGATTCATTGGTTCCCCGCCCAATTTGCACATCATGCACTTCCTTTACGCCTGGCTGCTCACTCTTGTACATAATATAACATTGCACAATAAAATGTAGTATAAAAGAGGACATTCTAATGCAGATCGTTCCCACATATAGTCAAACATCAGCAAGGGATTTCCTGGTCGCCTGTCATTTTTACATACCATTTTATTGCCAGTTACAGGGATGCTTTCAAATTTTACTTGTCCCCGGGATTTTGTGCAAGATTTCAAAGATTAAAGCTTCGTCAGAATTGAACTGCCCAGACAGTTGTTGAAATTCATGCCACTGTGTGTGACATTTTTGCGATTGTGTGTGCCCGTGCCTTAGGGAGACAAGTAATAATGGGAGGTGCTTGAAGTATAAATAGATGCCTGCTCAGCAAAATGGCCCCAAACATTTTGCTCTTTTACTTTTGTGGGGTGCATAGAAACTGGATGAAGAGGGAGACTGTTACGCCCCAATACCAACCTGCGTCCACCTGTCAGGACCAGCCTTCCCCTCCCCTCCTGACCTGCCTGTCTGTGCCCCCATGTAGAGCAACTTCCCCCCCCCCCCCCTTCTTCCCAGGTCTAGCCTCCTCGCCTATGCCTCCCACGAACCTGCCCCATCCCCTCCTTCCTCAGATCTGACCTGCAAAGAAAATTTGCTTTACCTCAATAGCCATTTAAACAGCTTGAGCAGAACATGCTACATTTCCTGTTCGCTGTGTGCCAGCTCCCACAGGCAGCCTGCTGTGTCGGCAGGAACTCACCATGACTATTTTGTTAGGAAGAAGCTCAGGAGTGCTAGCAACAGCAAGTGTACTTTGCAAGAAAGTGAGGTGTCAACAGAGAACAATTTCTGCCACCAACTTGTCAAGAATGGAATTTTTGCATCGCCAGTGAAGAAAACTTTAACAGTCTGAATGTTTTACTAAATACAAATTACAATGATGGCAATGATCTGAGCTGGCAAATATAATGCTCGGAATGACTTGGCTCTAACTCACAGGAAAAGCCTAAAGGTTTTTCAGGCTGACTGAACTATTTCTGAAAGAAATATGTTCACAAATGCATATTTGAAAATATTAATATCAATTCTCATACATTCCCTGGTACCCTAAAGTGATATAACTAATACTGTCAAATGTCTCTTTTTGAGTCTTTGCCTGGATATGCACTGGACTTTCTTAGAACCCACCTGATCATGAAAGGGCCTCTTTGTAAGATATCTGACACCATAAGGCTTTAGTGCAATCAACTGTGAATTATGCAAGTATTGCATTTATTCCATCTAAACCGCTCGGTCAGAAAAGTGCCACATAAATTCAGGCCACATCATGAGTGGCAACGACATTAAAGTCAATGAGAAAGATGAAGGGCCAGATGGGGAGACGGTGGCGTAGTGGAAATGTCACTGGACGAGTAATTCAGCCACTCAGGTAATGTTCTGGGCTCCCAGTTTCGAATCCTGCCATGGCAGATGGTGAAATTTGAATTCAATAAAAAACCTGGGATTGAAAGTCATGTTGTCATATTGTCAACTCATCTGGTTCACTAATGCCCATTAGGGAAGGAAATCTGCTGACCTGACATGGTCTGTCCGAATTGTGGTTCCAGATCCAGAGCAATGTGGTTGACTCTTAAAAATGCCACTCAGTTTGAGGGAAATTACGGATGGGCAACAAATGCTGGCCTTGCCTGCGGCCCACATCTCATGAAAGAGAAAAATAATTTTTTTGTGCACTGTTTTGGGTCGGCATGGAGACGTGCAACCGGAACAAATAACATTGATGGACCTGCTTGCCTGTCTGCCGACTCCGTTCTCGACCCTGTCGACTTCCTCAAGATTGGGGGCTGGGCAAGGAGACGAAGTCGCCTGTTTTGTTAACTGGGCACATTTATGTAATTAAGGAATTCGTTAAGGGCTCGCCTTCTAATGTCCTGAGTTTTCCGCAGGGATGGGCAGCCATTGGGAGCTGTGTAAAGCTGAACAAATCCAGCCTGTCAGGCACAGGGTCGGCAGTGTTGAAAAGTTTTATGTGACAAGTGTAAGTTTTGAAGAAGATCCATTGCACAGCAACAACATTTTAATAACACAAACGTTTCCCTACCCCATGCTGGGTTCCAGCCCTCCATTCACCATGGCCGATTCAAAGAAACAGGTTTTTTCCTTTTTTGGAATAATTCACAATGGCAGCCACAGCAATGGCTGCCGATCCAAACCACAACGTAACCCTTTTCCGTCTCACCTTTATTCCCACTCTACCCCCATCCCCATCCCACCAGCCATGAACTGATGCCACTCTTGATCCCTCATCAATTAGGTTTCCGCCTCAATGAAAATACTGATCAGTTCCTGGTTCGTGTTGAAGTCAGGTTCATGGCTGAAAATGAACATTCTTCTCGAGTCTCGCTTTCTCTGCAAAGACTCTGGCTCCAATGTCGCAACCTTTAAACCAGGTTATTTTTAATGTGTAATGTGGCCATAGTTGCAGATAACCACAGGCTGATTTTCCCTTTGAGGGGGAGAGCTGACTGACGGTGGTTTAACCTGAGGATCACCACACCTCAGGCGAGGGGCAAGGTTGAGAAGGCGGGGCATTCCTGAAAACCTCAGCCAGTACACGAATTGAACCATCCCTGCTGGTTTCGCTCCACATCACAAACCAGGGGTGGGATTCTCCGCGAACCGGTGGGGCGGGCCACTCCGGCGTGGGAGAGCCGGCGCGGAAGGGCTTGGCGCCACACCAACCGGCGCCAAAGGGCCTCCGCCGGCAGGCGCAAGTTGGCGCATGCGCGGGAGCGCCAGCGCGAGCTGGCGTCATCCCGGGGCATGCGCAGGGTGGTTCTTCTCCGCACCGGCCATGGCGGAGGTTGACAGCGGCCGGTGCGGAGGGACAGAGTGCCCCCATGGCACAGGCCCGCCCGCGGATCAATGGGCCCCGATCGCGGGCCAGGCAACCATGGTGGTTCCCCCCGGGGCCCGATCCTCCCGCGCACACCCCCCCCCCCCCCCCCCCGCCCCTCCCCACCCCCCCCCTCCCCGAGGACTCTGCTGGCTGCCCGTGAAGCCAGGTCCCGCCGGTAAGGACCTGTTGTGATTTACGCCGGCGGGACCCGCCGAAAACGGGCGGCCACTCTGCCCATTGCGGGCCGGAGAATCACCGGGGGGGGCTGCTGCCAGCGGCCGCCAACCGGCGCAGCGCGATTCCCGCCCCTGCCAAAACCCCGGTTCTGTTGAATACGGCAGCCGGCGGGGGCGGAATTCACGCCGCCCTCCCGGCGATTCTCCGACCCAGCGGGGAGTCGGAGAATCCCACCCCAGATATCTAGCCAACTGAGCTAAACCAAGGCGCATCTATAATGCTTTATAACTTCAGATGGGCAAATTAACTTGATTTTGCAAAGAAAACAAAATGGTTGAAGGTGTTCGAGCAGATTAAAATAGTGGTTACTAAGGCCTATACGGGATTTAGCGGTCGCTGTACAGAGTACAAAAGAAAGGAGGCGATGGTGAGCCTTTGTAAAACACTGGGTCGACCCTAACTGGATTAATGTGCCCAATGGACATTGCACTTCAGGAAGGATGGGAAAGCTTTGGAGAGGGCGGTGAAAAGTCTGACAAGGATAATTCCAGGTATCAGGAACTTTGGTTACAAGGATAAATTGGAGAAGCTGGTACTGTTCTACTTCGAGAAGTTCCGAGGAGATTTGATAGAGGCGTTCAAAACTCTGAGGGGTAGGGACAGATTAGATGGGGGAACATTGGTCTTCTCCGGCCGGCGAAATATCCCGCCTCGCAGAATCGCAAGAATCGGCGCGAAGCAATGGGCCCCGGGGCTGCTCCAAATCTCCGGCGCGGATGGGCCGATGTCCCGCCGGCGTAAATTAAACAAGCTTTCTAACGCCGTCAACCAGTCGTGCTGGCTGACGCCGGCGAGCGTGCAGGTAGGAGTCGGCGTGGGGCGGCCGCCGGAGAGTAGACGGTGTGGTAATATCAGGTATTGCGGTACCTGAGAGGTGGATGACCATTGGTTAGACCCTGGAGTCTACCGTTGGCTGATGTACATAGCTCCACCCTGAGAGGCGGAGTATCAGAACCGATGCCGTCCCAGCAGCCTTCACTTTCTGTATCGAAGCTGTTGGAGAAGAGTTCTGGCAGTTTAAAGCCTATTAGTTATGGCTCACCTTGTCTTGAGAGTAATTGATTGCGCATCACATGGCACGGCCGTAGCTGGGGGGGGGGGGGGGGGCCGCGGGTGCCGGTGGAGGGGTGGGACTGCCGACGAGGGGGGCTTTCAGGGAGGGTGGATGCCGGGGATGGGAGTGCCAGGGATGGGAGTGCCGGGGAGGGAGGGTGCCGGGGAGGGGTGGTGTCGGGGGTGGGAGTGCCGAGGAGGGGGGTGTCGGGAGCGGGAGTGCCGAGGAGGGGGCGTGTCAGGGAGGGTGGATGCCGGGGATGGGAGTGCCGGGGAGGGAGGGGTGGTGTCAGGGGTGGGAGTGCCGAGGAGGGGGGGTGTCGGGGATGGGAGTGCCGGGGAGGTGGCGTGCCGAGGAGGGGGGTTGTCGGGGAGGGGGGTGCCGTGGATGGGAGTGCCGGGGATGGGAGTGCCGGGGAGGGGGGTGCCGGGGAGGGGAGGTGCCGGGGAGGGGAGTGCCGGGGAGGGGAGTGCCGGAGAGGGTGGGTGCCGGGGATGGGAGTGCCGGGGAGGGGGTGTGCCGGGGAGGGGAGTGCCGGAGAGGGTGGGTGCCGGGGAGGGGAGTGCCGGGGAGGGGTGGTGCCGGGGATGGGTGCTTCCGGGGAGGGCGCTGCTGGGAATGGGAGTGCCAGGATGGGAGTGCCGTGGAGGGGGGTGACAGGGATTGAAGTGCCGGGAAGAGGGGTGCCGGGGATGGGATTGCTGGGAGGGGGGGTCCCGGGAGGGGTGGTGTCGGGGTGGGAGTGCTGGGGAGGTGGTGTGCCGAGGAGGTGGGGTGTCGGGGAGGGTGGATGCCGTGGATGGGAGTGCCGGGGATGGGAGTGCCAGGGAGGGGGGGGGGGGTGCCGAGGTTGGGAGTGCCGGGGAGGGTGGATGCCGTGGATGGGAGTGCCGGGGATGGGAGTGCCAGGGAGGGGGGGGGGGGTGCCGAGGTTGGGAGTGCCGGGGAGGGGGGGTGCCGGGGATGGGAGTGCCGGGGATGGGAGTGCCGGGGACGGGGGGTGCCGGGGAGGGGGGGTGTCAGGGTGGGTGGGAGCCGTGGATGGGAATGCCGGGGATGGGAGTGCCGGTGGGGGGGGGGGGGGTGCCGGGGATGGGACTGCCGGGGATGGGAGTGCCGGGGATGGGAGTGCCAGGGATGGGAGTGCCGGGGAGGGGAGGGTGCCGGGGATGGGAGTGCCGGGGATGGGAGTGCCGGGGATGGGAGTGCCGGGGATGGGAGTGCCAGGGATGGGAGTGCCGGGGAGGGGGGGGTGCCGGGGTTGGGAGTGCCGGGGATGGGCGTGCCGGGAATGGGAGTGCCGGGGATGGGAGTGCCAGGGATGGGAGTGCCGGGGAGGGGGGTGCCGGGGATGGGAGTGCCAGGGATGGGAGTGCCGGGGATGGGAGTGCCGGGAATGGGAGTGCCGGGGAGGGGGTGTGCCGGGGATGGGAGTGCCGGGGATGGGAGTGCCGGGGATGGGGGGGTGCCGGGGAGGGGGGGTGTCAGGGTGGGTGGGAGCCGTGGATGGGAATGCCGGGGAAGGGAGTGCCGGGGATGGGAGTGCCAGGGAGGGGGGGGTGCCGGGGAGGGGGGGTGTCAGGGTGGGTGGGTGCCGTGGATGGGAATGCCGGGGATGGGAGTGCCGGGGAGGGGGGGGTGCCGGGGATGGGAGTGCCGGGGATGGGAGTGCCGGGGATGGGAGTGCCGGGGATGGGAGTGCCGGGAATGGGAGTGCCAGGGATAGGAGTGCCGGGGAGGGGCGGGTGCCGGGGATGGGAGTGCCAGGGATGGGAGTGCCGGGGATGGGAGTGCCGGGGATGGGAGTGCCGGGGAGGGGGGGTGCCGGCGATGGGAGTGCCAGGGATGGGAGTGACCGGGATGGGAGTGCCAGGGATGGGAGTGCCGGGGAGGGGGGTGCCAGGGATGGGAGTGCCAGGGATGGGAGTGCCGGGGATGGGAGTGACGGGGATGGGAGTGCCGGGGAGGGGGGTGCCGGGGATGGGGAGGGGGGATTTGCCCGGCCAGATGCCAGCTGGCAACAGTCGCGACAATGCAGCTCATGGCACCTGGCTGCAGAGGGGGCTATGGGCAATGATGACATGTCGTTTAGCCCCACCCCCCACCCCCTGCAAACCGTTATGTTTGGGCATCACCCAGTGTTGTTGGCCGCTCGTCGTACCATGACCTCACGGACCAGGCATGCAGGAGGAGACTCAGGATGAGCTGGGAAACTGTTGCCCATATCTGCCACCTGATGGCACACCTGGCACCGCGTGGGCCTAGGGGAGGACACCTTCTCCAGGTGGCCATCAAGTTTACGGTGGCCCTGAACTTCTACGCCATGGGGTCGTTCCAGTCGCCGAGTGGGGACCTGTGCGGCATCTCCCAGGCATCGGTGCACAGGTGCATCTGTGCAGTGACTGACGCCCTGTATGACATCGCGGACCAGTACATCCATTCCCTGTGGGCCGCGCCCACCAGGATACCCGCGCAGCGGGCTTTGCTGCAGTGGCCAGGATGCCCATGGTACAGGGGGTGATAGATTTGATGCATGTCGCCATGCGGCCAGCAGCGGATAACAGGGCTGTGTTCACAAACAGGAAGGGTACCGACTCCATGAACATTCAGGTGGTCTGTGATCACCGCATGAAGATCCTGCACGTCTATGCCCGGTACCCGGGCAGTGTACATGACTCGTTCATATTGGCACAATCGTTCATCCCCGCCATGTTCGAGGGACCCCCCCCTCCCCATTTGAGGGGCTGGTTGCTGGCCGACAAGGGTTACCTGTTGCGGTCGTGGCTGATGACGCCTATACGGAGGCCACAGACCGACGCGGAGATCCGGTACAACGATGCCCATGGAGCGACCAGGGGTGTGACAGAGAGGTGCTTTGGGCTGCTGAAGATGCGTTTCAGGTGCCTGGACCGCTCTGGAGGGGCCTCCAGTACCCGTCAGATAGGGTCGGCCGCATCGTTGTGGTCTGCTGCGTCCTGCACAACATAGCCCAGCAGAGGGGCGAAGTGCTGGAGGCAGAGGAGGGGGAGGGGGAGGAGCAACATGACGGAGGACAGGTGACTTGATCCTCCCTAGGTGAGGAGGATGGGGGCAATGGTCAGGACAGATGGGCTGGACATGGACGGGAGGCTGCCCACCATTACCAGCTGGGCCAGCGTGCACGGGACGGGTTGATAGGTCACACGGTTCACAGACTGGGGGGGGGTGGGAATCACCGAGTATGTGTACGGACAGCGCAGTATGGCACCAGCCTACCACCCTCACCCCACCCACCACCGCATCACGCGCATGTACACCACCCCTCCATTGCACACCCACCTGCGGCACAATGGGCAGGGCTCACACGGTCGCCGGTGGAAGCGGGTCTATTGCATGCCACGGAGGATGATGGCAACCCGCTCTGCGATGAGCTCCGGGCTCTACATCATTAGACAATGTCTGATTCATGGCCACAGTAACATCCTCCAACTGGACCGTCCCTGCATGAGGCCTTGACACTGCAGCGCACGGTCCCGTCATCTGCCCGGGGAGATGGCAAGGGCGACCCAGGGAGGGAGGGAGGGCACACTCACCTGAGCTCGAGGTCCTACCACCCCTCACACACACACTAGCGCTCATCTCACACACCCCACCACTGCACGCATCGGACAGAGCACAGAGGCAGCTTCTATAGGTGTGAAAGTGATTTTAATGACAAACAGTTCATAAACGTGCCCTAGCCCCACAACTTGTCTGTGCCCTGCACCCGTGCCAACTTACTCAGTGTCTAATTTTTTGGCCTTAAGGCCCTATAATTACGTCTCGGTGGTTCCCCAGGTGGTACAGCTGATATGCCATCAATAAACACACGACGAGTGATGAACGTAACTGAGGCTTTAATACACTGAACAGCAAGCCTCCTGGCCTCTGGTCCCGAACTGGGTCGGAGTCGGAGACTAGTCATCTTTGTATATGAGCCCGAGGGGCGGAGCCACAGGCGGAGCCAGCCGGGACAAGCCCAGGCATGCACAACACAACACAATGCAATACAGTGACAATGAAATGAAAAATGAAAACCGCTTATTGTCACAAGGAGGCTTCAATGAAGTTACTGTGAAAAGCCCCTTGTCGCCACATTCCGGGGCCTGTTCGGGGAGGCTGGTACGGGAATTGAACCGTGCTGCTGGCCTGCCTTGGTCTGCTTTCAAAGCCAGCGATTTAGCCCTGTGCTAAACCAGCCCCTTCACCCGAACAGGGTGAAAAGTGGTTTACCACATTCACCCCCTGTTAAAAAAAAGTGTCCGGTGAGGGTGAAGTGGTCTTCAAGGTCAAGTCTGTCGGGGGCCTTGACCTTCCGCCGTGATCGCCTCAGTCCTGGCTGTGGTGTGGGCACCGGCGTCGAGACCTGCGCGTCCGGGAGCAAGTTGTCCTCTTCTTCACCCAGTTGTTGAGTCGGTGAAGTGGAGGGCGGAGGTGGTGGTGATGGTCGCCGGTGGGCCTGCGGGTGCTAGTTCGTGAGGTAGGTGGGCAGGGGTGGGGGAAGACGGTGTAGGGTCGGGGATGGTAGTGGTGATGGTCGCTGGGGAACCAAATCCCGAAGGGAGACTGTGTCCTGATGTGCCACAAAGGCATATTGTGGAGTTGCATGGAGGAGCAGGACCTTCTCGACGAGGGGGTCAGATTTATGGCTCCTCGCATGCTTCCGGAGGAGGACGGGCCCTGGGACTGCCAGCTAGGATGGGAGCGAGACCCCGGAGGTGGATTTCCTGGGGAAATTAAACATATGCTCGTGAGGAGTCTCGTTGGTGGCTGTACACAGGAGCGACCGGATGGAGTGGAGCGCATCAGAGAGGACCTCCTGCCAGCGCGAGACTGTGAGACCTCTAGACCGTAGGGCCAGGAGGACGGCCTTCCAGACCGTCGCGTTCTCCCTCTCTACCTGTCCGTTTCCCCGGGGGTTGTAGCTGGTCGTCCTGCTGGAGGTGATGCCCTTGCTGAGCAGGAACTGACGCAACTCGTTGCTCATGAAGGAGGATCCCCGATCACTATGGATGTAGGCGGGAAACCCGAACAGGGTGAAAAGACTGTGCAGGGCCTTGATGATGGTGGCAGAGGTCATGTCAGGGCATGGGATGGTGAAGGGGAATCTTAAGTACTCGTCAACAATGTTGAGGAAGCACACGTTACGGTCAGTGGAGGGGAGGGGCCCTTTGGGGGGGGTGGGGGGGGAGGGTGACAGAGATAAAGGGCAACAGTGTTAGGCGGACATATACTTGCAGACCAGCGGTTGTGTGTGTTTTGGCATAGGTTCACACCCCATCCTGTCAATGCTGCCTGCATGGGTGCGTGCAGCCATGTTGGTTTCATCTAGGGCTGTGCCGCCCACCCAGGGGGCGAGGGGCGGGGGGAATGGGGGGTGGGGGGGGAACTCACCTTGGCTGCCCTGACTAGGTCATTGACCTTCTTGTGGCACTGGGCGCCTGTCCTGGCTGTCAGGGCCACGGCACCGACGGCGTCGGCCACCTCCCTCCACAGGCTCCGGCTGAGGCGTGGGGCGACCCTGTGGCCGTGTCCGGGGTACAGGGCCTCCCTCCTCTGCTCCACTGCGTCTAGGAGCGCCTCGATGTCCCGCTCCTGGAACCTCGGCGCTGCGCGGTGGGCGGCCATTTAGCCGGGTCTCCGGCTGTGGCGTCTTTTTTGCTGCGACACCGCGCAGCGTCAATGACAGCGTGCGCCTCTGTGACGGGCGATTGACGGCGCGACGCTGCTAGCCCCTTCCGGGTCGGAGGTTTCCTGACGTTCCGGTTGGTCTGACGCCGGAGTGGTTCACGCCGTTCTTGGCGCCAACGTCGGGCCGTCCTGCCGATTGCGGGCGAATCCCGCCCATTATTCTCATTGGTGAAAGGGTGGCAAACCAGAGAACTTCGATCAAAAGTGAATGACAAAAAAAACAAAAGCGACATAGAATCAGAGAACCCCTACAGTGTAGAAGAGGCCATTCGGCTCATCGAGTCTGTGCTGACCCTCTGAAAGAACACCCCACCAAGGCCCAATCCCCCATCCTATCCCTGCAGCTCCACCTAACCTTTGGACACTAAGGGGCAATTTAGCATTACCAATCTACTTAACCTGTACATCTTTGTGGGAGGGAACCAGAGCACCCGGAGGAAGCCCACGCAGGCACGGGGAGAAAGTGCAAACTCCACACTGACAATGACCCATGAGGAAGAATGTTTTGGTGCAGAGGATGTTTTGGATCTAGAATGAGAGTGCGGTGTTGGGAGGGTGTTGATTACAGAATGGAATGTCCATATTCCTCCTGGCCCTACGGTCTAGAGGTCTCACAGTCTCCCGCTGGCAGGAGGTCCTCTCTGATGCGCTCCACTCCATCCGGTCGCTCCTGTGTACAGCCACCAACGAGACTCCTCACGAGCGTATGTTTGCTTTCCCCAGGAAATCCACCTCCGGGGTCTCGCTCCCATCCTGGCTGGCAGTCCCAGGGCCCGTCCTCCTCCGGAAGCATGCAAGGAGCCATAAAATTGGAATGTCCATATTCCTCTGTAACTGTAAGTCCTTATTAACTACTAAAGCTGTTTACACATGTACAGTAAAGGGTACAAGCAAGGAGCTTAGGTCTATACACATCGCACTGACCCTGGGTCTGGGTTAATGTGTCTTCTTACACCGCTGTGTGGGTAGTTCTGTCTTCAGTCCCACATTAACCCTGTGTTTGCCATACTTTTATACTACACGTGATGGGCATGGATTGTGGCTTTTAAAAGGGTTCTGAGTAAAGCGAAAACAGTTACAGGCCAATGGGGGAAGGCCACTGAGAGGGCCTGGCTGATTTGCAGTTGCAGAGTGCCAACATGGACAGAACAGGCCAAAAATGCCTCAGCGTGTGCTGTAACCAATCCATGAGACCCTGAATCAAATTGGCTTAAGATTGATGTCTGTGATGTTGGGGTCCTCAGGAGGTGGATTATCCAACACTTTTGGCTGAAGATGGTTGCAAATGCTTCAGCCTTGTCTTTTGCACTCAGGTGCTAGGCTCATGCTCATTGTTGAGGATGGGAATGTTTGTGGAGTCTCCTCCTCCTGTTGTTAAATTGTCCACCTCCATTCATGACTGAACATGGCAGAATTGCAGGACTTTGATCTGGTCCATTGCTGCGGGATCTCTTTGCTGTGTCTATCACATGCCGCCTCTGCTGCTTCGCATTTGTCAACTTTGCTTCGCCATGCTCCAATTGACTGCTGCGTTTCCTTTATTAAAGTGTCTCAGGTTCGATTCCCGGCTTGGGTCACTGTCTGTGTGGAGTCTGCACATTCTCCCTGTGTCTGCGTGGGTTCCCTCCAGGTGCTCCGGTTTCCTCCGACAAGACCCGAAAGGTGAATTGGACATTCTGAATTCTCCCTCTGGACCGGAACAGGCGCCGGAGTGTGGCAACTAGGGGCTTTTCACAGTAACTTCATTGCAGTGTTAATGTAAGCCTACTTGTGACACTAAAGATTATTATTATTATTATTATTAATGCAGGAGCAGGGCATGAAATCAAGCTGGTAAAAAAAAAATGAAAAGAGAGTTTAAACGTTCCGCGCTTCCTGCTCCATGTCTGCACTTCCGGGTTGTCGTGTCGCACATGTGCAGCGGACCATTAACGTATGTTGGGAATAGGAAAGGAAATTACTGGCCGACAAGCCCAACAGAAAAACTAGAATTTATTGAATAAGTGTTTTCTTCATAAATGAGCAGAAAGATTATGGCCGGGATTCACCGATATCGCAGCCAAGTGTGGACGCCGACATCAAAATGGGCGCGAGCGACGCCGGCGTCACCGGGCCTCCAGACCCAGTAATTCTCCTCTTCTTCAGGGGCGAGAATGGTGCCGGAGTGCTGTGCGCTGCTCCGGCGCCGAAAGCCAGCCCTACATGGCCGGCGCGGGTCCGCGCATGCGTGCCACGGCCGTCTCCGTGCCGGCGCAACCGCATGCTTGCCGTCTGCGTGCCGGCGCGCAGCAACATGTCGGCGACCGAACAGCAGGCCCCCACAACAGGAGGCAGGCCCCCTTCAGATCGCAGCCCCCCGCCAATCGGAAGCCCCTGATCGCGGGCCTAGACCCCCGTGGAGGGCCCCCCGGAGTCAGATCCCCCCCCCCCCCCCCCCCACCAGAACGTCCACATCGGCTGCAAGTCCAGGCTCCTGCCGGGTGGTACCAGGTCGGAACCATGCCAGCGGGACTCGGCGGGAGTTCGGCCCGTCACGCGCGGAGAATCGCCATGGGGGCTTATTTCACCGTGGCGACCGCACGGGTGTGATTGGCGCCTATTCTCCGGTCGCCGGAGAACCCGCAGCCCTGCATCGGAGCAGCGTCGGAGCGGCGTGGTGGGATTCTCGTGCCCCCCTCCGGCGATTCTCCGAGAATCCCGGCCTATAACTTTATTACTATTATCCGCCTATTGGGCAACAAATGGTATAATCAAGCTATTTATCACAAAAATAGGATGTTGCCAATTAAGCTCATGGGCTGTGATTTATTTCCAGTAACCATGCACAACTTTTTTAAATCAGCTCATTCAGGGCAACTGAAGCAGTATTGCTCCAAAGGTCAAATGTATCATGTTTGAAGTTACTTAACTGAGTTAGAAAGTATTGCAATATTCCAGGAAACTGCATGTTCCTCGAATTCCTTTTACTGTTCAGCCATCGAAAGTCAGTGTGTATCAATTTTTTAAGTGCGACAAATTCGATGTTTCTGATCTGCAAGGATACCTTCGCCAGGTTTTGTTTGCTTTTACCTTCTCTTATTTGCACGCCATCAGACCAGCAAAAGCAAAGCTTTGCAATTGGGCTATCTTTAGATGTCCAAGGAAAATATTACCAGCAGTACCAAGATTAATGCAGAGGTCATTTTGGTACGATATGGAGTTGCGAGTCACAGATATATCATGCACTTTTGAATTCTCCATCAAGACGTAATCAAGTGACAGGATATACCATTGGCAATGCTGACATGACGTCTGTCTTTTCTTGTGGATGATAAGTGGTTATTTTACTAACAAATCTGAATTGATCCTCCCTCTTGCCCCTAAAAAGTAGACATAGAATGATGTCAGGAAATTATATCTGGGTATCTTCAACCTCTATAAGGTTCAAAGAACAGAAGGGAATATATTTTACAGTGAGACAAGCTAACTTCCCAACCTCTCCTGCTTCCTCCAGACACAATCCGATTGATTTAGCAGCGAAAATGTTTGTTCCCCCTACTTAAATTGAAGTTTAAAAGTGAAATTATGGATGTAAGGATTACTCATGTTAATACATTACTTTATTCAGTCTCAAAGTTGCTTTTATCAAAGCATATTTAGTCAGCTAACGTGCGTACACCTTTGAAAAAATATAGGTTCAGCTCATCTTTTGAAGGAAATATTGAAAGTGCAATATCTCAAACTGGCAGTCGCTCATGAGGCTTCCTTTTTAGATCTATTTTTGCGAGAACTAAGAAAAACTTTTGATTAAGATTATAAGGTCAGCAAGGAGAATGTATTACGATCCCAGACCAGACCTCAACGGTGGCTAGGTTACTGGATCGTAACCCCAACATTTTAGTTTATTTTGTAAGACTGTGCGGAAAGAATACAATAATAATAATCTTTATTGTCACAAGTAGGCTTACATTAACACTGCAATTAAGTTACTGTGAAAAGCCCCAAGTCGCCACATTCCGGCACCTGTTCGGGTATACAGGGGAAGAATTCAGAATGTCCAAATTACCTAACAGCACGTCTTTCGGGACTTGTGGGAGAAAACCAGAGCACCCGGAGGAAACCCACAGAGGCATGGGGAGAACGTGCAGACTTCGCACAGACAGTGATCCAAGCCGGGAATCAAACCTGGGACCCTGGCGGCACATGAATTCCCTGGACTGAAAACACATTAACTCCTCAGGGACTCCACCTAGTCAAACAACAGTGCATTAGCCCAGACTTTTACGATGGTCAATTTCACCTCTGGCTCCTAAAAACTTTCTGATTGTGCAAAACAAGATTAATTAAAAAACATGACCTCTGCGGTCAAACACACTCTAACCCAAGTTTTTAACCCTTAAATTGCCAAATGTTTAGAATCCAATATATCTAAAATCCTGTATTTGTCTCAAATGTTCTATAATCACTATAAAAATTATACATCAAATATCAACAGAACTTGGAAAATTTTGAATAGGTGCAAGATAATAAAATCTCTGCGTGACGCTTCCTAATCGTATACCATTAAAACTAACAGAAGGTCCTTAAGGAATGATATTGAAATAAGAAGGGAAAATGCTGGAAAATAACATTTTGTCTCAGACCTTCCAGTCTTCAGATCATCAGAGACCAAATGTATGACCCTGCGCTGGCTTCTGAAGGAATTATTGGGAAGTCTCAACTTCTAATGGGCGATTCCCCTGTTCCCTGGAAACCTCCACAGATGTCTCTGGCTCTGTCCCAACCCACTTCGCAACCTATCCAGCTAATTCTACCCATTCGACATTCTAAACAGCTGTCGCCCTATCGACTTACCATTCTCCCCAGCCGCCACCCTTCCACCTTACCCACCTTACCCACCAGCCGCTCTACCCACCTAGCATCCTACCTCCACTACTCTAGCTACCTACCATCCCATCCACCTGCCACCCTACCACCTGCGGGCCCAGTCTTCATCACACCACCCCTGCCCTATGCTACTCACTGCAATGGAGTTCTCCGACTGACTGTACTCTTCACATTTTTGGAGAAGCCAGGCTTGGAAGACCCAGCTCCATGCGGAGCTTCATTGGGGCACAGAAAACTGTAGCCAGAGCACCAATGCAATGTAGGGCTGAATTTTCCGGTCCTTCCCGCCAGTGGGATATTCCCGTCCTGCCGATGGCAACCCCCTGTGGTGGGACCCCCGGCAGTGCAGCCTGCAAAGAATGCAAAATGCCGTTGACATCAGCAGGACTGGAAGATCCCGCCGCTGGCCAAGGCAAGCTGCCTCAGCGACAGGGAAATATGCCACAGTGGGGTGGAAAATCCGGCCTATAGAAACATAGAATATAGGAGAAGTAGGCCATTCGATCCTTTGAGCCTACTCAACCATTCAATATGATTGTGGCTGGTCCTCCAACTCAACACCACAGTCCCGCATTCTCCCCATACCCCATGGTGCCTTTAGAGTCGAGAAATGTATCTATTTCCCTCTTTACTATATTCAGTGACTTGGCCTCCACAGCCTTCTGTGGTAGAGAATTCCACAACCTCTGAGTGATGAAGCTTCTCCTTATCTCGGTCCGAAATGGCCTGCGCGTATCCTGAGATGGTGAACCCTTGTTCGAGAACCTCCAGCCAGAGGAAGTAACATCCCTGCATCCAGTCTGTTCAACCCTGTTAGAATTTTATGTTTCAATTAGACTCCCTCTCATCCTTTTAAATTCCAGTGAATATTGAGTCAGTCGATCTAATTTTCTCTCGTACGTCAATCCTACCATTCCAGGAATCAGTCTGGTGAACCTTGAAATATTATTTGGTTTCCTCATCCAAATCATTGATGAATATGGTGAATAGCTGGGGCCCAAGGGCTGATCCCTCCGGGACCCCACTAGTCACCGCCTGCCACTTAGGAAAAGACCCATTTATTCCTACTCAGTGCCCTATCTGCTAACCAATTCTCAATTCATGAAATAAAGATTTTGACCTTTTGTCAAGGTTACAATGCACAGGGTTAAAGTAGAACAATTTATCTCGCAATGTATCAATGTAGAATAATGTATCAATAATGCTCAAAATTTACCATGACCTTTCCTGATGCGCGGTTAATCTGATTGCATTGGACTTTCTGCGGTCGACCATTTCATCTATATTTCACCACAATTGCAATAATATGAGTAACCCATGAATTCTTGAAAAAACCAAGTGATCATCTGAAACAGCGGCACAGAGATGTGTAACTAGAATATTCTAGATTTCAAGCAATTAGCAGATGACGTTAGGACGGCTGCTAATATTTATTGGCTTTAAGAAAACCAAACCACAATTTATTAGTCACCTCCTCCAAAGATAGAGAAAATTCAAGGATTTACAGATCTATTTATGCAATGTATCACCAAAGAAACCCTTTAAATGGCCTTAAATTACTTCATAACATGACAGATTTAGCAAATTCTTCCAATAGGAATTTTTGTTGCTGGAGATCCTAAATAAATATATCACTGGCAAAATGAGCAATTTATTTGTGTTAGTGCCAGATGCAGTTCAGTGGATGTCGCCATCCACCTTGACAAATACAGTTAGCGTTTCAAGGGCAAATTAGAAAAAAAGTAATGCTGATAAGAGCAAATTTGTTTCATCCCGTTTCGAACAGATGAGTGTCTAATCCGAGGCCACAGGTAATTTGAAAGGCTTTTAGAAGTACACCTGATAAATATTAGTCCAAATCCAAACTGAGATTGTTTCTGAACATAGCCCTGTTATGTCCTGTAGCATTCAGTCTCAGCAATTAGAAAAATTAATATGGCCAGAAGCAACGGACGCAATTCAACCACTGGAACGTTCCAGCTCGGGGGTTGGAGTGTTCCAGCTCGGGAGTTGGAGCGTTCCAGCTCGGCGGTTGCCCCATGGGCAGGAGGGGGTTAAGGGCTTTGCGTCTGTGAGTCCTTCAAGCCATCTTTAAATATTGTGGAGACCCATAACAGGAGCAACCACAGCTGCAGCCTATCGGTCCGACCAAACTCTCCCAGGCCAGAGGCCGGCTGCAGCTTCTCTCATGAAAGTCAATTTCATGCCCTTTTGACTGTGATCAGCCTCAAGCTTCACAGCTGAAGACTATTTCAAATGAGGTAATAGCTTTGTTAGTTGTGTTAGCACTTCACGATCCTGAACTCTCAAGGGCCTCCTCGAAGGAACAGGTGCCATGAATGAGAGGGTGATTAGTGGATTGGATGTTCTGCAAACTATGAACAGTATACCTGTGGCCTAGGTGCATCAGCACCATGGAGGCAGCTGCAAACAACCGAACAGTAAAGAGCAGGGCTTCACCACTGAGGACCCTCTCGCGGCCAAAGGGTCAATGTGTGGATGAGTGGAGGACAGCTGAGCATGGCCTTCCGAGTGTTGCTGGCAGAGGTTTGGGGTCTAGGGGTTCCTGATCTGGCTGGGGATGAGTGTGTAGGGCAAGGTTTGCCAACACGACTGGCTCACTGGATGGAAAATCAGAACAGTCATGGTAAGGGTGGGGGTAAGGGAGGCTTGGGAAATTTGACAGTCCCAAACGGATTGTGCAAATAAGAGAAGGGGAGGCCAGCTGCGGGCCAGGGTGTACTGGAGTTGTTGGCCTTTACATGAGCTGACAAACAGCATATGCCGCAGTAGCTTGCGTCTCAACAGGGATGCAACATCATGGAGGAGGAGGACACCTGCTCCCGGTGGCCGTGAAGATCACTGTAGCACTAAACTTTTACCCCACCGAGTTGTTCCAGGGCTCAAGCGGGAAACTGTGTGCAATCTCGCAATCTTCAGCCCATAGATACATTTGGGGGGGGTGACAGATGCTCTGTATGCTCGGATATCTGACTGTATTACCTTTGACTTGGAGCAGGCCCATCAAGATGCCCGGGCTGCAGGATTTGCTGCCATCGCCGTGATGCCCCAGGTCCAGGGAGCCATCGATGGCACACATTACCCTTTGAGCACCGGGGGATCACAGAGTGTCCTATATTAACAGTAAGGGTTCCAGGCTCTGAATATTCAGATTGTGTACGACCACCGCCTCAGGGCCATGCACGTGTGTGCCCTCTACCTTGACAGCGGGTCAATATACAAGGCAGGAGAGTGATGATCACTCGCTGTGAAGAAAGCGCTGGTGCTCCTCAGGATCTGATAAAGTCTGACTCCTGTCTTTCTGCCGACAGCGCGCTCACCCCCATCCTTGTGACGGAGTCTGCATCGGGGGCTTTTGATCTTGGACCACTGTGTTGGGGGGGGCGGGGGGGTGCTGCTGGCAAGCCTGCTATCAAGACTAAAGTGACCAAAGCTTCACGTGTATCAGGTGTGAGATATTTTAATGTGACAGATTTGCTTGGGTTTTCCTCTCCAGGTGAATGTATAGCCACCGCCATCTTCCCTCAGGTTCTCGTTGGGTCTCTTGCATGGCAGCGACGTCAATGTTCAGGTGCCTGAGTTTACCGGCAACAGGGGCAGTTCTCCATTCTGGTCGATTGTTTTGCTCATTGTGATGAACACCACTAGTGGTATATTATATGTATTACGGCACTGCCCATGTATTAGAGGTACGATGGTAAATTCCTGCCTGCTGGGCAGGCGGCGTATAAATGTGTGTGCTCTCCTGCGCTGAAGCCATTCTGGTTCCAGCTACAGGAGGAACAACATCTCGTTCAATAAAGCCTCGATTGTTCCACCATTCTCGTCCTGTCGTAATTGACGGTTCATAAATTTATTTAACGAGATTTTTTCAACGATGGATCTCCGCATCAAGCCTGATCGCCTGCAGCTGAGCCCTCAAGCAGCCAACGCCACGTCCACCTTCGACCACTGGCTAGCCTGCTTCGAAGGCTACCTCAGAGCAGCCGCTGAAGAACCCTCGGACTCGCAGAAGCTCCAAGTCCTCTATTCACGGGTGAGCCCTGACATTTTTCCCCTCATCCGGGATGCGCCCACCTACTCTGAAGCGATGACGCTCCTGAAGGGACATTACGTTCGACCAGTGAATCAAGTGTACGCCAGGCACCTCCTGGCCACGAGACAGTAACTCCCCGGGGAGACCCTGGACGATTTCTTGCATGTCCTGCACAACCTAGGTAGGAACTGTGACTGCCAGGCAGTTTCGGCAGTCCAGCACACAGAACTATTAATTAGAGACACGTACATCACGGGCATGAAGTCTGCATACGTCCGCCAGCGGCTACTGGAAGGGGGTACACTCGATCTTGCAGCTCGCTAATTCGAATGAAGTGGCCTCCCGTAACGTTCAGTCCTACGCCCCCGGCCGCGCGGCACCCTCGTGGGCATCGTGGGCCCTACCAGCTGCCGGCTCCAGCTCACCGCAAGCCTGCGCCGCACGGCAGCCAGCCAACTCTGGGGGGCCCAAGTGTTATTTCTGCGGACAAAACAAACACCCCAGGCAGCGCTGCTCGGCGCGGAGCGCGACCTGCTACGGGTGTGGGAAGAAAGGACACTTTGTTTCTGTTTGCCAGGCCCGGTCGGTCGCCGCGGTTTCCAGGCCCGGCATTTCTATACCCCCCCACGTGCGACCCAGGGGCGTCGCCATCTTTCCCTTTGCAAGCCACGTGCGGCCCGTGGGCACCGCCATCATTGATGCCGCCCGCCATGTGCGCTCCATGGGCGCCACCATCTTCGGCGCCATTTTGGACCGCACCTCAGGACCTCTGCTCGTCTGGCCGTTCATCGCCTACCGCTACCTCCGCCACTGCTGACCAGCCCGGGACCTCCCAGCATCTTCCGCAGCTCGCCTCTATCACCCTGGATCAGTCCGGGCCCCACAACCTCGCGCCCGCGACGACAGACGGTGAAGATCAATGGGCACGAGAGGACCTGCCTCTTTGACTCTGAGAGCACAGAGAGCTTCATCCACCCCACTACGGTAAGGTGCTGCTCCCTCCTGGTACAACCCGTCACCCAGAAAATCTCCCTGGCCTCCGGATCCCATTCCGTTGAAATCCGGGTGTACTGCGTCGTGACCCTCACCGTCCAAGGCGTAGAGTTCAGCAACTTCCGGCTCTATGTCCTCCTCCACCTCTGTGCTGCCCTGTTACTCGGCCTGGATTTTCAGTGCCATCTCCAAAGCGTGACTTTAAAATTCGGCGGACCCCTACCCCCCCCCCTCACCGTCTGCGGCCTCACGACCCTTAAGGTCGATCCACCTTCCCTATTTGCAAACCTCACCCCAGATTGCAAACCCGTCGCCACTAGGCGCAGACGGCACAGTGCCCAGGACAGGACCTTCATCAGGTCAGATGTCTAACGGCTTCTGCGGGAGGGGGTCATTGAGGCCAGCAACAACCCCTGGAGAGCTCAAGTAGTGGTAGTGAAGACTGGGAGAAGCACAGGATGGTCATTGACTACAGTCAGACCATCAAACGGTACACGCAGCTCGACGCATACCCCCTCCCACGCATATCTGACATGGTCAATCAGATTGCGCAGTAGCGCGTCTTTTCCACAGTAGACTTGAAGTCCGCCTACCACCAACTCCCCATCCGCCCGGAGGACCGCCAATAAACTGCGTTCGAAGCAGATGGCTGCCTCTATCACTTCCTTAGGGTTCCCTTCGGCGTCACCAATGGGGTCTCGGTCTTCCAGCGAGAGATGGACCGAATGGTTGACCGGTACGGACTGTGGGCCACCTTCCCGTACCTAGATAACGTCACCATCTGCGGCCACGATCAGCAGGACCACAACGCTAATCTCCAAAAATTCCTCCATACCGCCAAACTCCTAACCTCACCTACAACAAGGAGAAATGCGTGTTCCGCACCAACCGCTTCGCCATCCTTAGCTACATAGTGGAAAATGGAGACCTAGGGCCAGACGCCGACCGCATGTGCCCCCTCCTGGAACTCCCTGTCCCCCACTGCCCCAATGCCCTGAAACGATGCCTGGGGGTTTTCTCCTATTACGCCCAGAGGGCCCCTAATTATGCAGACAAGGCCCGCCCACTCATTCAGTCCACAGTTTTTCCCCTGACGGCAGAGGTCTGCCAGGCCTTCAGCCGCATCAAGGCGGACATCGCCAAGGCCACAATGCACGTGGTCGACGAGTCCCTCCCCTTTCAGGTGGAGAGCGATGCATTGGATGTAGCTCTGATCGCCACCCTCAACCAGGCGGGCAGGCCCTTCTTTTCCCGCACCCTCCATGCCTCCAAAATTTGGCACTCCTCTGTCGCAAAGGAGGCCCAGGCCATTGTGGAAGCTGTGCGACATTGGAGGCATTACCTAGCCGGCATGAGATTCACTCGCCTCACTGACCAACAGTCGGTTGCCTTTATGTTTAATAATACACAGCGGGGCAAGATCAAAAATGACAAGATCTTGAAGTGGAGGATCAAGTTCTCCACCTATAATTATAACCTATAATTATGAGATCTTGTATCGCCTGGGGAAGCTCAACGAGCCCCCTGATGCCCTATCCCGCAGTATATGTGCCAGCGCACATGTGGACCGACTCCTGGCTCTCCACTATGACCTCTGCCACCCGGGGTTCACCCGGTTCTTCCATTTTATCAAGGCCCGCAACCTGCCCTACTCCATTGAGGAGGTCAGGACCGTCACCAGAGACTGCCAAGTCTGCGCAGAGTGCAAGCCGCACTTCTGCCGGCCAGATAGGGCACACCTGGTGAAGGCCACCCGCCCCTTTGAGCGCCTCAGCATGGACTTCAAAGGGCCCTCCCCTCCACCGACCGCAATGCGTACTTCCTGAACGTGACTGATGAGTACTCCCGGTTCCCATTCGCTATCCCCTGCCCCGACATGACCGCAACCACCGTCATCAAGGCCCTCCACGGTATCTTTACACTGTTCGGGCTCCCCGCGTACATACACAGTGATATGGGGTCCTCCTTCAAAGGGCCCCTCCCCCCAACAACCGCAATGCGTACTTCCTGAACGTGATTGACGAGTACTCCCGATTCCCATTCGCCATCCCGTATCCCGATATGACTTCTGCCACGGTAATCAAAGCCCTGCACAGCATCTTCACTCTGTTCGGTTTCCCCACAGCGATCGGGGATCCTCTTTCATGAGCGATGAGCTGCGTCAGTTCCTGCTCAGCAAGGGCATTGCCTCGAGCAGGGCGACCAGCTACAACCCCCGGGGAAACGGGCAGGTGGAGAGGGAGAACGGGACGGTCTGGAAGGCCGTCCTGCTGGCCCTGCGGTCTAAAAATCTCCCGGTCTCCCGCTGGCAGGAGGTCCTCCCCGACGCGCTCCACTCCATCCGATCGCTCCTCTGCACCGCGACTAATGAGATCCCTCACGAACGTGTGTTTGCCTTCCCCAGGAAGTCCACCTCCGGGGTCTCCCTCCCAACATGGTTGATAGTTCCTGGACCCGTCCTCCTTCGGAAGCATGTGCGGATCCATAAGTCAGACCCCTTGGTCGGAAAAGTCGACCTCTTACATGCGCACCCGCAGTACGCCTACGTGGCACACCCTGACGGGCGCCAAGACACAGTCGCCCTCCGGGACCTGGCACCCGCTGGATCCCCACCCACGACCCCCGACCTGACACCGGCCCCCCCCCCACCGGTGGCCTCATTCACCCCTGCACCACTCACCCTCCCTCCAGCGAACCTCACAGCAGCCCCCACCCAGCAGGATCCGTCCTCCCACTGGATCCACTCAGGGGTGACGAAGACGAGGACAACATGCTCCCAGAGTCACAGGTGACCAAGTCGGCGCCCACACACCACCAGGACTGAGGCGATCGCGGAGGAGGGTCAAGGCCCCTGACAGACTTAATTTGTAATGTTTCCACCACCCCCGTCGGGCTCTTTTTTTTAACAGTGGGTGAATGTGGTGAACACCATTAGTCGTATATTACATGTATTTCGGCACTGCCCGTATATTAGAGGTACGACGGTAAATCCCTGCCTGCTGGCTCCGCCCAGCAGGCAGCGTATAAAAGTGTGTGCTCTCCTGCCCTGAAGCCATTCTGGTTCCAGCTGCAGGAGGCACAACATCTTGTTCAATAAAGCCTCGATTGTTCCACCTTTCTCGTCTTGTGGTAATTGATGGTACATCACTCATTATCTCTGAAGGTTTGTACATTTCAGGTTTCAAAATGCAGTTTCACTTTGATTTTCTGACCTCAGGTAGATGAACCTGCTGGATGCAGTTTTCCAGCCAGTTTGGGGATGGAACAGACTATTTTTAGGGCACCTTTTCCAGCCCATTCCCCTGAAAAGGGATGCTCAGTTGTGAAGAAAGCTGCCAAAATGCTCTCTTGTTCTTATTCCAAGAGCGAGATGACTGGATCAAACTCCACTGCCTACCTGCTGGTCCGAAGCTGGAGACTTCCAAATCTCATGGTCCTATCCCCGCCACCTCTTGATGCTCACAGCAGGGCTTGTCTGTGTGTGTGTGGGGGCGGGCAAGGGTGGTGGGGGGGGGGGGGGGGGGGGGGGGTGCTGGTTTCCTCTCCCGAGACACCTGGTGGGGGGGCATTTTTTAACGTGGGCATGCTGTTGCACATCAGCAGACACACGGTCCTTGACAGAGGGTACGTCCAGTTCCAGTGGCAAGGGAACCTCAATGACTGGGGATTTCCCTACTGCTGATGCCTTCATTCTCCATCACAGCGATTGACACCATACGAGTATCTTCCGCCTCACAGCCATTGATACCATACGAGTATCTTCCGCCTGATTCACCGTCAAGGACTGATTTTGGATTGCACTTTATCTAGTTTCTCCCTTCTGACTTTATCGTCATGGGCGACCCTGCCTGGAGCCTCTTCTGTCCTCAGTGCAGTGAATCTTCTCAGGCCTTCCTCCAGTGTGCTAAGAGGGAACAGAGGATTCCTGAGTGAATGCACGTCTATCCTCTTACTGTTCAAGAGAGCACACCTATCAATGTCCTACAGTCTTCTTTCTTGGATCAGTGTTTCATTGAGAAACTCCTTAGGCAGCACTTTCCAAACCCGTGACCACTCCCATCTAAATGGACAGGGGCAGCAGACACATGGGAACATCACCACCTGGGAGTTCCTCTCTCAGTCACTTACCACCCTGACTTGGGAATATATCACCGTTCCTTCACTGTCACCGGGTCGAAGTCCTGGATCTCCCACCCTAACAACAAGGTGGATGCACCTACACCACTTGGACTAGTTCAAGAGGACCATAAAACCATAAGATTTCAGAGCAGAAATAGTCCATTTGGCCCATCGAGTCTGCTTCACCATTCGATCATGGCTGATATTTTTCTCATCCCCATTCTCCTGCCTTCTCCCCGTAACCCCTGATCCCCTTATTGATCAAGAACCTATCTATCTCTGTCTTAAAGACACTCAGTGATTTTTTTCTCCACAGCCTTCTCAGGCTGAAGAAATTCCTCCTCATCTCTGTTTCAAAGGACCGTCCCTTCAGTCTGAGGCTGTGCCCTACGATTCTAGTCTCTCCGACTAGTGGAAACATCCTCTCCATGTCCACCTTAACTAGGCCTCACAGTATTCTGTAAGTTTCAATGAGATCCCCCCTCATCCTTCTAAACTCCAACGAGTACAGGCCCAGAGTCCTCAACCGCTCCTCATATGACAAGTCCTTCATTCCCGGGATCATTCTTGTCAACCTCCTCTGGACCCCCTCGAAAGTCAGCACTTCCTTCCTTAGATACGGGGCACAAAACTGCTCACAATATTCCAAATGGGGCCTGACCAGAGCCTTATAAAGCCTCAATGGTACATCCCTGCTCTTTATTCTAGCCCTCTCAAAATGAATGCTAACATTGCATTTGCCTTCCTAACTGCCGACTGAACCTGCATGTTAACCTTAAGAGAATCTTGAACCAAGACTCCCAAGTACCTCTGTGCTTCAATTTCTGAAACCTTTCCCCATTGAGAAAATCATCTATGTCTCTATTTTTTCTACCAAAATGCATAACCTCACAATTTTCCACATTATTTTCCATCTTCCACTTCTTTGCCCACTCTCTTAGCCACTCCAAACCCTTCTGCTACCTCAACACTACCTGTCCCTCTGCATATCTTTGTACCATCTGCAAACTTAGCAACGATGCCCTCAGTTCCTTCTTCCAGATCATTAATGTATATCATGAATAGTTGTAGTCTCAACACTGACCATTGTGGAACACCACTAGTCACCGGCTGCCATCCTGAAAACGACCCCTTTATCCCATTCTCTGCCTTCTGCCATCAACTAATCCTCTATCCATGCCAGTACTTTGCCCCTAACACCATGGGCTCTTGTCTTATTTAGCAGCCTCCCATTGGGCATCTTGTCAAAGGCCTTCTGGAAATCCAAATAGATCACGTCCACTGGCTCTCTTTTGTCTAAATTCCTTGTTACCTCCTCAAAGAATTCTAACAGATTTGTCAGGCATGACCTCCCCTTGATGAAGTTGTGCTGACTCAGCCCTATTTTACCATGCACTTCCAAGTATTCCGCAATCCCATCCACAATAGCGGACTGACTGACAAGGCAACCCCGCCCCCTCTACCCATTTTCTTGTCCTTTCGACACATATCCTTGGATATTTAGATCCCAGCCCCGATCACCTTGCAGCCACATCTCGTTGATGCCCACAACATCACATACCCACCAATTTCAATGTGCGCTACAAGTTTGATGTACCGTCAATTACCACGAGACGAGAATAGTGAAACAATTGAGGCTTTATTGCACAAGATGTTGTGCCTCCTCCAGCTGGAACCAGAATGGGAGCAGCACTGGAGAGCATACACTTTTATGCACCGCCTGCTGGGAGGAGCCAGCAGACTGGGATTTACAGTGGTACCTGTAATATAATGGCAGTACCATAATACATACAATATATCACTAGTGGTGTTCACCACAAAGCTCATTTACCTTTTTTCATATACTGCACACATTTAGGTACAACACCCTCAATCCTGCGTTGACCCTCCCCCTTCTCATAGTTGTCCCTTTATCTACTGTGCCTGAAGTTAGATTCCTGCCGCTTTCCATACTCTTTGTTCTAGTACTTATTCTGGAAACGTTACTAACCTCTCCTGAGCCCTCGGCTCCTTTAACTAGTTTAAAGTCCTCATCATTAACCTGCACTCCTACCATCGCTTTAACTTTGATTTTCTGGTGGAAGTCGTATGTTGGGTGGCTCCTGCTAGAGCTTTTGTTTCTTTGGCCCTTTTCACACAGATTTGGGGGGACATCTTATATGAATGAGCTCCAGTAAACTGTGGTATTCGGAGGATGTCAATAATCCAACGGAAGAATACGGGGCAAAAAAGATGCAAGCGACAGTCTGTCTGAGAGCTCAGGTTCGGTGAGGAGTTTTATGGGTGGAAAGATGGCGGTACCAAGCTCGCCGGATGGGGCTGCGCCCATTACAGTGGACACGCTGGCCGAGGTGATGGCGGTGAGCATTTTGAGCGGCAGGAGAAGGAGATGATGGGAATGCTCAAACAGGTTTGGATGATACATTGGCCCCGATAAAGGAGGCTCTTGGAAAGACGGCGATGGCGGTGCGGGAGCAAGGAGAGGTGTTGAAGGGGCTGGAGGAGACATTGTTGTGGCACAGCGACCAGGCCGCCTCAATGGGAGAGGAGCTGAGAGGGTGGAGGAGAGCAATAAAGGGCTGAGAGCTAAAGTGGAGGACCTGGCAAACAGGCCGCAGTGGCAGAATCTGCAGACCGTGGGTCTGCCTGAGGGGCTGGAGGGCTAGAGGCCGACGGAATGCTTCTCAGAGATGTTTGCCAAGTTGTTGAAGGAGAAGGCGCTGGATAGGGCTCATCGGTTGCTCTGGCCGAAGCCAAAGGCCGAATGAGTCACCGAGAGCTGTGATAGTCTGTTTCCACAGCTACAAGATGAAGGAGAAGGTGCTGAGATGGACCAGGCAGAATCGAGAGGTGAGGTGGAAAGGCAATGGCATTCGAATATACCAAGACGTCATGGTGGAGCTGCCAAGATGGCGGGCGGCCTTTAACAGGACGAAGGTAGCGCTTTATAAGAATAATGTGCTGTTCTGGGTGGTCTACCTGGCGAAGTTGAGAGTTACGCATAACTCCAAGGACTATTACTTTGAGAATGTGGAGGAGGCTGAGGTGTTCGTGAGGGCTGAAGGATTGAGACTGAACTGAGTTTGGACTTTGTTTTTTGTATGTTGTGGTTGGGAGGGGATGGTTTGGATACATTGACGTAATGTGTTGGTTTTCCCCCCCTTTTGTTAGAGGTATATCATGTTTGGGTTCTTTTGAAGGGCTGGGTGTGGGGGGGGTTTCTGCTGGTTTTTGTACACGGTATGTGGGGAGAGGGGGCATGAGGGGGCCACCTCGCTAGCAAACTTGAGTTGGCTAGTGAACGGGAGCGAGGTGGGGGGAGAGGCCGCAGCCGGACAAGCCTGTATGGACAGGTTTCGATGAGCCTGGGAATGTGTAAGGGGGGAAGGAGGGGGGGGGGGGTATGCTAAGAGAAGTGGTCTTGAGAGGATGTGGTCGAGGGGGTTTCTGGGAACGGGGGAGAGGGGTAGCTGGCTGATGGTGATTAGGGGTAAGGCCTGGTCTCGCTTGTGGGGCGGGTCTGGGCCCATGGTCATGACTGATAGGAGGGGGAGGGGGGGTGAGAGACCCCCAGTCCAAATGGTAACGTAGAATGAACAGGGCTTGCGTGGACCAGTGAAGTGGGTGAGAGTGTTTTCACATTTAGAGCTTGAGAGCTGATGTGGTGCTGCTGTAAGAGAACCACTTGAGGATGAAGGACCAGGTTAAGCTTCGGAAGGGTTGGGTGAGTGTTCCACTCGGGCTTTGAAAGCAGGGCCCGGGGGGGAGGGGGAGCAGTGTTCCTGGGTAATAGGGTTCGGTTTCAGGCGGAGAAGGTGTTGGTGGATCAGGGGGGCAGATACGTTTTAGTAACGGGTCCATTGGAAGGCAGGTTGATGGCATGCATGCCCAGAATTAGGACGATGTAGGGTTTATGAAAAGGATGTTGGCGGCCATACCAAGTCTGGACACACATCAATTAATTTTAAGTGGGGATTTCAATACAGTGTTGTATCCAAAGATGGATCAGTCTAAGGCACGCTCGTTGAACCCTTCGGCGGGGGGCCGAATGTGTCGGCAGAGTTTATCAGGGAGCTGGGGTGAGCGTATCCGTGGCAGTTCTTACATCCAGGGGGTAGAGAGTATTCCTTTTATTCCCCAGTGCATAAAATGTGCTCAAGGATTGTTGACTGCTTTATTATGGGGAGGTCGTTGATGTCGCGGGGTGGGGAAGGCGGAATTCTAGGCGATTGTCATTTTGGATCATGCTCTGCATTTGATGGATGTGGTCCTGGAGAGGAGGTCTACACAGAGGTTGGCATGGAGTTTGGATGTGGGGCTGCTTGCGGGTCTGAGTTTTTGTGCGAGGATGGGAAAGGTGATTGATGAATATGTGGGGTTCAATAATAAGAGGATGTCTCGCCGTCATTGGTTTGGGAGGCACTGAAGGCAGTGGTAAGGGGCGAGATATCTCTTATAAGGTGCAGGTGGATAGGGAGGCAAGAGAGGTGCGGCAGTGGCTGGTAGATGAAAGTTGATAGGAAGTATGCGGAAGATCCCATCCCGGAGCTTATGGTCAGTAGAAAGGAACTGCAGGCACGGTTTGACCTTCTGTCCACAGGGAAAGCAATACATCAGTTGAGGTGGGCTAAGGGGGTAGTATATGAGTACGGGGAGAAGGCCAGTCACTTGTCGGCAGGACAGCTCCACCAGCAGGCGGCCTCACGAGAGATTGTTCAGGTCCCGGATGGGGCGAGGGTGCTGGTGGTGGCGCTAGAGCAGGACATTTGAGGAGTTTTATGAGAGGTTGTGCAGGTCGGAGCCTCCAGAGAATGTGTCGGATATGAGGGAGTTCTTGGGGGGGGGTTGCTGAAGTGTCCTAAAGTTAAGGACGAGGAGACGGCAAGGTTGGAAGAGCCCGTAGGGATTGGGGAGTTTCAGATGGCGATAGGGAAGATGCAAACAGTAAAGCACTGGGCCCAGATCAGTTCCCAGTGAAATTCTATACAAAGTTTTTGGATAGGTTGATGCCACTGTTGGTGGAGATGTTTGGGGATGCGATAGCTAAGGGAGCACTCCCGGAGATGATGGGACAGGCATCTATTTCGCTGTTGTTTAAAAAAGCATAAGGACCCGGTGGAGTGTGGGTCACATCGGCCAATAACCCTGCTAAATGTGGATGGCAAGATTCTTGCTAAGGAGTTGGTGCTTAGGTTGGAAGAGAGCCATCCGCAAGTGATTGCGGAAGATCTGGCAGTTGTCCTCGAATATGTGGTGCTTGTTAAACATGGTGCTCTCTCCACAGAAAGGGGGGTGGGGGTGAGCCAAAGGTGGTGGTGGCGCTGGATGCAGAGAAGGCATTTGATCGAGTAGAGTGGAGTTATTTGTTTGTGGTGTTGAAGTGGTTGGGATTGGGCCTAAGTTTGTGGCGTGGGTTAAATTGTTATATGAGGAACTGAAGGCGGGTGTTCGTACGAATGAGATGAACATGGGATATTTTCAGCTGCACAGGGGGAACGAGGCAAGGGTGTCCCATGTCCCCTCCTTTTGTTTGCACAGGCGATAGATTCCTTGGCCATTGCGCTGAGGTGCTCGGATAAGTGGAGAGGGATAGTGAGGGTGTGTGGTGCGTGGAGCATAAGGGATCCCTGTATGTTGATGACCCTTTGCCCCCTCCCTCATCTCTTTTACCGCAATGTTATTGACCTTATAGATGGCATGTCCTATTTTCACCCTGAATTGGAAAACTTTGCTTCAATTTCTACCCTTCTCTCAGTTTCATGTGCTCCATCCCTGACTCTTCACTTTCCTTGCTTGACTTCTTTGTCTTCATTGCTGTGGATGGGCTATCAATTAATATTCATTATAAGCCCACTGACTCCCATTACACTTCCTCACATCCTACACGCTGGAAGGACTTCATTCCATTCTTCAAGTTCCTCCATCTCTGTCACATCTGTTCCAATGATACAACCTTCCACACCAGCTTTTCTGGCATGTCTTCTTTTTCCCTTAACTGAGAACTCGCTCCTCCCCCTCCCCTGCAGCACTGATTTAAAGAGCCCAAGAGCACGTCCACCTCATTTCCTGCACTTCCCCTCCCTCCCAGATCCACAATCACCTTGTAATCCGCAGCCAGCCTCTGTAATGACGGATCGTTTTCTGCCATCTCAACCACCTCCAGCCTGGTGCCACAACCAGAGATATCCTCTCCTTCCTCTTCCAGCATTCCAAAGGAACCATTCTGTCTTTGCAACCTGGTCCACTCCTCAGTCACCCCCAATATTCTGTGCACAGCGCCATTCCTTGTGAACACAGAAGATATAACTTGCCCTCTTACCTCCTCTCTCCTCACCCAAGGTCCAAAATATTCCTTCCAGGTGATGCAGCAATTTATATGTACTTCTCTCAATTTAGTATGCTGTATTTGCCGCTCACAATGTGGCCTCCTCGACATTGGGGAGACCAGACACAGATTGTCTGGCCACTTTGCAGAACATCTCTGTTCAGTTCGCAAGCATGATGCCTAACTTCTGGTGGCATATCATTTTAATTCTCCACCTTGCTCTCTGACATCTCTGTCCTTGGCCTGCTGCAGTGCCCCAGTGAAGCTTAATGCAAGTTCAAGGAACAATACCTCATCTTTTGTTTCGGCACTTTACAGGCTACTTAGTTCAACACTGAGTTCGCCAATTTCAGACTGCAAACTCTGCCCCAACATTTTGTTTCCTTTTCTTTGCATGTTTTGGTTTTCTCTTATTTCTGCTGTCAGACAGCAGCGCACTTGCTCTCGGCACATCTTTTGTTCCTTTCTCTTTTTTACTTGCCCCTCTACACTCCCTTTAGCTCTGTAAGACTCTTCTGTCATCTAATCGTTCCTGTCTTCCAGCCTAGCTCAGTCCTTCCTTTTGTCCTTGTCACACCCACCCCTTGCTCAAACCTTATTACATTTCTAATTTTTTCCAGCTCTAATGAAAGGTCATTGACCTGAAACGTTAACTCTGTTTCTCTCTCCAGAGATGCTGCCTGACCTGCTGAGTTTTTCCAGCATTTCTGTTTCTATTTCAGATATCCAGCTTCCAGAGTATTTTGTATTTTGGTTAGTATCTAATCTCCCACTGCCAAATAGTGTATTTGTGGATTACAAATGCTAAAATATATCCCCCAATGAATATAGCAAGAGTGTGCGCAAAGATTCATTGTTTTTTAATGAATAGCCATGGATGATTTAAGTGAGAAAGAGACTTTAATCGATACAGTATCTTATGAAATCTCTCAGAAATGTCTCACAGTATTTCACAGCCAATGATTAGCTTTGCAATGAAGTGACTTTTGTTATGTCGGTAGGCAAAGGCACTGAATGTCATAATTTCAAAGAAATATTGGGCTGGGACTTCCGAGCTCCCAAGCGTCGGATTGGTGGGGGGAGGATGTGCGTGGGGTATATCAAAGATGCACAGGGGAATCCCTTCTGGAACTTCACAGGTAAACATTTGCACAGCAATTGCCCAGAAGTGCGATCGCCCTATGCTGTGAATCATCCAAAAATGACATTTAAGACATCTCTTAACTTCACGGTAACTATTGTAAAGACCCAAACCACCGCCATCAGACTCCCTCCACACTCCTGACCCACCACGATACCCCCGACACCCCAGGGGACTGCCCATCCATCGACTAACCATTCCCTGTTCCTCCTCCCACCCCCCCCCCAATATTCCCCAACCTCCATGGGATTTCCCCCACCGGTACTGGACCCCCCCACCCTCACATCCCCCCAAAACGTCCGACAACCCCCACCATCCCACCATGTCCCATCTCCCCTAATATCCACCCCTCCCTCCCCCCAGCTACTGCGACCTTGCAGTTTGGAGACAGCTGCAAGGCTTGAATCGCTCCTGGCCTGAGTCGGAAGATCGGGTGATACAGACACAGAAGAAATTTGGTGTAAGTGGCATGGAGTGGCAATTTGACACCGATTTCCACTCTGAGCAAGTTACAGCCCATTTGCATTGTCTGGAGACTTGGGCGGCGAGATGGCAGATGTAGTTTAATCCGGACAAATGTGAGGTAATGCATTTTGGAAGGTCTAATACAGGTAGGAAATACACAGTGAATGGTAGAACCCCCAAGAGTATTGACAGTCAGAGAGATCTTGGTGCACAGGTCCACAGGTCACTGAAAGGGGCAACAGAGGTGGAGAAGGTAGTCAAGAAGGCATACGGCATGCTTGCCTTCATTGGCCGGGGCATTGAGTATAAAAATTGGCAAGTCATGTTGCAGCTGTATAGAACCTTAGTTAGGCCACACTTGGAGTATAGTGTTCAATTCTGGTCGCCACACTACCAGAAGGATGTGGAGGCTTTAGAGAGGGTGCAGAAGAGATTTACCAAGATGTTGCCTGGTATGGAGGGCATTAGCTATGAGGAGAGGTTGAATAAACTTGGTTTGTTCTCGCTGGAGCGAAGGAGGTTGAGGGGCGACCTGATAGAGGTCTAGAAAATTATGAGGGGCATCGGCAGAGACTTTTTCCCAGGGTAGAGGGGTCAATTACTAGGGGCCATAGGTATAAGGTGTGAGGGGCAAGGTTTAGAGCAGATGTACGATGCAAGTTTTTTACACAAAGGGTAGTGGGTGCCTGGTACTCGCTGCCGGAGGAGATGGTGGAAACAGGGACGATAGTGACATTTAAGGGGCATCTTGACAAATACATGAATAGGATGGGAATAGAGATATACGGACCCCGGAAGTGTAGAAGATTTTAGTTTAGATGGGCAGCGTGGTCGGCACAGGCTTGGAGGGCCGAAGGGCCTGTTCCTGTGCTGAACTTTTCTTTGTTCTTTGTTCTTATTATTTCATAATGAGTTGCCTAAGTGGAGTAATATTGACTTCCATTATTTCTGTTATTTTTTTAAAAATAAAATCTTTTTAATGGTATTTTCAAAAATTATAATCAATTATGTACATTACTAGCCATGTTAATTTACTGTACAATACATTTCTATTATATTTTGGTAAACAGACACGACCCTGCTTTGCAATGAGATACTGCATGAAGAGGGCTGGGGCATACTGAAGCCTCGTGCTTTTAAGCGGCAGGATTTCTCAAGCTGCTATCCTGTAAATGAGGCTAGATGTTTCCCGTTGAGATGAAGCAAAATGCGAAAGGTGAAGTTGCGCTCAAGCTGCAGTGACTTGCTTCCTGACAGTCAATCCAGACAGGCTTTGACAATTTCACAGGAACAAGTAACCTGATGTTTGGATGAAGATAACTCCTGTAGCCCAGTCAGACGAGGAATATGGAGGAAATAGTTGGAGCTGTAACGTTGAAATAAAAGACAAAATTATTGTCTGTCAAGTGTACTGAATTTTTAAACTTCAGCTCCAGATTTATGATCAAAGCGGTGAAATCCAACAGGGTCATAAGAATAGTCAGAGGCTGCAGTAACTGTGAGAATGTCTGTGGAAGGCTTTTAAGGGGGCGTCATGGATAACACAGAGTTCACAGGTAATCTTACCTTTCCAATCTGCCTTCCAGATGTCAATTCTGGAAGAAAAAATGATCAGATGATTCTGGGGAACATATCAATATAATTAGTGCTATGCTTTTAATATCATTAACCTTTAACATAATGAGGTTAACATTTCCACAGCAAATAACTTGGCTGTTGAAACAGCTTCAGAAATACATGGAGGAACCCTGGTGAGCCAGAGCTATATTAACCTGCTGTGAATTCATTGATGTTGACAAGTATATAGCCTAGAAATTACTGTTGGTAATATAAATAGATAATGCTTAAAACATTTCCCTCTTTAATATTTTGGCAGAGACTGCAGTGCCCATGTTAAAATAGGACAACATGAGTTTTGATCATTGATATTAACAACTGTAATATCTGGCTTTAAAATAAAAAGCCTTTGACCTTAAGCAGACCTTAATTTGAATTAACCTCTCTCAGTAATACCCTATTAATATTCCATTGCTGGGAAGATTTCTCTTGATGCACTCTATTATCAACAGATTATGCTTTTGTTACAAACAGCCTATGGGAAGTTACTCCTATTGTATTTTGTCAGAATACATTACCTTCATGTTGTTATTTACCTAATTTGCACAACAATGCAAAACCCCAAAATGTATGTACTTCTGTTCCATGCCAATCATTTCCTCTGCCCTTATGTGGGGTAGAGTTTGCCTCTGTTAATTTTTTTTAAAAATCTGAATTTGCATCAATTTAAAGACACTGGCTACATTTTTCTTTGAAGTCAACTGCTGCCTCCAGACACCACGGCAGCATGATAAATCTTTTGCCATTACATTTTCCTTTTCCAGGGGAAACAAAAGAATGAATCCAAAACACAGATGTGTTCAACTATGATACTGTTTATTTAGACAGCAGGCACTTAATAATTCCTTCCTGCTTTCACTCTTCAGAATTCTTTCCTTATCTTGGGGAGGTTTCTTGAATGGGCTGGAAGCTAAACATGTAATTAACCTGACAGTTGTTCTAATGAGGGCTAAAGTCCATTTGTCAAGAAGATTTGAGACAGCATAGAAAGCGATTTTGAGTAGACCATTGTCTCTGCCAAACTTTGCAGCATGTATGTCTGTACAGAAAATATGTATCTTTTCTCTATAATATATATATTTTTTACGTTGCCAGTGATAGAAAAACATATTCAGCATTTGCCACTATTGGATGTTGGAAGAGGTGTTGCAACTTCCTGAGTGTGGGCCACTAAGGTGCATTAGTAGCACGGTGGTTAGCACTGTTGCTTCACAGCTCCAGGGTCCCAGGTTCGATTCCCGGCTTGGGACACTGTCTGTGTGGAGTCTGCACGTTCTCCCCGTGTCTGCATGAGTTTCCTCTGGGTGCTCCGGTTTCCTCACACAAGTCCCGAAAGACGTGCTTGTTAGGTGAATTGGACATTCTGAATTCTCCCTCTGTGTACCCGAACAAGTGCCGGAATGTGGCGACTAGAGAATTTTCACAGTAACTTCATTACAGTGTTAATGTAAGCCTACTTGTGACAATAATAAAGATTATTCGATATCAGATCATTATCAACACAAGCGTTGCAGCGACCCAGTCCTTGCTACTCCCAAGTGCTGATGACTTCAGATGGCAAGGATGGAGCCAATGCAAATTTGTGCTTACTGGCCATTAATGATGAATTGATTTCACGTTAAAATTTTCCAGCTGTTTTTCCAGCCATGAACCACATTGGTTCACACATACCAATTTTAAAAGTTAGGTTTTTAAAATGATTTTTCCCAGTCAAAATTACTGTACTTTTAAAAAGGAAACTTACATTTTTAATTTTTAGAAAAAAGTGTACATTTTTAATTTTGTAAAGTTACATCTGCTAAAAATGTGATTTTCCAGTTTTGTTTCTGATCGCCAATGTCATTTTTAAATGTGATTCTCTAACACCTTTTTACTGCAGCACCTTTTGTTTTTCATTTGCGCAGCGCTGTTACTTGCAAGTCACGCCCACAACTGCCTGCTGCTTTCGCCCACCCTCGACCGCGCTGCTGGACCTCGCTGCAGCCTATGTCGGGAAGGAATTGCCCCTCAAGGCAAGGGAATTCTTGCCACCCATAAGACATAGGAGCAGAATTAGGCCACTTGGCTCATCGAGTCTGCTCCGCCATTCAATCATGGCTGATATTTTCTCATCCCCATTCTCCTGCCTTCTCCCCATAACCCCGATCCCCTTATTAATCAAGAACTTATCAACTCTATAAGACCTTAAGACATAGGGTCATGGGCACATGGGGAATGTATTTGATGTCAGCTGCGAGCACCACCGCTGATTGCAAAATCCAGGCCATGGTTTCGGGGGAGACCTAATGGGGGCGCCTGCTTTTATCTCAGCCTGGATGCTGATCCGAGGTGCCGATGAAGGTCCCCAGTACACCTAGGGGTTAGAATTCAGACAATGGCCACAGACCCTGTCTCACCGCACAGGCAACAGCCCTACCTGAAATAATAACCACAAAAAAGCAAAACAAATAGTGCTAACACTTTCACAGGTCTGTTTTGGAAAGGTTTCTCTGTCTCAAAATACTTTTTGGCAAATGGTTTTCATTAGAACAACTATCTAGCTAGTTACAAGTATTCTTCCGGCCTTTTCAGGGAGTAACATCTGTGGTTTGGACATGATTCAAAATGGGTAAGAGGTACTTTTGATTAACTCTGTCTAAAAAAGCAGTTTGGGATAAGTGGGGAACGGTTGTGCAGGGCAATGTTCATTAAATGTATATTAATGTCACTGCAGAAGTAGGACAAATCAACGTTTATTTGGGGCACTTGCTTATTAATATGAAATCATACAATGATACAGCACAAGAGAGGCCATTAAGCCCCGTTGCCTGTTCCGACTCTTTGGTAGAACTACCAAACGTGTCCAATTTCCTAATCATTTCCCGTAGCCCTGTAGTTCCCCCCCCCCCTCCCCCCCCCCCCCCCCACCACCACCTTGTAGTATTTATTCAATTTTGAATATTACTGTCCAATCTACTTCCAGCACCCCTTTCAGGCAGTGCAGTCCAGACTACAAGCTGCTGTGCAAACATAATGGGCCAAACCTTCTGGTTTCCAGATTCCAGACCCAAGCTGTGCAATTGGATGGCCCAACCCGCATGTCGGGACCCCACAGAAGTCCTGATGCCCTGGTCTCCACGGAAATTGCCTGTGAAATTTGAACTTCCAATCGTCAATTCCCCTGCTCCCTGTGACATCCACGAATGTCCCCATCTCTGAGGTAGAATTGGACACTTTGGACAGTTCTGCAGTATTTACTTGAATAGTTACCCAGGAAATGTTGGGCAGTTTAAGCCTTGTGTAACATCTGGGCAACCACACAACTGACCCCCCCCCCCCCCCACCCCAATCACTTACGCTAATCCCCCAGCCACCACCCTGACTTCACCCCCTGACACCCCAAACTATATCCCTTGACACACCCCAGATACCTATTGCCACCCCCAAACCCCTGACATCCCGACTATTCCCTGACCCACTGACTATCCACCTGACTCCCTTACTACCCCTACCTAAACTGATCAACTTCCCCAAGCATTCAGCTAACACCTTGACCTCCTGAAATCCCAACTGATCCCCAAACTATCCACTTGACCCAACAAGACTACCCTCCTGACCATGCTACTTTGTCATGGCCTGACTAACTCCCAAACCAAACTGACGAGCCCAACTCATCTAACTACCACTCCACCTCACCCACCTTCCCACCTACAACACCATCAACCTGCCACCCACCCACCTGCCATACTCACCACCTGCCACCACCTATCTACCACGGTAAAAACCTGCCACCTCACCCACTCTATCCATTCACTCACTCATCTATTCGCCAACATTCATCCCTCACCCACGCATTCACATTTCACATAGACACTTAAGCGAGGGCTATAAAATGCCTCATCTTCCCTCTCTGACCCGACAGTGCTGCAATGGAACTCCTGGAGGATGTTGTGCTCTGCATTCCTGGTAAAGCCTTGCTTGGAAAACCCCAGCAAGGAATGTGGAGCAGCGTCAAGGCGGGGCAGAGTTCGAGCAGAGCGGCAATCAAATGATGATTGGCACTCCTCTGAAGTTCTGGGCAAATGTTTCCTCATGTCAGCTGTGACAGTGGTTCCTGAACTGGAGTCGACCTCAGCATCTGCAGACAATTTCCAGGGCACCTGGGATATAGGACGCGACCTAAGGGAAAGGTTTTGACGTGTGCTAGCAAGCAGGAACTGCTGGGTGTTTCCCAATGGCCAAACTGGCGAGACTGCTACCGGTATCTAATGCCTGGTAATGATGCCCCACGGGTTTCATGCCACAACTGGCTGTCCCACCAGCTGATTCGCCTGGACTCGCTAACAAGGTGGAGTGGCATTTAAACCAATCCCGCAGACAGCACGCAGCCATGCTACCAGGCAGACCTCCACCACGTTTCATGTGATGCCGACCTCGGCCAACTGTTGGACACGGTGGAGTCCAAGCAGGATGTCCCAAGGGGGTTAGAGGGTCAGTCACAGGGCAGCCCCTGCCACCTGGGAGTCAGTGGGTGTCAATATGGGAAGTGTCACAAGGACAACTGCCACCCAGTGCCGTCAGGAGCTCAATAAACTCCACCGGGATGCACGGGTAAGTTGGCGTTGGTGCCCTGGCACCGATCCCGCCTGCCACCCCCTGCCTACCCTCAACTCCCTGATGGCCCTGCAGTTGGCACTGCACCACCGCCACTCCCAGCATAATACCGGGCTAGGCCCAGCGCATCCTGGCACCCAACTGAGCACCCCTCACCCCACCCATGCCCAGTGGCGGTGCCCACACCTGTCCCCCACTGTAGGCCCAACACCCCCCCCCCCCCCCCCCCCCGCCCCCAGCCAGCGATGCATGAAGCGTGAAGCTCATGATGCCCTCAGTTTGACCTCACAGGAGAGGTTGGCCCACAATAGATGGGAAAGGGCGCTTCGGGCGGCGGGGTTCTGGACAGCAGAGTCCTCACCCCCTCTGAGGAACGGGCCCTGGAGGTTGCGGGGTGGCCGAGGACAGATCGGTCACCGACGTCAAGCTTGGCCCGCACCACAGAGGTCAGTATCCCCTTGCCCCACCCGAATGACCCATCACTCATATGTTGTTCATGTCAGATACAATGATCCTTCCCTCCCACTGATTACATGTCCATTCTCCCGCAGGATCTCTCCCTGATGGTGCTGGCCCATCCAGGGTGGCCCCTGTCCTGCCTTCCAAGAGAACCCCTCAAAGGAGAGCTCCAAAGACACCACCGTCGAATGTCACCGCTGCTATCCCCACTCTTCCACCAGCACATAGACACAAACCTCGCTGGGTGAAAGTAATGGAGATAGCGTTGGCAATGCATGACACTGAGGCAAACATTGCTAGGGTGGAAACCACAGTGGAGGGCCTGGAGTACAACATCAGCACCATGAGTGCTGGTGTCCAAGGTGTTGCTCAGTCAGTGATGGCCATGGCTGAGGGTGCCAACAGCATGTCCGAGTCCCTGGGAGATGTGTCCCAGATGCAGGCAGACTTTGCCGATGCACTGTGGAGCATCTCCCAGTCACTGAGGATCTTGTCCCAGACATTGGCGAGGCACTGCAGAGCGTGGCCAGTCACAGAGGGGCATCTTTGAGGGCATCAACACCATGGGGAGCCGCCAGGGCTGGCAGTGCCAGATGATGCAGGGGCCTTTAAAAGTAATGTTTATTCTCCGACGGCTATAATTTCTCTGCTAGTCAGTTAGACGGATCACATTCTTAAGAGAATCCTTATCTGGGTTTAGCCCCTTACTTAGTTTCATTGATTCTAATTCTCAGCTGAGACCCCCTTGATTCGTACAGGAAAAGTGTCAGTCACTTAACAGGCGATTGGTTAATTAGACATTAATCAATTACTCCAAATTAATTAACTGTCCCACGACTTTTGTCCCACGTTCAAACTCCCTACATCACATCTGGTTTCAGTTACCATATTGTTTCAAGCTTGTCGAATGTAACTTCATATCATATCATATCAGAACTTGTAGTACATTATTTGTAACATTTGAGACAGTCATGGACAGTATTCAAATAATTATAACTTACTCATATTTCTACAAATTCAGTAATTTTCAAGAATTATTTTAGCTAATATTTTAAAGGACCCCCCTCTATAATTGTGGAATCCAACTTTTTTTTTTGAAAGAAGTTTGGATGAGAATCCTAAAAGCTATTGCAGTAAGCAATTAAGTGAATTCTACCGGGAAGGCGTAAACTCAAATCTTTTTGCAGATGAAGTGAAAAAAATCATTCATTTCATCGATAATAATAAGGTCTATGCTTTGAGATCACCAGCTGATTGTATAGACTTGTACGTGATGGTAAGCACAGGACCCCCCTGTAATAATAATAATAATTGCTTATTGTCATAAGTAGGTTTCAATGAAGTTACTGTGAAAAGCCCCTAGTCGCCACATTCCGGCGCCTGTTCCCGTACCGGCCTCCCCGAACAAATTTGAGTTTACACCCTCCCGGTAGAATTCACTTAAGTTCTTACTGCAATAGCTTTTAGGGTTCTCATCCAAACTTTTTGTTTAAACGCAAAATAACTCAACAGCTTTCTTTAGGGATTAATTTCTACTCTGCAATTGCGCCATTCTTATGTCACAAATTACATGGACAGTTTCAATAATGATCTTCTCTTTCCTTTTTAAAGTGATTTCATTGTCTCCTGGTTCATCACTAAATAACTTCCTGTGTCTTGTACACATTTTTATCATCAGAGGGACCTGTATTTTCTGTTAATGTTCAAGCCTCTGCTTCCACCAAGCTACAGTCATTTTAATCTTCCATATCAAAACTTTTAACTGAGGCTAACAATTGTGCAGCATTCAATAAAGTTGGATCAACATGTTGCAGCAATTTGCTGATGGCATTAATTCTTTGAAACAAATGGTTCCTCAAAACAGCAATCTCGACTTTTCCATCTTCTCATCTAAGGATTTTGCTGCAGCTTTCACATGTGGTTTTTCTGAAATTAATGTGGTTATGTCGAATAAGGTTTTCTTGGAACCTGTTGGACTTTAACCTGGTGTTGTAAGACCTCTTACTGTGTCCACCCCAGTCCAACGCCGGCATCTCCACATCAAGGTTTTCTTTATATCAGCAAAGTTAATTTTCAAAGCCAAAACAACATCTGCATGAGCGGACCACCTGATGTTACAAATTCTTTTGATTGTCAAATGTTTACCCTGTGCCTGCTTCAAGATTGATTGCAGCATATTCCACCGATGCATGGAAACCAAATATAAAGGCACCCAAGTCATGAACGAAGTCAACAAAATGTATGGCTGCCTCATAGGATTCAGCTGCAGCATTGCAGATTAAATTCAAGGAGTGGCTGGACATGTGACGAATAATGCACATGAGCTTGCATTGTTCAGTCTTGCATGTTGACCTGAACATTTTCCTGTCATATTTGTGGCATTATCAAAGCTCGACAATTTTGGATGTCCAAACCAACATTTGCAACGATTTCAAAAACTGTTGTCTCCAGACACCCAAAAGTGTGAGGTTGTAGCTGGGTAAAACAGAGAAATTGTTCTACAACTTCATCATCGCTGGTCACATATCTTAAAATTTATATTAACTGGTCCATATGACTCACATCTGACATTGAATCAACTATTACGGAATAGTATTTGGCAGCTTTTACTTCATTAGTAAACTGGTTTCTGAGCCTCTCTGTCATTATAGTGATGAAGTCAGCATAGATTCTGTGAGTTAGAAAGTTGGTCTTCCCTGAGCCATAATATTGACAACTTTTCGACTGATCTTTGAGAAGCTCATCAAATTCACTGAGATATACGTCGAAGGCCAGAAAATTACCTCTCCGAGTTGCCAATGACGACTCAGCATGTCCTCACACAGGTTGTTCCGAAGAAGACAGTTTAATATGAGCTTTGGAAGTTTCATGATCAGCAAGACCTCTTGCAACATTTCTCCAGTTAGAGTACCCGATGACGAATACTTGTTTCCCTTTACTAGGGTCAGGAAATAATTTGTAAACATAACTGTAGGCTGCCTTGAGAGAAAATCAACCAATTTCTAATTTCTGTCTTCCCATTTCTCTTCACCCTCAGGAAATGGGAATTACAAAGACTTCTAACCTGCTTTCAGCCTCCAACCTCAAACTCTTTTCTCTAATTTTCCATGCTACCAATGTTTTCTGGATAATTTAGAATGAAACATTCCATCATACCCAGTGGAACAGATTTTGACCAGAAGGCAATGTCTTCAGGGTGGGTTTCTTCACTCACTTCAACAGAAGATTCAACAGGTTCTTCTACTACCATTCCCATTTCAGAGTCCATTTTTTGTTCTTGGTCAACTTTTTCAGGCGATGAGGTATCTCCGAAAATGGGCAAGTCGAAGTCATCAGATAATTCACCCATACCTTTGGTGGGTGAGGATGAATGCTCAGTTTCTGCACTGTTCAAAACTTGGAAATTTTTTAAGTAAAATGACAAATTGTCTTTTTCCTAGCTTCGTCCTCTTGCCTCACCTTCAATTTTCTGCGCTTTTGACTGCCCGTTGATAGTACCGCTTCATATAGACTGATGTTTCTTGATTGAACAATGAATTTTCTGAAAAAGCAGGCATTTCTTGCCCTCCTCAGCCCTGTGGTTCAATTTGCCCCTGCTCACCTCGATGATCTTGCCTTGCTGCTGGCTCGGGTTGCCTGGCTATGGTCTGGCCTCAATCTCAGTTGTCCAGCCCTCCTCAAACCTGGTCATGGGGTTCAGTCACCCCTACTGTTGCTCCCATCGACCATGACAGTCTCAGCTTGCCTCACTGCTGGCTCAGACTGCCTGTCTGCCTATCTGGCGTTGCCTTGCCCTTGGTTGCCCAGCCCACATCAGCCGCTGGCCAGGGGGCCAAACCGTCCCCTTGTTCCCCTTGATGACTGCCAGCCTCCTCGGCTCTCGCACCTCATCTCGAGCTCTGCTCAATGAAACCCTCGGGGCTTCCGGACTTGTTCTGGGCTCACTGGCTGCCTGCCTGGCTATCTGGCCTCCTTACCTCACCCTTGGCTTGTTGCCCAGCCCTCCTCAGCCTTGCTGGCCTGGTCAAGTTTCCCTGCCATGCTGCTCCCCTCAATGACCGCCAGCACCTCCTCACCTCAACTCCTCGACGGTGATCTCGGGGTTTGTGGACTCCAGAGAAGCCCTACAGCGCAGAATGTGGCCATTCAGCCCATCAAGTTAGCATCGACCCTCTGAAAGAGCACTCCACCTTCCCCGCCCTATTCCAATGACCTCTTCGGATCCTGGGATAATTTTCATTGGAGTTTAAGAGGTTGAGGGGAGATCTAATAGATACTTACAAGATAATGAATGGCTTAGATAGGGTGGATGTGGGGAAGTTGTTTCCATTAGCAGGGGAGACTAGGACCCGGGGGCACAGCCTTAGAATAAAAGGGAGTCACTTTAGAACAGAGATGAGGAGATATTTCTTCAGCCAGAGAGTGGTGGGTCTGTGGAATTCATTGCCACAGAGGGCGGTGGAGGCCGGGACGTTGAGTGTCTTTAAGACAGAAGTTGATAAATTCTTGATTTCTCGAGGAATTAAGGGCTATGGAGAGAGCGCGGGTAAATGGAGTTGAAATCAGCCATGATTGAATGGTGGAGTAGACTCAATGGGCCGAATGGCCTTACTTCCGCTCCTATGTCTTATGGTCTTAACCTAACCTACATATCCCTATGTAGCATGGCCAATCCACCTAACCTGCACATCTTTGGATGGTGGGCGGAAACCGGAGCACCAAGAGGAAACCCACGCAGACACGGGGAGAAAGTACAAACGCCACACAGTCACCCAAGGCCGGAATTGAACCCCGGTCTCTAGAACTGTGAGGCAGCAGTGCTGATCACTGTGCCACCGTATTGTTCTGGCTCACTGGCTGCCTGCCTGACTATCTGGCCTCCTTATCTCACCCTCGACTTGTTGCCCAGCTCTCCTCAGCCTTGCTGGCCTGGTCTAGTTGCCCCACCACGATGCTCCCCTCAAAGACCACCGGTGCCTCCTCGGGCCTCCCACCTCACCTCAAGCTCTGTCCAACCACGACCTCTGGAGTTGTGCTGGCTCACTACCTGCCTGCCTGGCTATCCGGCCTCTTCAGCCCCCTGACCCTGGATCAGAAATTGATGCTGTTTTCTTAAACTTTTAGGTCGCCTGCCCACCCTCCTCAGACCTGTCCTGGGAGTTGAGAATCACCCTTCTGCTTTCCTCGACACCTGCCAGCCAGCGTTTGCCTCCTCGTTTGGCCCAGGCAGGCTCCCACCCTGGAAGCAAGCTTGATGACCTTGCTGTTGCCTCAGGCTACCTAACTGGCCATCTTGCCTCCTCAGCCCTAGGTCGGAAACCAGGCCACTGCTTTTAAAAAATATATTTTCCAGAGATCCTCGTTGCTGCTCTCACTCCCTCAGAGTCACCATCACCTCTCAACAATCTTGGACAATGTTTTCCAGTTCTGAGGGGACTTGATCAATCAGAGTCGTATGTTGCTCTGCATTGCCTGCTGATAGGCTCAAGATGAGCTTATCAGCAAATTAGGAGTTATCAGGCTCTGATTGGTGCCCCCCGAAGCCACCAGCCAGCACTGGGGCCCCCCCATTGGTCATGAATCCTGTGCCTAGGCACGATGTGTTTCCATGTAAATCCACATCTGTTGGGGCCTATTTGAAAATGGGGTCCTTCAGCCAAAAAAGGTTTGAGAACCACTGGTCTATGATTCTTTTGCAAACCATCGTAAATTCGTGACCTCTGGGGCGGGATTCTCTGACCCCACGCCAGGTCGGAGAATCGCCGGGGGCTGGCGTGAATCCCGCCCCCGCCGTGTCCCGAAGTGTCTGCCACCAGAGATTCGGCGGGGGCAGGAATCGCACCGTGGCAGTTGGCGGGCCCACCCCCAGCCGATTCTCCGGCCCACGATGGGCCGAAGTCCCGCTGCTGGAATGCCTGTCCCGCCAGCGTGGATTAAACCACCTTTTGAACGGCGGGGCAAGGCGTCGCGGGCAGGCTCCAGGGTCCTGGGGGGGGCGCGGGGCGATCTGGCCCCGGGGGGTGTTCCCACGCTGGCCTGGCCCGTGATCGGGGCCCACCGATCCGCGGGCGGGCCTGTGCCGTGGGGGCACTCTTTTTCTTCCGCCTTCGCCATGGTCTTCACTATGGCAGATGCGGAAGAGACCCTCTCCCCTGCGCATGCGCGGGGATGACGTCAGCAGCCGCTGACGTTCCCGCGCATGCGCCGATCCGCGTCGCCCGGCGAAAACCTTTCGGCCCCGGCTGGCGTGGCGCCAAAGGCCTTTCCATGCCAGCCGGTGGAGCACAAACCACTCCGCCGCAGGCCTAGCCCCTCAAGGTGAGGGCTTGGCCCCTAAAGGTGTGGAAATATCCGCACCTTTGGGGCGGCCCGACGCCAGAGTGGTTCACGCCACTCCATTACGCCGGAACCCCCACCCCGCCGGGTAGGGAAGAATCCCGCCTTCCACTGGAAACTATTTTTCCTTATTACCTCTGCAAAAACTATTCATGATTTTCACCAGCATTGTCAAATCTGCTCTTATGCCACTCTGTTCAAAGGGGAACAAATCCAGCTTCTCCATATACCTGAAGTCCTTCATGCTTTGCACCATTGTGTAGCAACTAGTTTGTGACAAATTACTTCAGAATCACAGAAAAATACAGTGCAGAAAAGGGCCTTCAGCCCATTGAGTCTGCACCACTGCATGAAAGGCACCTGCTCTGCCAATCCTAATCCCATTTGCCAACACTTGGCCCACAGCCTCAAATGTTAAGATGTGCCAAGTGCTCACCCACGTACATTTTAAAGGATGTGAGGCAACCCGGCTCTCCAATCCTCCCAGGCAGTGCATTCCAGATCGTCACCACCCTCTGGGTGAAAATGTTTTTCCTCCAATCCCCCCTGAACCTCCCACCCCTCACCTTGAACTTGTGTCCCCCTTCAACTAAGGGGAAAAGCTGCTCCCTCTCCACCCTGTCCATGCCCCTCACAAACTTGTACACCTCGGTCAGAAAGTTTACCAAATAGAATGCGACATTCTGAAGTACTTGATTTATGGAATCTAATTTTGTAATGAACCATGAGACACCAATGTTATTTGAAGTTTTGAATTGGACCGCTTGTTTTCATGCATGCTGATGGGATATAAATGACAATACATTATTAATTTGGCCCAGTCACATTCTTGGTGTTGCTACTGTGTCAACATCAATTACTGTTTTAAATATGCTTTGAAGATGAGAATCTAGTCTTAAGATAATCCTTTCACATAATGGCTGAGGCACATATTGATAGAGCCAGAGTGTAGAAAGAAGCTATTTAACCTGCTACAGCTCTGCGACAGTTACATATTTAGTCTCCTTCATCTTTACCATATGAAATGTACTTTTTTCAAGTCTTTATCTACTTAGCTTTTAAAAGTTATTGTGGACTTTTTTTTCAATCACTGTTCCTCGTTGGACATTCTGTAGCTTTCCTACCTGTTTCACAAAAACAGTTCATTTCCTCTGATACTTACTCTACCAGCAGTAAAAATTAGTTATGTGATTTACGTTATTGGTCAAGTTATCACATCTTCTCTATCTTTCTCGAGTGGAGGGAATCCCTGTATTGTCTAAACTCTCCTTACGAAGCGCTAGTTGCAAAATGGTGGTGCTTTGGCAAATATACTAAAACTTGCTGCAAAATCTGATTTTACTTTCACATAAGATTTGGTATAAAGCAGATACATGTAGGTAGGTATATAGATTTGCTGAAAACTCTGCTTAAGGGACAGAACCAAAGAGAAACTAGCAGCCTGTGCATGTGAAGCGATAAGAGATGGTGCAAATAATTTGATAATTCCTCACCATGTGATTTTGCCAGTGTATTGGTGATTATTTGTCAGAATTTGTTGAATCCTTTTACTGTGATGGCGTTAACAACAGTGCCCCCTTCAGGTGAAGTTTGCCAGGCAAGTAACCAAAATTTCTCATCTATTTTTGTGTGCAGTAATGTATGGGTGGAGTATTTTGATTACATTTATATTTTGATTCAATTTATCCACCCCATATCTCCACATTTATTCATTTAATAGATGGGTTCCTGCATTGCATTACACGTGGGGAATTGATATCAAATCTAGACTTCGGTAGAAGTGGAGCTCGAAGCTGTGAAATTGGACCAGAGTGTAAAATATAATTCATCCCCGAAATAAAACTCATTTATTCTGATTTTATGTTTTAGCATTTCCAGGTAAATAGTAAAACTTGGGTCGTTTGGGAAGCAAGGAGGTTGACCAAGTGTGCAGCACAGTAGCACTGCTGCTTTACAGTGCCAGGGTCCCACGTTTGATTTCTGGCTTCGGACATTGTCTGTGCTGAATCTGCATGTTCTCCCCTTGTCTGCGTGGGTTTCCTCCGGGTGCTCCGGGTTCCTCCCACAAATCCCAAAGATGTGCTGATAGGTAATTTGGACATTCTGAACTCTCCCTCCGTGTACCCGAACAGGCGCTGGAATGTGGCGACTAGGGGCTTTCCACAGTAAACTTCATTGCAGTGTTAATGTAAGCCTACTTGTGACAAGAAAAAAGATTATTATTATTATGTCACTTAGAATCATAGAATTCCTACAGTGCAGAAGGAGGCCCATTGAGTCTGCACAACCCCCTGACGGAGCACCCTACCTAGGCTCACTCCCGTGCCCCATTCCTGTAACTCCGTCTAACCTGCACATCCCTGGACAGTAAGGGGCAATTTTTTTTAGCATGGCCAATCCACCTGCACATCTTTGGACTGTGGGAGGAAACTGGAGCACCCAGAGGAAACCCATGCAGGCACAGGGAAAAAGTGCAAACTCAACACAGACAGTGACTCAAGGCCAGAATTGAACCCAGGCCCCTGGCGTGTGAGGCAGCAGTGCTGATCACTGGTCCACTGTGTCCCCAGTGGATATAGTGTGACAAGTTTACATTGTAATTTTGGACATACATATATTGACACAAAAGTGCTGGATTTTTGCAGGGTCAGGATCTCTCCAAAGGCTTCAAAAGCAGGCATGACTCAATTACATGATTCCTGCGCCCATTCGCTGGCGTGACATTAGGGAGCAGGTAATGAGCCTTTACCCTGCGATCTCAAGTTGGCCAGCTCCATTGCAGGGATGGGCATCGCAGACCACTTTCCTACCCTCCCACAATTAGCGTGGAGCTGGGTCAGCTTCATGAGGACATGTTGCACATAGGCCCTCAGACAAACAGTGAGCTGTAGTCGGCATACCAGAGCCATTTGAAAGGCATGTTGAAAACATTTTACCCATTCCCCCTCAATGTCCCCCATGTTCCCCATGCACCTTCCAAGCCCATTCCTTGCAGTTTTCAAACCTCCCTACATCCTCCATGCCCACACAGCCAGTCTCCACTATCAAATTAATGAAACACATAATAACAATGACAAGGCTTGAAATGCACTAAAAAGCACACTTTAATGCTTTGAAAAACTGCTGCTCTAACAACCCTGTAAAAGTGTCAACCAGACAGAGTCAATATGGTTTCATGGACAAAAACGCTATCTCACTTCACACCTCTCAATCTTGTCCAAATAAATATACAGATATTGAAAGAATTCAAAGAATGAATAACTATTATAACCTGATTCAGACGTCAGTCAATCAATGCAAATACTCCATTTCCATCTGTAAAAGTATACCCAGGCTGACCTAATCCATTATTGAATTTTGGAGCTCAACCAAGCCTTCATAATGTGACCATCTGTGAATTGTATCAACAGAAACTTATGGCCAAACAGCTGTTTCTCCAGAAGGCTTCATTATGAATGCTTAGCTTAGCTCCAAGATGGTCAAAATCTAACATAACTTGCAATAAAAATAGGTCCAATAAAATTAAGGATGAATTGGACAAGAAGTGAACAGAGGTAATATTTTGAATCTATAAAATAATGCACATTTTTGTGAGTTTATGTTTACATTACTTAGGAAGATATAAACATACAGACAGGAGTATACCAATCAGTTCCTAGGGCCATTTAATTAGAACTCTCCTTAAACTCCATTTATCTGTCTTTCTTCTTTACCCTTACTAAACAAAAATATATTGATCAGCTTTTGGCAGAGCAAATTCCAAATTTCCTGTACCTTTTTGGTGAAAAAGTGCATTCTTAATTCAAGCCTAAATGATATTGCTCTAACTTTAAGATTATGTCCTTTTCTTCCGTATTGCATTGTCAGAGGAAATAGTTTCTAGTGTCTGTGTAGGTTCCTCCGGGTGCTCCGGTTTCCTCCCACAAGTCCTGAAAGACATGCTGTTAGGTGAATTGCACATTCTGAATTCTCCCTCCGTGTACCCGAACAGGCGCTGGAGTATAGCGACAGGGGACTTTCACAGTAATTTCATTGCTGTGTTAGTGTAAGCTTACTTGTGACAATAATGAAGATTATAAAGGTTATTATTAATGTATTGAATCCCTTCATTATGTAATCCCTCAATTAGTTCAATCTTTTTTCTTCTAACTTCAAAGGAATACAAGGCATAATTATTCAACCTGTACTCATAATCTAACGATTTAATTTCTAGTATCATTCTGCAAAATCTATGCAAAAACTTTTCCAAGTTCATTTATTTTCCCTAAGGTCTGGTGTCAGACATTAAAAGTAGTATTCCACACAGGGTCTTTTGTACCCTGTGCACTGCGCTGACAATATGAGCTAGCAAATTGCTCTGGTTTGTTCGAATCCCAGCCCCGGGTCACTGTCTGTGAGGAGTTTGCACATTCTCCCCATGTCTGTGCGAGTCTCACCCACACAACCCCAAGATGTGCAGGGTAGGTGGATTGGCCACGCTAAATCGCACCTTAATTGGAAAAAATAATTGGGTACTCTAAATTTATCAACAAGAACATTTTAAAATTTTTTAAATTTACATTGAGTCTTTCCCATTCTCGGGTTTTCAGAAAACACTTCACAGCAAATGTAGAACTTTTGTAGTTCAGTCATCGCTTTTACCTGGGCAAGTGCAGGAGTCAAGTTGCAAACAAGAAGCCTCACAATAGCAACGCAAATAAAGGAAAAGGCTATTTGCTCAGGTGGCATCAGATAAGGGATAAATATTGGCCAGGATACCATGAGAATTCCGATACTTTTCATACGGTACCGCCAAGCCCAACTGAGCTGATGGAGAGTTTAATGTTTCATCTAAAGGACGGCGCTGCACTAACACTTCAGCCGAGATTATATGCTCAAATCCCTGGGGTAGGGCTTGAACCTCCAACTCGATGAGACAAAAAAATCAGAGGGCAATCACTGAGCCAAGATTGACACCTTCTTGAAGAAATTAACCTTGCAACATGGTGAAGTCAGATTTCACCAGAGCTTTTAAACCCCTACAGTCATCTAGTATGTTACCATTGTGCAGTTCAACTGAGTGTTTTTACTGAAGATGCTGTGGCCCAATAGAGTGATAAAATCAAAAATTCTTTCCAGCTCTCCTTTTCCCAGGATGCCACAGGGGCTTTAGCCATCTGGTCCAAATGTATTTTAATTTCTAAGCTGTTAAAGAAAAAAGCTCATTGACTATTGTTGATGTAGTGGTTTACATTATACCTATAACTAGAGGGGATTTTTTTTTAACCACTATGATGACAGTTTGAGGTGAACACTGCCTTGCAAACACAGGAATTCTGCTCACATTATTCCACTGCTGGAACTGTGTTGCAGATGCCAATTTGCTATCAAGACGTTCCAATTTTTTCTATGCACTGCCTTTGAAACAATATTCTAGCTGCAACAAAGGTAACTACTGATGTATTACAGGCCTTCACATGAAACCAATTGGAAATGTCAACAAGCCCCACTGCAATGTTTGCTGGGACCTCATCACATTCTGGAAAGCCAAATGGAACTAATAACAAACTAGCCTCACCATCCTTTCTGCTTTAGGGGCCTATCTGGTAGCACAGTGGTTAGCACTGTGGCTTCACAGCAGCAGGGTCCTAAGTTCAATTCCCAGCTTGGGTCACTGTCTGTGTGGAGTCTGCACGTTCTCCCCGTGTCTGCGTGGGTTTCCTCCGGGTGCTCCGGTTTCCTCCCACAAGTCCGGAAAGACGTGCTGTTAGCTGAATTGGACATTCTGAATTCTCGCTCAGTGTACCCGAATAGGCGCCAGAGTGTGGCGACTAGGGGATTTTCACAGTAACTTCATTGCAGTGATAATGTAAGCCTACTTGTGACACTAATAAAGATTATTATTATCTTTCCAGACAGACTATAAAGTGGCAGCGATCAGCTCAATTCTACCCATGTTGTAAATGCCACTTTACCCTTACGACCACCTTATGTCAGGGTATCCAAACTCTTGTTTTGTGAGCGGACAGTGGATTATCAGTGGCCAACAGATGAAGTGAAAATTTTGCTTTCCATTTATTCGTTGATACTAGGAGAAATCTGTTCTGGTTTAGGATTCACTTGCCAGGTTATAGCACTAAAAACAATCCTTTGCAAAACATCCAGGCACACAGGACAAGGCCTAAGTATTAAATGAAATAGAAGTGAGTTACTTAGGCTTCATAAACCTGATTGACAGCTGTCCACAGGTCCTTTGTTACCCGAAGGTCAAAGGTTCACCAAAGGTGAAGGGATCTGTGGTGCTCAAGTTTAATGACCTCCATGTGGCATGCTGAGGTACCCTCAATAATGACACTTAGAGATGAAACTGTAAAGAAGGCTTTATTATACTAATAACTATGCTAGAGCTAGAGACGAGAGCAGCCGCTGCCGGATGTAGGTCGAGCGGATGCCGGACACGAATGCGTCCCTGATGTGCAGGTTCATATGGACTTCCCCTGTCACATCCTGATGGTCACAGTCCCTGGCAAGCGCGGTGAGTTTCTCAACAAACTCGTCGAGCGATTCCCCCGAGCGCTGCCGGCAGGTAGAGAGCAGATGCCGGGCGTGCACCTCATTGATGGGCTTGACAAACTGCTTGCGGAGCAACTCGATCGCTTCCTCATAAGTCGTCGCCTTTTCGAGCGTGGCGGAGATTCTGTGACTCACCCGGGCGTGGAGTAGACGCAGCTTGTATGGCCCCAGGATGGGAGTCTCTGCGGAGTCCAGGTAGGCCTCGAATCACTACAGCCAGTATTTATAAATTTCCTTTGCCTCCGGCGTTCGTGCTTCCAGATTGAGCTTCTCTGGTTTTAGGCCTGCGTCCATCCTGAATCTAGTTTAGTCTAATAAATTGAGGTACCCTCAATAATGACACTTAGAGATTAAACTGTAAAGAAGGCTTTATTAGACTAATAACTGTGCTAGAGCTAGTGGCGAGAGCTGACTGTCACAGACCATGAGGCAGCCCTTATGTATGGCTCCCAGATGGGCGGAGCCAGAGGCGGAGTCCCCAGGGTTACAAGCCCGGTCTTAAAGGGGACATCACCTTACATGATGATAAGGCAGTAACCGTTCATCACATTCACCCCCTGTTTAAAAAGGAGTCCGGCGGGGGTGAAATGCCATCATAGGTCCATCCGTCTCGGTGGCCGTATCGTCCTCCTCGACCTCCTCAATTTGGCCGGTGGTGCAGCGGGCACGGACGTCCCGGTTGAGGGCACATCCGGGAGCACAGCGGTCGGAGCTTCGCTCCGGGTCGGGGCAGGGGAACTGGGCAGGGCCAGGGGTAGCGGAGCCAGCGCCGGCGGGGTGTGTAAAGGGGGGGCGCAAGGGGGGGTGCATGGTAGGGGCTCACCAACGGGTGGTAGGGCCGGAAGGGGGTGTGTTGTAGGGGGCGACTGGTCCTGCAGGGGAGCGGCGCGGGAAGGGGCGTCTGTGGTGGAGGATCCAGCGGGTGCCAGATCCCAGGGGGAAACCGTATCTTGCCTGCCGTCGGAGTACTCCATGTAGGCGTAACTGGGGTTGGCGTGGAGCAGTCGGACCTTTTCAACTAGGGGGTCCGTTTTATGGCTCCTCGCGTGCCTCCGGAGAAGAACAGGTCCCGGAGCCATCAGCCAAGGTAGAAGCGAGACCCCGGAGGTAGACTTCCTGGGGAAGAGAAACAATCGGTTGTGAGGGGTCTCATTCATGGCCGTGCAGAGGAGTGACCTAATGGAGTGTAGGGCATCGGGTAGGACCTCCTGCCAGCGGGTGGTTGGAAGATTTCTCGACCGCAAGGCCAGAAGGACAGCATTCCACACTGTCGCGTTCTCCCTCTCCACCTGCCCGTTTCCCCGCGGGTTATAACTGGTCGTTCTGCTCGAGGCGATGCCTTTGCTGAGCAGGTACTGACGCAGTTCATCACTCATGAACGATGTACCCCGGTCGCTGTGGATATAAGCGGGGAAACCGAACAGGGTGAAGATGCTGTACAGTGCCTTAATCACCGTGGCTGAGGTCATGTTGGGGCAGGGAATGGCGAATGGGAAACGGGAGAACTCATCAATCACGGTGAGGAAATAGGCATAACGGTTGGTGGACGGGAGGGGCCCCTTGAAGTCCACGCTCAGTCGCTCAAAGGGGCCCGAGGCCTTCACGAGCCGAACCTTGTCTGGCCGGTAGAAGTGCGGTTTGCACTCCGCACAGACCTGGCAGGCCCTGACCATGGCCTTGACCTCCTTGGTTGAGTAAGGTAGGTTGCGGGACTTGATGAAATGGATGAGCCGGGTAACCCCCGGGTGGCAGAGGTCATTGTGGATGGCTTGCAGGCGGTCCTCCTGCACGTTGGCGCATGTGCCGCGGGACAGGGCATCTGGGGGCTCGTTGAGCTCCCCTGGACGATACTTGATATCGTACGAGTAGGTGGCGAGTTTGATCCTCCACTTCAAAATGTTATCCTTTTTTATTTTGCCCCGTTGCGTGTTATCGAACATATAGGCGACCGACCGTTGGTCGGTGACGAGGGTAAACCTCCTACCGGCTAGGTAGTGTCTCCAGCGCCGTACAGCCTCCACAATGGCTTGTTCCTCCTTTTCGACTGCAGAGTGTTGAACCTTGGAGGCGGTGAGGGTTCGGGAGAAGAACGCTACTGGTCTGCCTGCCTGATTGAGGGTAGCAGCCAGGGCAATGTCTGATGCATCGCTCTCTACCTGGAAAGGGATGGTTTCGTCCACCGCGTGCATGGCGGCCTTGATGATGCCGGCCTTGATGCGGTTGAAGGCCAATTGAGCCTCAGCCGAGAGGGGAAAAGTGGTGGTCTTTAGCAGTGGGCAGGCTTTGTCCGCATACTTGGGGACCCACTGGGCATAATAGGAGAAAAGACCCAAGCACCGTTTGAGGGCATTGAGGCTGCGGGGGGGAGGGAGTTCCTTAAGGGGGCGCAGGTGGTCTTCCACGACATAGCCGAGGATGGCCAGCCGGGTGGTGTGGAAAACGCATTTGCCCTCGTTATAGGTCAGGTTAAGGGCTTGGGCGGTCTGGAGGAACTTTTTGAGGTTAGCGTCATGGTCCTGCTGATCATGGCCGCAGATGGTGACATTGTCCAAGTACGGGTATGTAGCCCGCAAACCGTACTGGTCCACTATTTGGTCCATCGCCCTTTGAAAGGCGGAGGCCCCATTTGTGACACCAAAGGGGACCCTGAGGAAGTGGAAGAGCCAGCCGGCTGCTTCGAAGGCAGTATAGGGGTGGTCTTTTGGTCGGATGTGGAGCTGGTGGTAGGCCGATTTGAGGTCGACCGTGGAAAAGACTCGGTATTGGGCGATCCGATTTACCATTTCCGCGATGCGAGGATGGGGGTACGCATCAAGCTGCGTGAATCGGTTTATGGTCTGGCTATAATCCATGACCATCCGTTTCTTCTCCCCGGACCGGACTACCACCACTTGCGCTCTCCAAGGGCTCTTGCTAGCCTCGATGACCCCCTCTCCCAGTAAACGCTGGACCTCTGACTTGATAAAAGCCATATCTTGGGCACTGTAGCGCCGGCTCCTGGTGGCGATGGGCTTACAGTCAGGAGTGAGGTTCGCGAATAGCGAGGGGGGTGCGACTTTCAGTGTCGCAAGGCAGCACACCGTGAGGGGGGGGCAAGGGTCCGCCGAACTTCAGTACCAGGCTTCAGTGGCTGAGCTGGAAATCCAGTCCAAGCAGCAGGGGGGCACAGAGGTGAGGGAGCAGCGCCTTACCGTTTTAGATTGGATAAAGCTCTCCGTGCTCCCGGAGTCGAAGAGGCATGCAGTGTCGTGCCTGTTGACCTGGACCTGCATCATGGAGTTCTGCAGGTGTTTTGGCCGAGTTTGATCCAGGGTGATCGCACCCAGTCGCGGGTAGTCGGAGTCGTCAGCCGAGTCGGACTCGTAAAATGGCCGCCGCCTCCGGCGGCGCGTGTCGGGTCGAGAAGATGGCCACCGACAAGATGGCTGCTCCCATGATTCGCACGAGGCTGATGACGCGTCAGAAGAGGGCGTGTCGGGTCGGTGCGCAGCAGCATTGTGAGGCCTGCGGGCCTGAGAGCCTGATTTTCGGGCCGGCTGTTCTTTGTTTTTCTGGCCCCTGGGTCTGGCCAGGCAGACCCTCGCAAAGTGCCCTTTCTTCCCGCAGTCACTGCAGATCGTGGAGCGGGCTGGGCAGCGTTGGCGTGGGTGCTGGCCCTGCCCGCAGAAGTAGCATGGTGTGCCCCCATGGTGAGCGGGTCGCCGCATGGCGCAGGCCTGTAATACGATTGAGTCTGAGGAAGTCCGCGGGGGGCTGGCAGAGTCCGCGAGGTACGTACCCAAGTTATGTCGGGCCACCTCCAGCGAGGAGGCGAGCGTTAACGTCTCCTGGAGGTCTTTTGCCCCATTTTTGAGCAGCCGCTGCCGGATGTAGGTCGAGCGGATGCCGGACACGAAAGCGTCCCTGATGTGCAGGTTCATATGGACTTCCCCTGTCACATCCTGATGGTCACAGTCCCTAGCAAGCACGGTGAGTTTCTCAACAAACTCGTCGAGCGATTCCCCCGAGCGCTGGCGGCAGGTAGAGAGCAGATGCCGGGCGTGCACCTCATTGATGGGTTTGACAAACCGCTTGTGGAGCAACTCGATCGCTTCCTCATAAGTCGTCACCTTTTCGAGCGTGGCGGAGATTCTGTGACTCACCCGGGCGTGGAGTAGACGCAGCTTGCGTGGCCCCAGGGTGGGAGTCTCTGCGGAGTCCAGGTAGGCCTCGAATCACTACAGCCAGTATTTTAAAATTTCCTTTGCCTCCGGCGTTCGTGCTTCCAAATTGAGCTTCTCTGGTTTTAGGCCTGCGTCCATCCTGAATCTAGTTTAGTCTAATAAATTGAGGTACCCTCAATAATGACACTTAGAGATTAAACTGTAAAGAAGGCTTTATTAGACTAATAACTATGCTAGAGCTAGAGGCGAGAGCTGGCTGTTACAGACCATGAGGCAGCCCTTATGTATGGCTCCCAGATGGGCAGAGCCAGAGGCGGAGTCCCCAGGGTTACAAGCCCGGTCTTAAAGGGGACATCACTTTACATGATGATAAGGCAGTAACCGTTCATCACACATGCGTATAATGATGAGCAAATTACTGCAAAGCTATTGACCAATTGCCAATCTTTATTGGGTTATCAAATGCATTCGAAGGGGATTGGTGACCCAGGAATCTTGAGGCCAGTGATGGCAGCTTTCCAGAGCATTGACAGCGGGGTAGCCAGAGATTAGGGTGGACTGCTATTCACCAATATCGATTTTAATGTAGAGAAATTGTTTTCATCGCACTGTCAAAGCTGCCATTTCTTTTAGAACATTTTCATTTGCTCCTTACCTATTGGGCCTCCCTGCATTGCAAAAGTGAAATTCCTCCTCCAGCCACTCGGGATCCAGTTACTCATAGAATCATAGCATGGTACAGCACAGAAGGGGTTACTGGTTGCTCATTCCAGCTCTTTGGAACAACTTTCCAGTTAATCCCATTCCTGCCCTTTCTGCATGCCCTGAAAAATGTTCCTCTGGGAATATATGATTTTTAAATAGGAAAATTTGACACTTTTTTTTCTTTATTCTTTTGTGGGATGTGTGCATCACTGGCAGGACCAGTGACTTTGCCAATCCCTAATTGCCTTTGAACTGAGTGTCTCGCTCGGCCATTTCAGACGGCATTTAAGAGTTGGCTGCGGGTCTGGAGTCACATGTAGGTCCGACCACGTAAAGGTGGCCAATTTAATTCCCAGAAGAACATTAGTGAACCAAACGGGTTTTACAATTGATGATAGTTTTGTGGTCAACATTACTTTTTTTTTTAAAATATATTTATTAAAGTTTTTAAACACAATTTTTCTCCCTTACAAACAATAACACCCCCCCCCCCCCGTAACAAAAAAAACCGAGAAATCGCGCAGAGCAAGATATATACATAGCAAAATGATATATTTACACAGCTTTGTACACTGGCCCTCACCCATACGTGCCAGTTTCCCCAACCCTTCATGTTATCTCTTGCTCATCCACCCTTCCAGGCATTCCCCCCTTTCCCCCCCCTCCCCCCCCCCCCCTCCCAGGACGTCCCCTCCACCCGCACCCCCCCCCCACCCCCCCCCCCAAGGTTGCTGCTGCTGCTGACCGACCTTCCTCTAACGCTCCGCGAGATAGTCTAGGAACGGTTGCCACCGCCTGTAGAACCCCTGCGCAGACCCTCTCAAGGCAAACTTAATCCACTCCAACTATATGAACCCAGCCATATCATTTATCCAGGCCTCCAGGCTGGGGGGCTTCACCTCCTTCCACATTAGCAAGATCCTTCGCCGGGCTACTAGGGACGCAAAGGCCAGAATGCCGGCCTCGTTCTCCTCCCGCACTCCCGGTACGTCCACTACTCCAAATATTGCTAGCCCCCAGCTTGGCTTGACCCGGACTTTCACCACCTGAGATATTGCTCCCGCCACTCCTCTCCAGAACCCCTCCAGTGCCAGGCATGACCAAAACATATGGACATGGTTCGCCGGGCTCCCTGAGCACCTTCCACATCTGTCCTCTACCCCAAAGAACCTACTTGCGGATCATCGCCACATTTGCTGTCCAGTAGTAGCTCCCCAGGTTTGGCAGCACCAACCCTCCTCGGTCCCTATTGCGTTCCAGGAACCCTCTCCTTACTCTCGGGGTCTTATTCGCCCACACAAACCCCATAATACTCCTGCCTACTCTCTTAAAAAAGGCCTTAGTGATCACGATAGGAAGGTGGTCAACATTACTGAGACTGTCTTTATACTCCAGAATTTATTCATTGAATTGGAAATTCCACCAGCTGCTGTAGTGGGATTTGAACCCATGTCCTCAGAGCGCTAGCCTGGACCGCAGGATTGCTACTTCAGTGACAAAAAGGAGACGGCAGGAAGAAATGTTCTGTCGAAGGAAAGGCCCGACGGACGTAGAGGGCTAAATTCTCCGCCAACGGGATTCTCCGTTTTGCCAGCAGCCCGGGGTTTTCCCGACGGCATTGGGCTGCCCCACAATGGGGAACCCCATTGACCAGCCGGCAAAGCAGAGCATCCCGGCGACGTGCTGTACCAGACATTTGCCGCGACGGGATGGAGATTCCCGGCCATGATTTTTTAGTATATTGTATGAATTTAAAAGGGAAAACTCTTTGTTAATCTTTGGCCTGTGTGACATGGACAACATCCTGTGGGGGCTGGAGGTGGTCTATTATAGGCTACTTCAGTGGCTCACCCCTCCCAATGTCTTGCTCCGTCATATTGCCACTCCTTCCACCTCCCAGCCCATCTCAAATGCACCAGGACAGTTCAGCCCATTGAATCACTCCACAGAAACACTTCAGTTATTGTGCTCTGTGGCTCAAATCCAGAACTGAGACCCAACCCGACATAAAACAAAGTGAGGTGAGTACCCTGTAGAAAAGAATCTCATTCTGCTTCACTTCACCGCTTAACAACCAATTATGACACAAGCTTAGTGCTGGTGCAAAGTGGAAACTATTTTGCACTGAGGCTATACTTACTTGCAAAATAAGTGCATCTTAAGAGGCAATCACTTTTAAATATTTAAACGTTATTTGCTTTTATTAAAGAAGTTAAGGAACTGGATTTAGTGATATTAAAGGACCTGCAAGCATGCATATTTTGGGCTTTCACTTTGGTTCTCCTATACAAGCAAGTATCGACGTGGGAAAGCCAGTGATATATTAATGCTTTCTCATTCACTGTTGCCTCTCATATTTCATTATAGCCAATGACGGAAGCCTAACTTCATGACAGTGCCTCATTTGTACAAGACTGTGATACTGCCTCAAGGTGTTGCCAATGCAGGCTAGGAATGTGGTTTTCCATCTGCTGCTATCGCTAATCATCAGGAAAGACTGACATCCTGAAATAAGAGTTGTAACTCACAGCTTTTAAACAACTGTCCGTGTGCTAGATTTCACATGTGCACTTGTTGGTCTGTTGCTGTCTGTGCTGTAGAATCTATTCTGCAAAATAGTTGTGCCACATTCCTCATCATTAGGTGTTCCAAGATATGATGACACCGCATACACATGAAACAACTCTAATCCAGCAGGAATCTAAATGCACATCAGTGCTTCTCACTGCAATTTTACAATATAATCAGTTTGGGTGCACCGAAGAAGTAGCAAATGACAGACAACACAAGTGGGATTAATTTGCAGTTTTCTGGAACTATAGCCCGAACCCACCAAGGAGTGACAATCACTGTTAGATTGCCGCCTGACTCTTATTTTTCTGTGTATTTTTGGGCGGGTCTGATGATCCTGGCTTCTCCCGAACTATGGAGCCATCAAACTGCTTCCTTGTAGGATCTACGCTGCCCCCCGGCGATTCTCCGTCCCGCCCGTGATTAGCGAATGTAAACAGGCTCCTTAAGAGCAGAAACAATAGAAATCATAATGTGGAATAAAGAGATGTTAACCAAATATATTGGGCTGATATTTTGGGTCAGGAAGGCAGAATCAGAAGACGAGGACCCCAAAAGCCAGCACTGGTTGGTGTGTCAAATTCCAGGCACTCCTCCTGGCGTGGGTATTAACTATCAGGTCAGGGACAGAGTAAGGCAGGAGTTCCACTCCTCTCCCAATTGAAGCCAATTAAATTTGTTAAGGAGCTCATCTAAAACTTGTTGAAGAAGGAACCTTGTTGAGGAAGGGGCACATGGGTTTCTGAAGCATTGGGGAGCCAGGCGATGCTCTGCAGGCATTACCCTAGCCTCTTACGAGGGTGAAAGGGGCAAAGTGGGACTTGCTATTGGGAAATGAAGTGCTCTTGCTCCTGCACAGGTGGCAGGGAGAATGGGCACTCGGACACTGAATGGGATCAACATCACCACCTGGCACCGTGGGGACAGAAGAGCAGAGGCATGGCTGTCAAACACAATAAGATGGCCACCTGTCTAAATGGAAGGCACCAGCGGAATTCAGGGCGCAACTGTCAGATTTTGGGCAAGTGCTGATGAGAGGCAACAGCTTCTGCAGGAAGTCAGAATTTCAGTCGTCAATCAGGAGGCAATATTGTAACCGCCTCCAAAGGAAGGCCTCCACATCGGGTTGCAGCACAAGCAGGAGGTTTATTGAAGTTAGTTACAGAGACTCTCGTACAAGCTACTCCTCCAAGTGAGTGCCGACTTTAAACTGGAAGTCCTCAAAAGCTCCGCCCCTTTCCGCAGGCGAGCATGTATTCTCCTAGGGCTTCTGGGAAAATCAGATCCCCCGTCTCCGTAGGTTTTCGTCAGGCCCAGGATATGACATCCCTGCTCCACAAAGTCCCAAAACACCCCAATGATCCCTTGACAAGAGGGAGGAGGAGAGATTGAGGGAAAGGGTGGCCGATGAACCCTCTTCAGTGCCAGCGGAACCTCTGATGATCAGGGCAGTGCATCGCTGGTGGAGCGAACCGCATTGTAATGTCATGATAGTGCAGCGGTGCGCAGATCCTGTACCTCCGGTTCTCCCCCCCCCACCCCACCCCAGATGCCCCAGTGGGTTCAGACTCCATTTCTGAATCAGAAGAGGGCACTGCCTGCAGGAGGTCCAGGGGGAGGGTAGACGACGGCATCACGGGTTTGTCGAACCCTGTCCCTGGATCCTCAGGAACGGACTGCTTGTGGATTCAAAGGCGGTCAGCTCACCCGTAGATGATCTAAATGCCATCGTAACTGCTGGGCCCCTCCCTGAACCCGATAGGACACCGGATTAGTCTATTGCAGCACGGTTCCGGAAAGCCAAAGGGCACCAAGGGCATAATTTAAGACAAAAACTTTGTCTCCCGGGGCAAAATGACGGGCCGGGCGATGTGGGGCAGAGGCACACACCAACAGATCTTGGGCACGTCATACCTTCGCCCCGATATCCGGGGGTAACAACCCAAAGTGGGTGCATAGGCATCGGCCCATGAGCAGCTCCGCTGGAGCCAACACAATCATGGTATGCAGTGTGGTCCGGTAGGCGAACAAGAATCGGGCCAGAGCCGTGCTAAAGGACCCCGTCTGCTGTTTGCGGTGGGCCTGTTTGAAGGTTTGGACGGCCTTCATTTCCAACTCTTGGGCCGGCGCCGACCCCTACCTGGCCGATGGAAACTCAGAGGCCCCGGCTGTCCGCAGCCACCGACACCGGCAGCCGCACATCGCACATGGAGGCATGTCGCCCGTGGGCGGACCAACAAAAGGTTTCAGCTGTGGAGGGCGGAGCAGCAAGCCCTGCCTGTGGCCCCGCAGCCTGCTGTTTTCGGTGGGGGGTTTGCCGCGTTGAGTCCTGCGTCCCAGGGAATTGACATCCATGCCCTGGATCTGCTGACCACCAGGTTCCACACTCTCCTGAGACAGGGCAATCTGCAGTGCCTGCTGGAGCGTCAACGTGGGCTCGCCCAGGAGCCTCGCTGGATCTCAGCTTCGCCAATGCCCCAGACTAAGTGGTCCTGCAAAGCGACGTCTAATGCATAACACTCAGCAAAGAGGCGTAATCGGGTCATGTCACCGACTCATCCAGGGCGCACTCTGCTGTGTTCAGATGGTACAATTGGACAATGGTGGAGGGAAGAGGGTTGAAATGTTGACCACCAATTTCCACCGGCTGTTCGAAAGTGTGGGTGTCCGACGTAACCGAATACATGAGGTTTGAGCCCTGCACATTGCCAGCAATATCACCGCCTGCCGCTCATCATCCATAATGGCGTTAGCGCGAAAATAATAGTGCAAGTGCTCTGCATAACGCGTCCATCCTTCAGTTCCAACATCGAACGCGTCCAATCAGCTGAATAAAGGCATCGCAATGGACCGCGGGTCCGATCCTGCAACGGGAAACCCAGGAGGTGGTCCAGGAGGACGGTTGCAGTGTCAACAGGGGTCCATTAGGTTTTCCTCGTTACCAGTATTGCAAGGGCCCCCAAAGGAAGGAGTCCACATTGGGTTACAGGATGAACAGGAGGTTTATTGAAGTTAGATACAAGCTACTCCTCCGAGTGAGTGCGTGCCGATTCTGAGTTGGCCTGTTTTAAACCGGAAGTCCTCGGAAGGTCCGCCCCCTTTCAGCAGGGAAGCGTGTATTCTCCAAGGGCTTCTGGGAATACTCCCGACTCCGTAGGCTTTTGTCAGGCCCAGGTTATGACAGTGCAGCAGAGGTCAAACTCTCAACATGGGATTTACTGGCAAAGATGGTGCTACCTACTGTGACTCACTAGGCATGTTGCCACTGACAATCCGTGACCTCATTGACAAAGACCAAACATTTCTCAGTACTTGTCACCTTGCCTTGCATGCAGCTTCAAAGTCATTGAGACCTTTAATTTCTTTGCTGCTGGCTCCTTCCAAAGATGTGCTGTGGCAACTGACAAAGGGATACACACCACTGATCCCCTTTTTCCCACTGCCCAGCTCTCGTATTCATTGGAGACAGACAAGGCTTGACAGGGTCATAGGGCATTGGTTTCCACCTCCATCGCTGGAGTTCCCCCAGGCATGGGGCATTACTGATACTACCCATGCAGCCATGAAAGCACCAAGCAAGCAGCCAGTGATGTCCATCCAAAAGCAACATCTCACACTCCCTGAACATCCAGCTGAGCAGTGACCACAACAAAAACTTTCTCCAATAAAAAACAAAATCCCTGGACATATTCAGCAGGTCTGGCAGCATCTGTGGAGAGAGAAACAGAACGAATGGCCGCAATTCTCTGGTCCGGCGCCAGAGTGCCGGTGCCAAAACGGGAGTACTTTACTCCGGCGCCGGTTCCGAGACCCGATTCTCGGGTCCTGGGGGGGGGGCCAGCACGGTGCTGGAGCGGCCCATCCCATTCCAGCTGCCGGTACCGGCGTCAGCCCGGCACCGCGGGGTCCGTGCATGTGCACTGGCCGTCATCCCCGCGCCTGCCCCGACGCCAAATGGCGCAGGGATCCAGGAGCCGGCGCGGAAGAAAAGAGGTCCGCAGCCAGAGAGGCCGGATCGCCGATCGGTGGCCTCCCTGGGGTTGGACCCCTCCCCCCCCCCCCCCCCCCCACAGGCCGCCCCCAGACCCTTCAACAACGAGGTCCCACCGGTCCAGAGCATGTTAGAACGGCGACGGCTGGACTCAGATTTTTTCGGACGGCCGCTCGGCCCACGCGGGCCGGAGAATCGCGGCGCCACCGGAGGATTGCCGCTACGGCCATTTGCAGCAATTCTCCGTGCGGTCCGGCACCATTCGCGTGTGGCCGTTTTCACAGCGGTGGAAGAACCGCGTCCCGGCGTCGGGGCGGCGTGGCACGATTCGCGCGGCGATTCCCCCACCCGGCGGGGGGGTCGGAGAATCCCGCCCAATGTTTCAGCTCAATGACCTTTCACCAGAACTGAGAAGGTTTTGAATTAGGGACAGGAGGGATAAGGGACAAGAGGAAGATGAGTGATGGGGCAAAAGGCAAAAGAGATAAAATGACAGTAGAGCGACGGGGCAAGAAAAGACACAAAAGATGTGCCTGGAGCCGGTGTGCTGCTGTATGAAAAGAACTTGAGAAGAAAAGGAAACAAAATAGTGGGGGGGCAGATTTAGGTTCTGATATATTTTAACAGTCTGGAAGACTGGAACATCCTCATCGAAAGATAGGGGGTGGGATTCTCCAATAACGGGGCTATGTCCCCATGTCAGCGTCAAAACGCGTTCCTTCAGAAAGTCCAGGGTGATTCTCCAATTAGCAGGGGGCTGGCAAGGCCCGGGAGTGCTTCCCGCAGCTCTGGCTGCGGATACGGGGCCCTGCACTTCCGGTCGGGAGTCCGCGCATGCGCACGGTGGCGGCATGAGGAGGCCGCCCCGTGGGACATGGCGAACTCACACCGCAGAGCAGCACCAATAATGTAGGTCCCCCTGAACGTACGTCCGTAGGGATGTAGGTGCCGCGTACGCCCATGGATCGGTGCCGCCCGAACGCTGCCCCGGCCGTCCATGAGGCCCCCCCCCTCCCCAACGCCCCCCCCCCCCCTCCCCACCCCCGATGCAGGATCCTCCCGCCCCCCCACCAGGGCAGCCGCGAACTGAGTCCGCAGCCGCTACGCCGAGCTCCCGACGGGTGAGACCATGAGAGACCAACGCCGTTGGGAATTTGGCCAGTTACACTTAGAGAATCGCGGGGGGGGCCGTTGTCAATGGCCACCTATCCGCACCGCATAGACCGTGCGTGCACAATTTGTGCCAATTCTCCGCCCCCGCGCCGATCGCAATTTCGGTGCGGAGGCTCGGAGAATTCCGCACAAGATGCTGTTCCTCAAGCTTACAATGACCAATAATTTCCTCAGAGTGTCAATCTCTGGTGGTGTGCCACTCTCGTCGGACTCACCCACATTGATATCCCAAAGCCCCGGCCTCACCCAAACCTTCGCATTCAGGCTGGGGGAGGTAGGAGCAGCGAAGCGTGCCCCCGGCTGCATCGATGTGGAGTAACTGGGGCGCAGAGAGGTAAGACAGGCCCCCTTTTTGTGGCACTAGCTGCCACAGAGGAGGTGTTTAACAGGACAGTTAAAAGGCAAGTCGTTCAGACAAAGCTGGGGGGGAGGTCAGGTTGGGTTTGATGGGATGGGGGCCGGGTCGGACCAAGTGTTGGGGATCACACCGGAGGGGCGGGTGTCAGACCGGAGGGCTGTGGGAGGGTAGGGTCAAGTTGGGCCAGTGGTGGAGGGTACGGGTTGGAGGTGGGGGCGGTATGGTGGGTCCGCTGGCGGGGGGGTGGAGGGGGTGTTTATGTGGAGGGGTATCCTGGGTCTAAGAGTTTAAATAGTAACTCTGGTTGCAGAAGTGATGCTTTCATCTACCTCTTTGAGAGTATCTACCAGGGGAAAATGTCTGCCGGGTGGTTCCCAGCCCAGCGCAATTGTCCAGAGGAAGTTAGCGATTCTGGGCAACTGCTGGGTAAACCGTTACGTGGGAACGTCCGAGAGGGATTCCCCAGCGCACCATTGGGGTACCCCCAAAATGTGATGTTGAGAATCAACAAAGTTATGAGCCATGTGGTAGTCACCACTAACTGTATATTAGATGTAGTACCTGTATATTAGATATAGTACGGTAAGGCTCCTGTACTAGAGGTACATGGGTAAATCCCTGCCTGCTGGCTCCGCCCAGTGGGCGGCGTATAAATGTGTGTGCTCACCGGAGCTGCTCCCATTCTGGGAGCAGCTACAGGAGGCCACACATCTTTGCTCAATAAAGCCTCGATTATTCACTACTCTCGTCTTTATAGTAATTGATAGTGCACCAAGCCATTGAGAATCACTGGAACAGTGTGGTAGGCCGAGGACAGAGATGTCAGCGTGAGAGTGGCTAGATCACCGGACGCTCAGCGTCATGCTTGCTGATTAACTGACAGTGTTCCACAAAACAGTCACCCAATCTGCATTTGTTCTCCCGAGTGTAGAGGAGACCACATTGTGAGCAAAGGTGTCAATATGCCAATCATTGTTTTACCTGGGAGGAGTGTTTGGGGCCTTAGATGGTGAGGAAAGGAGATAAAATGGCTGGTGCTATGTCACCTGTGTTTGCACGAAGAGGTGCTGTAGGAAGGGGATGGGATGTTGTAGTGATTGTTGAGTGGATCAGGATGTTACGGAGGGAGTAGTCCCTTCATAATCCGGAAGTGGAGCAGAGGGGAAGATATGTATGGTCGTGGCATCATGCTGAAGGTGGTGGAAATGGCGGAAAATAATCTGTTCAATACAAATGCTGGTTGTGTAATGATATGTAGAATATCATTTGTGTGTACAACATAATAACCAAACTGTATGTAAACATTAGTGTTGCATACATAGACAACAATTCTAGCATCTGGGTACCACAGCAAAAGGTCAGAAGGTGAAAAAATTGAGGGCGAACTAGGGAATAGGGCTAGTATGGCTCTGAGGAAGAGCAGACAAGGAGATGTTGCTGAAAACAGCGGGACTGGTGGCCTGAAGTGCATATGTTTTAATGCAAGAAGTATAACAGCTGAGGCAGATGAACTTAGAGCTTGGATTAGTACTTGTTGTTGCCATTACAGAGACCTGGTTGAGGGAAGGACAGGATTGGCAGCTAAACGTTCCAGGGTTTAGATGTTTCAGGTGGGATAGAGGGGGATGTAAAAGGGGTGGAGGAGTTGCACTACTGGTTAGGGAGAATATCACAGCTGTACTGCGGGAGGACACCTCAGAGGACAGCGAGGCTATATGGGTAGAGATCAGGAATAAGGGGCGGAATTCTCCGCAACCGGCGCAATGTCCGCCGACCGGCGCCAAAAACGGCACGAATTAGTCCGGCATCGCGCTGCCCCAAAGGTGCGGAATCCTCCGCATCTTGAGCGGCCGAGCCCTAACCTTGAGGGGCTAGGCCCGCGCCGGACTGATTAGCTGGCGGGAAAGGCCTTTGGTGCCCCGCCAGCTGGCGCGGAAATGACTTTGCCAGGCGGCGCATGTGCGGGAGCGTCAGCGGCCGCTCACGGCATCCCCGCGCATGCGCAGTTGAGGGGGTCTCTTCCGCCTCCACCATGTTGGAGACCGTGGCAAAGGCGGAAGGAAAAGAGTGCCCCCACGGCACAGGCCCGCCCGCGGATCGGTGGGCCCCGATCGCAGGCCAGGCCACCGTGGGGGCACCCCCCGGGGCCAGATCGCCCTGCGCCACCCCCAGGACCCCGGAACCCGCCCGCGCCGCCTTGTCCTGCCGGTAAGAGAGGTGGTGTAATCCGGCGGGACAGGCATTCCAGCAGCGGGACTTCGGCCCATCCGGGCTGGAGAATCGCCGGGGGGGGGCTCGCCAACCGGCGCGGCGCAATTCCCGCCCCCGCCGCATATCCGGTGCCGGAGAATTCGGCAACTGGCGGGGGCGGGATTCACGCCAGCCCCCGGCGATTCTCCGACCCGGCGGGGGGTCGGAGAATCCCGCCCCATAAGGGTGCAGTCACAATGTTGGGGGTTTACGACAGGCCACCAAACAGCCAGCAGGAGATAGAGGAGCAGATAGGTAGATAGATTTTGGAAAGGAGTAAAAGCAACAGGGTTGTTGTGATGGGAGACTTTAACTTCCCCAATATTGACTGGGACTCACATAGTTCTAGGGGCTTGGACCGGGCTCCCCCCCAACCTCGGTTCCTTTCCCCAACATTTCACCCCAGCTAGACTCACCGAAACCTGTTCTACCAGGCTCCGATAGCCGCAGCCCCTCCCCCCACCTCACTCCCATTCACTGGCCGGCTTAAACCAGCCAGTGTGGAGGCCCCCACCCGGGTCTCCTTCCCCCTTGACCGGACCCAGGAAAACCAAGAAATCCCCTTCAGCACACAATCCCAGCATACACACCCAAGCCCCAAAGAACGATCATTGCAAATGTAAGTCCCATCTCTTCCCTTGTCCAAATATATACAGCGTCGACTCATTTAGTACATACACCAACACGTAGTGAAAAAATAAAGTTACATGAGGCTACATCGGTATACGACCATTTCTCAATTCTGCCACAGTTCTTCTGCCTTCGCAAACTCCTCCGCTGCTTCCGCTGTCCCAAAATAAAAGTCTTTAGATTTGTAGGTCAACCTCAACTTAGCTGAATATACTATGCTGCACTGCACCTTGCTGATGTACAGTGCCGTCTTCACCCGGTTGAAGGCAGCCCGCCTCTTCGCCAGCTCCACCATAACGTCCTGGTATATGCATATACCAGCTCCAGCCGACTGCACCACCCGCTTCTGCTTTGCCCAGCACAGGACTTTCTCCTTCACACTATACCTACGGAACATAAAGTTACTACTCTTGGCAGCTCACTCGCCTTTGGTATAGGCCACCACGACCGATGAGCCCGATCCAGCTCATATCGGGAGGAATCGTCCCCCTCCCCCAATAGCTCCGCCAACTTCGTGGCAAAATACTCCGTCGGCCTCGGGCATCCACCCCTTCGGGCAGACCCATAATCCTCAGATTCTGTCGCCTTGATCTGTTTTCCAGGTCTTCCATTTTGGCTCGCAGACCCTTGTTGGTCTCTATCGCTCTCCGCAACTCCTTCCCCATCGAGGTGAGTTGATCACTGTGCTGTAATAATGCCTCTTCCACTTCCTTCAGTGTCTCACCTTGCTCCCGCACCTCTGCCGCTGCGTTTGATACCGTTGCCCTCACCGGGGCAATCGCCTCCTCCACCAGCACTTTCAATACCGCCCCCATCTCCTTCTTCCATGTGTTTTGTGAACTGTTTATCAAGTTCCGCAGCCATCACCTTGGTCATTTCTTCTGCTGTGAGCGATGCGGCCTCCTCTGGTGCTCCAGCCTCCGCTTTCCTTGCAGTTCCTGCGCTGACTTTTCCACTCACCGGCGGACTTTCATTAACCCCCTTTTTCACGGCCGTTTTTTTCCCAAACCTGGACATTTCTCCTCCCTGTGCCTTCTTACAGCTTTTTCAGCCTCCGTTGCCCCTGGGACCGGGCATTAAAATTCCGAAATTTCTATTCCCAAGCAGGAGCCCTCCAGTGTGCAGCTGCCTCCTGCCTTCTGTCACCGGAAGTCCCCACCCAGAAACAATCTTAACTCTAACCCAATACGTTGTCATCATTGCATCCGCTAAAAAGGCAAATTTCAAACGGCATAATCACAGCTGTGCATGCTGCAGAAATGCTAATCGCAGCCTTTATACATGCAATGCTTTGTTATAGTGATGCATTTTGAGTTCATATGCGGTGCTTGGGCAAGAACAGGATTTCTCTGCACACATTTGAGACAATAGGTGGTCTATTGAATGAGACTTGCCAGATACAATGATGGATGGCAACTGAGCTCTCACAAGTTGAGAATTGACTGTGAGCTTCTCTGAACATGACCTCAGTATCATTAATTCCCTCAGCTGTTGTTTTGTATTTGCATTTCTCTTCACACAATCCCTTCTGAAAGTGTTTGAATGATTTCTGGAACTGAGATGGACGTACGATATTCTGAAGATTAATGTGAACAGCAGTACTTGAATAAACAGTGTAATGTCTCCACTTGCATCATTGTCAAGTGATCCCCCTCCAAAGGAGAAGTGGTTAATTCCACAAAATAAGTATTTAAAAGTTCCGTAGTTAACCAACCCCAGTTTTTGTGAACTGTTCCAAAGAAATAATGGAACAAACAAATCTTAAATATGTTGTTTATGGGTTTATAAACAAAAGGTTCTACACCAGGATGCTGATTTTGCCAGAATACTGTTGGTGCTATAATTGGCGACACAGCATGAGAGAAAAAGAAAGAATTGTATTTAACATGTGTCAGACAAGATGCGTTGCAACAATTCATCAAGCCTTCTTCGACAGCACCTTCCAAACCCGCAACCATTAGGAACTATAAGGACGAGGGGAGCAGACGCATGGGGACACCACCGCCTAGAAGTTGTTCTCCAAGCCACACACCATCGCAAATTGGAGCTGTATAATAATAATAATCTTTATTGTCACAAGTAGGCTTACATTAACACTGCAATGCAGTTACTGTGAAAAGTCCCTAGTCGCCACATTCCGGCTCCTGTTCGGGTACACAGAGGGAGAATTTAGAATATCCCATTCACCTAACAGCGCGTCTTTCGGGACTTGTGAGAGGAAACCAGGGCACCTGGAGGAAACCCACGCAGACACGGGGAGAACGTGCAGACTCCACACAGACAGTGACCCAGCTGGGAATCAAACCTGGGACCCTGGAGCTGTGAAGGAACAGTGCTGCCCACTGTGCTACCCTGCCGTTATTGCTGTTCCTTCATTGTCAATCTGTCAAGATCCTGGTACTGTCTTCCTTACAGCACTGTGGGCGTACCTACTATATATGGACTGCAGTAAGAGGGCCTTTGTTCTTCACCATCTCCAGGGCAGTTAGTGATGGACAACAACTGCTGGCCTTGCCAACAATTCTCACATCCCATGAACAATTCTATTTTTTAAATGACTATTGCTCACCCTAAAACACTTTACAGCCAAGGGTACAATACTCTAGGGAAGGGAACATCTGGGGTCCATGGTTTACCTGTTTTTAAAACAATGGGCTTACCTCCATTTAAAAATGAACTAGCTGAATCTCTGGGGTGTGATTTCAAAACAGACGCTAACAGTGACAAGCTGATCAAAAATACTTTATGCTGCCTATCCAGTTCTCTGCCAATGTGCTGCTGAATGCTTTAATGTTATATGGACCCATGATCTTCAGGATTGTTTATCACAGGTGTTGTGTGAAAGGATTTTGCGATTCTCCGAGTTAACTAAAATCACAAAAACTGCACATGCTAAAAACCTGAAGCAAAAACATAGCAGTTCAAAAACAGATGCACCATAGAAAGCATCCTATCGGGCTGCATCTCAGCCTGGTGTGGCAACTGCTCGGCCCAGGACCGCAAGAAACTTCAGAGAGTCGTGAACACCGCCCAGTCCATCACACAAACCTGCCTCCCATCCATTGACTCCATCTACACCTCCCGCTGCCTGGGGAAAGCGGGCAGTATAATCAAAGACCCCTCCCACCCGGCTTACTCACTCTTCCAACTTCTTCCATCGGGCAGGAGATACAGAAGTCTGAGAACACGCACGAACAGACTTAAAAACAGCTTCTTCCCTGCTACTACCAGACTCCTAAATGACCCTCTTGTGGACTGACCTGATTAACACTACACCCTATATGCTTCACCCGATGCCGGTGTTATATAGTTACGTTGTGTACCTTGTATTGACCTATTATGTATTTTCTTTTATTTCCTTTTCTTTTCATGTACGTGTGATCCATGAGCTGCTCGCAGAAAAATACTTTTCACTGTACCTCGGTACACGTGACAATAAACAAATCCAATCCGAAATCCAATCCAATCCATTTGTTCTCACACTAGCTGCAGAAACCCTACTATGAATTGTAGGTTAGAATTGGCATTGTTACTTCACTGCTCGATGTACAAAACAACAAACTGCATTTATGAAAGGCCTTTAATATGCCCCATAGTATACTTGTAGAAATGTTTCACGAATAATTGGAAGAAAAACGGAGCTGGGAGGTGGGGGTTTACGAAGGAAACTGAAATTTGGGTTTTCAGAAGGTTATTGAAGTGTAAAGCAGGGAGATTTAAGGAGAGAGTTCCATCTGCAATGGTTCTGCAGAGGGAGGCAGATGCACAAAAAATACCAGGTCAGAGGAACGGAGCAGGTCAGGGAGACTCACGTACCGGAGGAGATTGCAGAGTTAGGGTGCAAAAAATCATGGAGCAAATTTACAGAGGAAGACGGGATTTTGATTTTAATGCATCGTGTTGGTTAATGAGGACCAGTGTTTAATGCAGGACAGGGTAATTACGGTAGAACATGGAGCTGTGTGGGTCCTACAGGGTCCTACAGGGTCCTACATCCCTATTGAATGTGGACGCCAAACTACTGGCCAAAATTTTGTCCTCTAGGATTGAGGATTGTGTTCCGGACGATTTTGCGGAGGACCAGACGGGATTTGTTGTGGGAAGGCAGTTGGTGACCAATGTAAGAAGGCTATTAAACATGATCATGATGCCCCCGGAAAGTAGGGAGGTGGAGTTAGTGGTCGTAATGGACGCAGAGAAGGCCTTTGATCGAGTAGAATGGGAATACATGTGGGAGGTACTGGGACGGTTCGGATTTGGATGGGGCTTTGTTGACTGGGTCAGGTTGCTGTATCAGGCTCCTGTGACAAGGGTACGGTTGAATAGGACAACTTCAGACTATTTTAGGCTGCATCGTGGGACGAGACAGGGGTGCACCCTCTCCCCACTGTTGTTCGCATTAGCCACAGAGCCGCTGGCAATTGCACTGAGAACCTCGAAGGGCTTGAGGGGGCTGGTCCGGGAGGGGGGGGTGGTGGAGCACAGAGTATCACTTTACTCAGACGACCTGCTCCTGTATGTATCGGACCCAGCAGGTGGGAGGGAAGAAATCAGGAGGATTTTTTTCTGATCCAGTTTTCAGGGTATAAACTAAATATGGGGGAAAGTGAGGTGTTTGCGGTCAGGCAAGGGGACAGGCGAGGCAACTGGGGGAACTGCCATTTAGAGTGGTAGAGGAAAGCTTCAGGTATCTAGGAATCCAAGTGGCGCGGGAATGGGAATAGCTAAATCTGGGACGATTAGTAGACCAAATGAAGGACGATTTTCGGAGGTGGCACGCGCTCCCGCTGTCACTAGCTGGGAGGGTGCTGATGGTGAAGATGACAGCCCTCCCGAGATTCCTGTTTGTGTTCCAGTGTCTCCCCATCTTTATCCCGTGGTCCTTTTCTAAACGGGTCAACAAAGTGATCACGGGCTTTGTATGGGCGGGCAAGACCCCGTGAGTAAGAAAGGGGAATGCTTGAGCAGAGCCGGGGAGAGGGCGGGCTGGCGCTGCCAAACTTCAGTAACTACTATTGGGCGGCGAATATAGCCACGATCAGGAAGTGGGTGGTGGGGGGGAGGGTCAGCATGGGAGCGCATGGAGGCGGCTTCATGCAAAGGCACCAGCTTAGGGGCATTGATAACGGCACCTCTGCCATTCCTGTCGGCATGGTACTCCACGGTGGTGCCGGCCCTGAGAGTCTGGGGGCAATGGAGGAGGCATGTGGGAGCAGAGGGAGCATCGGTTTGGTCTCCAATTTGTAATAATTACTGGTTTGCCCCAGGAAGGATGGACTGGGGGTTCCGCAGATGGCAGAGAGCAGGGATTGAGAGGATGGGGGATATGTTTATAGGGGGGAGCTTTCCTAGCCTGAGGGAGCTGGAGGAGAAGTTTGGATTGGCGAGGCGAAACGAATACAGGTACCTGCAGGTGTGGGACTTCCTACACAGGCAGGTTTCAACCTTCCCGCTCCTACCACCAAGGGGGATACAGGACAGGGTAGTTTCCAGAGGGTGGGTGGGAGAAGGGAGGGTCTCTGACATTTATAAGGAACTTATGGGGTCAGAGGAGACGCAGACTGGGGAGCTGAAGCGCAAGTGGGAGGAGGAGCTGAGAGTTGAGATAGAGGATGGTCTATGGGCGGACGCGTTGAGTAGAGTCAACACGTCCACAACATGTGCCAGGCTCAGCCTGATACAATTCAAGGTCGTTCACCAGGCTCACATGACAGTGGCCCGGATGAGCAGGTTCTTTGGGGTAGAAGATCGGTGTGCAAAGTGTGCGGGAGGACCAGCAAACCATGTCCACATGTTCAGGGCATATCCGAAGCTTAGGGGATTCTGGCAGGGCTTTGCAGGTGTCATGTCCACGGTGTTAAAACAAGGGTGGCACCGAGTCCAGAGGTGGCGATTTTCGGGGTGTCGCAAGATCTGGGAATCCAGGAGGAGAAAAAGGCAGACGTTCTGGCCTTTGCTTCCCTGGTAGCCCGGAGACGGATATTATCAGCTTGGAGGGACTCAAAGCCCCCGAAGTCGGAGACCTGGCTATCGGACATGGATAGCTTTCTCTGTTTGGAGAAAATCAAGTTCGCCTTGAGGGGTTCGCCCGGAGGTGGCAACCGTTCGTCGACTTCTTTGCGGAAAATTAATCGTCAGCAGAAGGGGAGGGGGTTAGTTTAGCTTATAGTATGGGGTTAATAAAGGTGGGACCTGTAAGGGAAGAAGACGGCTTTTGCACTATGTTTATAGATTCATGTATATTGTTTATTTTGTTGTCACTGTAAAACCAAAAAATACCTCAATAAAATGTTTATTAATAAAAACTATGCTTGATGTGGAGTGGCGTACCTCACTGAGCAGCCTCCGGTGACAGAATAGAAATCTGTTCCAAATATTACTAGCTATGAAAACAGACAAAAGTCTTCCTTAGTACACCACTAAATGCGATAAGAGGATTGGAATTGAATGGAAATGAATGCTGGCCTACTAGTAATGCCCATGAACAAATAAAGAAATGTGGGATGCCAGCATCTGAACAGAGTGAGTGAAAAGCATCATTATCAAGATTTTATCTTCTCTGGCTGCCATTTGTGTCCTGTAAACCTAAAGGGGGCGATAAAGGGGCAAGGGCGAAACAGTGGCTCCTCTCACCCTATATATTCACCAACTCATGTGAGAACCATCCTGTCATTTGAAGGAAAAGCATATTCTTTCTCCATTGGCAACTTCTCATCTTTTACCCAGACATCTTACTGCAGGTCCACAATTATATCTCCCCTTATAGCGAGTAAAAAACAAAAGGCTTGCACCTTCTCCCCAGGTGCTCCGGTACCCTCCCATGGTCCAAAGATGTGCAGGTTAGGTGGGTTGGCCATGATCAATGTGGTGAGTTGCAGGGATGGGACGGGAGAGTTGGTTTGGGTGCAGTGCTCTTTTGAAGAGTTGGTGTAGATTCGATGGGCCATTTTGCATATTATAACAGCCCGTGCATCTTACCTGGTCAGTGTACTTCCCCACAGTGGCACAGTGATTAGCACTGCTGCCAACAGCACCAGGGACCCGGATTCAATCCCGACCTTGGGTGACTGTCTGCGTGGAATTTGCATGTTCTCCCCATGTCTGGGTGGGTTTCCTCCGGGTGCTCCAGTTTCCTCACACACTCCATTGATGTGCAGGTTAGGTGGATTGGTCATGCTAAATTGCACCTCAGTGTCCAATGACATGCAGCCTAGGTGGGGTTATGGAGAAAGGGCAGAGGGAGTGGTCCTAGGTTCAGTGCTCTTTCGAAAGGTCAGTGCAGACTCCATTGGTTGGATGGTCTCCTTCTGCACTGCAGGCTTTCTATGATTTTATGATCCTTCACAAGAAAGTGGAATGGGTTTCCCATGATCACCTCTGGGTGTTCACCTCTCGCTGACTTTCTGCTGAGAGACTGTCTATGACACCAAGGTTTGCCAATGGAAACTCTTATCATGGGTGCTTTTTAAGAGTAAAATGTGGTGGAAAAAGCCTGAGACTTGACTGTCCACTCTGAAGGACATGAGCAATGGCTGTTGGGATGAGCTGCCCAAGAGCCGAGGCCTGCAAAATTGGGCCTTAACGTGACTTGCTGCCTTCACAAGTTGGAGGCAAATTTGAATGAAATGCTTCCGCAGTTTTGTCACAGTCTTTGCTCATAAATGTCAAGTGCCTTAAATATTCTGACAGAGCCAGAGTGAATTGGAATGGAAAAATAGTGGATCAGTCCAATGCTAATCACACTTTATCTAGATTTACAGAAATAAACAGGGGAACTAATATACGCTACACGCAAATAGCTATGACATTTCACATCAATGATTTCATTAGATTAGAACTGAACTTCCTTTGTGTGAAAATTGCAAAGTCACTGACAAAAGAAATCTGTCTAGCCACTGAACTAGGAATCAAACAGAACATGAAATGGGCTTGTGGGTACAGTCAATTTCTACCCAGTTATTATCACTGTTAAGATGTTTAAGATTATAGCTTCCACTGGGATGGTGATTTGGCATCTACTTCCCCTTATTCACTGAGAAAATATGCAGGATTAATTTATAGTTCGTAACCAGCCATGGGAGAGAGCTGTTTCTAAGCAGTAAAAACTGTGTTTAACTGGCATTACAACAAAGAAAACTTCCAGACTTGGGAATACAAGGCCAACCAACAACTATCGACCCTCAAAGAACAAAAGACATACACTTGGCACTGAGCAATACTTCATGCAGGTTTTCATTTCTCCGTTTCCAGGTTTTCATAGCACAGTTCTTGTGTGTGAGACACAGTGTTGTAATAGAATGCTTTAGTGGAAATTGGTGGGTCAAAAATTATTTCAGTCAAAAGCTCCATTGTACGAGCTGGAGGTAGACCCAATTTGAAACAGATGATTTGGAAACTAAGCCTATTTAATTCTACCACCTGAAGATTGAAAAGGTCTTGTTCGTGGATTTCAAAAATCCTTTCTGTTAAGACCACATCCTTTTTTGTATTGGTACGAGAAACATATATTTTGAATTGCGAGTGGATCAAACCACGTCCCCTGTGAAACTACAGCCGGTAGTGGCACTGTCTGGCAAACCACAGTGATGTCCTGTAAAGTTAGGCATGACTTCGAAATGATTCATTGAAAGGTTTACAACGGAAGGGTAAGTGGCAGAAAACATCCTTTACAGGGGTCCATTAAAGTCCATTTACGACTGTAAAGGTCAATGTCCATACATGCTCCTTGAACCTATCTATAAATGTGTCAAAATTGCTTTCAAAGCAGCAAAGGAGCAGTAAAATGAAAGAGAAATTTCATTAGTCTCAGAAGACCTCAATGCAAGAGCTCCAACCAGAAGGATATAATACAAATTATGTTCAAGATTCAGGAATGTTGAGGCCCCAATTCCAATTTCCCTTTCTTCTCCACAGTCCTTGGATGTGTTGTCTATACCTATCTTTCCCACAATTCCAGGTGTGTACCCATGCAATCAGATACTCACCCCTTCCAGGGCACTAAAATGGCTCTTATCAAAGTCACAAATAACCTTCTACATGATTGTAACAATCCTCAACCTGATTTCAAGGCAGTTGAGCGTAGCATCCTCCTCCAAAGTTCCATTTTCCAACTCTGTGTGTGTGTGTGGGGGGGGGGGGGGGGGGTCTGTCTTTGCCTGGTGCTAATCCTATCTATCCAGGCAGAGAATCACCTTCAATAGCTTCTCTTTCAGGAGCTCTCACCCACCCCCCATTCCAATTGTTTACCTCCTCCCAGCTCAACCTAATCACCTCCTCCAGATTGTAGGGGCTCTCTTTCTATGGAATTCTATGCTTCTTCTTCCTCCCGATTGCCGGAGTCCATTCCCAAGAATCCTCGGCTATTCCTTCCTGCTGTGCCATTCCAATTGCTGCTGGATCCTGCTGGGCAAGAGATGAACATACAGAATATCATTGAGGTCCTGCTGCTACGATCCACAGGACTTCCATGTCAAGGAATTTTGCCTGCAACATTGCGGATCGAAGGTAGCACATCCAGGAAATTCTGGGTAGCCTGCACGATGCACAAGCCAGTGTGCTTCATATTCCTCAAAATGGTCAGACTGCTTTAATTTAGGTCCTGGAAAAATACCATTGATCAACTCTGCTCAGTTGAGTTACTAAGCCCAACATAAGTGAACAGCTGGGGCTGGTTTAGCACAGTGGGCTAAATAGCTGGCTTGTAACGCAGAACAAGGCCAACAGCGCGGTTTCAATTCCTGGACCAGCCTCCCCGAACAGGCGTCAGAATGTGACGACTTGGGGCTTTTCACAGTAACTTCATTGAAGCCTACTTGTGACAATAAGCGAATATTATTAGAATGACACAAAAAAGTGTTTAATTAATGGATGGACCCATATCCTTTGATCTCCGGATAGACGGAAACCAGACGTACTCCGAATAATGTATTACAGGATGCCTCAGAAGTCCCGACACAATGACTCCATGGGAATTGCCCAGGAAGTTTGAACTTTCGATGGGCAAATCCTCTCTTCGCCTGGGTCCTCTGAAAAAGACCACAGCTCTGAGTTAGAGCTGGAGATTGTGATCAGTTCTGACTCAGTTTCCTGAATAGTTACCAAGTGAATGTTAAACAGATTAGAACTGAGGCTAACACCTGGGTAACTATTCAGCTGACCCCCTAATTGCTCACTCTGACCTCCCAGACTTGCAAGTGAAACACCACAAGATAAATGGCTTAGGGGCTGTCGTCAGCAGTACCAGTAGACTCACCGACCCATCTCAACAGCTCACCCGCCTCACCCTCCCCACCACCGTACCTACCTGCCACCTCACCTGCCTGTTACCCTGTCCACCTACCATCCTACCTAGCTGCTACCCGGCCACCCAGTCCATGTACTGTCTCACCCACCTACCACTCTGCCACTCTACCGTGGGGCAGCACGGTAGCATTGTGGATAGCACAATTGCTTCACAGCTCCAGGGTCCCAGGTTCGATTCCGGCTTGGGTCACTGTCTGTGCGGAGTCTGCACATTCTCCCCCTGTGTGCGTGGGTTTCCCCCGGGTGCTCCGGTTTCCTCCCACAGTCCAAAGATGTGCAGGTTAGGTGGATTGGCCATGCTAAATTGCCCTTAGTGTCCAAAATTGCCCTTAGTGTTGGGTGGGTTTACTGGGTTATGGGGATAGGGTGGAGATGTTGACCTTGGGTAAGATGCTCTTTCCAAGAGCCGATGCAGACCCGATGGGCCGAATGGCCTCCTTCTGCACTGTAAATTCTATGATAATCTACCCACCTAACCACCTGCCACCATACTCCCGTACCTATTTACCTCACCCAGCCTACCCTCTTAGCCAGCCTACTCAACCAACCACCCTATCCCATTACCCACTTACTTTAACCATCCTACCCCTTAGAAACTTACCTTTTTTGCTGTCGCTTTTCAAAGAATCTTTGGGACATTTAAACTCTTTACTTACCAGAATAGGGCAATTAGTGCTGCAAAAAGAAGTTGTGGCTTGTCTTCCCCCTGTTAGCCCCCAGCACTGTGAAGTAGTTCCATTTCAGGAACGCCCCTATTGCTGGAGAATCCGATGGTGATTGCCGCTCTTCAGAAGGTTCAAGCCATTATTGACTTTGGACTCTTTTTATGAAGGATGTGTTCTGATGGCAGGAACTCATCTATGAAAGATTTAATTTTCAGCTGTCCAGATTTGGATTGGCTCAAGCAGAATCCAAGCCTCTCAATCATTTCGGACCCAATTTTCTTTTGCGCACATTTTCTTTGTTCTTCAAATATGTTCAAACAAAAATGTGCGAACTATAGCCAGTCAATTGCACTCGTCACGTCAGCCAAGCATTTATACTGGATGGAATTTTAACTGCCTCAATGGAGTAAAACAATCAAAAGGTGAAACGCCACAAAATAAATGACGGGGGCTGTCATCAGCAGCGCCTATCAAAACTTCCCTGAAACCTTAGGACATTATGTATTGCCATCTTCAAGTTATGAACAAGCAGGCAAAAGCTTTGCACATGGACACATAGCTGAAGAGGTCATATTGATTCTGGTTAGAAATGAAAATGGACAATTTTGCATCCCAGGAATACTCCACACTGTGGAACAGCAATGTCTCTGACGCCTGACTATCTTTTACATATTGACACACACAATAGGTGCAGGAGTCGGCCACTCAGCCCCAAAACCTAGGACTTGGCTCCCCACTCTGCAACTAAATCCTCGATTTTCTGACCAACAGACCACAATTAGTAAGAATGAACAACAACACCTCCTCCACAATAGTCCTCAACACCGGCGCCCTGCAAGGCTGTGTACTTAGCCCCCTACTCTACTCCCTGTACACACACGACTGCATGGCAAAATTTGGTTCCAACTCCATCTACAAGTTTGCTGACGATACGATCATAGTGGGCCGGATCTCAAATAACGACGAGTCAGAATACAGGAGGGAGATTGAGAACCTAGTGGAGTGGTGCAGCGATAACGATCTCTCCCTCAATGCCAGCAAAACTAAAGACCTGGTCATTAACTTCAGGAAGCAAAGTACTGTCAGCATCAATGGGGCCGAGGTGGAGATGGTTAGCAGTTTCAAATTCCTAGGGGTGCACATCTCCAAAAATCTGTCCTGGTCCACCCACGTCGACGCTACCCCCAAGAAAGCACAACAGCGCCTATACTTCCTCAGGAAACTAAGGAAATTTGGCATGTCCACATTAACCCTTACCAACTTTTACAGATGCACCAAAGAAAGCATCCTATCTGGCTGCATCTCAGCCTGGTATGGCAACTGCTCGGCCCAGGACCGCAAGAAACTTCAGAGAGTCGTGAACACCGCCCAGTCCATCACACAAACCTGCCTCCCATCCATTGACTCCATCTACACCTCCCGCTGTCTGGGAAAAGCAGGCAGCATAATCAAATACCAGACTCCTAATGACCCTCTTACGGACTGACCTCATTAACACTACACCCTGTATGCTTCATCCAATGCCTGTGCTTATGTAGTTACATTGTATATGTTGTGTTGCCCTATTATGTATTTCTTTTATTCCCTTTTCTTCCCATGTACTTAATGATCTGTTGCGCTGCTCACAGAAAAATACTTTTCACTGTACCTCGGTACACGTGACAATAAACAAATCCAAATCCCTCGAGCCTGTTCCACCACCATCCAATAAGATCGTGGTTCATCGGATTTTAACCTCAGCTCCACAATCCCACCCGGCCCCAGTAACTTCCACCACCTTTCTTATCGATGATATATCTGGCTCTGCCTTTAAAATATTCAAAGACTCCACTTCCACCACTTTTTGAGGAAGAGAGTTCCAAAGACACACAACCCTCTGAGAGAAATAATTTCTCCTCATCTGTCTTAAATGGGCCACCCCTTATTTTTAAAACTGTGTCCCCTAATTCAGGATTCTCCCACAAGGGGAAACATCCTTTCCACATCCACCCTGTCAAGATAACTCAGGATCTTATATGTTTCAATCAAGTTGCCTCTTGCTCTTCTAAATTTCAGCTGATACCAGCCTAGCCTGTCCAACCTTTCCTCATAAAACAACCCACCCATTCCTGGTGTTGGTCTAGTCAAGATCTTCTGAACTGTTTCCAACACATTTACATCCTTGCTTAAATAAGGAGTCCAATAATGTATGCAGTACTCCAAATGTGATCTCACAAATGCCCTATACAACTCTACTTTTGTATTCAATTCCTCTGACAATAAACAATAATATTCTATTAGCTTTCCTAATTACTTGCTGTACCTGCATACTAGCCTTTTGTGATTCATGGACCAGGACACCCAGAACCCGCTGCATTTCAAAGCTCTACAAACTCTCACCATTCAGATAACTTGCTTATTTTTTATTCTTCCTGCCACAATAAACAATTTCACATTTTCCCACATTATACTCCATTTACCTGAACTTTGCCCATTCACTTAACCTATCGACATCGCTTTATTGCCTCCTATACCCTCCTCACAACTGACTTTCCTATCTATCTTTGTGTCATCAGCAAATTTAGTAACCAAGGACGAAATTCTCCGTAATCGGCGCGATGTCCGCCGACCGGCACCAAAAACGGCGCAAATCAGTCCGGCATCGTGCCGCCCCAAAGGTGCGGAATCCTCCGCATCTTGAGGGGCCAAGCCATAACCTTGAGGGGCTAGGCCCGCGCCGGACTGATTTCTGCCCCGCCAGCTGGCGGGAAAGGCCTTTGGTGCCCCGCCAGCTGGCGCGGAAATGACATTGCCGGGCGGCGCATGCGCGGGAGCGTCAGCGGCCGCTCACGGCATCCCCGCGCATGCGCAGTGGAGGGGGTCTCTTCCGCCTCCGCCATGGTGGAGACCGTGGCGAAGACGGAAGGGAAAGAGTGCCCCCATGGCACAGACCCGCTCGTGGATCGGTGGGCCCCGATCATGGGCCAGGCCACCGTGGGGGCCCCCCCCCCGGGGCCAGATCGCCCCGCGTCCCCCCCAGGACTCCGGAGCCCGCCTGCGCCGCCAGTAAGAGAGGTGGTTTAATCCACGCGAGTGGGACAGGCATTCTAGCAGCGGGACTTCGGCCCATCCGGGCCGGAGAATCGCCGGGGGGGGGGGGCCCGGCAACCGGCGTGGCGCGATTCCAGCCCCTGCCGAATCTCCAGTGCCGGAGAATTCGGCAACCAGCGGGGGCAGGATTCACGCCAGCGCCCGGCGATTCTCCGACCCGGCGGGGGGCCCCATATCTTTGGCCCCTTCATTCAAATAATTTATATAAATTGTAAAACGTTTTGACCCCAGCATTGATCCCTTTGGCACATTGTTTGTTACATCTTGCCAACTAGAAAAGGTTCCATTTATATCAACTCTCTGTTTCCTGATAGTTCGCCAATCTTTTACACAAGCCAATATGTTACACCCTGCCACATGAGCTTTTATTTTCCACAATAATCTTTGATGTGGCACCTTTTAAAATGCCTTCTGGAAATCTATGTACAGTACATTCACTGGTTCTCCTTTATTCACAGCCCATGTTACTTCTTCAAAGAACTGCAATAAATTGGTTAAACATGATTTATTTCTCACAAAACCATGTTGACTCTGCCTGAATTTATCGAAATGTTCTGCTTTAACATCTTTAATAATAGCTTCTAACATTTTCCCCCTGACAGATGTTAAGCTAAGTGCCCTGTGTAGGTTCCTGCTTTCTTTTTTTTTAAATTTAGAGTACCCAATTCATTTTTTCCAATTAAGGGGCAATTTAGCGTGTTCATCTTTTGGGTTGTGGGGGTAAAACACATGCAAACACGAGGAGAATGTGCAAACTCCACACAGACAGTGACCCAGAACCGGGATCGAACCTGGGACCCCGATGCTGTGAGACAGCAATGCTAACCACTGCGCCACCATGCTGCCCATGTTTCTGCTTTGTGAATAAAGGAGCTACACTCACTATTTTCTAACAAAATGGAACCTTCACTGACTCTCGGAAATTTTGGTAAATTAAAACCTCAACTATCGCACCAGCCATTTTGGTTCAGACTCCAGCAGCGGAATTCTCCGGGGACTAAGTTCCCACGCCGGCGGGAAAACTGGCGGCGACGACTCCAGCGGTCAACAGCCCCCCAAGGTGAAGAACTCTCACCTCTCTCGGGGGCTGGGTGGACTCCGGAGGGTTGGCGCCGCTCCAGCCGGCGCCAAAGGGACTGCGCGAGTTCGCGCATGCGCCAAAGGGCCGGAATGATCTCGCGCATGCGCGGAACCGTCGGCGTTTTTTGCCGCATGCGCTCTTCTTCACACCAGCCATGGTGGAGCCCTACAGGGGCCGGCACGGAAGGAAGAAGTGCCCCCACGGCACAGGCCCGCCCACAGATCGGTGGAGGTCGGATCCCCCCGCACCCCCCCGAGGACCGTCCCAGCCGACTTACCTGCCAGGTCCCGCCGTGTGGGACCATGCGTAACCCACGCCGGTGGGACTGGCCAAAGACAGACAGCCGCTCGGCCTATCGGGGCCCGGAGAATTGCCGGGGCGGCCGCTGCCAACGGCCCCTGACCGGTGTGGCGTGAACCCGCCCCCGCCCAAAAAACGGCAGTGGAGAATACGGCAGCCGGTGCCAGGACGGCGGGGCGGGATTCGTGCCCCCCCCCGCCACGGATTCTCTGACCCGGGGGGGGTTGGAGAATCCCTCTTCAAATATCAGGACCCGAGGACATCTCAGCCCACTGCTCCAACAATTTGCTCAGCACCACTTCCCTGGCGATTGTAATTACGTGGGGGAAGAAATCAAAGGAAGGTTATCAACCTTCAGAACTTTGATATGAGGGAGGAGAGATTGAACGTATTCTGCATTTTATCATTACCTGGTATTTGGAAAGATACCTTTGTTCAAGGATAGTCAGATCACTACTAGTATCTAATTTGTGAGAGTGAATGGCTTGCATTTATATAGCACCTTTCATGCCCATCAGATGGCCCAAGTGCTTTAAAGTCAATGAAATACGCTGGAGCTGCAGTTTGTTGTGGTAATGGCGTAGTGGTAATATTATAGACTAGTCATTTATAGGCCCGGGCTAAAGCTCTTGTGACATAGGTTCAAATCCCACCACGGTAAAATTCAAATAATTCTTTGCTGCTTGTATTTTTGGCTCGGATCAAGCATCAGATCAAGCCAAGATGAGGTATAATGCCTTTTCCTGTCAGCTTGGATCCTGGATGTCTCTCTTGTGGGGACTGTAGCCACCTGAGTTGGCCACTTCCCGACTTAAAATGGAGAACCGCAAAGGCTGAAGGGAAGTTCAGCCAACACAGGCAAAAACTAGCAGGCGCAAGTTTACTGTGTATTAGACTCTGCAGAAACCCAGACAGCATCGATACAAGCAGCCATCTGCATAGTAATGTAGCAGCCATCTACATAGTAATGAGCGATCCCCGGGAACAATTGAAACATTTTAAGGTAAACAAGGCCAAGCCAGACTCCTCAGCGCCAGCAGGAGCCAACAAAAGAGAGGTTAACGGACACTTAAAGACCGCCCAACGATCAGGGAACAGCTCCAGTATTGGAGAAATCGAACCAAGCGATTGGAACAAAGTCCAATCACTTGAAACCAGGTACGGGGTCCGCCCCGAAGGGCGTGAAGCCCCTGGGGACTATAAAGTAAAGCCCCCAAGTTCAAATCGTCCTTCTTGACAGGGTCACTCAGCAACGTGAAGCAACTCCTGAGAGTGTACTGTCCAGCGGCCTCCAAGAAAGTAAGTCTCAAGTCAACGCTCGTTACGAGATAGGCGCTCCTAGCTACCAGTCCATATCAGCTTTTGAATCCCGCAGACTCAGAACCCGAACGAAAGGCCATTTGTTCCCCTGACCTGGTGGGCCAGTCCGAAGCTCAGTATAGGCCTGTTAGTGATAGAAATAGCCTAGAAAGTAGAGTTTATGCATGAGTAGTGATTTACTGTGTATAATAAATGTGTATGATTTGAATCTTACTAATTGGTGTGTTGAGTTATTGATCATTACTTGAACTTGAACCTCGTGGCGGTATCATAAAGATACCTGGCGACTCGCGAGCAAAGGTTATAAAACAGCCAATTGAACCAACCAAAAGTTAGCATTAGGACCATGAATTGGATTCAATTTGAATTCGAATTGTTTTTTGGAGCAAGCCAAGAGATTGCCCTGTGTATCGGCTTTGTAACTTTAAGAAAGGAATACAGCGGGGGCAGCGTCATTGTGGGATTGCAAACCCTTTGTTTTGTGCCAGGGAATCTGGGGTTAAAGTTCGTTACATGTCAGAAAGCAGCGCCTGTTCCTTGATTACAGTATTCACACACCAATAAAAAGCTTCCAGGTGGGAGATATTAACCAAATTACCTGCTCAGTTACAAATTTCTGTCCGATTATCTTATAAAAGTAGATAGATTTGGCAACTAAATGATTTGACTAATAGATGCCACCTGGACACGTTTTATTGGTACAATATTGAAGTATTGCTCACAGGAATCCAGTTGAATAGCTTCCCTTTGTAAGAGTTATTTACAGCATAAAAATGAATAAGCAGTTTTGGCTGAAATCTGTGTATGTTACTGATTTTCTTTCAAATAAAATAATGCTGCAGCACTACGCCTGACTAGATTCATGGGGTGGAATTATTCAGCCCCATCTACAAATTGCAAAACATCAGGAAACCAACGACTGCATAATTAATTAGGCCAGCATCGCACAATACAGCGAGATTTCCCAACGGCCTCCACTGCAGGGCACTCTCCCTGTTCACACCCACGCCACAGGACTTTGTCCCTGAATGGAGAATGCGGCCAATTATGTCGCTGAGCATTTTCCCAGGATGCACTGGGCAAATTAACCATATCGTGTCTCGGATGCAAAGTTTCTGTTTGTTCATTTACGGGATATGGGCGTCGCTGGTGAGGCCAGCATCTAGTGGCCCTTCAGAAGGTGGTGGTATGTTGCCTTCTTGAACCGCTGCCGTCCTTGAGCAGTAGGTACATCCACTGTGCTGCTAGGGAGGGAGTTACAGGATGTCGCCCCAGTGACAGTGAAGGAACGGCGATATATTTCCAAGTCATGGTGGTGAGTGACTCGGAGAGGAACCTCCAGGTGGTGGGATTTCCAGGGATCTGCTGCTCTTTTGCCTCTAGATGGTAGTGGTCGTGGGTTTGGAACATGCGGTCAAAGGAACCTTGGAGCGTAACTGCAGTGCATCTTGTAGATGGTACACACGGCCGTCATTATTCGTCAATGATGGAGGGTTTGAATGTTTAATCAAGTGGGCTGCTTTGAGCTGGATGGTGTTGAGCTTCTTGAGTGTTGTTGGAGCTGCACTCATCCAGGCACATGGAGAGAATTCCATTACACTCCTGACTTGTGCCTTGTAGATGGTGGACAGGCTTTGGAGAGTAAGGAGGTGAGTTACTTGCCATAGGTTTCCTAGCTTTTGACCTTCCCTGGCAGCCACAGTATTAATGTGGCTAGTCAAATTCAGTTTCGAGTCAATGGTAATACCCAGGATGTTGATTGTGCGGAATTGAGCGATGGTAACGCCATTGAATGTCAAGGGACGATGGTTAGATTCTCTCGCAGGAAATGGTCATCGGCTGGCACTTGTATGGCGCGAATGTAACTTGCCACTTGTTGCATGAGATTACCCAGAGATAGTAAATATTACATTAAGGTTTTGTTTGTGAATAAATTGGCTGCATACTTCTCTTTTGGTTTGTAATGTAATGTCACTGCCATCCAAGATAATAGAAGAGCAATAACGCTATCAAGTGAAACAAGGTAGCAAAGAGGAAAGCGGCAGGAGTCTCTGCTCCGGAGACTCAGGGTTAACGCCGGGGCAGGATTCATGGACTTCCACGACAGCAAAACTGGCACCGCACCTAGACCGCTTCAATGACCGTTGACGGGCTAGCACCGGCGCCACATGGAACACAATCAATTCCAATGAGAAACCGTGCCGGATTCGTCGGGTTCATGATTGACATTCGGGAGGCTGACAAGCTGCATATACACATTACAATCTCCACGCACACTCATCCCATCAACAGGATGGCACTGATACATGCCCATTCAGCTGTCGGCTGGGGCCAGAGGACACCTAGGGGGGGTTACCCTAGGGGTGGGGGGGACGGGGACCCCATATGACCTGTGACCCAAGGTTCACAGTGGGCAGTCAGTGGCATGCTGATGCACGATCAATCACTACTGAAGCGAGATTGTAGTCCAATTGAAGGCTTTAATGAACAAGTAGTTACCCCAGCAGCTCCGGGACAGAATGACTGCTGTGGGTGAAACACAAACTCTTATGCTCCGCCTGCTGGGTGGAACCAGCAGGCATGTTCCACCACTCATACTACAGTATAAGGTACATCCCACCTAGGTACCGCGATACCCCTACCACACATGCGCAGCTGCTTGGCTGCCTTGCAGGCTGCGGAAATGGTGCTCCGTGCCCGTCCACCCAGACCCCACAGCCCACCTCCTGGATACCACCCGCTACTCGCCCCCGTCCCTGGTGGAAGCCCCCCGTCCAACGGCACAACTGTCAGCAAACCATGGCGATTTTGGACACTTACCATATCCCCGCTCTCTCCCTCAGCAGCCATGGCGACTGTTTCAAGGTTTTTAAAAGCACAAGTGAACCTCGGCGCCGGGGATTCGCCCCAGTGGAGGCGGAGAATCGTGGAGGCCCCAGAGAACCTCAGGCCAGGCCCGCTAATGACATGCGTTTACTGTACGTGCAGAGTGGAACGCATTGGTGCCACTGTTGAGGCACCGGAGAATTGCGATTTCGCGTGAACCCGGTGCCCACCCTGATTTCTGCGCCAGAGCCGATTCTCTGCCCAATTTGGGTTTCCCAATTCCAGCGTCAGCTGATGGAGAATCCTGCCCAAGATTTTTGACTTTTTAATTCCTTGAAATTAGGTGAAGATGTATGTGGACAAATCTCACAATTATTTTAATAATTTGCGTGAAATAATAATATATTCAGATCCTAGTTTTAAATTGTGACTGCAATATTTAATCATTTCAATTTCAAAACATACTAAGAAACTTAACCAGATTTCTTTGACCTGGTAGTGAAATTGAGGCCACAGATCTAGGTTCTAGGCCGGACAGTCTTCCAAACTCTGCTATTTTTGTTGTAGTTCTTCAAAATATTGCCGTTGTAATGTAAGTCACTTAAGTTGCCTTCATGTACAATGCTGAATGATGGCACAGGCATGATTTCTACCTCATTGTTACTTTCATTGTGATCGCAATGATTTTATTTCTTATGAGGTGAAAAATGTAAGAAAGGCAGGATTCTTGAGGAAGGCGGATCAATTCGCACTGTTTCTATAATTCTAGTTCGGGATGCAGTCCACAGAGTACAAAATTGATTCAGTCAGGGTTTTTATTTCAAAAGTGCATTCAATCTTGGGCAGTACTTGTCATGCAGGGCAGCCATTGAGTGCATGATATTTGTCGGTGAAGCAAATGTCTGGGGCTGTTTAGCACAGGGCTAAATCGCTGGCGTTGAAACCAGACTAAGGCAGGCCAGCAGCACGGCTCGATTCCCTGAACAGGTGCCGGAATGTGGCGACAATAAGCGATTTTCATTTCATGAGAGACACAAGGGAGTGGGAGAGCCTTTTGAGGATGCTTTGAAGCAGCTATCCCGGAGCAGACAAATATTACTTGATTAAATTGAGACATGTTTCAAAATCAAAGCATCACATTTGTTTACCCCTAAGGGTAACTGTCTCATGTATAAATGCTACTGTGCAAATGGGATCTAAGTTAATTTCTATAAAGCGCCGGCTATAAAACTGGTGTTTACACACTGCACCTGTTTTTAATATTGAATCCAGCTCGATCAAAACCATAATAAAAGGATTATAGTGATAATTTTATCACCTTTTAATGATAGAAATCACCGAATGTTGTAATTTACTGCTTGCTCTTGGTCTTTTTAAAGGAAGAATTTGTTTTTCTGTCACGTGAGAGCGTTGATTCACAATCACCTATGCTCAGGCAGAAAAAAATTAAAGGGAATTATGAATCAATCATTTCTATTTGGCAGCAGCTTAGCTTGCCAGAAATATTACAGGGTCGATTTTATCTCTCCGATTCCGTGTACAGCAATACATTGCAATCCTGGAGCCGGTCCTGGGGCATCATGAACAATTAAAAGGGGTGGGGGGGGGTGGCAGTTACATCACAAGGATGTAGTTGTTTCGTCATGTTTTCGGGGTCTAGACTGGGTCCTTTGAGGCTTGTCTCTCAAAATAAGCTGTAGCTTGATAAAGCTCTTTCTTTACAGCTCCCATGTACATATTGGGAACTCTGCATGAGGTTGGGACTTCTCCACCCTCCAGATCTCTGCAAATCACTGATGTGATGTTACGTCATCATTACATCAGAATCATGTGCTTCTTGTGTTAACTCTTTTTTAAAAATATTTTACTGAAAATTTTTGGTCAACCATCGCAGTACATTGTGTATCCTTTACCCAATAATATAACCGTATAAATAACAATGACCTGTTTTATAAACAAAAAATAAATAATATATAACAAAAACTAAAACTAAAACTAAATGGCAACTGCCTTGTCTCAGATAAACACTCTCCAAAAATATGATTTAACAGTCCAATATACAATTATTTATAGCAACGACCTATACATATTATACATATATATTAACAACCCTGAGAGTCCTTCTGGTTCCTCCCCCCCCCCTCCCCCCCCCCCCCCCGGGCTGCTGCTGCTGCCTTCTTCTTTTCCATTCCCTCTATCTTTCTGTGAGGTATTCGACGAACGGTTGCCACCGCCTGGTGAACCCTGGAGCCGATCCCCTTAGGACGAACTTAATCCGTTCCAGCTTTATAAACCCTGCCATGTCATTTATCCAGGTCTCCACACCCGGGGGCTTGGCTTCCTTCCACATCAACAGTATCCTGCGCCGGGCTACTAGGGACGCAAAGGCCAAAACATCGGCCTCTCTCGCCTCCTGTACTCCCGGCTCTTGTGCAACCCCAAATATAGCCAAGCCCCAGCTTGGTTCGACCTGGACCCCCACTACTTTCGAAAGCACCTTTGTCACCCCCACCCAGAACCCCTGTAGTGCCGGACATGACCAGAACATGTGGGTATGATTCGCTGGGCTTCTCGAGCATCTCGCACACCTATCCTCTACCCCAAAAAATTTACTGAGCCGTGCTCCAGTCATATGCGCCCTGTGTAACACCTTAAATTGAATCAGGCTTAGCCTGGCACACGAGGACGATGAGTTTACCCTACTTAGGGCATCCGCCCACAGCCCCTCCTCAATCTCCTCCCCCAACTCTTCTTCCCATTTCCCTTTCAGCTCATCTACCATAATCTCCCCCTCATCCCTCATTTCCCTATATATATCTGACACCTTACCGGCCCCCACCCATGTCTTTGAGATCACTCTGTCCTGCACCTCATTCGTCGGGAGCTGCGGGAATTCCTTCACCTGTTGCCTCGCAAAAGCCCTCAGTTGCATATACCGGAATGCATTCCCTTGGGGCAACCCATATTTCTCCGTCAGCGCTCCCAGACTTGCGAACTTCCCATCCACAAACAGATCTTTCAGTTGCGTGACTCCTGCTCTTTGCCATATTCCAAATCCCCCATCCATTCTCCCCGGGGCAAACCTATGGTTATTTCTTATCGGGGACCCCACCAAGGCTCCCGTCTTTCCCCTATGCCGTCTCCACTGTCCCCAAATTTTCAAAGTCGCCACCACCACCGGGCTTGTGGTGTATTTCTTCGGTGAGAACGGCAATGGGGCCGTCACCATAGCTTGTAGGCTAGTCCCCCTACAGGACGCCCTCTCCAATCTCTTCCACGCCGCTCCCTCCTCTTCTCCCATCCACTTACTCACCATTTAGATATTGGCGGCCCAGTAGTACTCACTTAGGCTCGGTAGTGCCAGCCCCCCCCTATCCCTACTACGTTGTAAGAATCCCTTCCTCACTCTCGGGGTCTTCCCGGCCCACACAAAACTCATGATACTCTTTTCGATCCTTTTGAAAAAAGCCTTCGTGATCACCACCGGGAGGCACTGAAACACAAAGACAAATCTCGGGAGGACTACCATTTTAACCGCCTGCACCCTCCCTGCCAGTGACAGGGATACCATGTCCCATCTCTTGAAGTCCTCCTCCATTTGTTCCACCAATCGCGTTAAATTTAACCTATGCAATGTACCCCAATTCTTGGCTATCTGGATCCCCAAGTAACGAAAGTCCCTTGTTACCTTCCTCAGCGGAAAGTCCTCTATTTCTCTGCTCTGCTCCCCTGGATGCACCACCAACAACTCACTTTTCCCCATGTTCAGTTTATATCCTGAGAATTCTCCAAACTCCCGAAGTGTCCGCATTATCTCTGGCATCCCCTCCGCCGCGTCCGCTACATATAACAACAAATCATCCGCATACAGAGATACCCGGTGTTCTTCTCCTCCTCTAAGTACTCCCCTCCACTTCTTGGAACCCCTCAATGCTATTGCCAGAGGCTCAATCGCCAGTGCAAACAATAATGGGGACAGAGGGCATCCCTGCCTTGTCCCTCTATGGAGCTGAAAGTATGCAGATCCCCGTCCATTCGTGACCACACTCGCCACTGGGGCCCTATACAACAGCTGCACCCATCCAACATATTCATCTCCAAAACCAAATCTCCTCAGCACCTCCCACAGATAATCCCACTCCACTCTATCAAATGTTTTCTCGGCATCCATCGCCACCACTATCTCCGCTTCCCCCTCTGGTGGGGGCATCATCATTACCCCTAGCAGCCTCCGTATATTCGTATTCAGCTGTCTCCCCTTCACAAACCCAGTTTGGTCCTCATGGACCACCCTCGGGACACAATCCTCTATCCACATTGCCATTACCTTGGCCAGAATCTTAGCGTCTACATTTAGGAGGGAAATACGTCTATAGGACCCGCATTGCAGCGGGTCATTTTACTTCTTTAGGAGAAGCGATATCGTTGCCTCAGGCATAGTCGGGGGCAGCTGTCCCCTTTCCTTTGCCTCATTAAAGGTCCTCATCAGTAGCAGGGCGAGCAAGTCCACATATTTCCTGTAAAATTCAACTGGGAATCCATCCGGTCCCGGAGCCTTCCCCGCCTGCATGCTCCTAATTCCTTTCACTACTTCCTCTATTTCAATCTGTGCTCCCAGTCCCACCCTTTCCTGCTCCTCCACCTTGGGAAATTCCAGCCGGTCCAGAAAGCCCATTATTCTCTCCCTCCCATCCGGGGGTTGAGCTTCGTATAATTTTTTATAAAATGCCTTGAACACTCCATTCACTCTCTCCGCTCCCCGCTCCATCTCTCCTTCCTCATCCCTCGCTCCCCCTATTTCCCTCGCTGCTCCCCTTTTCCTCAATTGGTGGGCCAGCAACCTGCTCGCCTTCTCCCCATATTCGTACTGTACACCCTGTGCCTTCCTCCACTGTGCCTCTGCAGTACCCGTTGTCAGCAGGTCAAATTCTACGTGTAGCCTTTGCCTTTCCCTGTACAGTCCCTCCTCCGGTGCCTCCGCATATTGCCTGTCCACCCTCAGAAGTTCTTGCAGCAACCGCTCCCGTTCCCTACTCTCCTGCTTTCCTTTATGTGCCCTTATTGATATCAGCTCCCCTCTAACCACTGCCTTCAGCGCCTCCCAGACCACTCCCACCTGGACCTCCCCATTATCATTGAGTTCCAAGTACTTTTCAATGCACCCCCTCACCCTTAGACACACACCCTCATCTGCCATTAGTCCCATGTCCATTCTCCAGGGTGGGCGCCCTTCTGTTTCCTCCCCTATCTCCAAGTCCACCCAATGTGGAGCGTGATCCGAAATGGCTATAGCCGTATACTCCGTTCCCCTCACCTTCGGGATCAACGCCCTTCCCAAAACAAAAAAGTCTATTCGCGAATAGACTTTGTGGACATAGGAGAAAAACGAAAACTCCTTACTCCTAGGTCTGCTAAATCTCCACGGGTCTACTCCTCCCATCTGCTCCATAAAATCTTTAAGCACCTTGGCTGCTGCCGGTCTCATTCCAGTCCTGGACCTCGACCTGTCCAGCCCTGGTTCCAACACCGTATTGAAATCTCCCCCCATTACCAACTTTCCCACCTCTAGGTCCGGGATGCGTCCTAGCATACGCCTCATAAAATTGGCATCATCCCAGTTCGGGGCATATACGTTTACCAAAACCACCGTCTCCCCCTGTAGTTTGCCACTCACCATCACGTATCTGCCCCCGCTATCCGCCACTATAGTCTTTGCCTCAAACATTACCCGCTTCCCCACTAATATAGCCACCCCCCTGTTTTTCGCATCTAGCCCCGAATGGAACACCTGCCCCACCCAACCTTTGCGTAGTCTCACCTGGTCTATCAGTTTCAAGTGCATTTCCTGTAACATAACCACGTCTGCCTTAAGTTTCTTAAGGAGTGCGAGTACCCGTGCCCTCTTTATCGGCCCGTTCAGCCCTCTCACGTTCCACGTGATCAGCCGGGTTGGGGGGCTTTTTACCCCCCCCCCCCTTGTCGATTAGCCATCCCCTTTTTTCCAGCTCCTCACCCGGTTCCCACGCAGCTGTGTCCCCCCCCAGGCGGTGCCCCCCCGCTCATCCCACCCCATACCAGCTCCCCCCTCTCCCCAGCAGCAGCAGCCCAATAGTTCCCCCCTCCTACCCCGCATCCCACCCCCCCCGCTAGATCCCCCACTAGCGTAGTTACACCCCCCATGTTGCTCCCAGAAGTCAGCAAATTCTGGCCGACCTCGGCTTCCCCCCGTGACCTCGGCTCGCACTGTGCGACGCCCCCTCCTTCCTGCTTCCCTATTCCCGCCATGATTATCATAGCGCGGGAACCGAGCCCGCGCTTCCCCCTTGGCCCTGCCCCCAATGGTCAACGCCCCATATCCTCCACCTCCTTTCCTCCCCCCACCACCTCCTGTGGAAGAGAGAAAAGTTACCACATCGCAGGATTAATAACATAAAACTCCTCTTTCCCCCGTTTTTTTTTATCCCCCTCTTCGCCCCCCCATACTCGCCCCACCACTTTGTTTCAAACGTTCTTTTTTTTTAAAAACCCGCTCATTCCAATTTTTCTTCCACAATAAAAGTCCACGCCTCATCCGCCGTCTCAAAGTAGTGGTGCCTCCCTTGATATGTGACCCACAGTCTTGCCGGTTGCAGCATTCCGAATTTTATCTTCTTTTTGTGAAGCACCGCCTTGGCCCGATTAAAGCTCGCCCTCCTTCTCGCCACCTCCGCACTCCAGTCTTGGTATACGCGGATCACCGCGTTCTCCCACTTACTGCTCCGAGTTTTGGATTTGGAGTCTGGATAGCAGGCTTCAATGGGCCTACGAGGCGAGCAAGAGGGGGTGGAGGGAGGGATGTTGGGGGCTGTTTTTGTAGGGGGGGTTCTTGGGAGGGGGGGAGGGGGTTCGATGTTAACAATGGACAGGGGTGGGCCAGGCTTATGGGGCAGGGCCCGGTGGTATGGTGATGGTGGATAAGAAAGGTGTGGGGGGTGAGAGACCCCCAGTAAGGATAGTCACGTGGAACGTGAGAGGGCTAGGAGGTCCGGTCAAGTGGTCAAGGGTGCTTGCACATCTTAAAAGTTTGAAAGCCGATGTAGCAATGCTGCAGGAGACTCACTTGAGGGTGAAGGACCAGGTGAGACTTAAAAAGGGTTGGGTTAGCCAAGTGTTTCACTCCGGATTTGATGGAAGGGCTTGAGGAGTAGCGGTGCTGGTCAGCAAAAGGGTACGCTTCCAGATGGAGAAGGTGGTGGTAGATCAGGGGGGGTAGATATGTGATTGTGACAGGGGCATTGGAGGGGAGATTAGTGGCGCTGTTAAGTGTATACGGTCCCCAATTGGGACGATGTGGGATTCGCGAGGAAGGTTTTTGGGGCTATTCCCCGCCTAATCTCCATGTTCATAAACTGCACCCCTTGCTCATCTCAATTGGCGCACCGCCTTCCTGGTGGACAGTCGGTCGAAGCTCGCCTGTAGTTCTTTCCTCTTTTCCAGCTTCGCCGGGTCCCCATCCTCTGCATACCTCCTATCTACCTCCAACATCTCATCTATTACCCTCTGCCACTCCAACCTCTCCTCCTTATCCACCCTGGCCTTAAACAAAATTACCTCACCTCTCACCACCGCCTTTAGAGCCTCCCAGACGACTGCCTTCGACACCTCACCCGTACAATTGAAACCTACATATTCCTTAATTACCTTTTCAATTTTCTCACAGAATACTTGGTTCCCCAAAAGCCCCACATCCAGTTTCCACCCCGGTCTCTGCGCTGCCCCCTTCTCCAGCACCATATCCACCCAATGTGGACCGTGATCTGACACTGCAATTGCAGAGTATTCTGACTCCTTGACTCCAGCCAGCAAAGCCTTCCCCACCAGAAAAAAGTTGATCCGCGAGTATACCTTATGGACTGCTGAGAAAAACGAATACTCCCGTTCCCTTGGGTGCAGGAACCTCCAAGGGTTCACCCCTCCCATTTCCACCATTAGCCCAGCCAGCGCCTTCGCCCCCCCTGATGGGACCAGCGAGCGCGGCCGTGATCTGTCCAACCTTGGCTCCTGCACCAGGTTCCAGTCCCCCGCCAACAATCAGCTCATGCGTGTCTAAGTCGGGAATAGCCCCAAAAACCTTCTTCGCGAATCCCACATCGTCCCAATTGGGACCGTATACACTTAACAGCGCCACTAATCTCCCCTCCAATGGGGCTATTCCCGACTTAGACACGCTTGAGCTGATTGTGAGGGCGACTGGAACCTGTTGCAGGAGCCAAGGTTGGGCAGATCACGGCCGCGCTCGTTGGTCCCATCAGATCACACTATGTTAGCAGCTCCGCTCCGGAGGGAGGCAGCGGCAAGGGAAATTATTCAGGTGAAGGATAGGGCAGGGAAGTTGGTGGTGGCCCCAGTGCTGATTAACAAGGTTTTGAGGAGTTTTATGAGAGGTTGTACAAGTCAGAGCCACTCGGAGGAGACCGTGAGGTGCACAAATTTCTAGATGGGTTGGAGTACCCGAGGCTAGGGGAGTGGGGACAGGGCTGCATTAGAAGGAGCAATAGTGGAGCAGGAGATAAAGGATGCGATTGGGAGGATGCAGTCGGAGAAGGTGGCAGGGCCGGATTGGTTTCCGGTGGTATATTATAAAAAATTTAAGGATAGGTTGGCACCCCTGATGTTGGGGATGCTTGAGGAGGCAATAGGGAAGGGGGTGTTGCCGCAAACCTTGGGGCAGGCATCGATTTCCCTGTTACTAAAAAAAAGATAAGGATCCGACGGAGTGTGGGTCGTTTCGGCCCATATCACTTCTGAATGTGGACGTAAAAGTATTGGCGAAGGTACTGGCGGGTAGGCTGGAGGAGTGCCTCCCGAAGGTAATAGGGGAGGATCAGATGGGGTTCGTGAAAGGGAGGCAGCTGTTTTCGAACATTAGGAGGGTTTTGAGCGTTGTTATGGCACCGGCGGAAAGAAAGGAAACAGAGGTAGTTTGTGGCATTGGACGCCGAGAAGGCGTTTGATCGGGTAGAATGGGGGTACCTGATGGCAGTGCTGGAGCGGTTTGGGATTGGACCAAGGTTTGTGAACTGGGTAAAGCTATTATATAAGGAACCGAAGGCGAGTGTCCGCACAAATAATATCAGTTCGAGATATTTCTCTCTCCACCGTGGGACGAGACAGGGATGTCCTATGTCCCCCCTGCTGTTTGCACTTGCGATTGAGCCGTTGGCCATCGCATTGAGAAGTTCGGGAGCATGGAAAGGAATAGTGCGGGGGGGGGACAGAGCATAGGGTGTTCTTATATGCCGACGACTTGCTGCTGTATGTGTCGGAGCCGAGTGCGTCGATAGGAGGAATATTGGAGCTACTGCGGGTATTTGGGTCTTTCTCGGGGTACAAGTTGAACCTGGACAAGAGTGAGTACTTTGTGGTGTCTCGGCCGGGGGTGGGGGCAGGGGTGGGGGGCCTGCCATTCCGTAGAGCAGGGACTCATTTTAGGTATCGGGGGTGCAGGTTGCCCGGGAGTGGGGTAGGCTTCGCAGATACAACATCACTAGTTTGGTGGGGAGAGTGAAAGCCGATCTGGCAAGGTGGGACGGCCTTCCTCTGTCACTGGCAGGTCGGGTACAGGCAGTTAAAATGAATGTGTTGCCACGATTCCTGTTTATTTTTCAATGCCTAACGATTTTCCTGCCAAAGTCTTTTTTCAGGGAGATTGAGGGAAGGATTACCTCATTCATATGGGGAGGGAAGGTGGCCAGAGTGAGAAAGGTGCTGCTACAGAGGGGAAGGCAGGCAGGGGGTTTGGGTCTCACGAACTTGTTGTACTACTCCTGGGCGGCGAACGTGGAGAAAGTGCGGAGCTGGGTCAGAGGGGTGGATTCTCAGTGGGTCAGAATGGAGGAGAGTTTGTGCAGGGGGTCGGGGCTGAAGGCACTTGCAACAGCGCCGCTCCCGATAGCTCCGGGGAAATATTCAGGGAGTCAGGTAATAATAGCTTCATTGAAAATCTGGAGGCAGTTTCGCCAACACTTCGGGTTGGGTTTAGGGTCAAGGGAAATGCCGATTCGGGGGAACCACAGATTTGAGCCAGGGGAGGTGGGATGGAAGTTTTCGGAAATGGGAAGAGAAGGGGATTAAGACGCTAAAAGATTTGTTTCTTCGGGGTCGGTTTGCAGGATTGAGGGAGCTGGAAATGAAGTATGGGCTAGAACAGGGAGAAGTGTTTAGGTACATGCAGGTTAGGGATTTTGCCAGGAAGGAGATACAGAGCTTCCCAGAGGAACCGGCCTCCACATTGCTGGAGGGGGTGTTGACGACAAGGGGACTGGAGAAGAGGGCAGTGTCAGCGGTGTACGGAGCTATTCTGGAAGAGGATAAGGCACCACTGGAAGGGATCAAAGCAAAGTGGGAGGAAGAGCTGGGAGAGGTTATAGAGGAGGGGGTCTGGTGTGAGGTGCTCCGGAGAGTGAATGCCTCCACCTCATGAGCGAGGTTGGGGCTGATACAGCTAAAGGTGGTATATAGAGCGCACCTCACGAGGGCGAGGATGAGCCGATTTTTTGAAGGAGTAGAGGATGTGTGTGAGCGTTGCGGCGGGGGGGGGGGGGGGGGGGGGGGGGGGCGGGGGGGGGGGGGCGCGAATCACGTTCATATGTTTTGGTCCTGTCCAAAGCTAGGGGAGCACTGGAAGGAGGTGTTTAGGGTAATTTCCAAGGTGGTGCGTGTGAAACTGGACCCGGGTCCCCAGGAGGCCTTATTCGGGGTGTCGGACCAGCCAGGGTTGGAAACGGGAGTGGAGGCAGATATCATAGCCTTCGCCTCGTTGATCGCCCGAAGGCGGATCCTGCTGGGATGGAGAGCAACCTCTCCACCCAGTGCCCTGGCGTGGCAGGGGGACCTGTTGGAATACTTGACCCTTGAGAAGGTTAAGTTCGAACTGAGGGGAAGCTCGGAGGGGTTCTACAAGTCATGGGCGCTATTTATTATGCACTTTTAAGAACTGGATAACATCGAACATTATTTGGGGGGGGGTGGGTGGGGGGGGGGGGGCGGGGGGGGGGGGGGGGGGAGGGGGACTGTGTAGATTAAGGGTGACTATGGGTAATCCCTGATTATTTTTTGTCATTTGTTTATGTAAACATGTGGGCTGAGGTTTTGGGGTTGGTGGGCGGATGGGATCGTTGTTATTTTGGGGATTGACATATCTTGCTGATTATTGTTTATTGTTGATGGGTGTAAATGTGGGAGAAAATGTGAAAAAGGAGATTTTTTTTTTTAAAATGTTTAAATAAAAAAAAACAACAACTTTGGGATCATGATCATTACTGAGCACCATTTTGTTGGCATGGTAACTGGTGAGATAATCCCTTGCTGTGTCATGCTCTCACTTGCACCCTTGAGTTTGCCCAAGACAGGGTGACGGACTTTCTTTGGTGTAAAGAGGAAAATTAGTTGAGCATTAGCTTGTAGGGTGATATGGGGTGTGATTTAACACTCAAAAAACAGAGTTCAGTTTTGGGCACGTATAGTGGGGTCTTTCCCGGCATCTGCAGCGTCAACAATAATCCGGCTATAAAACAGGGCGCTTGTTTTTTTTGGCCTCGGTTAGGAACGTCAAGACCGTACTTACCTCATTTCCTGTACTGGCGCGTCCCTCGCCAGTGAATGAAGAGATCAGGGTGCCCAACCATCCGGGGGCCTCCGATGGCCTGGGAGACCCCCCCCCCCCACGGCGCCATTACGCCTGTCCCACATTTGTGTGGACCAGTGTTAAACAACGTCATGGTGAGGTCTCCCAGGCATTGGCGTTCGTTCCCAGACCTCATGAAAATCAAGTGCAGACATATTTAAATGAGCCTAATGGGTCACTTAAATATGTTAATCTCGTTAGATCTTGCGAGGCATTCTGAGCGTCGTAAATCTCGCGAGGGTAATGGCCTCATCGCATCACTAAGTCGAGCGCAATGAGGCTGTTCGATCACGCCCATGGGGCTGGATTCTCCGTTTCTGCAGCTAAGTGCCGGCTCAAACGGCGAATTCAAGTGTATTTTACACCGAACCCTCACCGATTCCAGGACTGGCGAGGGGCTAGCAGCGGCGCCAGGTGAAACTCCCAGCTCCCGCGCTGCAAACAGCCGGAGAATAGCTGGGTCCCTGGCCACACATACGGTTGCGCCATACAACATGGCTGCGGTCATGCGCGGATCCAACCCACCATCTGCGACCGCATATGCCAGCGTCTGGCCACCCCCCACCAGTTCCCACAGCCATCGCAGAAGCTCCCCCGGCCAGCGGCACAGATCCCAGCCGAGTGTGGCGGCGCTGGACACAGTCCACAGCTGCCATGCCGGGTCCCCGACCACTGAGACCACACATCAATCGCATGGTTGGGAAATAAGCATCGTGAGAAGGCCTTCCGATGACGCGCCAACTCCATTGCAACGGCGCACGCCGTGCAATGCGATTCCACCACTTCCTGTTTTGGGCACGTATAACGGGGTCTTTTTCAGCATCTGCCCCGCCAACAACGATCCGGCTATAAAACAGGACTCTTGTGTTTTTTGGCCTCGGTTAGGAACGCTCCGTCAAGGCCGTACCGTGGGGGTGGAGCATGGCTGACCAGCGTCAAACTGGCGCCGGCCCCAATTTGGAGTCCATTCTCCGCCCCATCACCGATTACAATATCGGCGTTGGGCAACAGAGAATCCCACCCATGGTCTTTAGTTTCCCTAGGCCTGCAAATAACTTTGGAAACTCATTCCTGAATGTATGCTCAACTGTAATGCTCACCAGCAACTTCATGCACTTGAAAGAATAGCCTCAATTTTCAACTTCCCATTCTGGTTAGGAGAGAACATTGTTGATGTTGAATGACAGAGAGAGATTTGAAGATTTGTCTCTCGCTATATTTCAACTTTGCCATGAGCTTGCCTTTGATTGTCAATGTAATCCCTCCAGGACCCTGTAATTTTGATAGACGAGGGGTTCTTTGGGGCATTTATTCTCCCAAGGTAAGCTGCTTAAGACTGTAGTTTGTTAAAATTATTGCTTTTTATTTCGTTACTTTGTACATATTGGGGATGCTGCACGATATTGGAACTTTTCCTCCCTCCAGATCTCTGTTACTCAATCACGTTATGTTACATTATCATTAGATCACCATCCTGAGTTTCTGCTAACCCTTTACTCGACAGTAATAACATCTTCTATGTCATTTTCCAGCCATTGCACTAGGCTCTTTCCAAGAATGCAGGTATTAACAGTTTCTTACGAACTGTTAGGTTAGATGCTCGATTCTACAATAGAGGGACAGGCAAAGCCACAGAGAGATTGTATCATGAGATGGAGCGTTGAATTATGAGGCTTTGGAGGACTAGGAACCAATGCAGATCAGTGAGGACAGGGGTAATGGGTGGGCTGGACATGGTGTGGATAGGATAATGGGCAGGAGAGCCTTGAACTAACTGATGTTTATGGACAATGGAGTTTGAGGAATGGGAGGACAGCCAGAGGAGCACTCCAAAGACATGCAGGTTAGGTGGATTCGCCATGATAAATTGCCCTTAGTGACCAAAAAGGTTAGGAGGGGTTATTGGGTTACCGGGATAGGGTGGAAGTGAGTGCTTAAGTGGGTCGGTGTAGACTCAATGGGCCAAATGGCCTCCTTCTGCATTGTATGTTCTATGTTCTATGAAAGCTGTTGAGCCTGGGGGAATGAAGGTGAAGATGAATATTTCAGCAGTTGAGATAGGAGTGGGACTGGGCGATTATATGGAAGTAGAAATGAATGGTCTTGGTAACTAACAGGCTATAAGTTGTAAACTCAGCTTGGGGTCACATTGGATCTTAGAGTTCCAACAAGTTTGTTTTTACCTGAGAGAATGTTTAAGGAGGTAGATGGTATCAGTGGCAAGGCTGTGGAGTTTGTGAGGGGTGCTGAAAACTAAGCTTTGATCTTCTCAAAGGTTAACTGGTGGAAATAGTGAATCATCTGATGCAGGCTGTGGAGGATTTGAAAGAGATGTTGGCTCTTATCCCTTAGGTGGGAGTTCCATGTATGCAGGTTGTGGATTCCTCCATGCTAGCCAACCCTATGATGAAAATTCCAAGGCTTGTCTCCCAATAACTCCCAACAGTTTGTCAAGCTCCTTATTCTAAGAGCTGGGCAATGGTGATTAAGATTTCTGCTTCATCGTGAGTGATACACGATCAATGACCACTAAAGCGAGGTTGTAGTCCAACTGAAGGCTTTAACAAGCTAGATGTTCCCCCCAGCAGCTCAGGTACAGAATGAAGGCTGCTGGGGCGGCATGGGATCTTATACCCTGCCTTGCAGGGCAGAGCTACCTTACAGCTTGACCAATAGGAGACATACAATATCTACCAATGGTGTTCCAGCATTACCAGGTACCGTAATACCTCTACACAGACTAACACAGAGAGTAATGAATCCAAGATGACCTTTCAGTCAACTGCTTAGAACATAAGAACATAAGAACTAGGAACAGGAGTAGGCCATCTGGCCCCTCGAGCCTGCTCCGCCATTTAATGAGATCATGGCTGATCTTTGTGGACTCAGCTCCACTCTCCGGCCCGTACACCATATCCCCAAATCCCTTTATTCTTTAGAAAGGCATCTATCTTTTTCTTAAAAACGTTTAAAGAAGGAGCCTCAACTGCTTCTCTGAGCAAGGAATTCCAGAGATTCACAACCCTTTGGGTGAAGAAGTTCCTCCTACACTCCGTCCTAAATCTACCTCCCCTTATTTTGAGGCTATGCCCCCTAGTTCTGCTTTCCCCGACCAGTGGAAACAACCTGCCCGCATCTATCCTATCTATTCCCTTCATAATTTTATATGTCTCAATAAGATCCCCCCCGCATCCTTCTAAACTCCAATGAGTACAGTCCCAGTCTACTCAACCTCTCGTCATAATCTAATCCCCTCAACTCTGGGATCAACCTAGTGAATCTCCTCTGCACTCCTCCAGTGCCAATATGTCCTTTCTCAGGTAAGGAGACCAAAACGGAACACAATACTCCAGATGCGGCCTCACCAACACCCTATACAATTGCAGCATAACCTCACTAGTCTTGAACTCCATCCCTCTAGCAATGAAAGACAAAACTCGATTAGCCTCCTTAATCACCTGTTGCACCTGCACACCAACTTTTTGCGACTCGTGCACCAGCACACCCAGGTCCCTCTGCACAGCAGCATGTTTTAACATCTTACTGTTTAAATAATAACCCATTCTGCTGTTATTCCTCCCAAAATGGTTAGCCTCACACTTGGCAACATTGAATTCCATCTGCCAGACCCTAGCCCATTCACCTAACCTATCCAAATCCTTCTGCAGACTTCCGGTATCCTCTGCCCTTTTGGCTTTACCACTCATCTTAGCGTCGTCTGCAAACTTTGACACATTGCACTTGGTCCCCAACTCCAAATCATCTATGTAAATTGTGAACAACTGCGGGCCCAACACTGATCCTTGAGGGACCCCACTAGTTACAGGTTGCCAACCAGAGAAACACCCATTTATCCCCACTCTCTACTTTCTGTTAGTTAACCAATCCTCTACCCATGCTACCACTTTACCCTCAATGCCATGCATCTTTAGTTTATGCAGCAACCTTTTGTGTAGCACCTTGTCAAAAGCTTTCTGGAAATCCAGATATACCACATCCATTGGCTCCCCGTTATCTACTGCACTGGTAACGTCCCAAATTAGTCAGACACGACCTACCCTTTGTGAACCCATGCTGCGTCTGCCCAATGGGACAATTTCCCTCCAGGTGCCCCGCTATTTCCTCCTTAATGATAGATTCCAGCATTTTCCCTACAACCGAAGTTAAGCTTACCGGCCTATAATTACCCGCTTTCTGCCGACCTCCTTTTTTAAACAGTGGTGTCACGTTTGCTACTTTGCAATCCTCTGGGACCACCCCAGAGTCTAGTGAATTTTGATAAATTATCACTAGTGCGTTTACAATTTCCCTAGCCATCTCTGGGATGCATCCCATCAGGGCCAGGAGACTTGTCTACCTTTAGCCCCATTAGCTTGCCCAATACTGCCTCCTTAGTGATTACAATCATCTCAAGGTCCTCGCCTATCATATCCTTATTTCCATCAGTCACTGGCATGTTATTTGTGTCCTCCACTGTGAAGAGGAGTATGCCCCCTAGTGATGTGCCCCCTTGCAAAGTGATGTAGTGGGGTTATATTAGGGTATATAGAATACAACCATCTCAATTTTGATGGCAGAAATTATTTCTTACTGAATTGGAATATAAATATTACTCTTTTGTCTTGCCAAGTTGTATTGAATTCTGATGATAAACAGTCGAAGTCTTCCAGATGATGACAAATTATTTATTGCGTAATATAATAATAATCTCATGAGTTCTTTCACTTTAATATTTTGACTAGTAAAACCAATGAGTGGATTAAGCTAACAGTTATGATAATACACTACACTCTGATCTGGTCACGTCTATACTCTAGCTGTTCTCCACACGCACCAACTAAAGAAAGAGCGGGAAACTCATTTTATAGGTCCTGTTAATGCTGCCATCTAGTGATCATCTGTCTCTACTGACTTCACATTAACTAAACATGTATTAACACATACAGAGATCACTGCAGAATTATACACACTATTTGGCTATCTGTAATAAAGGGTTTACTAAGTATGCCTATTTTTCTCTTGTAGTCCCTAATATACAGAATACAGGGAAAGGTAATGGCTGCTGGAAGAGGGAGACAACACAGGGTGATACTGACAGACATATTTAGATTCATATTAAAGTCCTCTACATCACTTTCCAGCACATGAACTATCTGTACATTATATACTCTTAAAGGGCATTGATATACTTGAAAACAAAACACTCAAAGGGCTATTGTGAAAGACCAGAAGAGTTGGACAAATTGGATTGTTCTTTCAAAGAAACACAAGGACTGAATGGCTTCCTTCTATGTTGTATGATTCAATGACTATATTACAAGAATCCGTCTGAAACTAAGACCCAGAAACTACTATCGCTGATATTATTCGGCGAATGCCGAAAGTCTGTGTTTAGCAGTATTACTTTGATTTTTTTCTTAAACTGAGTTAATATCTGTGTAAAATAGTGGACAGAGCAACATATGAATGTCATCAGGTGTAATCGTCAAACTGAACAAAGGACAGTGGTGACAACAAGGAACAAGAATGCTACCCAGGGCAGGATTATCCCTGTGGGCATTTGAATTCCGCTGTCAGGATGCATGATGTGGCACAGTGGTTAGCACTGCTGCATCACAGCATTAGGGGCCCGGGTTGGATTCCGGCTTCTGATGACTGTCTATGTGGAGTTTGCACTTTCTCCCCGTGTCTGCGTGGGTTTCTTTCCGGGTGCTCGGTTTCCTCCCACAGTCCACAAATGTACAGCTTAGGTGGATTGGCCATGTCAAATGGCCCCATAGTGTCCAAAGATGCGCTGGTTAGGTGGTGTTATGGGGGTAGGGCAAGGGAATGGGCCTGATAGGGCATTCTCTCAGATGGTTGGTGCAGTCTCGATGGACCCACTGGCCTCTTCTGCACTGTAGGAATTCTATGATTCTATGAAGCCAGAAGCTGCACTGTATGGGAAACAGTGACTCACCTGTGATTGTCATATTATGCCAATTAATGACCAGGCGGCAGGCTCCATATCCAATCCAGGATGGTGGGCAAACTCTTGCAGTTGTAGGGCCTTTTGGAAGCAGCAGCAATATGCCATGGCAACCTTTTCAAATTTTGAAATAAAATTAGATGAAGAAGCCTGGTCAGCATTGTGGGGGAGGCGGATTCTTCAAAAGGTGACTGGAAACTGCCTCTGAACTTACTGCATGGAGAGAGGATCTCTAAGCCAGTCTACCACTGAGAGTGCGTCACAGTAGCACAGTGGTTAGCACTGTTGCTTCACAGCTCCAGGGTCCCAGGTTCAATTCCTGGCTTGGGTCACTGTCGGTGTGGAGTCTTCACCTTCTCCCCGAGTGCTCCAGTTTCCTCCCACAAGTCCCAAAAGACGTGCTTGTTATGTGAATTGGACATTCTGAATTCTCCCTCTGTGTACCCGAACAGGTGCCAGAGTGTGACAACTTAGGGAGTTTCAAAGTAACATCATTTCAGTGTTAATGTAAGCCTACTTGTGACAATAATAAAAGATTTTTCCTTTTCTTATTAGATTGTCACCTCTCACAAACTAATTTGCCCCCCTTCCCCCCACACCCCCACACTGCCTCAGGGACCTGGAGGCTGCCTGGAAAATCACAGCGTGCCTCCATTAACTGGCCTTAATACATCTTTAAGTAGGTCAATTTGCTACCCATCGCTTGTGAAGAGTCGCCCTGCTGTCCACACCACTTCCACAAACCCCCCCCCGCCCCCAGCAATCCCGCTTCTGATGCCAGGATCGAACCGGGGAGCCAGCACACAGACTGGCAGTATGGAAGTCTATGCCTACATTCCCGTTACTGGCAGTGGCTAAAGTCTAGCCCTTATTTAATAACAGATTGTCATCACGTACATTGTGCACCTTCCTGACTCAGAGGGATATATTCTCTCGTGATATACTGTACAAGCAGAAGATAGTTACATGTGCCCATGCATAAACACTTTTTAAAAATGTATTATTTTGTTGGATAACACTCTCAGGGATGAGGAGGGAGTTAACCTCCCATTCTAAAACAATAATTCCAAGGTGGATGGAGTGTAAAATGAGCTTGCCCGTTTGCATTGCTGTAATGCTGCCTAACATGAATTTCTATCCTGTTGCAGCATTAGAATTGATTGCAAGTAACTTGGAAGTTGTAGTAATTTGTACCACAGTCAGGGACATAAAAATTTTCCAGTCCTTTACTTTGAGCGATGCCAGCTGCTGGAGGGGATTTATACGTCCCTGAACCCTGTCATTGTAATAAACCTGCACTGATTTGAAAACTCCTCCAGGACTGCATTACCTTCTATTTAGCCTTTCACTTCTTTTTATGTATATATATATATATATATATACAATCAATACAAATTTTACAGCTATGCAATTGCCAATTAAAAACACATGTAAAAGATGTACACATGTAAAACAACAGCATCTATTTAAAATTATGTTAAATGTTTAGGGAAATTGTAAAAGTAAAATTATAACATTGTGTTAACCATAATATGGGCACTGATTTTTCCAAGTTTTGGGACTAATAATATTGCCATTTTGTGGTTGTGGGTTTAAAGACTTGAGCATATAATCTAGACTGGTATCACAGACCGGTACAGAAAGAGAGGTGTGGTTGTTGGAGGTGATACTTGTCTTAGATAAGATGTGAAACTGAGGAAATGTCAGTGTGTTCTGGTGGTCCAGTTGAATGTAACGGATACTATGGTACTACTCAAAGAAGAGCAGGAATGCCTTCTGGTTCTCTGGCCAATATTTCATCCTTGACCAAGACCATCAAATGAGGATAAACTGACCATTCATCTTTTTACAGCTTACGGTGTAGTGTTCTCTGTATGTGCATGTACATAAGGGGTTAATGTGTAATCAGTAGCACCAGATAATCACTAGAGGGCCGGACTAACAGAGGTATAAAAGAAACCACATTGGGTCTCTCTCTCTCTCTTTTGGATGGCCTGTGACCAGATTAGCTCAGATGGTTAGTGTAGTTACTGTAGTTAGATCTTGTTAACCTTATCACTAGTATCAATGTTAAAGTAAAGAATTCACGCAATTATTGTTATAGTTACTCAATAAACCTTTTGTTACTACTGGATGAGTTCGAGTCTTCTTCATCGAGATTCAGAAGACTTCATTAGTAACCAAGGTTTGAGTAACACATATTACACTCTGTAGTATATCAAAATACACAGAGAAGTGTAATAAAAGATAATACAGGAGCGTAATAAAAGATGCGGATTCTCAACGTGTACAGAAGGTAATTGTGTTTGGTGATACCCTTGTGAATTGACAATCTTGGGGCTGTTTTCCGACATTTAAGATGCTGGTTGAATGCCCTTTGTAGCTGCTATATATTCCGAGTCTGCCACACCAACGGTCACTAAAGTTGTACATGATGTGTGCTTTGAGACTTTAATGAGATATAATTACATTTGTAGAAAAAAAGAAAAGCCCATTAAAAAAATCACAAGACCATTTAAAAGTGGGAGGTAAGTTCACGTGCTTTCTGGTCTCAGCTGTTGTAAGGTGGTACCAGAGATAAGCACAGGTGGCTTCCTACAGTTAGAAACAGAATCAGGGAAAGCCGTTACATGCGGTCTGAAGAGTTAAAATACTGAACGAAAGGCCTGGGAATGGGTTGACCTCCAGCACTCTGGTCAGGGGAATAGGAAAAGACATGTCAACTGGTATGTTGGAGGAAAGGAGGGAAATGGTTATATTTCATACCCTCATGTACCCAAGATAGGTATTGTGGTAAAGTAGCTGGTGACCTCTGGAGCAGGGACTGAAGTAATTAATAATCTTTATTATCACAAGTAGGCTTACATTAACACTGCAATAAAGTTACTGTGAAAATCCCCTAGTCACCACACTCAGGTGCCTGTTCGGGTACACAGATGGAGAATTCAGAATGTCCAAATTACCTAACCTTGTAAAATATTTTCCTCCATTTAATACAATTGAGACAATTTCTCAGGGTCAGCAAGAATAGTTAAAACTTTGATTTAAGCAATGTGTTTGTTCATCAATAAATATTTTGCCAATTATTGAGGTGTTTGTTTTACATTTTAACTGGGTGAACTTACATTTCAACTCAATGGTTAATTATAAGTCCCCACGTGACTATGTTAACACGCCACACTTTGCATTCACAAGCAGGTTAGGGTTAATAATAAACCATCTGAGTTTTTTACAAAATAAATGCATTTAATTTATTTTGGGAGTTAGGTTTAACTTTACCTCAGACTGATTGAATCTGTCCTTTCAATGCCGGCTTGCGGTTTCTATATGAAATGAATACCTGGATTGAAAGAGCTGGAAGTGAAAATAGAACAAATGCTGCATTGTTCTGAGGTTGAGTTATTTTGCACCTAGGTCTTACTTTGCTTGGTGTCAGGGTTTGCTGTAGAAGGGAGGGAAAAATGGAGGGAAAATGCAGAATTCAGCTCCTGAAGAGCATCTTTCACCTCAATGATTCATCAACAAAATTACTTTATTTTAACTTGACTTTATTTTAACACAACCAGTATTTTAACAAAAATATATAATTCAAAGCTGACCTTGTGCGGGTTTACTGTCAGCTGTAAGAAACCAGGATTTTCTACTTGCCATTTTTGAAGATTTACTTTGGGAGAAAGTCGCATGAATACAAATTCCATCAATTTCGGACAGGGTGAGATCATTCCACATGATAATGTTCCTATTATAGACAAGAACCTCAGCTGATGGGGTCTCATCATATATCATAGAATCCCTACAGTGCAGAAGGAGGCCATTCAGCCCATTGGGTCTGCACCAACCCTCTGAAATAGCACCTCACCTCGACCCACTCCCCCGCCCCAATCCCGTCGCCCCATCTAACCTACACATCTTTGGACACGAAGGGCAGTTTATCATGGCCTATACACCTAACCTGCACATCTTTGGACACTAAGGGGCAATTTAGCACGGCCTATCCACCTAACCTGCACATCTTTGGACTGCGGGAAGAAACAGGAGCACCCGGAGGAAACCAACGCAGACACAGGGAGAACATGCAAACTCCACAGTCACCGAAGGCCGGAATCAAACCTGGGCCCATGCGCTATGAGGCTAACCACTGTTCCGCCGTGCCACCCAGAATGATCTGTGAGGATCATTTTCCATCGCATAGCAAGCAATGGTAAAGGAATTAACTCCAGGTTAGAAGACAAGGAAGCACTTGTCATTAGATATGGGTAAATAACAAACATCTAAATTTTGAATTCAAAAACCGTCAACTATGTCCAAATTGTAAGAATTTGTGTGGATTGTCTGATTTGCATAGTTTATGTAAAAAATTATATTTAATTTCTTAGTACCAGTTTTATTTATGATTATCATTTGTTTAAACATACATACATTAAAATGTTTGATTTCTCCTCAGGAAGTGTGGAATATAGAAAGGCGTGAAGTCTCCAATACCAATTACTCCTCAACTGATTAAATTACCAACAAGAACAGTGCAAGACATTGTTTAAAAGCCCCACTGACTAGATTTTGAGGCAGCTTAGTTTTCTGCTGTAGCCTGCACTCTACGAGCAGCCTTCCCCCATCAGTGACAACACTGAACCAGCTATTACCACAGATTACATGTTTAATAGATCTCTGCAATTATTGCTAGATCATTGTTGAAATCACTCCAGCTCATTGGGTGAGCTATTCTGAACTGATTGTTTTTAATTGCCCCAGTGGAAGCTCAAATGTAGCCGTCAGCTTTTTTTTAAAATATTGGCTATGTCACATTCTTTATTTTATTGGGGGGGGGGGGCCAAAACTTCTTCAAGAAAAATTAGACTGTCAACGGGGTTGGGGGGGCGGAATGAGGGGAGGGGGGAAAAAGGAAAGGCATGGAAGTGACGAATAAGGGTAAGAAAACCAATGGCGGAGGGCCGGGAATGGCTGGCGGTGTGTCGTTATAAGCTGTGTTGGTTGGGGTTTGTGTTTGGGGGATGATGGTTATTATCGTTGTGGGTTCTGTTGGATGTTATTGTTGAAAATTGTTAAAATTATAAATGCCTCCATAAAATATTTTCTAAAAAAAAAGAAAGGAAGAATAAAACCTGAGACTTTCAGGCATCTTCCGAATTTCTGAGTTTGGATACCTGCCCCTATCATCTCTGTCATTACACAACAGCAAAAAAAGTCCAACTTGCGTTGAGCAACGTCTTTCCTGATAAAATGGAGATGACTAACTCACTTTCAAGTCTGCTTACAGACTTAAAAATATTTGATGTATCAAATTATATTATGCCTCCGATTATATCTTTGTCCCCAGTTATCTAATTTCCTGATTCTATTTCAATTCCATTAACAGAACATGGTTAATTCATTTTTACCTCAGAGCACAATATGCCACTTGATAAACTGTACTTTTGGACCAGTGTCACACTGCTGCAGAAATGTTGTAGAACATTTGAATCTGCCACTCCGTTCTCAGCTGTAGTGAGTCCAGGAAAGACTCGCATTGATTCTCTTTTCTTTGTGGTGGCCACTGTACAATTCTGTACAAGCTTTTTATCTAATTAACCTTAGGAATTTTCCAATCAACCATTTAATTTTCTTTTGACTGGCCATCAGAAGATGCCTCCGCAGTACAGAAAGGTATATGGTTATATTACATGCATGCTTGAATAATGCTGCTTATTCACATTGTTGCATAAAGAATGGGGGCACTGTACTTAACATAATGAGAATTGCCTGAAATCTTAGCATCGCATATGTAGAACTAATCAGAGAGCGAAGCAAGGTAAAGCAAACAACATTTTATCGTGATTTCTGAGACAGGAAATCCATGGGATGAATAATGCATGCCATTTAAATCCTTTAGCTTCTAAATCTAATCTATCCTTAGGAAACAATTTATGTGGTGCAAATTATCATGTAATTCAGCAAACTACTTGTCAGTTATTGTAGGTCTACAATCATTTTACCGGACCTATTTTAGTTTACAATGCAGTTTTGTTCATATCAAACTTAATCCTAACACAATTTAAAATAATGACTTTGTGAATACATAGTGGCTGGGGCCTGGTTCCTGCAGTATGTTGGCCAATTAACAGCAGCAGGAAGCATTATAGACACATACTTTATGCCTGACATGAATTGAATTGGATAACCTTCAGATTGGCTAGATCATCAGCAAAAATGGATAAAACATGGATCTCTGGCAAATGAACATTGGGCAGGTCTTCTGTTGGAGTGGATAGATCCCATCAGACTGTCAAGGGTTGCCCCTCCCTGTGGTAATATCATGGTTGTGCTGTAATTCACCGACTGACCACTTGGAGTCTTACTGGTACATAAGTGAATGTTAGAGTCAGGTGACCCCTCAGACTGGCTGGAGGAAGCTGGAGAGAGGTTGCTTGTGCTTGGTCTTACTGTTATTCATCTGTTATTTTGTATATCGCTTACCCACAGTTAATGTTCATAAATCGTTTATAGCTTTAGCTACAAGTGTTCTTGTAATAAAAGTGTTCTTGCCACTCTTATCATATCTGATTTTTGCAATGCTTCAATAACATTGGCCGGAAACGTACCGTATTTTTTCAATGTGTCAGTCTCTGACTGAAAACTGGTGTGTAGATCTCCAGCTGCACAGACCATTCTTCACTCCAGATCATGAGACTCTCTGAGAAAAATAAATGAGTGGCCGTGGTTTACACCATTACCCTAGCAGGGCGGGGCCTGATAGAGCAGGCAAGGCTGGCTCCACAGGGATCGAGACTCCACCTTTAAAGACTATCCCGATCAGCTCAGAAACTGAACAGTCCCCAGCACCCGCCCTCCTCCCTCCCCCCCCCCCCCCCCAACGCCTCCTTCCCACAAGCATCGGGGGCTCGCCCTTCCCACCAGCACATCACAAGCGACAGTGCTCTCCCTTCCTTTCACAATGCCAGTGTCTGGACCCCCCCCTCCGCCCCCTTTCGCAAGCAAGGCGATGCCCTCTCACCCCAATATCCCCTTGCAGGCATAGGGGCCACTATCACTGCTCTCCTACTACCAGCACAGTCTTGGTGGCACTCTCCCCACCTGCCCCCTCCCGCCCCCCCCCCCCCCCACAGTCATCAGCCCTCCCCAAACTATTGAGGGGAACGCCTCTCATGTGGCTGACCAGAAGGCCTAACCCTGGCACTGCCCTCAGCACAAGTTGCTTGGCCTGATTGGCACTGTCAGATTGCCAAGCCTGTGCCTGGGGGCAGTGCCACGGGGAAGTAACAGGGCACAACCCCGGCATATCCCTCTCCCATAGGCGGTTATACTTACCTTTGTGTCCCGGGGGGATCCCCTCGACGGATTCACATATTCAAATTGCTATAGTAAACCGTGTTGCCAATATTCGGTGAGGGAGGGAATCATGTGGTTAGGGGAGTGCTGTTTAATTACATTAAAATGTAGGCTAAAACATTAAAATGGGGTTCATGCCCACAGGGGCGTGGACAATCAGGAAACGCGTGCCCACGGCGAGGTCCACCATGTCTGGGCCATGCTGGCAAATACCAATAGCGATCCGTGCCCACTTGATTCTCGGACTGGAGAATCGTGAGAGCCTGGAGACTCCGGTGCCGGGCCCATTAAGTGGATGTAAATGGATAATTCGGACCCACTTGCATCCAGTAGCATCCTCCCGATGGCGCATGGGCTCAAACCCTGATCCCGCCGCTAGCGGGGGGCTGGAGCATAGCGGTTGCTTCGGCACCCAGCGCGAATCTCGATATCGGCCAGATGCCCAACGCAAGTGCGTTGCCGACGTCGCGGGGCGGAGAATCCAGACCCATCTCTTGTGAGTTACATCCCAGACTGTGTGCATGATATCTGTTGAAATAAAGCAGTTATGGACAATAGGCATGTTTGTGGGGGGTTTTCCCTTCCAGGAATGCACAAGGGGTTAAAAACAAACTGCAATCCTGGTCTCTGTATGCATGTCTATAGTTCTAGCTCTACTGTGCTGGCATTTGCTGTGAAGGTCACAGCTGACGAATATCCACTGGGCATTTCATTATTTATTTCCTTGAATTTTAGTGACTAATAAACTCACTATTTCTTTAACTCAAAAAAGTCTGGTTAAATTTGCTTTGTTTAAAGCATAAATACATTTGGACTTGGAAAATGTATCCACAAGGAAAGGAACCCTTTTCAAATTAACCTTGTTGCGATCAACTGATGGGGTTGAATAAAGAAGGGGAGCCAGTCCATCCGTCCTCACCCGGGAGAACAACAATTTTGGAATATCTCATCCGAGATCGTAACAAATTTGGGAGACCTTGCCCAGGGACTGTTAATGTATACATGATAAAAGTAAATGTGATCGGATTGATATTCAAGCAACAGTCAAATCTCTCTTATTCTTTCTTCATTGCCTGAGACCCTTGATTTTGATTTTTGGTTCAACTCACTCCAAACTACCCATTATTCTCCAGATAATTCACCTGCTTCCAGTTACTTGGAACTGATTTTTAAAACATCATTTCCAAAATGACTTTCATATAGGCTCTTGAATGCCTTTACCCTAGTGAATATATTCCAATGCACATTCTGTCTTACATTACATTATAATATACTGCATTTTCCATTACGCTAATTCATTAATATATTAGACTTGCACTGTAAATAACACTGAAAGATTTATAATCCTAGTGCTAGTTTCACTTGGGGCTCAAAGGCAAACATCACAAAATTGTTCCATTGTGGAAATAGCAAAAGCTCCTGCATACAATCATTGTGTGTTATATTTTTTTTAAAGTCTGTAAATCATCATTCAGGAACCTTTTAACTGATGTTTTTTTCACAATCAGGGGGACATAAATTATGGTTTAAATTTTATGTTGTTCCACTCTCGTATAAAAAGTAATGTTCAGCAATCACTCCTCAATAGGATGGAATGGAACATACTTGATACATGTGGTGGTATCTCATGAAAGCTGCTCTTAATTGCAGTGAAGTCATTTAAACGTAATTAAAAATATAACTAAATATACGATTGTTCCTGTCCAATACATCAACTTGATTAGCAAGATCATTGATCGATGATTACAGAAAATAATGGGGACATGATGCATATCTCAAGAGAGCTGCTCTTAATTGCAGTTCAGGCATTCAAACGTAACTAAAAATGTTGGGCTGGACTCTCTGTCCCGCTGCGCCACATTTCTGCTTCACCCCACCGGCGGGATGCTCTGTCACACTGGCTGGTCAATGGGATCTCCCATTGAGGGGCAGCCCCATGCCATCGGGAAACCCCCGGGCTGCCAGCAAAACGGAGCATCCCGCCGGCGGAGAATCCAGCTCATTTTTTAAAATTCATTCATGGGGCGTAGGCATCGTTGGCTGGGCCAACTTTTATTGCCCATCCCTAATCGCCCTTGAGGGGGCAGTGAAGAGTCAATCATCTTGCTGCGGATCTGAAGTCACATGTAGGCCAGACCAGGCAAGGACGGCAGATTTCCTTCCCAAAAGAATACTAATGAACCAGATGGGTTTTCATGACAACGGTTGCAAGGTCAACATTAGACTTTTAATTCCAGATTTTTATTGAATTCAAATTTCACCATCTGCAGTGGCAGGATTTGAAGCTGGGTCCCCAGAGCATTACTAGTCCAATGACAATACCACTATGCCACTGCCTCCTCCTAATTATAACTAAGTTTACTATTGTTCCTGTCCAATGCTTCAACTTGATGAGCAAAATCATTGATCGGTGAGTACAGAAAATAATGGGGAGGTGAGAAAGTTATTTGTTTAACTATTAGATAATCAATTCTTCCAGTTAGTAATTACATTTCCTGTTTAGTCAAAGCACTGATGATATGGGGGTAAAATTCCAAGCGTTTTCCAAAACTATAACTCAGCTGTATAGGTTGGCATGTTTCTCCATTGGGATGAAAGACACAAATTTCCAATGACATTGGTGCAGTCAAGTCATTATCTGGACGGAGGAACCAATCAAATGAGCTACACCGACGTCTCCAGGACACGCAGACCTCTTCATAACAATTAATCGATCCTCTGAAAGTAAGTGGACAAAATTAGATGCGAGTAAACTGATCAATTCCAATCTGATTTGGGGGTGGGCAGTGAATGTTAAGATCAGTGCTGACTGGCTGAAAGGCAATTCATGAAAAATAAGGATCTAAAAAAACAAAATAAGTTAAAACTCAATTAGTGACAATGTCGAACAAAACTCCATGTGGGGGCCTGCAGAATAAAACATTAGTTAAGCAAAAACTGAAAAGATCACATCAATGGTTGCTGCTGCAAACAGCCCTTGACAAGCTCCAAGCCATCCACAAACGGAACAGTTTCTTTGATCACCACTCTTAACACTGGACTCAATACCCAATATTCTACTATAAGCACACTATGTACAATCTCAATTTTCTACTGTAGCAAATCACCAACCTTGACAATAAATCCTTCCCCTAAAATATATGCCACTGAGGAGGACAAGATCAGACCTGAATCACAGAATCGTTACAGTGTAGAAGGAGGCCATTCGGCCCATCGAGTCTGCACCGACCCTCTGAAAGAGCACCCTATCCATGTCCACTTCCCCAGCCACACTGCCCTACCCCCGTAACCTAACCTGCACATCCCTGGACACTAAGGGGCAATTCTTAGCATGTCCAAACCACCCAACCTGCACACCTTTGGACTGTTGGAGGAAACCGGAGCTCCTGGAGGAAACCCACGCAGACACAGGGAGAACACGCAAACTCCACACTTTCCCAAGACCGGAGTTGAACCCGGGTCCCTGGCATTGTAAAGCAGCAGTGCTAATCACTGTGCCCCCATATTCTGGAATACATTTACTTCGAAGTTGTCTTTAAAGTTTCAAGACGTGCTGTTAGGTGAACTGGACATTCTGAATTCTCTCTCTGTGTACATAAACAGGCGCCGGAATGTGCTGACTGGGGGATTTTCACTGTAACTTCATTGCAGTGTTAATGTAAGCCTACTTAGTATCATAGAATCATAAAATTTACAGTGCAGAAGGAGGTCATTCGGCCCAACGAGTCTGCACCGGCTCTTGGAAAGAGCACCCTACCCAAGGTCAACACTGCCACCCTATCCCCATAACCCAGTAACCCCACCCAACACTAAGGGCAATTTTGGACACTAAGGGCAATTTATCATGGCCAATCCACCTAACCTGCACATCTTTGGACTGTGGGAGGAAACCGGAGCACCCGGAGGAAACCCACGCAGACACGGGGAGGATGTGCAGACTCCGCACAGACAGTGACCCAAGCCGGGAATCGAACCTGGGACCCTGGAGCTGTGAAGCAATTGTGCTATCCACAAGGCTACCGTGCTGCCCCTACTTGTGGCAATAAAGATTATTATTATTATAAAAAAGTTAAATGGCATCCTGACTTGATCTTGAGATGTAGGTGCAGCATCCGGGAATTCCCTATCTAATACTATTTGGCAATCCCATGACTACAAAGATTAGAGATTCAGGATGAAGGCTGATCACCACCTTCTTAGGACTACAAGGTTTGGGCAATAAATGCAGTTTTGCTTCCTGAGAATGAATATAAATTGATTGGTTCAGAAGGAAAGCTAAATATTAGTTGATTAAACATCTGAGATAATGGTTTTGGTGTAAAAGTCATTCTTCGGGTGTAATGGATCAGTCTGCCTATTCAGTGCTTGCATCTTGGTTTCTCCTTTCTCACCAAGTTATTATTTGTATTCATTTTGTTACGAACATTGTAGTTTATTTGTACAACTAAACATAAAGGAAAAGTGGAAGAACTTACGCGACAGATGACTTCGTATGACTTCTGCGTCCCTGGAAATTGTGTATTTTCAAAGTGTCTGCTTATTTTTAATGTGGCTGATTCAATGAAATCACTTTGGTGACGACTAAACGTTATTTTTAATGGTCTTGGGATGCACTTGTTGTTGGGGTGGGAGGAGGCCAGTGATGTGAGACCAGGAAATTACAGAGCGGAGTTCCCATTAATATCTGGCAGCTTCTATACTTCAATGTCAATAATCCTTCAATCACCCTGTCCTATGACAATAGTACCACACACAGCTCTGCAGAAACAATGTAAAAGCACAGTGTTCCACTAAGCCTGAAGAATGATTTTTATCCTAAAAATCAGTCATCCACAAGTTTAATAAACCAGTGTTTCTCATTCTTTCATTACCAATCGTCTCAATTTGGATTCATTCTCGGGATGTAAAACTGCATTCATTCCCCATCCTTTGTTGTCCCAAGAAAATGGTGATCAGCCTTCACATTAAATCTCTAGGGCTGGAATCTCCGATTGTCGACGGCGAAATCGTGTTCGGCGATCGGCTGGAGAATCCCCGTTTACACCGGAATCGGGGGCAGCATGTTTTTGCGATGCTCCGCCCCCTCATAAATGTACGCCGCACGCTGTGTGGACGGCCTCAAGATGTCACCCAAGGCCCACCCCTGATGGTCCGCCCCCAATGGCGTGGGACCGTTCGGGGACCTCGCGTGGCACTGCGGACTAAGTCCAGTGCCGCCACAGTCGGGGGGGGGGGGAGCCGTTCTGCTGACAGGGGGGCTTTGGCGGGGGCTGGGGAGACTGGTGGGGGGTGGTCCAGGGGTGGCGAGGCTGGTTACAGGGGGGGGCAGTTTTTGGCAGGCCGGGTCTGCACGCGGCCAGCACCATGTTGCACGACACGGCCACCGCTGTGCGTTCATGGACCCGGCCGTTCTCCGGACGGAGAATCGGTGCGGGGGCGGCGCCGACTTTCTGCTGATCCTGCGAACATAGCCGCAGGATCGAAAAATCCAGCCCCTAATGTTTTGGAGATACGGAGCTCCCACAATGGTATTAGCTCTGAAATTCTTGGATGTTGGATATGGAGTCAGATTGCCATATAGCTTCAAAGACAAGTTTTAAGTAAACCTTTGCAGAGCGGTTAGACATATTCTGATACATTAGATCACTTACATCACGAACCATACCCCACCCAGCCACCTTGGACACTTTTCAAGTATGCAAGGATTCTATTTACCAATACTGCAGTATCCAATTTTGAACTGGGTTGTTTGTTGTTGTTTGTTCCTCTACCCACACCTAGCGGTGTATAAGGCAGACTTCCAACTGTTTCCATTGCTAGTTTTTCCTGGATCAGGCCGCGAACCTGTTGCCAGAGGCATATAGCTTGAGGGATGCAACTCCGAATCCAGCATGGCTGTCCAGGAGTCCCACTCGTACCACCTGCTATTGGCGTATTGGAAGCATTTTGCAGGTTGATGCTCAACCTGTTTGATCGCGTTATGAACGCACTTTCCTGGTCATTACGTCCTGGGGTGGGACTCCAACCTGGAGCTTCTGGCTCAGAGGCAGGGATGATTCCCAGTGCGTCACAACATCTCCTTTGAACTGGGGGCTGGAGCATAAATGCAACATTAAGGACAAGGTGGATCTGTAGGATCACAGTGGACCCAGTGTGTTTTGGCACCTGTATATCCTGCAAGTATTTGCTGCACAGACATTGTTGTGTTCTGTGATATGGTCATTGTAATGATGTACACTGAATCTCCAGTTGTTTAACTAGAAAGATGATTTATTAACAAACACGTGGAAAGATAACTAACAGATTACCATACAAAGGCTACTAAATGAATTCAGTGAATTCTCCTGGAACTACTTTAAGTGCAACTATCCTCTTGTACATCTTTCTACCGACTGGCGGGTATCTCAAGTCAGGGGATGGATGTCTGACGCCACCAGCTGGTTGGAGGTCACATTGCTAACTATACACAGAACTGTGCACAGGCATATCACCACAGACATAACTCAATTTACATTGATGTGACTACAGCAGAAAAGAAGTTTGTAAACTTCTTATTGTTTCAATGGGGAAGAAAGAACCTCAAATTATGTTTAATTGTGTTGTTTCTGATAAAACCTGCAAGTCTTGGTGGGCAGCATTTTACTGGACTTGCGATGGTGCAAAACACTGTGTTCAAAATCAAAATTCTTATAATGGCAACAAAGAGAAGGGCCAGGAGATTATAGCGCAAGATTATCCGCATCCAAAGATTGACGACATATTTAAACATACACATGGAAAATGAGATCTTTCTACAGCACGATCATAATCTTTTACTGTATTCTAAATTCACTGGTTAACATAATCACACGGGGGCACCTTGCCAACACCAACACAGAACATGGCAATGATGTAAATCACAAACAGTAACTGCCATATATCATAGTTTCGGGTGTTGTTCGTTGCTTGCATTTGTGAAAGGTCTTTCAGAAATTCAGTGTTTGATGACTTTTGTGTCGAGATTGATTCCACGATACGCTGACTATAAGTTGTGATTATAATAAATTAATCTTCCAAAATGTTTGGTTTATTTTGGAATGGGGGATAGAGGTTAAGTATCAGATGCAGCCAAGTTCATTAATCAGAAAGGGACCCAGATTCCAAATGGGATATTCATGGATTCACAGCAGAAGCTGCGGGGCCCACTGCAACTATGTCATTGCTGGGGAGCATCTACTTTCCCATTACTCTGTCTACCTGGTCATTAGTTTAACTTCTTCCTTTTTAAATACGATCAATTTATTTCTTAATTATTAGTTTCTTCGCCTTACTTTTGGAATCTGCACCGTAACTGCAATAATTCACCCTAAAATGGTCAGAATCACCCTTCTTGAGGCTGTTAGATCATTTAATAGGAAAATGATGGTCAGATCAGACTACTAGAACCTTGCTTTGTTGTGCAGTGATGTAATAAACAGTATATTTCTTTATTAATTCACGGTTTATGGGCAAGGCCAGCATTTATAAAGAAAGGCCTGCATTTATACAGCACTTTTCACAACCACCACTTGTCTCAAAACACTTTGCAGTCAATGAAGTAATTTTTAGAGTGTGGTCATTATTGTACTGTAGAAAATGTGCCAATTTGTGCAAAGCAGGCTCCCATTAACCACAACGGCATTGGCTCCAGATAATCTATTTTTGAGATGTTGACTGAAGGATCAATATTGGCCAGGACGCCGGGGAGAACTCCACAGCTTCTTTTGGAAATAGTCAATGGGTTCGTTTGCATCCACTCCAGCAGACAGATGGGGCCTCAGTTTAACGTCTCATCCCCAAGGTGGCGCCTCTCAATAGTGCAGCACTCCCGGCCTTTTGGGCGAGGGCGGGTTGGCCTCGGCCGCCCCACCATAAAATTGCAAACAGGTCAGGGCAGGAAGGACGGTGGTGGGAAGGCCCAGCTGGGGAATTTTAGAGACCACCCCACTTTGATTTTTGCATCATTTTTGTGGGACATGGACTCTGAATCTTGTGATGCAGAGGCGAGGGTGATACCAACTGGGCCACGACTGGCACCTTATCCATGAGAAGGTGGTGGTGAGTTGCCTTCTGCACTGCTGCAATTCTGTGGTGGAAGTGTTGCTGCAATGCTGTTAGGGAGGGAGTTCCAGGGTTTTGATCCGGCGATGATTGAGGAACTGGGACATATTTCCAAATCAGCAAATTGTGTAACTTGGAGGCGAACTTAAGTGGTGGTGTTTCCACGCCCCTGCTACCCTGGTCTTTCTAAGTATAAGAAGACATGGGTTTGTTAGGTGCTGTCAAAGCAACCTTGGTGAGTTGCTGCAGTGCTCCTGTTCAAGGTGCAGTTTGAAATTAGTGAATGAAATGCCAATCAGACAGGCTGTTTTTCCTGCACCTTATTAAGCTTTTTTATTAATTCCTACATGGAATGTGGTTTTGCAGACTAGGGTCTGGGTACTTCGGCCACTCCCGCTGCAAGGTTGCCACTGGCAGGACACGGACCATGTAAAGGTCCATTGACCTAGGGAGGGAATTTCTGGTTACCGGACAAGAGCAGCCGGAGAATCCCGCCCTCGGCCAGCATTTATTGTCCAATCCAAATTGCCCTTGAGAAGGTGATGGAAAGCTCCTTTCTTGAACCGCTGTAGTCCATGTGGTGTAGGTACATCCACATTCCTTTTAGGAGGGGAGTTCTAGGATTTTGACCCAGTGACAGTGAAGGAATGGTGATATGGTTCCAAGTCAGGGTGGTGAGCGGCTTGAAAGGAAACTTGCAAATTATGGCATTCCAATGCATGTGCTGCCCTTGTCCTTCTAGGTGGTAGAGTTTGTAAGTTTCGAAGGTGCTGTGAAAGGACCCATGGAGAATTACTGCAGTGCATCTTGTAGATGGTACACACTGCTGCTACTATGCGTCAATGGCAGAGGGAGTGAATATTGAAGGTCATGGATGGGGTGGAAATGAAGTGGGCTGCTTTGCCCTGGATGGTGTTAAGCCTCTTGTGTTGTTGGAGCTTCACTCATCCAGGCAAGTGGAGAGTGTTCCATTATACTCCTGACATATGCTTTGGGGATGCTGGACAGACTTTGGGAGTCAAGAGATGTGTTACGCACCACAAAATGGTTGATTGTAAATGCCCAGGATGTTTATAGTGGAGGATTCAGCAATGGTAATGCCATTGAATCTCAAGGAACAATGGTTAGCTTCTCTCTTACTGGAGATGGTCATTGCCTGGCACTTATGTGGTGCAACTGTTACTACTTATCAGCCCAAGCCTCAATACAATATTGTCCAGGATGCACCTGATAAGGAAATGGGCATCATATTCCACCATGAGAATTGATAGAGCTTCACTCATCCAGGGAAGTGGGCAGTATTCCATCACACTCCTGACTTAAGCCTTATAGATGGTAGGAGGTTCTGAGGAGTCACTCACCACAGAATTCCTAGCCTCTGAACTGCTCTTGTAGAAACAGCATTTTCATGGCTTGTTCAGAAAAGTTTCAGGTCAGTGGTGACCCCCAGAATATTGATGGGGGAGGATCCAACTATCCAACTGTGATAATGCCATTGAATGTTAAAGGGTTTGACTCGGTTAATTTTATCTTGTTTATGGTCATTGCCTGGCACTTGTATGACATGAATATGACTTGCCAAATAGCAGCCCTAACCTAAATGTTGTCAAGATCTTGCTGTATGCACTTTCTCATTCCCTGAGGAGCTGCAATCATCAGAGGACATTCTTGACTTCCGATCCGGCAATGGAGGAAAGGTCATTGATGAACCAGCTCAAAATGTTTGTGCCTGTGACACTGCTCTGAGGTACTGTCTTGAGGTCAAGGTGATTTGCTTTCAACAATGAGAACCCATCTTCTGAATACTTAACAACAATCTAGTAGTTTGTGGTCACCATTACTGATGGGAGCTTTTGAATTCCAGATTTAATTAATTCATTAACTGAATTTAAATTCACTAGTTGCCATGATGGGATTTGAACTCGCGGGCTGGTTTTACGCTCCTCGTGGGTGGGCTTTCGGGCAGGGAAGGCTGGTAACATTCCCCAGGTGGCCGTTCATCACCCTCTCCTCTGTCCCAACTTGTCTGCAATATTATGGTGCAATAGGGGAGGCCTAGGCCAGTGTCCCATCGTTGCCCCAAATGAGGCCCTTAAATTGGCAACTCATTACCACTTAAGTACCATTTTCTACCCAACCTCAAATTTGAAGCTGGCAGGAGGACTTCAGGATCGTGGAGAAAGCCTGGAATGTCACCCTGCTCTACAGACCTCAGGTAGGTAGTGGCGGGCACCTCCTTCAATGGCCTCCTCTCCACATTGGGAACCTTCCCCAAAAGGTCTGCTCCCCACGGTTGCTCCCTTCCCATCCACCAATCTCTCCATCTGGACCCCTGACCAACTCAAGCCTCTCCTCCCCTTCCCACTCAGACCACCTGTACTTACCTGGTTTGGGTTTCTGGGACTTTGAATTTGGGACTGCTGGTCATCCCAGTCCTGGTCACAGCACTATTGTCATTCCTGGGATTACAGAGCTGCTGGCTGATCTGAATGGTCAGCCGTTCACCGAGGGGGACTTCCAAGTGAGGAGCTGACGTCCCAACTCCAGTCAATTAACCTTCCTTGTTAAATGTCTTTGGGGCAGCTTGTATCCGTATGGATATTCCTTACTGACTCTTCAGGTAGTGGGGCAAGAATTCCCACCATTTGAAAAATCCCACCTCATGTCTCTGAATGACTAGCCCAGATTAGGAGTTCAGAATGCAACCACCCTGTTACAATACACATGTACATTCCCTTCTTGCATTCATTATTAACGACATCATTTATATTTTGTACCACAACTGTTGAAAATGTTGGACATGATCAACAATTGAAATTTTAGAAATTTCCTGCTCGCAAATGACTTTGGGATTGTACATTTAAAACTGATAGAATCATCGAATTTACAGTGCAGAAGTAGGCCATTTGGTTCATTGAGTCTGCACTGGCCCTAAGCCCACATCTCCACCCTCTCCCAGTAACCCAGTAACCCCATCTAACCTTTTGGACACTAAGTGTAATTTATCATGGCCAATCCACCTAACCAGCACTTCTTTGGACTGTGGGAGGAAACCGGAGCACCCGGAGGAAACCCACGCACACACGAGGAGAAAGTGCAAATTCCACACAGACGGTCACCCGAGGCCGGAATTGAACCCGGGTCGCTGGAGCTGTGAGGCAGCAGTGCTAACCACTGTTGCACCATGCCGCCCGATGCAAATATACTGGACAATTCTCAGTGTATGGTGACACCAGAAACCAGTACAGCGCTGAAATGTTCTGAAGATTAAGTTATGGGAATCTGCCTAATATAGCGGCTGTTTTTTATATGCTGGAAATGATAACTAAAAAAATTTATTGAATGGAATTGATAAGCTGAATGGCCTCCTTTTGTGCTGCAATGACTCCATGGGCAGAGTTTTACCCCCCCCACCCCCACCCACCCCCCCCCCCCCCCCCCCACCCCCCCTCCTCGACAGGTTTGAAGGCAGGGAGTACGCAATATTGTGCAGCTGGTCACCTCCACATAACCACCCATTGCCGACTTGTTCAAACGTTTTGGGGTGATGGGGGAGGCGATAGATGATCGGCCCACTCGTGGGCCTGTTGAGGCCCTTAATGGCTAATGGCTAACTTAAAGGGCTCATCCTGCCACAGCCAGTATTACACCTGCATTGGGGAGGTCCACGCCATGCGGGAAGCAGGGCAGCTTAAGCTGCACGAGCTGGTGTCCGGCAAGGGGGAGGGGGAGGTGGAGCTCTATTGGGGTATGCCTATGCCCATCAAAGGCACCTCCTCTCCCAAGGTCATTCCCCTCATTCTCCCTCCACCAGGCCTCTTGTACCTGCATCTCCCTCCCCCCGCTGCCCGCTCAACAAGACCCCAAACCCTGGACTTACCTGGGTTCTCAGCATTGGGGGAGCTTCCAGTAGTGTCCTCCATTTCCAGTGGTGCTGCTGGGAATACAGAGTCGTCAGTCATCCAATTTGCCGGCTGTTCTCTAAGGTTGGACTTCCACTCGCCCCCCACCCCCCCCCCCCCCCTCCCCCCGCGCCCCATCCCCACCCCCCAGGAAAGGGGTCTAAATCTCACTTAAAGCAAAAGATGCTGCTTGCAGCATTTAATTGCTGCAAGGCAGCCATTGGGATCATGGCTCCCCACCCCAACCCCCCCCCCCCACTCGCCTTTGAGTTGGGCGGCAGGTGTGGGTTGCTGGAGGCCAAAGCACCCCATAAAATTCAGCCTTACGATGCTAGTTTAGTGGTGCTAAGTTTCCATAAGTCCTCTCAACCACTTAACAGCAAAAATCAAGCACTAATACATAATATTTAGTATTTTGGCTATTATCTATGAAACAATTCTTGTTACTGCCTCTTTTCAAAACCTGAAGCAAAATGTAGTTATCAAAATTGTGAATGTCTCATTATTTATACAAATCTAGAATAATGACGCCTCTCTTCCAAAGATGAACAGAGTGATAATAGTGATCATCAAAGCAATGAAGGTGATGCACATGCAGCACGATGCAAACATGGCATTTTGCTACCTATTCTGATCTTTGTGTTTTCCACCTCTCTTCCATGTGAAGCAAGTTCGGAATTTTGATTGTGCGAAATGCGTATAGAAATGCAAACCACAGATAGCAAGCACACAGCACAGCAAGAGGCCATCGTATCTACGACATATCTTTGAAGGAGCCAATCCCGCCTCTGCTCTTTCGTCACAACCTTGCAAATTTTGCCTTGAAACGCATTTTCAAATTTCCTTTTGAAAGTTAATATTAAATTTGCTTCCACTACCTTTTCAGGTAGCACGTTCCTAGAAACCATTGGTTCACTTACCTCCAGGGTGAGGTAGCCAATTGGATACAAAATTGGCTTGGCGACCGAAGCCAAAGGGTGGTTGTGGAGGGTTGTTTTTCAAACTGGAGGCCTGTGAACAGCGGTGTGCCTCAGGTTTCAGTGCTGGGTTCACTGTTATTTGTTATTTATTAATGATTTGGATGAGAATGTAGGAGGCATGGTTAGTAAGTTTGCAGATGACACCAAGATTGGTGGCCGAGGGATAGTGAAGAAGGTTATATAAGATTGCAACAGGATCTTGACCAATTAGGCCAGTGGGCCGATGAATGGCAGATGGAGTTTAATTTGGATAAATGTGAGGTGATGCATTTTGGTAAATCAAATCAGGGCAGGACCTACTCGGTTAATGGTAGGGAGTTGGGGAGAGTTACAGAACAAAGAGATTTAGGGATACAGGTTCATAGCTCCTTGAAGGTGGAGTCGCAGGTGGACAGGGTGGTGAAGAAGGCATTCAGCATGCTAGGTTTTATTGGTCAGAATATTGAATACAGGAGTTGGGACGTCTTGTTGAATTTGTACAAAACATTGATAAGACCACACATGGACTACTATGTTCAGTTCAGGTCACCCTATTATAGGAAGGATATTGTTAAACTAGAAAGAGTGCAGAAGAGATTTACGAGGATGCTACCAGGACTTGATGGTCTGAGTTATAAGGAAGGTTGGATAGGCTGGGACTTTTTTCCCTGGAGCGTAGGAGGCTTAGGGGTGAACTTATATTGGTCTATAAAATAATGAGGAGCATAGATAAGGTAGATGTCAACATCTTTTCACAAAGGTAGAGGAGTCTAGAACTAGAGGGCATAGGTTTAAGGTGAGAGACGAGAGACACAAAAGAGACCAGAGGGCAAATTTCTTCACACAGAGGGTGGTGAGCATCTAGAACGAGCTGCCAGAGGTAGTGGTAGAGGAAGGTACAATTTTTTTCCTTTAAAAAACAGTTAGACAGTTACATGGGCAGGGTGGGTATAGAGGGATATGGACCAAATGCGGGCAAGTGGGACTAGCTTAGTGGGTGGGCATGGACAAGCTGGGCTGAAGGGCCTGTTTCCAAGTTGTAAACATCTATGACTTTCTGACTTTAAAAAAAATTATAAGATATTTGAATAGGTGCAAATTTATAAACAGTCCTCAATAGGTTCCCGAAAGTATAACCTTTTGATTCCTCTGAATTAATTGTCTCGTAGAAAGTAATTCCTTGAGTGTTCCACCATTTTTGTAAATAACTTAATGGTTCATGAAACTGTACATAAATAAACAAGAAAAATAAATTGTTGTCCATTTGGAAGTTCAGTGCACAACCAAACGCCGAAATAATTTACAAGAGTGGTACAGGAACCAAAGATTTTCATTAAGTAGAGAGACTAGGATTGTTCTCCTCCAAGCCAAAGAAATTTAAGAGCAGATTTGACAGAGGTGTTCAAAATCATGAAGAACTTTTAGAAAATATGGAAAAGCTGACTACAGTGGCAGAATTGTCTGTGACCAGAGGACATAGATTATCATAGAATTTACAGTGCGGACTTCCAGGTGCGGTGATGACCAGCTGAGTCGCACGTTTCGGCAGCTCCCGGTGGAACGGACTTTTGGGCTCTTAATAAGAGCCCCAACGGCAATTTTAACGGCTAAAAGTACTGTGCGGTGAACCAGAAGGGAATCCCCCCTGGATACGGATGAAAAAAGGAGAGGAAGGTGGCCGGATTGCAGTGGATCCTTTAGAGCAGCGGCAAGGAAGGCAAGCAAAAACCAAGATGGCGTCGGAAGGTGGCAGTTTAATATGGGGCCCTGAACAACACGAGTTTTTGAAACGCTGCGTGGAAGAACTCATAAAGGAAATGAAGAAGGAGCTGTTGGCCCCGATATTACAGGCGATCGAAGGGCTAAAGGAGAAGCAAAAGACCCAGGAGCGGGAGCTTCGGGTCGTGAAGGCAAAGGCTGCCGAGAATGAGGACGACATACAGGGCCTGGTGGTGAAGACGGAGATGCACGAGGCACACCATAAACGATGTGTGGAAAGGCTGGAGGCGCTGGAGAACAACGCGAGGAGGAACAACCTAAGGATTCTTGGTCTTCCTGAAGGTGCGGAGGGAGCGGACGTCGGGGCATATGTGAGCACGATGCTGCACTCGGTAATGGGAGCGGAGGCCCCGGCGGGTCCGCTGGAGGTGGAGGGAGCATACCGAGTGATGGCGCGAGGACCGAGAGCAGGAGAAATTCCTAGAGCCATAGTGGTGAGATTCTTCCGTTTTAAGGATAGAGAGATGGTCCTTAGATGGGCAAAGAAAACTCGGAGCAGTAAGTGGGAGAACGCGGTGATCCGCGTATACCAAGACTGGAGTGCGGAGGTGGCGAGAAGGAGGGCGAGCTTTAATCGGGCCAAGGCGGTGCTTCACAAAAAGAAGATAAAATTCGGAATGCTGCAACCGGCAAGACTGTGGGTCACATATCAAGGGAGGCACCACTACTTTGAGACGGCGGATGAGGCGTGGACTTTTATCGTGGAAGAAAAATTGGAATGAGCGAGTTATTAAAAAAAAGAACGTTTGAAACAAAGTGGTGGGGCGAGTATGGGGGGCTAAGAGGGGGGTAAAAAGGGGGGAAAGAGGAGTTTTATGTTATTAATCCTGCGATGTGGTAACTTTTCTCTCTTCCACAGGAGATGGTGGGGGGAGGAAAGGAGGTGGAGGAGATGGGGCGTTGGCCATTGGGGGCGGGGCCAAGGGGGAAGCGCGGGCTCGGTTCCCGCGCTATGATAATCATGGCGGGAATAGGGAAGCAGGAAAGAGGGGGCGTCGCACGGTGCGAACCGAGGTCACAGGGGGAAGCCGAGGTCGGCCAGAGTTTGCTGACTTCTGGGAGCAACATGGGGGGTGTAACTACGCTCGTGGGGGATCTAGCGGGGGGGGTGGGAGGGGGGAATTATTGGGCTGCTGCTGGGGAGAGGGGGGAGCTGGCATGGGGTGGGATGGGCGGGGGGGCACCGCCTGGGGGGGACACAGCTGCGTGGGAACCGGGTGAGGAGCTGGAAAAAGGGGATGGCTAATCGACAAGGGGGGGGTAAAAAGCCCCCCAACCCGGCTGATCACGTGGAACGTGAGAGGGCTGAACGGGCCGACAAAGAGGGCACGGGTACTCGCGCACCTTAAGAAACTTAAGGCAGACGTGGTTATGTTACAGGAAACGCACTTGAAACGGATAGACCAGGTGAGGCTACGCAAAGGTTGGGTGGGGCAGGTGTTCCATTCGGGGCTAGATGCGAAAAACAGGGGGCTGGCTATATTAGTGGGGAAGCGGGTAATGTTTGAGGCAAAGACTATAGTGGCGGATAGCGGGGGCAGATACGTGATGGTGAGTGGCAAACTACAGGGGGAGACAGTGGTTTTGGTAAACGTATATGCCCCAAACTGGGATGATGCCAATTTTATGAGGCGTATGCTAGGACGCATCCCGGACCTAGAGGTGGGAAAGTTGGTAATGGGGGGAGATTTCAATACGGTGTTGGAACCAGGGCTGGACAGGTCGAGGTCCAGGACTGGAAGGAGGCCAGCAGCAGCCAAGGTGCTTAAAGATTTTATGGAGCAGATGGGAGGAGTAGACCCGTGGAGATTTAGCAGACCTAGGAGTAAGGAGTTTTCGTTTTTCTCCTATGTCCACAAAGTCTATTCGCGAATAGACTTTTTTGTTTTGGGAAGGGTGTTGATCCCGAACGTGAGGGGAACGGAGTATACGGCTATAGCCATTTCGGATCACGCTCCACATTGGGTGGACTTGGAGATAGGGGAGGAAACAGAAGGGCGCCCACCCAGGAGAATGGACATGGGACTAATGGCAGATGAGGGGGTGTGTCTAAGGGTGAGGGGGTGCATTGAAAAGTACTTGGAACTCAATGATAATGGGGAGGTCCAGGTGGGAGTGGTCTGGGAGGCGCTGAAGGCAGTGGTTAGAGGGGAGCTGATATCAATAAGGGCACATAAAGGAAAGCAGGAGAGTAGGGAACGGGAGCGGTTGCTGCAAGAACTTCTGAGGGTGGACAGGCAATATGCGGAGGCACCGGAGGAGGGACTGTACAGGGAAAGGCAAAGGCTACACGTAGAATTTGACTTGCTGACAACGGGTACTGCAGAGGCACAGTGGAGGAAGGCACAGGGTGTACAGTACGAATATGGGGAGAAGGCGAGCAGGTTGCTGGCCCACCAATTGAGGAAAAGGGGAGCAGCGAGGGATATAGGGGGAGTGAGGGATGAGGAAGGAGAGATGGAGCGGGGAGCGGAGAGAGTGAATGGAGTGTTCAAGGCATTTTATAAAAAATTATACGAAGCTCAACCCCCGGATGGGAGGGAGAGAATGATGGGCTTTCTGGACCGGCTGGAATTTCCCAAGGTGGAGGAGCAGGAAAGGGTGGGACTGGGAGCACAGATTGAAATAGAGGAAGTAGTGAAAGGAATTAGGAGCATGCAGGCGGGGAAGGCTCCGGGACCGGATGGATTCCCAGTTGAATTTTACAGGAAATATGTGGACTTGCTCGCCCCGCTACTGATGAGGACCTTTAATGAGGCAAAGGAAAGGGGACAGCTGCCCCCGACTATGTCAGAGGCAACGATATCGCTTCTCCTAAAGAAGGAAAAGGACCCGCTGCAATGCGGGTCCTATAGACCTATTTCCCTCCTAAATGTAGACGCTAAGATTCTGGCCAAGGTAATGGCAATGAGGATAGAGGATTGTGTCCCGAGGGTGGTCCATGAGGACCAAACTGGGTTTGTGAAGGGGAGACAGCTGAATACGAATATACGGAGGCTGTTGGGGTAATGATGATGCCCCCACCAGAGGGGGAAGCGGAGATAGTGGTGGTGATGGATGCCGAGAAAGCATTTGATAGAGTGGAGTGGGATTATCTGTGGGAGGTGCTGAGGAGATTTGGTTTTGGAGATGAGTATGTTGGATGGGTGCAGCTGTTGTATAGGGCCCCAGTGGCGAGTGTGGTCACGAATGGACGGGGATCTGCATACTTTCGGCTCCATAGAGGGACAAGGCAGGGATGCCCTCTGTCCCCATTATTGTTTGCACTGGCGATTGAGCCCCTGGCAATAGCATTGAGGGGTTCCAAGAAGTGGAGGGGAGTACTTAGAGGAGGAGAAGAACACCGGGTATCTCTGTATGTGGATGATTTGTTGTTATATGTAGCGGACCCGGCGGAGGGGATGCCAGAGATAATGCGGACACGGCGGGAGTTTGGAGAATTCTCAGGTTATAAACTGAACATGGGGAAAAGTGAGTTGTTTGTGGTGCATCCAGGGGAGCAGAGCAGAGAAATAGAGGACTTTCCGCTGAGGAAGGTAACAAGGGACTTTCGTTACTTGGGGATCCAGATAGCCAAGAATTGGGGTACATTGCATAGGTTAAATTTAACGTGATTGGTGGAACAAATGGAGGAGGACTTCAAGAGATGGGACATGGTATCCCTGTCACTGGCAGGGAGGGTGCAGGCGGTTAAAATGGTAGTCCTCCCGAAATTCCTCTTTGTGTTTCAGTGCCTCCCGGTGGTGATCACGAAGGCTTTTTTCAAAAGGATCGAAAAGAGTATCATGAGTTTTGTGTGGGCCGGGAAGACCCCGAGAGTGAGGAAGGGATTCTTACAGCGTAGTAGGGATAGGGGGGGGGCTGGCACTACCGAGCCTAAGTGAGTACTACTGGGCCGCCAATATCTCAATGGTGAGGAAGTGGATGGGAGAAGAGGAGGGAGCGGCGTGGAAGAGATTGGAGAGGGCGTCCTGTAGGGGGACTAGCCTACAAGCTATGGTGACGGCCCCATTGCCGTTCTCACCGAAGAAATACACCACAAGCCCGGTGGTGGTGGCGACTTTGAAAATTTGGGGACAGTGGAGACGGCATAGGGGAAAGACGGGAGCCTTGGTGGGGTCCCCGATAAGAAATAACCATAGGTTTGCCCCGGGAAGAATGGATGGGGGATTTGGAATATGGCAAAGAGCAGGAGTAACGCAACTGAAAGATCTGTTTGTGGATGGGAAGTTCGCAAGTCTAGGAGCGCTGACCGAGAAATATGGGTTGCCCCAAGGGAATGCATTCCGGTATATGCAACTGAGGGCTTTTGCGAGGCAACAGGTGAGGGAATTCCCGCAGCTCCCGACGCATGAGGTGCAGGACAGAGTGATCTCAAAGACATGGGTGGGGGACGGTAAGGTGTCAGATATATATAGGGAAATGAGGGACGAGGGGGAGATTATGGTAGATGAGCTGAAAGGGAAATGGGAAGAAGAGCTGGGGGAGGAGATTGAGGAGGGGCTGTGGGCGGATGCCCTAAGTAGGGTAAACTCATCGTCCTCGTGTGCCAGGCTAAGCCTGATTCAATTTAAGGTGTTACACAGGGCGCATATGACTGGAGCACGGCTCAGTAATTTTTTGGGGTAGAGGATAGGTGTGTGAGATGCTCGAGAAGCCCAGCGAATCACTCCCACATGTTCTGGTCATGTCCGGCACTACAGGGGTTCTGGGTGGGGGTGACAAAGGTGCTTTCGAAAGTAGTGGGGGTCCAGGTCGAACCAAGCTGGGGGTTGGCTATATTTGGGGTTGCACAAGAGCCGGGAGTGCAGGAGGCGAGAGAGGCCAATGTTTTGGCCTTTGCGTCCCTAGTAGCCCGGCGCAGGATACTGTTGATGTGGAAGGAAGCCAAGCCCCCGGGGGTGGAGACCTGGATAAATGACATGGCAGGGTTTATAAAGCTGGAACGGATTAAGTTCGTCCTAAGGGGATCGGCTCAAGGGTTCACCAGGCGGTGGCAACCGTTCGTCGAATACCTCACAGAGAGATAGAGGGAATGGAAAAGGAGAAGACAGCAGCAGCAGCCCGGGGGGGGGGGGGGGGGGGGGGGGGGGGGGGAAGGGGAAGGGGGGGGAGGAACCAGAAGGACTCTCAGGGTTGTTAATATATATGTATAATATGTATAGGTCGTTGCTATAAATAATTGTATATTGGACTGTTAAATCATATTTTTGGAGAGTGTTTATCTGAGACAAGGCAGTTGCCATTTAGTTTTAGTTTTCGTTTTTGTTATATATTATTTATTCTTTGTTTATAAAACATGTCATTGTTATTTATACTGTTATATTATTGTGTAAAGGATACACAATGTACTGTAAGGGTTGACCAAAAATTTTCAATAAAATATTTTTTAAAAAAAAGAATTTACAGTGCAGAAGGAGGCCATTCGGCCCATCGAGTCTGCACCAACTCTTGGAAAGAGCACCCCACCCAAGGACAACACCTCCACCCCATCCCCATAACCCAGTAACCCCACCCAATACTAAGGGCAATTTTGGACACTAAGGGCAATTTATCACGGCCAATCCACCTAACCTGCACATCTTTGGACTGTGGGAGGAAACCAGAGCACCCGGAGGAAACCCACGCACACGCGGGGAGGATGTGCAGACTCCGCACAGACAGTGACCCAAGCCGAAATCGAACCTGGGACCCTGGAGCTGTGAAGCAATTGTGCTATCCGCAATGCTACCGTGCTGCCCTGAAATGAAAATCGCTTATTTTCACAAGTAGGCTTCAAATGGAGTTACTGTGAAAATCCCCTCGTTACCACATTCCGGCACCTGTTCGGGGATGCTGGTATGGTAATTGAACCATGCTGCTGGCCTGCCTTGGTCTGCTTTCAAAGCCAGAGATTTAGCCCTCTGCTAAACCAGCCCCTCAAGGGCTGGTTTAAGGTAATTGGCACAGAATCAGAGACGGCAGGAGAATAAACATTTTTGTGCAGCAAGTTATGGTGGTTTGAAATACACTAAGACGGTGGAAGCAGAATCCATAATAACTCTCAAAAGAGAATTTGATAAATAATTGAAAAAGAAAAAGGTATGAGGAAAGATCAAATATGTGGAACTAATTGGACAATTCTTTCAAAGATGTAGCACAAGCACACTGGGCCAAATGGCCTTCTGTACTGTCCCATTCAGGGATTCCATAAAGGCTTTGATGGTAGGGGGGGGGGGGGGGGGTCCATGGAGGGCAGGAGTGGGGATAAATTAAAAGACTAGTTAAAATGAAATCCACAGTAATTCAATGTATCTTGGATTAGAGGTTGGTTATAATATACACAGAGGTGAATTCTCCGTTGGTGGGATTCTCTGTTCCGCCGCCACCCACGGGTTTACCGGCACAGTGGGGTGGCTACAATGGGAAATTCCATTGGACAGGGTCAGGAACAGAGAATATCGCTGCCAACGATGGCGCGCCACCAAGGAACACACTGCTGGGGAAGCAGAGAATTCACCCCCAGTCTCCCCTGCCAACAGGATATGGTCATGCAAGATGGCCGTCATAACCCATCTGTGTGTGTGCACTGGTCTGTGGTTGTGCAGAAATCCAATGACTTGCACACACCAGTTTACCCAGCACAACGCCAACTCATTGGAGCTTTTCAACTAGGTTATTGGAATATGCTCTCAGCTTATGGATTCCATGGGCGGGACTCTCTGGTCGCCGAAATCGCTTATGGCGATCGGCCGGAGAATCGCCGTTTGCACCAAAATCAGGGGCAGCGCAGCTTTTGCAATGCTCCGCCCCTTCGAAAAACGCACGCCATCAGGACGGCGCCAGCTGAGGCCATCCCCCGACGCTCCACCCCCGATGGGCCGAGTTCCCGACGGCGTGGAACACTTGTCCTTTTTATTTTCATGGACCCAGCATGGTGACTGCGGACCGAGTCCAGCACCGCCACAGTCGGGTGGGAGCCATTTCACAGGCAGGGGTGGCTTTTGGCGGCGGCTGCGGCGACTGGTGGGCGGTGGTCTGGGGGTGGCGAGCCTGGTCAAAGGGGGGTAGTTTTTGGAAGGCCGGGTCCGCATGCGTCTGGCACCATGTTGCACGGCCCTATCTGCAGGTAAAGCTGGGGGCTTTACGCTGCATGCCTGCTAGCCCCCCACCAGATGGAGGATCGTTGCAGCTTGGGCGCCATTTTTTCGGGTGTAAAACACCACTGTTCCCACGCGGGGGTCAGCACATTGTCTTCAAAGTGGGGTGGCAATGTAGCACAGTGGCTAGCACGGCTGCTTCACAGCTCCAGGGTCGCAGGTTCCATCCCCGGCTTGGGTCACTGTCTGTGCGGAGTCTGCACATCCTCCCCGTGTGTGCGTGGGTTTCCTCCGGGTGCTCCGGTTGTGCAGGTTCGGTGGATTGGCCATGATAAATTGCCCTTAGTGTCCAAAAAAGGATTGGGTGGGGTTGCTGGATTGGGGTGGAGGCGTGGGCTTGGATGGGGTGCTCTTTCCAGGGGCTGGTGCAGACTCGATGGGCTGGGTGGCCTCCTTCTGCACGGTGAATTCTGTGATTCTATGTGGAGAATCCAGCCCCATGGATCCCATTAATCACTTTGTCAGTAGATTGCTCGGAATACTGACAGTTGGCGTTTTAGAATTTACAAGGGGTGACAGGGACAATCCAGAATCAATTCTGTATGTTGAAACTTCAACTTCAATGATTTATGTCACCTCGCAATTAATACGCACTGTGAACATATGTTACTAAATATTCAGTCATCCGAAAAATTCAGCCAAGACAGGAAAGAAAACAGTTGTACTGAGCTCACTAATTCGAGCGGTTTAGCAAAGACGCAGAACACCGCCTGAAAGCATTTGCATATTCGGCATGTTCTCAAAATGCCTTCAGTCTAAGAAGGATCAATAAAGTAACGATGTTGCAGAACTAAATATGATTTCGCAAAGTGCTGACAGCCATTTAATTTTGATGCATGGTACATAGGTCTTGGGTCTTGTAGTGCAGTGGGTGCCAGTCAGAACAGAAAGGTTCATCTAACCCATTGAATTCCCACCAGTCTCACCTCTGACACCCCCAGTACACTGAACACCTGTGTGAACCAGGTGTAACAAAAAATGGAAGTTATGCCGATCCAAGAAGAGGGACTTGCAAAGATTGGTTTCCCAACATCAGCTGATTGTAAAATGACTAGCTATGGGTTGGGCAGTTGATCTGCCTGAGGTGCACCTGTCAGCACTGATTTTCCCAATGCCACAAAACCTACCCTTTCCATCGAAGTGGTCAGGCATGTGAACTGCCTGCAAAGAAGCAGTCAACTCTGCATTGATGATGGCTAAAGAGTATGATTACAGAATTTAACCCCCGCCCCCCCCCTATCCCCCACTTCTAATCTAGAAACAGCTAGCAGACAGGAAATCCACTGAGGTGACCCATCCAGGGTAAAGGAGTAGAAATCCTTGCATTGGATTGCGCAGGAATGCAGTTACAAAGTTCACCCCATGTACTGAATTCTTCCCGTCCTGTAGAATTAGTTCAGATTGCCTCTTGGGCCAAAAGATGTCAAAATATTTCTTCAGGAATTCATTGTGTTTGCAGTGAGCACATTCCAGATTTGTTAGAGGATCCATGATGCACAGCAGGTGTAAACGTCGGCTGTGCCAGACTGCAAGACCCCGACACGAGCTTCACAGCACCGGCCATTTATTCACTGCAGTATCCCATTGAGCACACAAGGAAAACAGGCAGAGTTTTGAATGTTGAATCGTGGTGACCTATCACAGATGTTAGCACAGGACGTGAGAGGGAAAAGGGCTGAGAGCAGGTCACACGCCTGTCAACTGTCAGGCAGCAGCATTTGGAAAAGGGAATATAAAGGGAAAACGTTTTAAGATGTAGGAAAGTAGAACATTTTAAACGTATACGATGTCCTGAAGAAATATTCTGTAGAGTTAAATCAAAGGACTTTTAGTCACCTGACTGAAAAAAAGCAACTTTTACTTATGATTTTCCAGTAGAAGTAAAATATCCAAAAATATAGAACTTCATTTGCTATTATTTTTTTAAATAAATTTAGAGTACCCAATTAATTTATTTCAATTAAGGGGCAATTTAATGTGGCCAATCCACCTACCCTACACATCTTTGCGTTATGGAGGCGGAACCCACGCAAACACGGGGAGAATGTGCAAACTCCACACGGACAATGACCCAGAGCCGGGATCGAAACTGGGACCTCGGCGCCGTGAGGCAGCAGTGCTAACCACTGTGCCACCGTGCTGCCCCTCCATTTGCTATTATGACCAAGCCAAAAAATTTCATAACACCTTACGCTCCACCATTGCCCCCTCCTGCTACCCAGCATCCAACTGCAAGCTAAGCACAAAACGTCATTGCAAATACCGAAAATAAATAAAAGATTTCCTGTTGTAAATAGTTTCATACAATAGCACATCTTGCAAGCATTTTGTTTTATTGTTAAATTATTACTGATCGTGGCGGTTTTAAAGCTGCAAAATCCCAGCTCTTTTGCAGCATCCAAAGGCCGCCCTGTAGATGGACTCTTTGTAGCTTCCTTCTCCAGACTCATAGTCATGCCCCTGCTGCAGTGGCACTTACGTTGAGTTTGAAAAATCAGAGAGAGGCACTTCCATCTTGCGGAGGTCTCTTCCCTCACTTACCTGCTGTGACACCCTGCTGTTTTCAAGTAGGGGGCCCCCTACTGGTCAATTCAGGGAAAATCACAGGTTAGTGATTATTTCCCACAAAGTCCAGGCGTCTGAACCCCTTGTGAGGCTGTCTTGAGGTCAGACAGCCCACTAGAAAATACTGCCCATGATTTCCCACTCGTGTCTGTCTGGTTCTAGGCTGGCTTCACAAAACATTAACTTTGGACCTTCTGATCCCATACCGTACAACTTTAAGCTGTAAATATGCAAAAAAAAGTCAAAGAATTATTGGATTAAATTAGTGAGGACAATTGTTAGCAAGCAAGCTGATCAAAGCCGCAGACTGCAGTAGTAAATCGTATCTTTTAAATTACCCTTTAAGTTAATCTCTTTTCAACATCTACAACTTCATTCTACTCGGGCTCATAGATTACCAACAAATTAAAAATGTTAATATACATTATTAACATTATCAAAGGCAAAGAACTTGGACTTGCTTATAATGGAAATAAAGTTTTGAATATCTATTGAGGCACTGTAGACAGAGCTGTGTGTGATTTATGGACATTTTCAGGTGCAAGTTATCCATGTGTCTGTGATATTAGCCGAGGGCCTTTTGCCAATTCCTGCCTAAGAGTTCATTGCAATTTGTGCACTCAGGGTCAAACTAATCATTCCCTAGCTGAATAATCCACTTGGACATTGATATAGTGCACATTTTTTAAATACCTTGGATTTTTAAATGCTACATATTGGATAATGACAAAAAAGGGGGCAGTTAAAGAAATAAAATTATTCATGCAGATCTTGATCTGAGATTTGTGGAAATTATGTTAACTTGTTCAATTCATCAGGTACATTTACTTGAACGTTTTAACTACCTTTGAAAATAGTGCAAATAGTGCTTTCAGCAAGAAGTGACTGATGAGGGTCTTTGTAGAGGAGTCTCTGTTGGGGGCCTTCTCTGATTGGGGTTCTCTGGTGGGGGAGTTTCTGATGGGGGCGGCGTCTGATCAGAGGTCTCTGATGGGGGGGTCTCTGCCCGCTGCTTGGGGGGTCTCTGATGGAGGTCTGTCGAGAGAGGGGTTGGGTCACACTCGTGCATGTGTGCTGTGGGAGGTGGGGGGGGTGGGGGGGTGTGCTGGATGCCCCTACTTGTCCTTTACATTGTGGGAAGAAAGGTGGCCCAGACTTCTATATCGGGCCATCCGCTCAAAATGGCGGCCCCATACCAGGATTCCAACTGAATCCAATGAGCTCTCCTCCATGCATCAATTAGAATGGTAAAGGAGAGGGAATCGCACTTGGGTGCCACTCCTAGCACCAGTGGAGACCAGTGAGCGATTCTCCACTGGCGGGAGTATTTAGCCTCCAGAACGGAGAATCCAGCCCATATTGTTTACAGACAAACAGGGCCGTAAACATTGGGCTGGATTCTCCGATTTTGCGGCGATGACCGGAAGAAGCATCTGGTCTTACGACCAAAAAGCCGGCTCTGTCCCCGCACAGATGCTCCACCTGATGGGGAGCTAGCTGCCAAGCCTCGTCTTTACCTGCAGATACGGACGCAGAATGGCCTGGTCCGTGGCCGCGCATGCGCACGGCGGCGGCCTGTGGCGGCCGCGCCGTACAACATGGCACCAGCCGCGCACGTACCCTGCCTGTCAGATAATGCCCGCCTGTTGAGAAATTAATAAATTCTTCACCCGTCAGTCTGGCCTCAATAAAACTCGAGATGGATTTGTAGGCATAGCATTAGTTATTTTTATTCGACTTGCAAGTCTAACTCGTTTCTCAGAACCAAGAACACAAACTGCCTCTTAGGTCTACAGAATCGATTGATTCTCAAGAACAAAGAAATCTCTACCAACACATTCAAATGGCATCAAGTTTCACGTACACGATTCCCATAGGTCATCCTATACCTCTCCTGACCTGGCCATACATCCTAATTGGCTCACTTCTCATCCCTTCCCCTGGCCTCTTATTACCCAGCATCCTTTTCTCCTCATACTCTAAACACCCCCCCCCACCCTCCTTTGCCATGCTCTCTGAAATCCTTTGTCTGTGAACTAACATAAATTAGACCGGCCTATATCTACATTACAGTAACTAATATCTTTAAAGTAACTATTGTATATCACATTCGTCACTGTGACAACCCTCACCACCCCCAGACCAACCCCTACCAATCCCCCCAGCCCCCGCCGAAGTCCCCCCATCCGAAGCATCCGAAAAATGGCGTGTCCCCCGATTTCAGTGTAAAAACAGATTCTCCGGCCGATCGCCGAACGCGATTTTGACGTCAGCAATCGGAGAATTCCGCCCAGAACCTTTGCCAGCCTTCAGTAAGGGAAATAATTATTGTATCTGAGTCAGGTTTCTTGTGTGCTAATGTGGTGAACTACAGTAGGCTTTGCTCATCATCAACCACAGCCTGGAACACCACTAGCCATTGTATCTCTCCTCTGCACTTGGTTTTCATTGCACCCCACTGTTCTCTGTGTCCTCCTATTCATTGTTTACATTTGCCCCTTGATATTTTCAAGATGGATGCAGTCAGCTTCCATATGTAAACTGAAGATACTCCACCTCTGATCATTACCCCTTCCATTGATTTGAAGTATCAATTTTCTGAGAAAGTATTAAAATTTGACTGAGGCAAAACCTTCCTCCTACTTAATGTCAGTAAAATTAAAAACTAAAGATACTGGGCAGAATTCTATCTTCCAATTGGGATTGGATGACTGTGGGGGTGGGGGTGGGGGAGTGGGGGGTGGGGGGGTTGATGTAAAGTTTGGTGTAGCACAATCAATCACCCACGAGACGAGATGAGAAGGAGTCGAACAGTGGCTTTATTACGCAGACTTATTCCCCGGCAGCCCAGTTACAGAATGCGGCTGCTGGGAGAACCCGGGCTCTTATACTCCGACTTTCTGGGGGAGCCAGCAGGGATCCAATCGGGATCCAGTGTCTATCCACCAAAAGCCTCTCGGCATCACAGGTTACCTTAATACTCCTATACATACCACCACATTCACCTCTTGTTAAAAAGGAACCCGGCGGGGTAGTGGGCTGTATGGTGGTAGTGGTTTCCAGAGTCGGTATCTAGGATGTCGCTAACACGGCGGCTATGCTCCGATATCAACTATTTACAATGCCGCTTTTACTGAGCAACCAAAAAAAATTATTTACAGAGGCATTTCTTGCTTCATTAAACTGATTCGATGAGTCGAATGGGTGCCCTGGTCGTCCTTGCCGATCGTCTTCGCCCCGGTGGTGATGCAGGCGCAGGTTCGAGCCCCGTCGTCTCTGGGAGCATCGCGATGCCTCGTCCCGCTCCAATACCCGTTTTCGGGACCAGGGGAAGGACCGATCCACCCTGGGAGGGGGCGGCTGTGGGGTGCGCCGGCAGGAGGGAGGGGGTGATTGGTGTTGGAGGGGTGTGTGTGGCTCCAGAGGGTGTCACTCGTGTCAGGGGGGTGTCTGGGTCTCCGGCGGGTGCCAGGTCCCGCAGGGCGACCGTGTCCTGTCGGCCATCGGAGTACGCCACGTAGGCGTATTGAGGGTTCGCGTGGAGGAGATGAACCCTCTCGACCAACGGGTCCGATCTGTGCGTCCGCACATGCTTTCGGAGCAGGATGGGTCCCGGGGCTGCCAGCCAGGTCGGAAGTGCCGTTCCGGAGGAGGACTTCCTAGTGAAGACAAGGAATCGTTCGTGAGGTGTTTGATTCGTTGTTGTACACAGCAGCGACCGGATGGAGTGGAGGACCCGGGTGGACTTCCTGCCAGCGGGAAACTGGGAGACTTCTGGACCGCAGGGCCAGTAGGACGGTCTTCCAGACCATTCCGTTCTCCCTCTCTACCTGACCGTTTCCCCGGGGGTTGTAACTGGTCACCCTGCTCGAGGCGATGCCCTTGCTGAGCAGGAATTGATGCAGTTCGTCGCTCATGAAGCAGGACCCCCTATCGCTATGTATGTAGGCGGGGAAACCGAACAGTGTAAAGATGGTGCCGAGGGCTCGAATGACCGTGGCCGCGGTCATGTCGGGACAGGGGATGGAAAATGGGAACCGGGAGTATTCGTCAATCATGTTCAGGAAATACGTGTTGCGATCGGTGGAGGGGAGGGGGCCTTTGAAGGCCAGGCTGAGGCACTCAAAGGGACGGGAAGCCTTTATCAGGTGCGCTTTATCTGGCCGGTAGAAATGCAGCTTTCACTCTACGCAGATCTGGCAGTTCCTGGTGGCGGGCCTGACCTCCTCGATAGAGTAGGGCAGGTTGCGGGTCTTTACGAAGTGATAGAACTGGGTGACCCCCGGGTGGCAGAGGTCCTCGTGGAGGGTTCGGTGACGGCCCACTTGTGCGTTGGCATACGTGCCGCAGGATAGGGCATCGGAAGGCTCGTTCAGCTTTCCGGGACGGTACAAGATCTCATAGTTATAGGTGGAGAGTTTGATCCTCCACCGCAAGATCTTGTCGTTCTTGATCTTGCCCCGCTGTGCATTATCGAACATGAAGGCAACCGACCGATGGTCGGTGAGGAGAGTGAATCTCCTGCCGGCCAGGTAATGCCTCCAATGCCGCACAGCTTCCACTATGGCCCGGGCCTCCTTTTCCACTGAGGAGTGGCGAATTTCTGAAGCGTTGAGGGTGCGTGAAAAAAAGGCCACGGGTCTGCCCCCTTGGTTGAGGGTGGCCGCCAGAGCTACGTCAGACACGTCGCTCTCGACTTGGAAGGGGAGGGACTCATCGATCGCATGCATCGTGGCCTTCGCGATATTCGCTTTGATGCAGCTGAAGGCTTGACGGGCCTCTGTCGACAGGGGAAAAACCGTGGACTGGATTAGCGGACGGGCCTTGTCCGCGTAGTTGGGGACCCACTGGGTGTAATAAGAGAAGAAGCCCAGGCAGCGTTTCAGGGCCTTGGACCAGTGGGGGAGGGGGAACTGCATGAGGGGGCGCATGCGTTCAGGGTCTGGGCCTATAACTCGATTTCGCACTACGTAGCCGAGGATGGCTAGACGGTCGGTGCTAAACACGCATTTTTGACTGTTGTATGTGAGATTCAGGGCGTTTGCGGTCTGGAGGAATTTGCGGAGGTTAGCGTCGTGGTCCTGCTGGTCGTGGCCGCAGATGGTGACGTTGTCGAGATACGGGAACGTGGCCCGCAAACCGTACCGATCAACCATTCGGTCCATCTCCCATTGGAAGACCGAGACCCCGTTAGTGACGCCGAATGGAACCCTTAAAAAGTGATAGAGCCGCCCATCTGCTTCAAAAGCAGTGTATTTGCGTTCGCTCGGGCGGATGGGGAGCTGGTGGTAGGCGGACCTAAGGTCCACCGTGGAAAAGACCTTGTACTGTGCAATCCGGTTGACCATGTCGGATATGCGGAGGAGAGGGTACGCATCCAGCTGCGTGTACCTATTGATGGTTTGACTATAGTCTACGACCATTCTCTGCTTCTCCCCGGTCTTTACAACGACCACCTGGGCTCTCCAGGGACTATTGCTGGCCTGAATTATGCCTTCCCTCAGCAGCCGCTGGACATCTGACCGGATAAAAGATTGGTCCTGGGCGCTGTACCGTCTGCTCCTAGTGGCGACTGGTTTGCAATCCGGGGTGAGGTTCGCGAACAGGGAAGGCGGATCGACCTTGAGGGTCGCGAGGCTGCCGATAGTGAATGGGGGTATAGGGCCGCCGAATTTAAACGGAGATTACACTGAAAATCCAATCCCAGGAGTGTGGCAGCGCAGAGGTGGGGAAGGACGTAAAGCCCGTAGTTTTTGAACTCCCTCCCCTGCACCATGAGGTTCGCAATGCAGACCCTTTTATCTCTACTGAATGGGACCCCGCCGCCAGAAATATTTTTTGAGTACTCGGGTGGATCGGAAGGGAACATCGTCTTACCATATCGGGATGTATAAAACTCTCCGTGCTCCCAGAGTCGATCAGGCAGGGCGTCTCGTACCCGTTTATAAATATAGTTGTTGATGCTGTTTGGAGCGTTCGGGGCCGCGACTGGTCCAGGGTCACAGAAGCCAGTCGCAGTTGCTGCATCGGGGTGTTTTCTTCAGGCCCCGTGTGGCCGTCCATCCCGGGGTCCTTAGTCGTCAGCCAAGATGGCAGCGTCCATGGATCGCACACGGTCGGGGTGGACAAGATGGCGCCGCCCATGGATCGCACGTTGCCGGGGAGCACAAAATGGCGGTGCCCATCCCTCCCGCATGGAGTCCGGGACCCAAGATGGCGGCGCCCGTCGGCCGCACATGGTTCGCTGGGGGGGTTGAGTTTGGGGTTCTCACCCAGAGATTGCGGCTACCCCCCGGGCCTGGCACACAGCTAAAAAATGCCCCTTTTTCCCGCACCCTTTACAGAGGCCGAACGGGCCGGGCAGCGCATTCGGGGGTGTTTCCCCTGCCCGCAAAAATAGCAGCGGGGCCTCCCCGGGCGATCCGCTCTGGCAGCGCAGGGTGGCGGGGGGTCCCGGGGGTTCGGTCTCGGCGGGGGCGGAGGTTCTGTGACGCCACCTCAAACGAGGCCGCGAGGGCCCGTGCCTCATTGAGGCCTAGTGTGTCTCTTTCCAGCAATCGCTGGCGAATTTGGGATGAAAGCATACCTGCCACGAACGCATCTCGGACCAGCAGCTCTGTGTGTTCATTAGCCGAAACTGATGGGCAGTTGCAGCTTCTCCCCAATATTAACAGCGCACTGTAAAATTCATCCAGCGATTTCCCGGGGATCTGCCGTCTCGTCGCGAGCTGGTGGCGTGCGTAGACCTGGTTGACAGGCCGAATGTAGATTCCTATCAGCATGGCGATCGCCGTCGGGAAATCTTCCGCATCCTCTATGAGCGTGTAGATTTCAGGGCTCACCGTGGCATGCAGGACCTGGATTTTCTGTTCTTCTGTAGGTATGCCGGGGGTCGTTCGGAGGTATCCCTGAAAACACGCTAACCAATGTTTAAAAGTGGCTGCTGAGTTTGCCGCATGGGGGCTGATTCGCAGGCACTCCGGAATGATTCGGAGCTCCATGTCAAACAAAGAACAAAGAAATGTACAGCACAGGAACAGGCCCTTCGGCCCTCCAAGCCCGTGCCGACCATGCTGCCCGACGAAACTACAATCTTCTACACTTTCTGGGTCCGTATCCCTCTATTCCCATCCTATTCATGTATTTGTCAAGATGCCCCTTAAATGTCACTATCGTCCCTGTTTCCACCACCTCCTCCGGTAGCGGGTTCCAGGCACCCACTACCCTCTGCGTAAAAAACGTGCCTCGTACATCTACTCTAAACCTTGCCCCCTCACCTTAAACCTATGCCCCCTAGTAATTGACCCCTCTACCACGGGGAAAAGCCTCTGACTATCCACTCTGTCTATGCCCCTCATAATTTTGTAGACCTCTATCAGGTCGCCCCTCAACCTCCTTCGTTCCAGTGAGAACAAACCGAGTTTATTCAACCGCTCCTCATAGCTAATGCCCTCCATACCAGGCAACATTCTGGTAAATCTTTTTTGCACCCTCTCTAAAGCCTCCACATCCTTCTGGTAGTGTGGCAACCAGAATTGAACACTATACTCCAAGTGTGGCCTAACTAAGGTTCTATACAGCTGCAACATGACTTGCCAATTCTTATACTCAATGCCCCGGCCAATGAAGGCAAGCACGCCGTATGCCTTCTTGACTACCTTCTCCACCTGTGTTGCCCCTTTCAGTGACCTGTGGACCTGTACTCCTAGATCTCTTTGACTTTCAATACTCATGAGGGTTCTACCATTCACTGTATATTCCCTACCTGCATTAGACCTTCCAAAATGCATCACCTCACATTTATCCGGATTAAACTCCATCTGCCATCTCTCCGCCCAAGTCTCCAAACAATCTAAATCCTGCTGTATCCTCTGACAGTCCTCATCGCTATCCACAATTCCACCAACATTTGTGTCGTCTGCAAACTTACTAATCAGACCAGTTACATTTTCCTCCAAATCATTTATATGTCCTTAAAAGTTTGCGTAATAAATTGTAGCACCAATAGCCTCTCGGCATCACAGGGTACCTTAATACCCCTAATACATACCACCACATTTGGGCAAAAAGTTAAAGCCCCAAAATGTGGCATCATTTTGGAACCTCTACACAATCCCTCTCGCTCCACGCACCCCCAGCCATTTGCCAGACCCCAACCTCTGGGTTTCAATGGACAGGTTTGCAGGTGATTTGTCAGCAGTTTAAAAAATGAATCACTTACATCATATTTACTGCTGAACTCCTAGTCCTTGCATTCACTTTAAGAGGAGATGGTGGTGCAGTATTCCAGCACCCAGGCTAATGCCCTTTGGACATGGGTTTGAAGCACACTATGCCAGCTCGTGCAATTTAAATTAAATTAATAAAGGTCGGTACAGACTTGATGGGTTGGATGCCCCCTTCCGCGCTGTAGGGATTCTATGAGTCTATAATTCTAATAAATGTGAAATATCAAGTTAGTTTCATGGTCTCCACTCCAGAGACTATCATTGATTGTCCTAAAAACCTATTCGGTTCACCAGTGTCCTTTACTGAAGGGAATCTAAATTTGCTGGCCTTGAATGAAAGAACAAAACCAGCTCAAAGGTTTTCTTCTAACCAGCTTCCATGACCTAACCCTCCACACAACTGGCATAGGTATGACGGGCCACATTGTGATGATATGCATAATGTAAGTTTGTACATAATGTTATGCAGGACTTCCCACCACTAGGTGACATTGTCAACACATCACGTTACGGTGTGATCTGGGAGTTGGGAGTTGGTCGTGCTGGGAGATAGACGAGTTTGCAATAGTTCCACAAGAGTTGTTTAGCCATCTAGGATGGCCACTTCCCGATTCCAAAATGGACGTTTTGCAAAGATTGCTGGGAAAATGGACAATACGGAGAAAACAAGCAGGTTCAGGGTTTGTCTGTTGATTAGAGCCGCAGCTCCCAGACAAGACCAAAACTGTAAACCTATTAGCATACTAATGGACCATCTCCGGGGACAAAAGAGTAACATTTAAGTAAACGATACTAAGGCAGACACCCCGGCGCCAGAGTAGACCAGAACAAAGCAGGCCAACGGCCACCTACGACACGCCCAGCCATCAGGGCACCCACCCCTTTATTGGAAGAAATCGAGAGGTACGGTTGAGAAATGGCCCAATTAATTGGGGCCAAGTTCAAGGCCCGCCCAAAAGGGCGCGAAGCCCCTTCTGGGTATAAGAAGGATCCCCCAAGAGAGAATCGTTCTCTTGGCTCCGGTTCTCACCGAGGAGAGACCTGCCCAAAAGCTGCACCAGAACAAGTAAGTCCCACGGTCAACGCATGCTACCAGACAGACGATTTTAGCTGTTATCTGTACCAGTTCCACCCCAGCAGCCTCAGAACCGAACAGCGGCCATTGTTCCTCTGACTGAGTGGGCGCCCGAAGCTAAGTATAGGCTTTAGCAGTAGTGATAGTTTAGTCTGTAGTATTTGTGCATGAGTATATTTAACTGTGCGTGTAAATAAATAAGCATTTGACATTGAACTAACTAACTGGTGTATCGAGTCTTTGATCAGTATTCGGTTTGAACCATGTGGCGGTATCGAGAGATACCTGGTGACTCTCGAGCAAAACGTAATTAGAATTAAGGAAGGCAACCATATTGGCCGTCATCTTCAGAGCCAAATAAAGAGAAACACAAATAGCAACAGTTGTTTGTTAGTTTGTTTATCCTAGTTATCTTTTCACACATTTTGTTCTACAATAAGTTTTTTTTTTAAATAATTTTTATTAAAGTTTTCACAACATATCAACAACAAAATATAAAAGGAAACCAATAGAATTAAATACAAAACAAAACAAAACAACCCAGTGCCCCCCTCCCCCCTATACATACATAATAAATTAACACCCGCCGAAACACATCTCAAACCGAGCAAATATATACACCCCCTCAGATCCCCCAGTATAGACAAGCAAACATAAAATAGAACCCCCCTGAGCACCTAACACACCTGTCCTCACCCCCCAAAAAATGGCTCATCCATGTCCCAGTCATGTGTGCCCTGTGCAGCACCTTAAACTGTATGAGGCTGAGCCTCGCACGCGAAGAGGAAGAGTTCACCCTCCCTCGGGTATCTGCCCACGTCCCCTCCTCGATCTCCTCCCCCAACTCCTCCTCCCACTTACCTTTCAGCTCCTCCACCGAGGCCTCCTCCTCCTCCTGCATCACCTGGTATGTTGCCAAGCTCTTCCCCTCTCCAAGCCACCCCCTCCAAGAGCACCCTGTCCTGTACCGTGCGTGGTGGCAGCAGCGGGAATTCCACCACTTGCCGCCTGGCAAACACCCTCATCTGTAGATACCTAAAGGTGTTTCCCGGGGGGAACCCATACTTCTCCTCCAGCTCACCCAGGCTCGCGAACTTCCCATCCACAGGTCCCCCAACCTTCTTATCCCTACCCTGTAACACCCCGCAAACCCTCCATCTGTTCTCCCTGGGACAAACCGGTGGTTCCCCCATATTGGGGTCCACACCAAGGCCCCCACTTCCCCCCTGTGCCACCTCCATTGCCCCCAAATTTTGAGGGCAGCCGCCACCACCGGGCTCGTGGTATACCTCATTGGAGGGAGCGGCAGCGGCGCCGTGCCAGTGCCTCCAGACTCGTACCCTCACAAGACGCCGTCTCCAGCCTCTTCCATGCCGCCCCCTCCCCCTCCATCACTCACTTGCACACCATCGCCGCATTGGCGGTCCAGTAGTACCCACAGAGGTTGGCAGCGTCAGCCCCCCCCATCACTACTCTGCTCCAGGAACACCCTTCTCACCCTCGGAGTCCTTCGCGCCCACACAAACCCCGTTATGCTCCTGTTGACCCGCCTAAAGAAGGCCTTCGGGATAAGAATGGGGAGGCACTGGAACAGGAACAAAAACCTTGGGAGCACCGTCATCTTGTCTGACTGCACCCTACCCGCCAGGGACAGCGGCAACGCGTCCCACCTCTTAAACTCCTCCTCCATTTGCTCCACCAGCTTCGTGAAATTAAGTCTATGCCAGGCCCCCCAGCTCCTGGCCACCTGAATCCCCAAATACCTGAAGCTCCTCTCCGCCCTTTTTAGTGGGAGCTCGCCAATCCCCCGCTCCTGGTCCCCTGGGCGAGCCACAAACAACTCGCTCTTCCCCATGTTGAGCTTGTACCCTGAGAAATCCCCGAACTCCCTGAGGATCCTCATTACCTCCGGCATTCCCCCCACTGGGTCCGCCACATATAGCAGCAAGTCGTCCGCATAGAGCGACACCCTATGCTCTCCCCACCCCGCACCAGCCCCCTCCAGTTCCTCGACTCCTTCAGTGCCATAGCCAGGGGTTCAATCGCCAGTGCGAAGAGCAGGGGGGTCAGGGGGGACCCCTGCCTTGTCCCTCGATGCAACCAAAAGTACTCAGACCTCCTCTTGTTCGTGGACACATTCGCCTTCGGGACCTCGTACAACAGCCTAACCCACCTGACGAACCCCTCCCCAAACCCAAACCTCTTCAGCACCTCCCACAAGTACCCCCACTCCACCCTATCGAAGACCTTCTCAGCATCCTTCGCTGCCATTACCTCCGCCTCCCCCTCCCTCGTCGGCATCATAATAATGTTCAGGAGCCTCCGCACATTCGCGTTCAACTGCCTCCCCTTCACGAACCCCGTCTGGTCTTCGTGGATGACCTGCGGCACACAATCCTCAATTCTCGTGGCTAAGACCTTCGCCAGCACCTTGGCATCTACATTTAGCAACAAAATCGGCCTGTAAGACCCACACTGCAGGGGATCCTTGTCCCGCTTCAGGATCAAAGAGATCAGTGCCCGGGACATCGTCGGGGGCAAAGCCCCCCCCTCCCTTGCCTCATTGAAGGTCCTAACCAGCAACGGGCCCAACAGGTCCACATATTGTTTGTAAAATTCGACCGGGAAACCGTCCGGCCCCGATACCTTCCCCGCCTGCATGCTCCCTATCCCTTTGGCCAGCTCCTCCAGCCCAATCGGGGCCCCTAATCCCGCCACCGGTCCCTCCTCCACCTTCGGGAATTTCAGTTGGTCCAGAAAGTGGCCCATCCCTCCCTCCTCCAGTGGGGGCTCGGACCGATACAGTTCCTCATAAAAGTCCCTGAAGAGCCCATTGATGCCAACCCCACTCCGCACCACACTCCCTCCCCTATCCTTAACTCCCCCGATCTCCCTATCTGCGTCCCGCTTCCGAAGCTGATGCGCCAGCATCCGACTTATCTTTTTCCCATATTCATAAATCTCCCCCTGGGCCTTCCTCCACTGCACCTCCGCCTTCCTGGTGGTCAACTGGTCAAATTCGGCCTGGAGGCTGCGCCTCTCCCTCAGCAGTCCCTCCTCCGGCACCTCCGTGTACCTCCTGTCTACCCTCACCATCTCTCCCACCAGCCTCTCCCTCTCCCTCTGTTCTCTCCTCTCCTTGTGTGCCCTAATGGAGATCTGCTCTCCCCTAACCACCGCCTTCAGCACCTCCCAGATCATCCCCACTCGGAGCTCCCCGTTATCGTTGGCCTCCAAGTATCTCTCTATGCTTTTTCGGACCCGCTCGCTCACCTCCTCGTCCACCAACAGCCCCACCTCCAAGCGTCACAACGGGCGCTGGTCCCTCTCCTCCCACAACTCTAGGTCTACCCAATGTGAGGCGTGATCCGAAATGGCTGTCGCTTAGTACTCGGTATCCTCTACTCTCGCAATCAGCGCCCTGCTCATAACAAAAAAGTCGATCCGGGAATAGGCCTTATGAACGTGCGAGAAGAATGAAAATTCCCTAGCCCCCGGCCTTGCAAATCTCCAAGGGTCCACCCCTCCCATCTGGTCCATAAACCCCCTCAGCACTTTAGCCGCCGCCAGCCTCCTACTCGTCCTAGACCTGGAGCGATCCAGTGCCGGATCCAACACCGTGTTAAAGTCCCCCCCCCCATTATCAGGCCCCCACTTCCAAGTCCGGGATCCGAACCAGCATTCGCCGCATAAAACCCGCATCGTCCCAGTTCGGGGCGTACACGTTGACCAGCACCACCCTTTCCCCTTGCAGCTTACCAATTACCATTACATACCTGCCGCCATTGTCTGGCACAATGCTCGACGCCTCGAACGACACACTCTTTCCCACCAAGATCGCCACCCCCCCCCGATTTTTGGCATCCAGCCCCGAATGAAACACCTGACCTACCCACCCCTTCCTCAATCTTACCTGGTATGCCACCTTCAGGTGTGACTCCTGGAGCATGACCACATCCACCTTCAGCCCCTTCAGGTGCGCAAACATCCGGGCCCGCTTATCCGGCCCATTCAGTCCCCTTACATTCAAGGTTATCAGCCGGATCAGGGGGCTTCCCGCCCCCCTCCCCGCCGACTAGCCATAACCCCTCCTCGGCCAGCCACGCGCCCGCGCCCCACACCCGGCCCATTCTCCACGGCAGCAGACCCCCGTCCCAACCCACTCTATTCGCTCCAGCTCCCGCTTGACCATACCAGCAGCAACCTGGTCCCTCCCCAGCTAGGACCCCTCCTAACTGCATTTCTCCCCCCATTGCACTCCCGCAAGTCAGTTGACTCCTGCTGACCCCGGCCACTCCCGCCTCTCCTTTGACTCCTCCCATTCTGGGACTTCCCCTCCCCTTCAATTACCCACCAGCAGGCTCTCCGCCTCCCCCTTCCATCCCAAGCGCGGGAAAAAACCCTCGCTACCCCGCCCTGGCCCCGCCCCCTCCAGCCTTCAGTGCGGGAAAAAGCCGGCGCTTTCCACCTGCCCAGCCCCGCCTCCTCTGTCGCAGCTCCTTTTACAGGCCCAATCCCCTCACCCCCGACTCAGGCCTCCCCCTCCCCCGCGGGGCCCCATCCCCCCTACCAGCCATCCGGGGCCCCATCCCCCCTACCAGCCATCCACCCCCTACTCCATTTACTTGCCCCCCCCTCCAAGAGCCCACCCGACAGACCAAACCAAAACAGTGCCCAACCCACCCTAACCACCCACACTGAACAAAAAATAAACAAGAACAAAGAACGCCCCCTCAAAATGTAACAGAACAACAGCAATCCCCGACCATCCCCCGCCCGACCCTCCCATCCTGACCCTCAGTTTTTGTCCAGCTTCTCGGCCTGAACAAAGGCCCACGCCTCCTCCGGGGACTCAAAATAATGGTGCCGGTCCTTGTAGGTGACCCACAGACGCGCCAGCTGCAGCATGCCAAACTTCACCCCCTTCCTGTGCAGCACCACCTTCGCCCGGTTGTACCCGGCCCTCTTCTTCGCCACCTCCGCGCCCCAGTCCTGATACATTCGGACCTCAGCATTCTCCCACCTGCTGCTCCTCTCTTTCTTGGCCCACCTGAGTACGCACTCCCGATCAGCGAACTGATGAAACCGCACCAACACCGCCCGTGGCGGCTCATCAACCTTGGGCCTCCTCACCAGCACTCTATGGGCCCCTTCCAGCTCCAGGGGGCCCCTGGAAAGGACCCCGCTCCCATCAGCGAGTTTAACATGGTGACCACATAGGCCCCCACGTCCGACCCCTCCAGCCCCTCCGGGAGGCACAGGATCCGCAGATTCCTCCGCCTCGACCGATTCTCCATCTCCTCAAACCGTTCCTGCCACTCCTTGTGGAGCGCCTCGTGAACCTCCACCTTTACCGCTAGGCCCAAGATCTCGTCCTCGTTATCTGAGATCTTTTGTCGGACCTCGCGGATCGCCACCCCCTGGGCCATCTGGGTCTCCAGCAGCTTATCAATAGAAGCCTTCATCGGCTCCAGCAGGTCCGCTTTGAGCTCCCTGAAGCAGTGCTGGATAATCACCTGCTGCTCCTGAGCCCACTGCATCCACACTGCCTAGTCCCCGCCCGCCGCCATCTTGCTCTTCTTCCCTCGCACTTTCTTTGGCTTCGCCACCACTTTTTTAGTCGCCCCGCTCCTGGTCCAAGCCATACACTGTCGTGGGAATGTTGCAGTCTTCTTCCCACACCGGGAAGTGTCGAAAAAATGCCGTTGGGGGCCCTGAAAAGAGCCCAAAATCCCAAAAGTCCGTTCCAAGCGGGAGCTGCCGAACGTGCGACTTAGCTCTGCATAGCCGCAACCGGAACAATAATACGTTATTTTAAACTACATGTTCTGTAGCACCTTTCACTTCGGCCAGTCTACAGAACATGACACACATCACCTCCTTTTGTGTTTCATGGTTCTGTAATTTTCAGCTTTATTTCATTCAATCAATGTAGCCAATGTTCTTGAGATGTCGTTGACACTAGCACAGCAGAATTTACTGCCCATCCTCAGCTCTGAATTGGTTAAAGAGAACCTATAAAATCACAATGTTATCTGCTGGCACACAAAACTTTAATAATGTGGATACGTTTGTATTTGCCTGTTTACATATTACGCCTTTGAGCACGATAACAACAAAACTTCCACAAATGCACTTCATAATTGTTTAAATCTTTGAACGAATAAGCTAGCTTCTTTTTGTACAATGTTTCAGTTCTGTTTGAGTGGGTGGATTTGAAATTTTGAGAAGGTGAAGGGCAAAAGCACAGGAGGAGGGTGAGGCTGTCAGTGAGTTTTAACAAGTGTAAAAAAAACTTGAATATAGTTGGGCTGGACAAGATAAGTGGAGATAAGTAGGGCAGATGGAAGCAAATTGCATGGAATGACAGGGCATCAAGGAGAATAGCAACATGAGTAGCCAGTGAATGAGCTTAACAAGAATAAATGATGTATAATGTGCGAGTGTAAAATTAAACATATAAGGGTGCACTCAATGTCAATGAAACAAAATAATGAGCTGGAATGAAACTGAAGATATCAACGGAAGTTGACTCATATCATGAGCTCACCTCTCTGATTAATACCTATAAATTGAGACATGCGTTAATCATTTTCATAAACTTATAATTTAATAATCGAATTACACCTGAATGTTCTTTAAATTATCCGTGATGGAAATGAATGTCATTGTTTTCATATAACTGACAAATACTTTGTATCAAATTTCTCACTGTAATGGAGGGATTAACCTGTTTATTTTAAATGGGTTAAGGCCCACAAACGTAAGAGAGTGGATTTGATACAAAAGTGGTTAATTCTTGAATCATAACACTCACATTGATTATTACCTTTTATAGGTTTACACAGTAGCCATTAGCAAAGAGTTACTTTGTTATGGGCCAGGGTTTAGAAAACTCCAAAGTATATCATGGAGTTCACCTGACCTACAACTGTTTATTGATGTTGGTTACGATGAGCACAAGAGCCTGCCTTTCATGTGTTATTCAACAGAGTTCTTAGGCACTTGTTAGTGATACTCCGTTCCCCTTCTCAAACAGCAGGTTTGAATTCTTCCCAGAAAGCAATTATCTCTTTTAAGTTATCAAGCAGTCTGGAAACAGTTTTTAAGCTGAAGATAGAGAAACATTTCTTTCAACCTGCGCAGTCGAAAACCAGTCCAAACTCAAAACGAAAGTAAAACCTGAGAGCCACAGCCCAGCTCCACCCACACAATGACATCACTGAAGCCATGTGATAAGACAAAAACATTTCTTAAAGGGACACTCCCATGACAATATCAGAAGTGAAATAATAATAATAATCTTTATTATTGTCACAAGTAGGCTTACATTAACACTGCAATGAAGTCACTGTGAAAAGCCCTTGGTCGCCACAGTCCACCGCCTGTTCGGGTACACAGAGGGAGAATTCAGAATGTCCAATTCACCTAACAGCACGATTTCGGGACTTGTGGAAGGAAACCGGAGTCCCCAGGGGTATTCTATCCAGAATTTCTGTCATCGAGTCATAGAGGTTTACAACATGGAAACAGGCCATTCAGCCCAATTTGTCCATGCCGCCCAACTTTTACCACTAAGCTAGTTCCAATTGCCCGCATTTGGTCCATATCCCTCTGTCCCCATCTTACCCATATAACTGTCTAAATGCTTTTTGAGCATCAGGCTCCATTCAGCCCTCGATCTCATGTTTTGGGATTGAACTCCAAAGGGATCATTTTATTCTCTGTCTTGCTCTCTGGAGGTTTCTCCTGGCTCTGAAATGGCTGGGAGAATCCCTCAGCTGAAATGGGCATGAGGTTCACGAATAAGAGGGAAAAGATATCTTCATTTAGATGTGTGTAACTTTCTGCTCCCGTTTGCAGAGGCGTGTTTGGCGGCATCAAGGAAAAGTGTGGAGAGTTGGCCCTGGTCGTTTTCCCCGCCTACATAAATACCAATGCAATTGTCCCCTCGGCTGGTCAGTTTGGGTCGCACTTCCCAGTGTCGTCCTTTGGGAACTTAATTTTAATGCATTTGCATCTCATTATTATGCTCGCATACTTGAATCATCCCCCCGCATCAATCATCCCTCCACATTACAACGGCGTTACTTCTTTTTTTTTTAATTAATTTAGAGTACCCAATTATTTACTTATTTTTTCCAATTAAGGGGCAATTTAGCGTGGCCAATCCACCTATCCTGCACATCTTTGGGTTGCGGGGGTGAGAACCACGCAGGCACAGGGAGAATGCCAAACTCCACACCCGGGTCCTCGGCGCCGTAGGCAGCAGTGCTAACCACTGCGCCACCGTGCTGCCCTATGACGGCGTTCCTTCACAAGACCATGATTTACAACTGCGTACAGGCTGGCGAGCTGAACTTTGAGGCGAACCCGGAGGCTGAGTGCACATAACATTGCATCGAGTTTACGAGGATTACCCATGGGACATCGCAGAAGAGGCACCAACCAATTGGGGGATGGTAGTTGGGGGGGGGGGGGGGGAGATGGGGACTAGATTGGGGCAGAGGCAAGTCGCTTTTTCCCCGACTGGCTCTCAGTCCAGTGCCACAGTGCACTTTGGACCGCGACTGATGGACGTGTACAAACACATGCTGGGGTTTGGGGATGTGGCTAGGATGGTGAGGGGAGCGGCCAAGCACTTGGAAAAGCTTATCAATAGTGAGCCTTCTTCCACAGCTGACTGTTTACTAGCAGCTCCATTGATATGCTTGGAATCGGGCCTCTGAATCATTTCTCCCCACTCAAACAATGCAATGAATGATGAACATGCCACTAAATGCTCTGGAACCTTTTACCCCTCAGGCGCAGACTGCAAATTCACGTGAGTTTCAGGCGGCTGACGAGCAACTGGACGACTAGGCAAATTGTGAAAGGTGGAAATGGAACAGGCACTCGGAGCCCCCTTGCAATGTATTTATCCATGTTTGGACCAGTAACCCTCATGGTCCAAGCTAACAGTGCAGCCTTGCAAAACAGGCTAGGATAATACCTGCTCCTGAGCCGAGTGCACAACATGGGACCGCATGGCCAAAGCTCCCGCCAATCAGTCAGGGGAGTGGGCAGAGGTGGATGGAGTATTGGACAGTCATGAAGTGCACTAGACACTGGCCATCCAACATGCGTGAGGGGGCTTCAGAGGCAGCCGGAGATGGAGACTTAACTAAGAGGGGTCCTCAGGAGATATTTGCTAACCCTTGCATCTCTCTTTGACACTGCAGGAGGAGGCCATCAGGCTCACGATCCAGCTGTATGCCTCATGGCCTACAGGAAGCAGAGAAGGAAGGAGAAGTTTGTGGTGGAGGCGCCTGGTTTGGCTAGAGAAGCTCTACCCTCAAGGTGAAGGGGCGGCAGGAACTCCTCTGGACGCAGCTGGTGATCCACAGTGAGCTGTTGCTCATAGGTGCCGCCCTAGACCCAGGGTCTATAGGTGACACTCGTCATACCTGCAGATGAGTGAGAACCAATGTTGCCGAAGACTGTGATTGTCTAGGGAACAGATCAGTCTGCCACCTTCTGTTGAATTTGGCTCCTCAGGAACATGGAGGGCATCAACTACCAGTGACAGTCAAAGCAATCACAATGCCAGTGGTCCCTTCCAGGGTTTCGCTGATGACCTCTGCGGGATCTCACATGCCTGCTCCTACAAGTGCATCCAGAAGGCCACGGGCCTCACCTTCACAAAGACAAAAAAGCATTTCAACCAGGATCAGCAAATTCAAGAGCAAGTGCACTGGAATTTGTGGAGATTCCACAGGTGCAGGGTTCCAGTGAATGTAATCACATGGCGCACAGATCTCCATGGTAACAAGCAGGCCAGGATGTGAAAATGCAGGGATTTCCACTCGCTGATGTTCAGTGGTCTGCGAACACAATAAAGGCATCATGCAGGTGTCTGCACGACACCCCGGGAGTGTGCATATCTCCTACATCCTCAGCAGGATGTACGTTCCATGACATCTTCCAGGGCCCACATGCTCCAGGACTGGTTAGCCATTCAGGACGCAGGTTACCCACAGAGAGCGTGGCAGATGAGGCCCTTGCGGCAGCCTCAGACTGCAGCAGAGAGAAAGTATAAAGAGGTCCATGTGGCACCACAGGTCTGGTGGAGCACTCCAGTATAATCCCCGGAGGGTGTCATGCGGCATCATAACTTGCTGCATAACCCTGTGCTGTAATGGGGGAAAGACATGGCTGAGGAGGAGAGGGAGGACCTAAACTTCCCCGACAAGGAGAAGGAAGTGGAAGGGGGTGAGTATGATGAGGTCCTGAAGGCAAGGATGCCAGCGATGAGGCCATCGCACTGGCCAGACAAGGCAGGGGCTTTCCTGAGGCACTAATAACTGCAGGTTTCAGAGGTTGATGATGACATGCATTGAGGACAGCCCTGACATCCTCACATTGCATCTGTGGATGCCTGACACCTGTCCGGCTGATGATCGCCCACATGCATCTCTGATCATGTTCATGACACGGAGGCACAGCCGCAGGATACCAGGAGGCTGATAACGGCATGCAGTGATTACACTCTTATAGGTCTGTACATCTGTGAATGTCTGACTCCTGTCAGGCTGAGGGCAGTTCGCATTCACTCTGTGAACAGGGGTCATATCATGGAGATGCAGCAGTGATACTATAATTGCCCCTAATTCTTTTGCAGCCTTCATCGTCTGTTCCCTTCAGGCCCACACCATAAGCTGACAGGGATGCTGAAGGGATGGGGTTGGTTTGGGGGGGGGGGGGGGGGGGGGGGGGGGGGAAGCTGGCAGGCAGAAGGAGGGGCAGCCTCCCTCAAAAAGGTGCTGAGAGCACACAGAGAAAATCACAGAACCCTGTGACACCCGCCCATGACATTCGGGCAGCAATGACAAGCCACATTGAGGTGCAGGCTTCGCTGACTGTAAAGCCGGACAGGAACTTTGCTCTGAAGGTTACACCCTGCACAGTGAAGTGCCCCTGGATGGAAACACTTGCCTTCATCTTGGCCAGGAACCAAGACTTCACATCTGAATGACAGGAACACTGTTCATCATTAAAAAGAGACAGACAAGGAAGCATTATTGGGAGTTTATTTACAATTGTGAATATCATGTGGAAGTGATGTGCAACTATACCTTCTTAAGCTTCCTAACCCTGATGCAATGCTCTGATGCTCCCAAAACATGCACAGTGGAGGTGGAGATAGCCTGCTGACTGCCACTGTCTGTGATGACCTTGGCAGGTGGCATGTGAAGGGCTGAGAACTGGAGGACCCCGATCTGCCTTTGGGGTGCTGCCTGCGGACGGAATCCTCTCTGGTGCCTTGCAATCTGAGTGCAACAGACAGACCTTTCTGATGTCCCCCGAGTTTGTCTTTGTAGCTTCAGCAACTGCGTTGGAGCCCAGTCCCGGAGCTCCTCATCTGTCTCAGACTGATGAGTTTCGACGGACAGCATGGTCGGCACAGGTTTGGAGGCCCTGTCTTTTCTTTGTTCTTTGATCAGACCCCCGGCCTCTAGCTGTCTTCTGAATGCCAGCAACATTGGATGCTCCCGCCTCCGCCTGCTGAGGGCCGGCTATGCATTGTGCACAACAATTTGTGACCCCGAGGCCGATCTAGAACTAAGTGCGCTGAGGTGTGTGCTGAGCATTCCTGTTCCATGGTGTCCTCGGGGCTGCTTTCAATGCATGGCTTGTGGCTGCCTTGGCTACTTCCAGAATGTACCTCCTAGAGACAGGAGAGATAATTAGTGCATAGCAGGAGGCTGCGAAACAGGAGATGTCACACACGGTCTGGTTGTCTGATGGGTGTTGGATTGCAGGATCCTCAGTTGGCTGAGCGCAGCTGACTTCAGTGGCTGCGCCGGAACGGTCCACAGAGACAGATGGAGAGAGTGTAGGAAGATTCCTGCCGGGCCACAGGAGATGGATGTCTGGCATGTGTGGAGGGTGAGTAGCGCCATGGACGGCGTGAGGACACAATTGGCATGGGTACATGGTGTTTGTGAGTAAGTCAGCGGCAATGAGGCTGCACCCTGTGGATTTGTGAAGAGTTTGAGAGTGATGACTCACGCTAGCACAACAGAGGAGATCATTCATCCTCTTGCGGCACTGGGTGGCTGTCCTCTGTTGGAGGGAATTGTAGCTCCCGACCACTGCCCCCATCACGTCCCATACTGGATTGGTGAATCGGTGGCTGGTCTTCACCCAGAGCGCGGATACCGGAGTTTGTGGTGGGCTTGCACTGCATCCAGCAGATGCTCCAAAGAGGAGTCACTAAATTTAGGGACTGCAATCATCTTTTTTCGGGGTTATCTGTCACCTCGAGCAGCCCTGGTCGAAAGACATAAAGTAGATTGCACTCTGGTGCTCCTTAAATATGGTGCCCTGCGTGAGGAAGCATGGAGGTCACAGCATGGCGGGCAAATCTGAGCCCACCCACCAGTGATCCGGGGAGTTTCTTAAATCCATTAATACTGAGACTGGGAATTGGACAATAGAGCGGCAAACCTCACTATTGCAACACTGCACTTAATGCATTTCATGGAAAATTCCATTTTGTGTGCCATTCCTATCCCATAACAGCTTGCCCCTGTTTACGCTCCCACTCCCTGGGCATCTGGAGAAAACACGTGGTTTCAATTGGAATTTAAAAATGACCAGCAGCTGATTGCTATAACATCTGCAACCTGTTGTTTCTAATCCTGCTAGCGATTTCTAGATAATTGGAGAATTTCTGTGAATGAAGAGGTTCGGGCAATTCCAGTTGAAGTTAATTGCAAAGGCTCCACTTATACAGATTTAAAAGCATTGTTGGGTGAAGTCTAATCTTCAAGCAGTTTCAATCAGCTCTTTACACCTCATTAAAGCTCAACTACTTTAATCATCTAATTACTGATTTGCACTTCTGCCAAGCGGGCAATCTCAACTTTTTGGCTAAAATCAAGCGTCAGATCAAACCCAAATGAGGTTCAATGTCTCTTCGTGTCAGCTTGGATCTTGAGACCATGGGCTGGATTCTCAGAATCTGTGGCTATGTCCTCAGGATCCGTCTGGTCTTACGACCAGAAAGTCGGTACCGCACCAATCCTCTGCCGGTTGGGGGGCTAGCAGTTGTGCCGCGTACGGCTTTACCTGCAGATACGGACGCAGAATGGCCGGGGTGGCTGCGCATTGCGCACGGCGGCGGCCTGCAGCGGCCGTAAAACATGGCACCGGCCGCGCATGGACCCGGCCTGCCAAAAACTGCCCCCCTGTAACCTCCCTTGCCACCCCCGGACCACCGCCAACCAGTCCCCCCCAGCCCCCGCTGAAGCCCCCCCCTGCCAGCAAAACAGCTCCTCCCCCGACTGTGTCAGTGCTGAACACAGTCCGCAGCCGCCATGCGAGGTCCCCGAAGATTGTGAGGACACGCACCCCACACCGTCAGGGATTCGGTCCATCGGGGACGGAGCATCGGGGGAGGGTCTCAGGTGACACCCTGAGGCCGTCCCAACGGCGTGCGGCATACTGCAGGAGTACGCCGTTTTTTAGGGGGAGGAGCGTCAGAAAAACAGCACCCACCGCCCTCGATTCCAGCGTAAAAGTGAATTCCCCGGGCAATCGCCGAACGCGATTTCGGCATCGGCAATCGGAGAATCCAGCCCCATGAATTGGATTCAATTTAAATTTGAATTTATTTTTGGAACAAGCAATGAGATGGATTATGGGCTTGCCTTGTCCACTCGGCGTATTGGTTTTGTAACTTTAAGAATGAGGTAAAAAAAACTTTAAAAATTTAAATTCATTTACTGCATCTCAAAAATACCACACTTCAGTAAGCCTTCAATGGGCAACATGCAATTGAAAACCTTACCACCGTCACATCTTCCAAGGTTATAACTCCTCAAATCGTTGTAGAACAACCTAACCTCAAGATTTGAGTCTGTCACTGGTCCTTCAGTTTATGACTATTTCATTGCCTGTATAAGATGTCATATTGAGGGCCAAAGCCCCTCTGGTGAAGCTTAGGTGGGATTGACACATTTTCTCTGACATGGCCAAGGAATTGTGTACCTGTATACTTGGGTAATGGTGGGCTTATACATACGTCAGGTTTGATCATTCTTCATGCTCAAGCTCCCATGAGGGCAAGAAGAATTTCTAAAGGAAAGCCATCCTTCCAGCATTTTGAGGCTTATTTTGGGTGCTATGCTGTTAAGAAAAACACACCTGTTTGGAAGTATGGATTTAACACACAATTCTGGTCCTAATTGCTGATTATCATAATTTGAACTTGTTTGGAGGTGATAAACCAAAAACCGATAGGTGTTGCACCCAAGTGCTGATTAGGTGCAGTTTTCATGGAGCTGTATATGTGGGCACCTTGCACTTACCTCCATCGAAGGCAGGACAGTTCTGGTTAGTATTGAAGTGACACAGTCGCAAGGTGATTCAGGGAACTAGGGTGAGGGCTTTAGTTCAGGGGCACAGATCCTTGGATGTGACACTGAAGATTCTGGTGAAGGAGGTCCAGAGGAGGAGGGATGTCCTGTGCCCATAGAAGTAAAGCACACCACCTTTCCATCCTGTCACTGTCTCTCTCCCATGTGGCTGTTGCTCTGCTGGAAATAAGAACTAGGAGCATGAGTAGGCAATCCAGCATCTCGAGCCTGCTCCACCATTCATTACATTCATGGCTGATCAATCTCGGCCTCAACTCCACATTCCGGCCCGCTCTCCACATCCCTCCAACCCATTACTAATTAAAACTCCGCCTATCTCTTCCTTAAATTTATTCAATGACCCGGCATCCATCCCACTCTGGGGCAGTGAATTCCACAGATTCACAACCCTTTGAGAGAAGTATTTTCTCGTCATCTGTTTTAAATCTGCTACCCCCTCATCCTAAAACTATGACCTCTCGTTCTGGATTGCCCCACAAGAAGACTTCTCTATATCTATTTTGTCAATACCTTCTATCACCTTATACACCTCATTTCCTCCTCTCATTTCTTGTCCAGACCAAGGGCAGTCATAGTCTGATGTTCATGACCAACCCATCCCCTTTCTCCTGGTGAGTCCTGTAAGGTGGAGTAGGACAGCACTTACTCTTTTCAAACAATGTACTCAGAGGATGTGCAGAATAAGGTGTGTTCATAAAGTCTTGGCAAAGTGACTATGAAAGCCTGCCTGCGTGCTTCAGAGTTGTTTCCCCTTTCTTAAAGTTACAAAGCCAGGCGCCGAATGTCCAGGGCAAACCCCTAATCCATGTCCTTGCTTTCACTGTCAGAAAGCAAGGTGAGGGTATTCCAACTTGTTTTGTGAGGTTTGTGGGGGTGTATAGTTTTGCATTGGTGTTTGGAGACAAGTGAAACCCTAGTGAGAATAAATAGGCCAGTAGTAATGTAACAATTATTGAAGACTATTTATTAAAGAAAAGGCAAATATACACAAACAGGACTATTCTACTCTCACACAATTAAGATGTATGAATTACCGCACACACTCAGTTTCTATGGAAAGTAGCCCTTGTTACAAAATATATCTACGATGCCTGACTTCCCCTGCTCCCCAAACAGCATCCAAATTCAAGAACCAGCTATAGTTACCACACAATAAAGGGATGGCACTCAAATTTGGTCCTCGTCCAGCGAAGATTTTTAAAACTGCTTTTGTGAAGGTTTTCTGTACTGTCTTGGCTCTAAGACTTAGAAGCTAGTTTGCTGTAAGCTTGGCCTTCAGGCTTGGTGGCTGGAAACTGGCCTGTCCACTTTCTGAGACTGCTAGATTTTAACTGCCTGTCCTGGCTTCTCATGGTCTGGGCAATTATACCTTTGTTGTTCTTTGATTATGTCTTCTGTGCATTTGGCTGTCTGCCCCTATCAACTTCCTCGACTATACATTAACATATGTATATCTCCAGATCTTCCCAATCATCTATAATCAGTTTCTTGTCCATAAGCTATTTGCACATTATCTAAACTGCCGTTCTAAACTCGTTACCAGGAGTGACGAAAAGCAATTGAAGCCATTTGAATACTGTCTACTGCTGTCTCCAGGCAGATTCATGACACCTCTAAAAAACAATTCAAATTTAAATTGAATTCAATTCATGGTCCCTACAAGAGAAACGTACGAGACCCAAGCTGACAAGAACAGGCATTGCACCTGACCTTGGACTTGATCTTAGCCAAAGTCTCAAGCATGACATGAAGTGATGATTATTCCTTTGAAATCAATGACTTCTTGAATCTCAAACAGATGGGGCTGGATTCTCCCAAAATGGGACTATGTCCCCACGCCAGCGTAAAAACGCTGGCATTTCACTCCCGAGTTTCCAATAAAAAAAATTAGTCGATTTGCTCACCTGCAGGGGACTAGCAGGGATCCGGAGTGATTCACGCAGCTTTGGCTGTGGATACGGGCCCCCGCACTTCTGGTCTGGAGTCCACACATGCGCACAGCAGCGGCCTCCAGAGGCCGCGCCAAGCACCATGGCGGACTCGGACCGCGAAGGCAGCTCCAAAATGTAGGCCACCCCCCCCCCCCCCCCGCCCGAAGATCCGTCCAGCCCGATCTATGCCCCGGCCGCCCATAAGGCTCTCCCCCCCCCCCCCCCCCCCCCCCCCCGCCTCCGCCGGTGCCTGATCCCTCCACACCCCACCAGGGCGGCCGTGGACTGAGTCCCCGATTTCGGCACGGGGCTGCGGAGAATCCAGCCCATGGTTTCTGCTACAGAATGTTAGGATGTGCAGCAAATTGCTTTGCAGCCACCTTAATGATTACTAGTAGGCATTTCAAGTGGCAATGAATCCCTCAATGACCCCCCAAACAGCCATTCCCAGTGCAGGCTTCAATTCCTTTAACAACGTGGCATCCTGCACTAAATGTGGTCTGAACAGACATTTCAGTTCAATAGCCCATCTTGGCTGCTCAGTGGTTCTTGAGTGCTTGAACACACTGCCGCAATTACTCTCAAGGTGCTTAAAGTGAATTGGCAGGAGATTAGAAAATAAGGAATTAAAGAAATAAGAAAGTGAAGTGCAAAGCAGCGAAAAGTAATTCACCAGACTGAATGGAACAAAAGCAAATAGAAAATAAAGTTTAAAAAAATGCTTCACTCTGAACATAGCTAACCACAGCTATAAAACCATTTGGAAACAAGTTAAGAAACGTGCGTATGTAAGACATGCCACTGGCAGTTATGTCATGTTTCATGAACAAACTATTGATGTGTGGGGGAGGGAATCCCACTCGTATTGGCATGATTTTCAAACCATGAGTGTGGCTCTGTGCTGAATTTTCCAATCCTCCCCATGCCAGCCACATTCATCGTGGAAACTCTTTCACTGAACTCTGCCGATCGGAGTTATCTATTCAAGCCAGCCATTTATAACCAAATCATTAAAGTGGGTCAGAAAAGAAAGGTAGATTTCCATCAGTTACACGTAATTTTAGTTGCTTGCCATTTTCAACCCTTCAAATTAATTCAAAATAATAAGTCTCTTTTTTACACATATATATGTCACTAAAATGAGACTGATGTCAGGTCACTCTAATTGCATTTGAGACACTGATATTACAGCAAACATTTGCTCAAATGCCTGAAATAATGTCCCTAGAACACAAAGTAAATTGGCTTAAAATTAAACTTTAATTGGACACTTGACTTAGGAAGTTACTTAATGTAAAGTTACTTTATGGACAGCATGGTAGCACAGTGTGTAGCACTGTTGCTTCACAGCGCCAGGGACCCGGGTTTGATTCCCGGCTTGGTCACTGTCGGTGCGGATTCTGTGCGTTCTCCCCGTGTCTGCGTGGGTTTCCTCCGGGTGCTCTGGTTTCCTCCCACACGTCCCGAAAGACGTGCTTGTGAGGTGAATTGGACATTCTGAATTTTCCCTCAGTGTACCCGAACAGGCGTCAGAGCGTGGCGACTAGGGGATTTTCGCAGTGACTTAGAATCATAGAATTTATCGTGCAGAAGGAGGCCATTCAGCCTGATGTGTCGGGTACTCTGGATCTGTGGAGACTGCGTTTACCTTAGCAGTAACATAGACAGGCTACCAACACTTGTAATAGTACAACACTATTTTATTAAGCTAGAAACTGTTGAACATACTTTCACTGTGGGTTAACACGATGTTAGATTAAACTAACAACCTATGCCTGTCCTAATCAGTCTATGCACTCAGCACATGGTGAAGATCTGTGTTGTAAGCTGTAAGCTCTGTCCTTCTGAGAGGCTGCATCCCGAATGAGCGGGAAAACAGATGCCCTCTGTCTTTATAGTGACTGTGCTCTGACTGGTGATTGGCTGCGGTGTTGTGTGTGTTGATTGGTCTTGCTGTGTGTCCATCAGTGTGTGTGTCTGCACCATGATATACTGGTGTATATTATGACATCCCTCCCTTTTATTAAAAAAAAATGTATGTTTGTGGCAATAAATAATGTGTGGTGATAATGGGCGTCATTCTCCGCCGGCGGGAGTCTCCGTTTTGCCGGCGCCCGGGGGTTTCCCGACGGCGTGGGGCTGCCCCACAATGGGAAACCCCATTGACCGGCCGGATTACGGAGACTCCCGCCGGCCGGTCGGGGCAGAAATGTGGCGGGGCGGGTAGGAGAATTTCGCCCAATGTTCCTAACTACATGTGGGGTACGAAGACATATTTACAGGACTATGTACATGAGAACTAAGCTATTTACATGGGAAGGTGCCTGGTGCAGAGAAGCAGTATGCAACAAGAGTAACGAGATCAACACTATATATAAATCAGGGAAACGATCAAACAAAGCAATGAAACAATTCAGAGAGTCCATAAATTCAAAAAGTTCATAAATTTAGTCTCTGATGTGGGCGATGAATTCTGGTTGACCGCCTCAAGGGTGGGTCGAGAGCCGCCGGTTCAGGAGTGGGCTGGACTCCATCAAAGTCAGGGGGAGGCACAGTGATAGGGAGCTCTGCATAGTCCATGGCAGGGTCAGCAGGAGGGTGAGGCGACACTGGAGGATCACATGGCGAGCGTGGAACAAGACGAAGGGCGCATCGATTGCAGCACAGAATAGAGCCATCCGGGAGACGAATCAGGAACGAGTGGGGGGCCACCTGCCGAAGGACAACAGCGGTTGCAGACCAGCCACCATCCGGAAGATGGACGCGGACGTTGTCATCTGGAGCCAGAGCAGGGAGATCAGTTGCACGGGAGTCATGAGCCGCCTTGTGCTGTGCACGAGACAGCTGCATCCGGCGATGGACCGGAACGTGGTCGAGGTCTGGGACATGGATGGACAGCACAGTCATCCTCAGGGTGCGATTCATGAGTAATTGGGCTGGCGACAGGCCAGTGGACAGTGGGGCGGAGCGATAGGCCAGCAAGGCAAGGTAGAAATCAGACCCAGCATTGGCCGCCTTGCATAGGAGCTGTTTGACGATATGTACTCCCTTCTCTGCTTTGCCGTTGGATTGGGGGGACAGGGGACTGGACGTCACATGGCCAAAATTGTACCGCCTGGCAAAGTTGGACCATTCTTGGCTGGCGAAGCAGGGGCCATTGTCCGACATAACCGTGAGCGGGATGCCGTGTCGAGCAAAGGTTTCTTTACATGCACGAATGACTGCTGACGAGGTGAGGTCGTGCAACCGTATCACCTCCGGGTAATTCGAAAAGTAGTCCACGATCAGGACATAGTCTCTAGCCAGCGCGTGGAACAGGTCGATGCCCACCTTGGTTCATAGTGACGTGACCAACTGATGGGGCTGCAGGGTCTCACGTGGTTGGGCCGGCTGGAAGCGCAGACAAGTGGGGCAGTTGAGCACTGTGTTGGCTATGTCCTCATTAATGCCGGGCCAGTACACTGCCTCTCGGGCCCGTCGGGTGGCACTATTCCACGCCAAGGTAGCCCTCGTGTAGTTGTTCCAGGACAATCTGGCGCATGCTATGTGGGATGACAATGCGGTCCAGTTTTAGAAGAATCCCGTCTACTACCGCCAGATCATCTCTGACATTATAGAATTGAGGGCATTGGCCCTTGAGCCAACCATCCGTTAGGTGGCGCATGACACGCTGTAGCAAGGGGTCAGCCGCTGTCTCAGGGCGAATTTGGTCGAGGCGTTCATCCGAGGCAGGTAGATTGGAGGCCGCGAATGCCACATGGGCGTCAACCTGGCAGACAAATCCCGCTGGGTCACATGGAGTGTTGACTGACCTGGAGATAGCGTCAGCAATGATGAGGTCCTTGCCTGGGGTGTATACCAGCTGGAAGTCATATCGCCGGAGCTTGAGAAGAATACGCTGGAGGTGAGGCGTCATGTCATTCAAGTCTTTCTGTATTATATTGACCAGCGGGCAATGGTCGGTCTCGCCGGTGAATTGAGGAAGTTCGTAGACATAATCGTGAAATTTAACAACACCGGTCAGAAGGCCCAGGCACTCCTTTTCTATCTGCGCGTAGCGCTGCTTCGTGGGGGTCATCGCACGCGACACATATGCAACGGGGGCCCATGGTGAGGCCTCATCACGTTGAAGGAGCACTGCCCCAATGCCGGATTGACTGGCATCGGTCGAAATTTTGGTCTCCTTTGCTGGATCAAAGAAGGCTAAGACCAGGACCGTGGTCAGTTTTGCCTTGAGTTCCCTCTTTTCGCGCTCGTGGGCGGTGAGCCATTGGAAGTCTGTCGTCTTCCTGACCAGGTTCCTGAGAGCCGTGGTATGAGAGGTTAGGGATGAATTTCCCTAAAAAATTGACCATGCCCAGAAATCGGAGGACCTTCTTGTCCTCTGGTGTTTTCATAGCTGTGATGGCAGCTACCTTGTCAGCGTCCGGTTGCACGCCCAATTGGGAGATGTGGTCCCCGAGGAAGATAATTTCTGTCTGACCAAAAGAGCATTTGGCCCTGTTGAGGCGGAGGCTATGCTCATGTATACGTCTGAATACGCGTTGGAGGCGACTAACATGCTCCTGCGGGGTGGTAGACCAGATGATTATGTCATCGACATAGACGTGAACACCTTCAATACCTTCCATCATTTGTTCCATAATCCTATGGAACACTTCTGATGCAGAGATTATGCCAAACGACATCCTGTTGTAACAATATCTTCCAAAGGGGGTGTTAAAAGTTCAGAGTTTCCTGCTGGATTCATCGAGCTGGATTTGCCAGAATCCTTTTGAGGCGTCGAGTTTGGTAAAGAGCTTTGCGCGAGCCATCTCACATGTGAGTTCTTCGCGCTTGGGAATTGGATAGTGCTCTTTCATAATATTGCGATTGAGATCCTTGGGATCAATGTAAAGTCTCAATTCGCCGGAAGGCTTTTTTACACATACCATGGAACTGACCCAGTCGGTCGGTTCCATGACTTTGGAAATCACGCCTTGGTCCTGGAGGTCCTGCAGCTGCTGCTTGAGGCAGTCCTTAAGGGGTGCTGGGACCCTGTGAGGTGCGTGCACCACAGGTGTGGCATTCGGTTTTAATAAAATCCTTTAGGTGTACGGGAGCATGCCCATGCCCTCGAAGACGTTGTGGTATTGGTTGATAATGGCGTCGAGCTGCGCCCTGAAGTCAGTGTCCTGAAAGGCAGACGCGTCAGCAGGAGAGAGAGAGTGAACTCTCTGAACTAGGTTTAACAGCTTGCATGCCTGCGTGCCAAGCAGGGAGGCTTTCAAGGAGCCCACGATTTCAAAGGGAAGGATGGCTTTGCGTGACCTGTGCATCACTTCAAGTTGGCATGAGCCGCTGGCAGTAATGGCATTGCCATTATAATCTATTGCTGTCAGGCTGATGGCAGGATGGCTGGTTTGACACGAAGGCTTTGGAGGTCAGACCGCGCAATGAGATTGGCGGAGGCACCGGTGTCCAGGCGGAATCGTATTTGGGACCGGTTGACCGTAAGGGTGGCACACCACTCGTCGTCCGGATTGATGCTGTATACCGGTAGAGGCTGGATTCTTTGCTTCGGGGACACCCTGTTTGTTGTAATGAGGCCGACTCGAAAAGGTGCCTTCAGGTCCTCAGTGTCAATATCGGGTAGCAGGTCCGAATCGGGCTCGGTGACCATGGCTTGAATGGCCCGGACATTCCTGCGAGGCTGGCTGGAGCGACGAGACTGCACATCTTTGGACTGTGGGAGGAAACCAGAGCACCTGGAGGAAACCCACGGAACCACGGGGAGAACGTGCAGACTGCGTACAGACAGTGACCCAAGCCGGGAATCGAACTTGGGAGCGTGGAGCTGTGAAGCAACCTACTGTGCTACCGTGCTGCCCTAATTTCATTGCAGTGTTAATGTAAGCCTACTTGTGGCACTAATAAAGATTATTATTAAAATGAAGTCAAAATAAAGAAACAAAATGGTCGCTCAGTGTCTCCCAAAATCAGAAATCACAGGCAATAATCAAACGGATATGACGTAATCTCTTTCACTTTAATTGGGTTGTTTGAAATACAGAGTGATATTCTACTGAAACCAACACCCATTTGTGTATATGAGTTTATATATATCAAGAGCCCCAATGATATGAAATGCGAGGTGACTTCAAATCCTTAAGGTAAACATGGAACACCAATTCTTAACAATTTATTTAGCAGTTTGGAACATTCTCCCCGTGTCTGCGAGGGTCTCACCCCCACAACGCAAAGATGTACAGGCTAGGTGGATTGGCCACGCTAAATTGCCCCTTAATTAGAAAAGTTAAAAAATAAATAAATAACATTTTTGCCATTTGGTATAATGCAAGGAAAGATATTTCAAGAACCCTTCCTGCTGATTCCCTTATTTCTCATTTATTTTACTTGTCATTATCATTTTTGATCCATGGATATTTAATGGACATATACATTAAGTACAGCAGAGGAAGTGTGAGTTGCAAAATGGTACACTGTGCTATGAAGATTTAGATTTTGAGCAGAAGAACTCAGATCTGGATTCGCCGGTCCCCGCGTGTTTCTCACAGCACGCCACTTGCTGGTGGTGAGATTCTCTGTTCCCACCGCTTGTCAATGGGATTTCCCATCGTAGCCACGCCACACCGCCAGGAAATCCACTGGCGAGGGCCCACTGCCGGCGGGAACAGAGAATCCTGACGGCGGAGAATTCCATAGCACCTGATAGATCGGAGGGATTCCGTTCGATTGGTTGGCCAACGATTGTATTTTGCCAGCAACAGACAGTGATTGGCTTTCGTCAGGTTGGAGATTTTCAGAGGACCCATGGATCAGATTGCTCCTGGACACTGAAAGAAGAAACTGTGACTTTTTTCTCTCTCTCTGTCCAAAAAAGGTTTCCTGCTTGCGGTGTCTGAGTCTGCAGGGAAGTCTTGAGATCCTGATAAATCTAGAGTGAAAACCATTCTCAACTGAAAACAAGAACACCCAATTGACGACCTAAACAACAAAAAATTCTAATTGGAAGATATCTATCTGAAACAAGGACTTTTATCCTTTTACTCTTCATATTATTTTTTCTTTCCACCTGTCTTCCCTGTATTTGTCTGTATGTGTGTGTACAGGGTGGGGCGAGTTAAACAGAAGGGGGGATTAGGAATTAGATAATAGTTCACCAATTGTATTTGCTGCCTACTTAATTTCAGTTATTGTTATTAATAAAAATTAATTGTGTTTACATTTACAAACCTGGTGACTGTAGTTATTGAGCAGTCAAAGACAAATGACTTTGGGTATTTTCTAAGAATTAATAGTTAATTTCAATTGTGTTGCGACTCCGGGTCAAGTGGAGCTGGAGAGTGGACCGCAAACTACCGCAGTGTGTCTTAACACTATGAAACCCAATCAGGAAAGTTCCAGTCTTGTTATAATCATTCAAATAAAAAACATTTATTGCACTATAAAAACACATGACAAAAAAAGCAACAAAAATTACACTTAACTACAATAATGGCACACACGCAGTATAATTAAATTACCCCTGTTCCAAATCTCCCTTCTTTCCTAAACTCCAAGAATATACCACCCCAAAACAACATCCCATCAGCACATCTCCTCCTATAAGACCAACTTGTCACGGATATATTGTTTATTCCTTTTGATCTTGTCTTAGCTGAGCAATGTGTCTTCGAAGTTCCATTTATTAACACAGGTGCTTCTTCCTTTTAGCATGTTTATGCAACATTCATTCTTATTTCTCCCTTTGAACCCCTACCCTCTGTATCTGTAATTCCAGCAGTTCTATGCCCTGTTGTTCTCCACTTCACTGGTAAATATCTGTTTACCCTGTTACTGGGTTAATCTGCATATCAAAGGCCTCAGTGCAGGTTAATCCTTATCAGTTTCCTTTTATCCAATTCTTTAATCATTATTTTATCCGAGGTTCTTGACAAAATAAATATATAAATAAATGTACATATCTGGACCATGGCAGCATGACCCTTTGTTGGGGTTGGAGTTATCAGAGGTCACATGACCAAGCGGGACAATCGCAAAGAGGCAATAGTTTGAGTTGGAATCAGGGAGCCCTTGATTTAACACGCTTTCTTATCGCTGTCCTATATATATTGTTGTTTGTTCCCAATTAAACCTCCTGTTCATTTACCTGTCTTGTTGGTCATTAGTTCCTCACATTTATTACATGGACAATACCCTTTGGTTGTACGTTAACCTGCTGTGGTAGTATGTATTGGGGGTCATGTGGGACTGGAAGCCCTAATGTCATTGGCTGACAGATCCCGGGTCCTGGTTGGCCGTTGACCTCAAGCTCCGCCCTGAAGGCGGAGTATAAGAAGCCGGAGTCTTCCCCCGCAGGCCAGTTTACTATCGAGCTGCGGGGGAACAGACACGCTTAATAAAGCCTCATCGACTTCACTCTATTCGTCTCACGGAGTCTTTGTGCGCTACACCTGCATTATGAACCAACAAAAGAATGGAATACATAGGTGTCTGCTGGCTATAGCCATTAGCTGGAATTTTCCTGTTTACCTGCCCCTCCCCCATGGCAGGTTTTCCCATGGTGGAGGAAGCTCACCATTGGCTGCTGGTGGGACCTTGCAGTTCCGCTGAGGTCAATGGCACTTTGTATGGAGTGCCTGTCCCAATGCCAGGGAATCCGTGGCAGGCATCAACTTCAACAGGACCGGAAGATCCTACAGGTGGGAAGGGCCGGAAAAATCGCACTCATTGGTGGCACCAAAACAAGCTTTCCCTGATAGCAATTTAAGCATACTGAGCGTATCTGAGAGTCGTCCAGTATATTCACTGGTTGACTTATGCCAAATTAGGACATGTAGTTGTTGGAATACTGCACCCCTGTAATCCCAAGAACACCATGTATGTTTTTTATCCTTTCTGAAACCAAAGGGATGCTTATGCCTTACAAATACAGATGATGGTCTGAAAGTGTTAGAAGCTGATGAGATAGATAGTGCAGCAAGATCATCAAAAGGGAAGTAATGGATAATATGGCTCCGTCAACTTTTAAAAAATCAGGAGAAATAAAAGAGAACAAGTCAGGGAGCAAAGGTAATTACATTCCTAAACAAGCATTGTGTGTTCCTTTCAGCTACATAATGGAGAATAAAGATGATTGGTAGAAGTCAATGTTTGATCCAATGAAACTCAGTGTTTTGAATTGCAGTGAGAAAAGAATCCAAACATGCAGAATATTCAGTGAAAATTCAGGAGGTATTTAAAGGCAAGGCAGGCATCTGGGCCAGAAGGTGCAGCCAAGACTCATCCAGGTGACAAGTTAGTGGCCCAAGGACACCTGAAACTTTGGGGTAAATTTTCCAGTCTCGCCCGCCTAGGGAGTCGTCATCGGCGGGATGGCAAATTAAATGGACCATTGAAAGGCCCATTGATTTGAGTGTGAACGTCCGGTCTCAGAGCTGGCGGAGCGGGAAAATCCCACTCAATAACTCTATTTCTCTCCGAGAGACGCTGCCTGGCCTGCTGAGTACTTCCGGGACTCTGTTTTTATTTCAGATTTCCAGCAACTGCAGTATTGTGCTGTTGTGCAAGCCGGTTGTCCAGACCAGAAGGTGCAGGCACTGGTTACTGTAGCTTCTATCCAGGGCATGAAAGGACAAACGTATCCATGAAAAATGATTGCTCAGATAAGCCTTGTTGGTGCTGAATAAAGTTTAATCACTGCCACCAACTCAAGTCAACGTCAAATCATTGGCTCTCAGGATTTAGCAAAAACATAGCGCCATCCATAATTTTCCATTCATTTATTTCAATAGCAATAAAATGCAGACAGTAATCTGAACATTTCCTCATTATTGTGGCCAGTCTCTCCATTAGCAGCACAAACGTGGATAATAGAGCTTTACATCTTTGAACAAAATGTGTAGGCAAAGTCAGCAATTCAAATACATATAGAAATATCTGTATGTGTGCGACATATGTACACACCTACTTAGATACACACATATGAACAGTTTTCAGTGAGTTTGGATCATAGGTAATCAGTAAGTTTGTATAATTATTTTGCAAGCCTCACTTTGCTTTTTATTTTAGGTAATGTATCATTTACTGAGTTCTCTTCCTTATTTTGAAGCTCAGTGAAAATTAATATTGCTTGTCTTAACAGTGCAGTATTCATTTGGAACAGCTCTATCCATTTATATGTTATTCACTCAGCCAATACTAACATTTCCCAGCTCAGGTGTCTTGGGATCATCCTCAAGGTCAGTCTAAAACTCTGGTTTTCACATAAGCTAATGGAAGTAATCCAGGACATGGTGGTAGTCCAAAATATTGGAATATACAATAATAATAGAGCTTAAAGAAGCTTAAATACGATTGACTCTTAACGATCTGTGAACGGGCCTTGCAAGCCTTTCGGCTGCACCAAACCTTGGACAATGAAGAACGGGCAATAAAATGTCAGCCTTGCCAACACTTCTCAGATCGCGAGAATTATTTTTTTGAGAAGAAAAGTGATGACTTCATGGAGTGGAGGCTGTGTGTTGTCCCTGTGAAAACAGGGACCGAGAAATGGTGGGAGTGCAGAGGAGCCAAGAAAGTGATCACATTGAAGGATATCCGGCAACTGTGAAGTCATTTAAAAAGTCAACAAGATACTGTGGTGTATAGCGAGCACAGTAAAATAAGAGTCTGCTGCGGCTTGACAATGCATTGGTCAGACCACAATTATATTTAATTCCCAGAGCCATGCTACAATAGAGATTTACAAGAACGTGAGAGAGGTAGTGAACAGAAGTGAATATACAGATCAGGTTGCCCACACGTTCAGTATTCCAACAGAAAACAGTGGAAAACTGGTATCTTGTTTAAAACACACAAATTAGGAGCAGGAGTAAGACATTCAGCCCCTCAAACCTATTCCACCATTCAGGTTTACCATTTAGGTTTGAGCTTTAACATGATCCCTGGCATGTAGTATTTTAATTGTAATATTATATTTCTGCGTTTATATCTTTAACTGACAAGTGTCCACCTGTTTTACAAATGCTATTTATCGAATGTTTTCATGAGTATTTTTTAGTCTTCGAGAAAAGGGTCAATTAGTCCATCCAGTCTACATCATTCCGACATGCTGTAGCCTAGGTACACCACCAACCTCCTTCTGCTGAGAGAGAGAGGCAAAATGACAGACATAAAACCTTAACTCTATTTTAACAAAGCTCTGAAATTCAACTCCAACCTGAAGATATTTGACCAAGCAAACAGCAACAGATGTGATTATTCCAATAAATGCACCTGTATAGTGCAACACTTTCTACTCTCAGGAATGCACCCAGTTCCCTTTTATGGTCTACAGCAAATCCATTCTTACTCCAAGGTAATAAAATAAAGTGTTATTTTACATTGTACAATATTGAAAGACTAGCCCAGTGTGAGATCCAGAGCTAACCTGGTTAAACACCTCTTCTGCAAAGAATGAAAACCAGGGGTACTCAGCCATCTGTTTTGCTGTTTGAAAGCTTTGACAGATGTCTGAGGTTTTGGAGATTTCATTAATTCTCTGCAAAAGAGATCAGCCATCTGTTCTGCTTTGAAAGCTTTGATAGATGTCTGAGTTTTTGGCTTCCTTAAACGTCACAAATGGATTCCGTCTACACGTTCTGCTTACATGATTTTCGTGGTGAATGTGAGTTTGATAGTTTGGTGCCTCCCATAACAAGTGGATTCTGAATTACAGGTTTTTTTTTCAAAAACAGCTGTCATGGAGAATGTAAATTGCATAGTTTGGCTTCCTTCCAAAGCACTAATTGATTCTGAACTACAGGGTTCCACAGCTGTCCTTGGGATATGACATTGGTGTCTTTGACAAATTTATGAGCTTCTAAAGAGTAAAACAGCTTTTTAAATGCCCACTCAAGTGATATTTTTTAATTTTGACAGAGCGATGGGCTTTTCAATGACTTCCAAATGTTATTGTGGTGCTTCTGAGTTTTGTTTATATAGTGAGTACCTGGTTGAGTGGGTTGGGGAATTAGGATAAAGGAGCTAAATGGGGGAGATATAACTGAGGTTGAGGGTGAGGGAGCTTTGCACTGATCAGAAGAAATGGACTGATGTTTCTGTGGAATGGAAGTGGGCCTTGTAACCCGATTGCTTCAGCATTGGACTGCTGTTGGCAGTTCTTTGTGCTCGCCAAGGCAATGTCGCCCTCCAGAGTTGAAAATCCTGCCTGCTGGCACTGCCAGGATAGAGGTCAGTATAACATCAAGCATTGACTTACGTTCCTTCTTACGTGCAGGCTCCACATGGGCACGTTTGGTCTACGTGAATAACCTCAATCAGTCTTCAATGAACAATTATATCTGTGAACCAATGGTTTCATAACCCAGCTTCCATTTCTTTTACTACTGTGGAGCGAATATTTATGGTCCATAACCTGAACAGCCTCAAAGGTCCTAATCTTAGCCAGGACTATTTCTGTATTAACATTCATCAATTCAGTTTTAGTAATCCCTAAATCTATTAACAGTATCAATCCAGTATCAACACATCTTCAGTCAAGAAAGCATTTCAATCTTATCTAGAGGTTCTATCCAAATCTGTTCTACCGAATCTTTAAAAGTTCTCACATGGTTTCCAATATCTGTTTGATGCTTAACATAACAAAACAGTTTTTACCACAACAACACCTGCATAATACCCTCTTTGGCCATTCTGATACTACATTCCATTATATCAATCGAAACTTGTATTCAGAGTAACAGTGAAGACCATTCAATGTATTGCTCATTTCAACATAATACAAATTTCTATGAAACATAATGTGGCAAGCTGCAGGACTAGATTCAATCACATCTATTTTGAAGTGTCTTGTAAACACTAACAGATAAATATGGTCCTGTAAATAATGACATGCTCCTATGCCCCCTTTGCAAATAGTGGCACTCGTGGGAATCCTCAGCAAATACTAATGCACTACAGATGACTCACTTGGACATGCATCCCACTCTCCCTGTCTTAATCTGTGAAAGACAATATTAGTGACCTAAAGTTAAACAGTTTTATCACTGCAGAATACATTTTATTAATATATATATGCTGTCAACAAGTCAAGAAATATGGAAATTTGATGACAGATAGACTGAAACCTGATGGCCTTGCAGATACCCATGAGCATAAGTTTGAAAACTTATGTTTTTGGATTGAATTTAATTGCAAATGAAATATTAAAGCATATATGGTATATATTAAGCAGAAAACAATGTATACTTTACACTTAGATGCTCAGCCAGAAATGTCCCAAAGAGCTGAATAAAATCAAAATGTTCATGTTGATGGTGCCAAACCATGAAATTTGAACTTTCTGTTTATTGTACTGGAGTTAGGAGGCAAGGGAAATTAAAATTAATTTTGTGGAGGTCAATATTGAATCTGATCCAAAAATGGGGGATGGCTCAGCTGTCATGATCGACCTTTTCGTAATCTTTTGTGAAAACCTGTCCCTCATTTATAAGTTTAAAGACTTGGATTCAGTATGTTCCATGGGAAATTGATGTACTGAACGCTGAATATCAAAGAATCCTTTTACTGCTGACGAGGTATGAAATTTTGAATCTTATACCACTTTATCACCACTTTATAACCACACCCTTGTACACATAACCAAAATTGGTTTAGATAAGAGTGAACAACCAGGGCAGATTTCTGGGTTGAAACCACTGAGTTCTAGAAACACAATCATTCAACTTGTCAAAAATCATCAGCACATCTGCACGATTTCCTAATAATTTTACATGCTTTTTTGAAACAAATGTATGTTTACAAGGTAGTAGAAGGGGGAAATGAGAGCTTTGGGATTAGTAGCAATGACACTGATGGCCTGAGAGGGAAATAGCAATGAGGGGTCAGAACGGAATATGAATGATTGTGTTCAATATTATAATCCGTTTCATAGAATCATAGAATTTACAGTGCAGAAGGAGGCCATTCGGCACGTAGAGTCTGCACCAGCCCTTGGAAAGAGCACCCTACCCAAGCCCATGCCTCCACCCTATCCCTGTAACCCAGTAACCCCACCCAACTTTTTGGACACTAAGGGCAATTTAGAACAGCCAATCCACCTAACCTGCACATCTTTGGACTGTGGTAGTAAACCGGAGCACCCGGAGGAAACCCACACAGACACGGGGAGAATGTGTCACAGACAGTGACCCAAGCCAGGAATCAAACCTGGGACCCTGGAGCTGTGAAGCAACTGTGCTAACCACTGTGCTACCATTGCTGCCTGTTTCTGATAGGATCAACTGCTTTATGGTTGAAATACAGCCTATTAGTTTTATAAATAAATATTCTTTTGATGTCCATTCATTGGAATGCATGAAGCATAACCCTGGATATTGCTTGATTTAAATGTTCTTTTTTATCTGTTACCAATGTTAATTTGCCAGCTAATAAACTCAAGCTGCAATTTTTCTTGCTTCACCAACATGCCAGGAGTGGCATTGAAATGAGCAGGTCAAATGTGCACTGGCATTTCCTTGGCAGAGGGCTTGATGACAATTTGATTAACATATTGTTCCATTTTCTGTCAATTAGAGTCTTCGACTGTAGCCTGGTAGCTCCGCTGGCAGTGAATTAGAGGGTCACTGAGAAACCCTGAACCAAATCCACGTTTTGGATCATCATTCAAACTCAATTTGTTTTTGAGGGCCAGTTTCGCAAACTCCTAGCTGAGCTGCTAAGTAAAAGCTTCTGTGGCGGCAGAATTCTCCAACCTCCAGTAGAAATAAGTCTCATGTTGCACAGGTCGGGATCACAACTTGTAAATATGAAAATTGTATCCTACTGTTTGGGACACAAATAAATAGATGTCCAATGCTCGTAACATCTCTTCGCTAAAATTAGGCAAGACAGGTGGAAGCATGGCAAACATGGGAGACAAAAATTGGATTACTTAAATACTGCAGTGGCACAGCCATAATGAAATATTAATGATACCATTGCCTTAAACGTGATTTTCGGAGAGTACATTTACCATTGTTAGCAATCGTACCTGCCACTTTCCCTTTCATTAATGGTATTAATCAAAGTTCAGCATAGGGGTGAAAGAATGCAGCAAGCTGGGCTTGAATCATAGCATTGACCCTCTTTCGAATTCCGATTTCCGAAAAGGCGAGACTGATTTTTTTTTTCAAACAAGTTCGTGGCCAGAGTCCTTCACAGTAGCAGAACTTTGAGGGGAGAAAACACTGGGAAAGGGTTCTTGCCCCATCACCACGCGCATATCTCTCTTTACGAATTCAATCTCACAGCAGCAATGTGTTGGAGACAATTGGACTGTCCCTCCTTCCCGGGTTGAACAAGCGAGAATGACAAGGGAAACCTGCAGCAAGGAGGATAGAAAGTCAGACAAGATAGTAAAAATGTACTACTAACAAAATATTAATATTCATGAATTTTGCTTTGCTTCAATCCCATGTGCCCATAGAATTCTAATAAGGCCTGTACTTAAAATTCTCAAAGCAAAACAACCATTAATAATTTAATTTTAAAAAGGAAGTGCTGGAAATACTCAGCAGATGAGTATTTCCAACACTTTGTATTTTTATTTTAGATTTCCTGCATCTGCAGTGCTTTGCTTTTATTCTGCTAATAACTTGTTCTATTTTTGCCACATGTCAATATCTTTGCGTAGTCGGGATTTTATCACTCTTAAAGAGATCTCCTTTGCACAAGCACTGAAATCATTGACGAGATGCCTGAACATCTTGACCAGGTTATCCAGTTCCACGGAAGAATTCACTGGGATACGTTTATCATTTCTATTATGCCATGGGCCAGAGAGCCAGCTGTGAGCTTGGCATGTCACCATGAGAATGCTGCTGCACTTTGAGATGGAAGCAACCTGTTGTTTAAAGCATTCGCTCCCTATTAAAAGACTGGTCTTTTTTTTTCAATCCCATTCAAATCAAGTGAATGCTGTGAAATCTGCCAAAAAAAGAACCTAACCAAATGCCATATTTCTGTGCTGAGGAATGACTATGATGGCAGCTATAAAATATACTTTGCAATTTGAACTGCAGCAGCTGCAAGTAAAAGACAGGAATTTTTGCTGTGATAACCCAGACCCTGATAGATCAACAGGACAGGGAAAGACGTTACTGACAGCTATCCATACCAAGGAACATGAGGGATATCACGCAGGAAAACATACTTTCTAAAAAATGTAACAATTTATTTATGGACAAGATGAGGAAAATTTACCATAGATGCTATGGAATTAGATTCCACTTTCCTTTATCTATCTCACTGGCCTATCATGATTGTTCTTGGGGTTAGGATTGTACTTCTATCTGAACACGATGGAGAAGAAACGCTGAGGATGAGGGACATTGGAAAACTGTGCAGAAGTAAGGTATTGGGCTAACCACTGTGTCACTGTACTGCCCTTTTTTATTACCCGAACCCTAAACCTCAACGTCACCCTAACCTTAACCCTGGGGGCATCAACACCACAGAGGCAGCAGCCAACACTCAAACACCTCAGAGACGGGCATCAGCATTGGGGATATCCCCACAACCAGAGAGTGTGTGTGTGGATCAGGAGAGATCACCTGAGCATAGTCTCCCAAATGTTACCAGCAGGGATCTGGGGCAAAATTATCCAGTATCGGTGCGATGTCCGCCGACCGGCGCCAAAAACGGCACTAATCAGTCCGGCATCGCGCCGCCCCAAAGGTGCGGAATCCTCCGCATCTTAGGGGGCCGAGCTCTCACCTTGAGGGGCTAGGCCCTCGCCGGACTGATTTCTGCCCTGCCAGCTGGCGGAAAAGGCCTTTGGTGCCCCGCCAGCTGGCGCGGAAATGAGATCTCCGGGCGGCGCATGCGCGGAAGCGTTAGCGGCCGCTCACGGCATCCCCGCGCATGCGCAGTGAAGGGAGTCTCTTCCGCCTCCGCCATGGTGGAGACCGTGGCGAGGGCGGAAGGAAAAGAGTGCCCCCACGGCACAGGCCCGCCTGCGGATTGGTGGGCCCCGATCACGGGCCAGGCCACCGTGGGGGCACCACCCGGGGCCAGATCGCCCCGCGCCCCACCCAGGAGCCCGAAGCCCGCCCGCGCCGCCTTGTCCCGCCGGTAAGAGAGGTGATTTAATCCACGCTGGCGGGACAGACATTCTAGCAGCGGGACTTCGGTCCATCTGGGCTGGAGAATCGCGCGGGGGGGTGGGCCACCAACCGGCGCGATTCCCGCCCCCGCCGAATCTCCGGTGCCGGAGAATTCGGCAACCGGCGGGGGCGGGATTCACGCCAGCCCCCGGCGATTCACCGACCCGGCGTGGGGTCAGAGAATCTCGCCCCTGGTGTCCGGGGTCCAGGGGCTCCTGCTGTGGTCGAGGGCGAGTGTGCAGTGTGGGGTTCCCCAGCACAACTGGCTCACTGGAGAGCACTCTGAGAGAAGGTGGGGCACGTAAGGGTGGGGGAAGGTTGGGGAATTTGCGAGTCCCGGGTGCAATCCCTAACTGATTGTTGGTCTCTCTCCATCTGCAATTCTCTACAGATAGCAATTTGAATGGTATTGTTGACCCCGCAGTGGCAGCCCTCAGAGTGCTGGGGCAACCCAGGCATCCACACACCAGAGAGGGCAGCAGCATCAATGTAGCTAGCGGTGATATCCCATGTTCAGGGGGCCGCCATACACCCTGCAGACCCGGCCGCCCATCAGGCTGAGGAGGGGCCTAGAGGGGTCGCTAGCGACAGCCGAAGATACACAAGCATCGTTGGTCGCTCCAGGAGATGATGGACAGCATGTGCCACAAGGGCTACACCTCAACAACAAGACAGTGCGGCGCCTGTGCCATGTCCCAGCGGGCTTGGCGCCCCATGGAGGAGGTTGAAGTCACAGATGCTCTGTATCCCCGGGCAGCTGACTATATTAACTTTGAACTGGACCAACCCATCAAGTTGCCCGGCAGCAGGATTCTCCGCCATTGCTGGATGCCCCAGGACCAAGGGGCAATAGATGGCATGCATATTGCATTGCGTGCACCAGATCAACAGGGAGTGCCCTTAATTTACAGGAACGTGGTCCAATCCCTGCATGTTCAGATTGTGTGCGACTTCCGCCTCTGAATCATGCACGTGTGTGCATTCTTCCCAGGAAGCCTGCATGACAGCTACATCCTGGGGCAGTCGGATATCCCTGCTGTCTTCAAGGACTCCCCCAGGATGACAGGTTGGCTCTTGGGGGACAAGGGGTACCCGCGGATGACGTCAGTGCGGAGGCCGGAGACCGATGTGGAGACCCGGTATTGAGGCCCATGTTGCCACCCGTGCTATCATTAAGCATTGCATCGGACTGCTCACAATGTGGTTCCGATGTCTGGCCCGCTCTGGTGGTGCACTGCAGTACACCCCGCAGAGGGCCTCCCACTTTGTGGTGGTCTGCTGTGCCCTCCACAACCTGGCAGCGGGGTGACATGCTGGAGGAGGAGGAGGAGGAGGGAAGTGCGGTCTCATCTGAGGAGGAGCCGAACCAGGAGGGGATGGAGGATGAGCCCAAGGAGGACCCGCTGGAGCAGCTTGAGGAAGGAGGACAGGTGGTGACGATGATCCGGCATGCCGTAAGGGCATCATCCTCACCCGCTTCTCATAGGGCGAGGCTTCATCCATCAGCTCACCCCCAGCCCCAGCCCCCCCCCGCAACTCCCCCAGTTATCCCTTCCCCCATTCCTCTCCCGCCCCTCCCCCCATTCCCTTATTCTCCCACACAGTAATATGGTTGACTCTTAAATGCCCTCAGGAATGGGCAATAAATGCTGGCCCAGCCAGCGATGTCCACATCCCATGAATTCATTAAAAACATTTTAAAAACATCCCCCGCCCCCGTCCACAACTACCCTGTTCCACCCCCCAAGGGTCTGTGTAACATCACTCCAGGGTGATGGGCCTGTGTCGTCACTGTCAGCGGGTCAACATACAAGGCTGGAGAGTGATGATAAATCACTGTGAGGAAAGCTCTGGTGCTCCTCAGTCTATGCCAAAGTCTGACTCCTATCTTTCTGTTGACTGCGCGCTCACACCCATCCTCTGCCTGGGGTTTATATCAGGGGCTCTCGCGGTAGGACCACTGAGCCCAGGGGGCAGGAGGAGTGGAGGGTCACAGGGGGTGGGGGTGCAGACAGGCCCGCCGTGTAGATTAACATGACAAGAGGCTTCACATGTATCTGGTGTTACATGTCATAATAGTGAACATAGGAAACTCCCATTGTTCCGAGCTAAGGCTGGTGCCCCTCCCATCCCAGTGCTCCCCAGTGCCCACTCAGTGATCCTCAGTCTTCCTCATATTGTGCCCCCAGGATGCACGTCAGAGGTGGAGACAGCCTGCTGCTTCTTACGCCCTGTAGTCCTCTAAGGGGCCTGAAGCTGGAAGCCCGGCCGACTACACGTTGTCACTAGCATCGCCATGCCACTCTGTTCTGCCTGCTGACCATGAGAAGCGCTGGTGACAGGAGCGGAGATTCGGGTGAGGTGGAGACCACGGTCATCTCCCTGGTGGCAGGCACCATGTTGGCCTCCAGCGGTCCTTCCTCCCGGACAGCACCCGTGGGGCCCTGGGCGTCTCCATGGAACTGAGGGGCAGCTGGAGTGAGCTTCAAAGGCCTCTGCGTCATCCGTCTCTGCCAGTCCTGGCACCTTCCCGTTGTCTGCACCATGGTGTTGACACATTCAGCGATGCTCCTCAGTGACTGTTCCACGCTCTGGAGTGCCTCAGCAATGCCCAGCTGCATCTGGGACATGTCCCTCAGTGACTGGGACATGATAGCGAGGACCTCAGACATGGTCATCACAGACTGAGCCATGCCTTAGACACCACCACCCAAGACGCAGATGTCGTGCTCCAGGTTTTCCACTGCAGTCGCCACCCTAGCAGTGTTGGCCTCGGTGCCACACATTGCCGGTACCATCTCCTGTGCCTGACTCCTCCAATCGGCTATGCACTCGGCAGTGTGTCACTGACATCCCCTCCTGAGTGTCGCGGTCGTGCCCAAGTATCTGCATCAGCTCCGGGATAACCTTGCCCAGAGGCTCGGCATCTGACTCAGACCCAGCTGAGTCCTGCGGTCCAGCAGACGTCTGACTGCTGCCTCCCTTGGATGTTCCTGCCTCCACCTGACGTGCATCAACAACCATGTGGTGCTCACCACATTGTGCCCCAGAAGCCTGTCCACTAATGTCCACTGAGGTGCGTGCCTGTGCGCAGGTAGAGGGTGGGGATGACAGCTGTGACGCGTCGATGATGATCTCCTCAGAACACTCCTCCGAGGTGTTCTCTTTGTGGCAGACCCTCCAGGTGGAAAGCCTGCGAGAGGAGAGACCATTTTGTCTGACAAGAACAACTCACTCGAGACAGGTCTTTGAGGTGAGGGTGCAGTGGATCCTCACCTCTGTGACGCAAGCAAACCTCCCTGTCATTGACTGCTCTATTCTCAGCCAACCCCACGATCTCCAGCACCCCTTCCTCATCTGATGTCCGGAACCCGACTGCCCATCTGAGCTCTTTACCACCTATTATGGGCGAACATCTACGGGGACAGAGAGGGGGCATTGTGAACCACACACTTGGTGCATCAGAGGGGGCATGTGTGGCCACTGCTCCTGGGCATGGATGGGTTGTGCTAGTGGGTGCCAGGGTGTGCATGGCTATATGTTGTGGGGGGAGGCGTGCGAATTGTCAGCCGCCAACTTGTTGGTGGGTGGCAAGCAGGACTGGTGCCGGGGGGTGGTCTTAATTTACCCTTGCATCCCAGTGGAGGTCGTTGGTCTTCTCTCGGCATTGTATGGCGGTCCTCCTGGTCATCCTGCCCAAACTGACGGCCGCGGCCACTGACTCCCAGGCGGTTATGGCGGCCCTGTTGCTGGTTCGCGGGCCCCCTTGGGGGAATAGGGTGTCCCGTTGTACCTCTACGGCATTCAGTAGCCTAGCCAGGTTGGCATTCCCGAATCGCAGAGCAGGGCTACGGGGTGCCATGCTCATGTGTTACTTGGAGTGAATTCAGAGGGAGCGCTTATGAACTGCTCCATCTTGTTAGCGGGGAGCTGCCAGGTACGGTTTCGATGAATCAGCTGGTGTTCCGCCATGAAGCTCGTGGGGGGATCATTTCCAACACAAAGTGCCGTTAAATACGGGCTGCAGTCTCGGCGGCTTAGCCATCGGGAAGCACTCCGGAAATCGTACCCGATATGACTCTTAGAACTTTCCCCGTTAAATCACACCCACAGTCTGCACACAGCAAATTCTTAACTCTCCTGCAGACTGAGTATACGAGACAAGGCATCGCATTACCTTTTCTGGAAATAGCCTGGTTTGCCATTTTGTAACTAAATGAATGCAGATCCAGACACAATCTCGTGATGTGGTCATCCCTGTCTTTGTTCACAAAGATCATCCTCACCTTTTAATGATGGCTTCCCGCCGTGCCTCAGGGATCCGGTCGTCAAAAGCCGCATCTTCTGTCCTGGTTCAGTGACCATCGTGTTCTAGGGTGTGAGGTTTTCCTGGAAGTCTTGAGAACACATCGGGCCGGATGCTCCATTGTTGAGACTAAGTGCCGATGACGGGGCAGGATTTGTGGAGTTCTGCGACAGCAAAACTGGTGCCGCACCTGGACCGATTCAATGACCGTTGAGGGGCTAGCACCGGCGCTATGGAACACAGTAGATTCCAATGGGAAACGGGGCGGGATTCACCAGGTCCGTGATTGACACTCAGGCGACTGACAAGCTGCAGCCACATATACACACTTTACTCCCCACACACACCATCCCAGCCAACAAGATGGGAGTAAGACACGTGGCCCCGAGGTTAACCAACGCGGAACTGCAGACACTGCTAGACGCCATGGACCCTGGGGTGGGAAGGAGGCTGCCAGCTGATGCTGTTCACCGGGCCTGGATGCAGCTGGCTGAGGTGATCAACACATGGGCACCCTGTTCTGCCCGCTGACCTGGAGATGCACTGGTGTTAGGAGGGGGGATTCAGGTGAGTTAGAGACCACCATCGTCTCCCTGATGGCAGGCTCCAGCGCTCTCTCCTCCCACATGGTGCCCATGGGGCCCTGGGGGTCTCCACAGGGCTGAGGGGCAGCTGGAGTGAGCTCCAGAGGCCTCTGCGTCATCAGGTTCTGCCGGTCCTGACACCCCCTCCCAGGAGAAGGCCGCTCATAACCGCCGGCAGCGGGGGAAGACTGGAGAGGGACCGCCAGACCTGTGGCCCCTCACCGCAGCAGAATAGAGGGCACTGGACGTGGTCGGTGGGCCCGAAGAAAGGGCAGTCGCTGGGGCGGAGGTCAGCATCAGGCGAGGAAGTGAGACCCCGCTGAGTTGCGGTTCCCCGCGGCACATGTGTCACCCCCCCCCCCCCCCACCGCCACGCCAGCACCCCCACACCGCCCTCACACTCAAACCATCCCCACTCCACCACCACTACCCTACACCCCCTCTCCCCTCCTCAACACCCCCCCCTCCCCAGCACACCCCACCACCCCCACTCCCACCCCGGCCGCAGTGCAATCATGCGTCTTCCAGGAGCTGCCAGTGATGGTGTAGGTCCTTCTGGTGTCCCCCGCCCCTGACCCCAGCCACAGCCAGAACCCCAGGTGCTGACCAGCAACAACCACGGCAGTGACACGGACTTGAGCCATCAACCCAAATCCTGGGACATCCCAGAACCCGAGTCCGGGGATGACACTGATTTCCCGTCACAGCTATCTCCAACACCCTCCACCATCCCAGAGACACTCACCTCGATTGGACACTTTACTGAAGAGGCTCCTGGGACACTATCTGGTGCGCACCGCACACATACTCTGGTACAGCAGGTGCAGGTAGGAATCCCCGTGGGACCAGATGATTGGAGGGCGGGCCGACCCCAGAGACTAGCTGCCATCCAGACAGGCTTCGGGCTTCTAGAAAGGGCGGTCCCATCGATGGTGGAGGTGCAGTCACAGAGCCAGGGACGACATGAGGGGTCGTGGGCGAGCAACGAGCACCTGCAGGTGAGCGGACTACATGAGGGGTCCGACCGTGTGCGGGGGCAGGTGGTGATGCCAACCATGCGTGCCACTCAGGCCAGCACAGGAGGCATCCGCGGGGGAGGCCTTAGCGGGCGAAGGTTCAACATGTCCAAGGCCTGATGCACTGTCTACAGGCAGTGGCTGAGGGCCAGGATAGGGCTGCCCTCTCACAGGCAGCCATGTTCCAGAGCCACCTGGACATTTCAGCAGCGCTCCTGAGTGTGGCCCAGTCACAGCGGGCCATGGCTGAGAGCTTCGGCAGCATTGCCTAGACACTGGCCAATGTGGCACTGAACCAGAGGGAGGTGGCCCAGTCCCAGATGGCACAGTCACTGTCTGATGTGGCAGTGGCCCAGAAATTGGTAGCAGTCACAGCCTGGTGTGGCGCAGTGCCAGGTGGAGGTGGTCCACGCCCTGTGCTTCATGGCCATGTGCATGCAGCCTCTGGTTGAGATGGCTGTGGGTCTCCAGGACTGGCAGCACCAAGTGATGGGGGAACCTCTGGGGTTAGTTCTGCTCACACCCCCGTCCTATGGAGTGGCCTGGGAGCCATCGGGCACCCCGAGTGAGGAGGAGGTGATGGGGTCCGGTGACTCCCACAGGGGAGGTGCCAGAATACTGCAGCACATTGGTGTTACCCCCACCTCCTGTCTCTGGTGCATCACATGGGCAGCGGGCAGAACAGGGCGGCACCATGCCACTTGGGATATCCAAGCAGCACCAATGTCGGTCGCCCGGGAAGATGGCCGCCACAGGGGACCCAGGTCACAGGACAGGAATCACAGTAGGCTGCCTCCATTCCTGATGTACCGTCTGATGATCTCAGTGTAACGTTAGGGCCAGTAAGGCCAGAGAAGTAGGCGCCAGTTAGGTTGACAGGGGTGCAGAGCATAGTTTAGCGATAGGGGCTGCGGCACGAATCTGCATATATGTTGTCACATTAAACACCTGTGACAATGTTACAACCTGCGCCCGTGCTCTGTCAGAAGGGTGTGAGGGATGGCCTGATCTGGGCTGGCCGCAGTGGGGCATGGGTGGGGCACGGGGGGGGGGGGGGGGGGGATTGGGTGGACGTTGGGGGTGGGCTTGGCCCAGGGACTGCAGTTCAGCCAGCGTTCACCGCTCCGAAGACTCATCACCGTAACCCACGCCCCACCCCCACCCCGCAGCAGGCCACCACGATGTGGGCGAAACTCCCAGCGTAATACTGGAGGGCTCCTCCAGAGCGGTCCAGGCACCTGAACAACTATCATCCCTTGTACCTCTTTTATTATCATGAGAGTCAGTTTGATGAATTTCAGCATTCGGTAATTTCACTGAGTAATACCATCGTCGGCAACGTTTCATTTGTCAGACCTTGTCTTTTGTGCTATGGTCCAATGCTTCTGTTTGGAACTTTGATCCAAGATTATATTAACGCAAAAAAACAGTGGTAGAAAATATTTTTCTACCTTGTACGCTAACCCTAGCTTTTAGCTTGCTGCTGACTGGTATATCCTTAATTACATAATACCATTGAAAATCAGTCATTGTAAATATTATGTTGAAAGATGAGGCTGAAGAAAGTGACATGCCTTTGATCCTAATACGCTTTGAATAAACTAGAAGGGCTAACCTTTGCAGATTATGTAACTGAACAGAGAGCGCTCCTTTGTAGCCAGGATCTGTATTTTAGCACCGTCCCCTGCCATTCTGTAATAAATGCTAATTCTGTGAACTTATTCCACATCACATCAATACCGAACAATTCCAGTACTTATTGTAAAGAGTGAAATTGACTAAGTATAAGTGACAACAAAAGTTTTCATTGAAAAATAAATTTCCTCCTATTAATTGTTCATTTTGCTGCATTAGCTGCCGCAATTGTCTGAATTTTCCATTCCCACATCTTGGGACGGATTCTCCGCAGCCCGATGCCGAAATCGTGTTCAGTGCCTGGGCAGAGAATTCAGTTTCACGCATGGAATCGGGACCTGTTCCGCGATTCTCAGGCCCCCCGAGTACGCTGCGCTGCGTATCCACGCGGCCATTGCTTCAGGCTCGTCCCACTATTCTCCACCCCCGACCGGCCAAAGTCCCGACGGCGTGGATCTAATCTGGTCCTGCCGTTCGGAATACTCGGGTGGAGGCGGACTCAGTCCGCGGTCATCATGGTCGGTGGGCGGGCCGGTCGGCGGGCGTGGCGGGGGGGGGGGGGGGGGGGCTCATACAGGACTGGGCCTTTATTGTGCAGGCGGTCCGGGTCGGGCACGCGGCAAATCAGGGGCACTATTTGATAATGGGTTATAAAGTGTAGAGCCAGGAATAGGATTTTGAATTTGCAGCAACTAATGCTGGCGCAGGCCGAGTCCGCCATGGAGTACGGCATGGTGCCTGTGACCCAGAAGTGCGGGGGGCCGTATCTGCAGCTGGAGCTGCGAGCTCCACAATGTATCCCTGCTAGCCCCCTGCAGGGCTGTGAATCTGCGGCCTTTTGTCGCCAGTTTATCTGGAATAAAAGGCCACAGTTTTCACAATGGCGTGGGGACATAGTCCCTGACACGGAGAATCCAGCCCCTTATGTGTCCCCTTCTTCTCCACATGGACAGTTAGCTTGATACTTACTTGAGGAAACATTTTGTCACCCAGAGGGTGATGGGAATCTGGAACTCACTGTCCGAAAGGGTGGTGGAGGCGGGAGCCCTCACAACATTTACAAAGCATTTAGATGAGCACGTGAAACGCCATAGCATGCATGGCTATGGACCATGTGCTGGACAATGGGAATACAGTAGATAGGCGTTTGGCGGCCAGCACAGCCACGATGGGCCAAAGGGCCTCTTTCTGTGCTGTAAATCTCTATGACTATAGACTTTGACTTATATTATATGCTTACATTTTCAATCATTTCATGTGCAAAACATTGACTCGCTAATCCATTAATTACGTTTTGCTTCCCAACTTAACACAACAAATTGGAGAGGGTGTAATTCGCCTTGAGAGGGTCGGTACAAAGGTTCTTTAGGCGGTGGCAACTGTTCTTAGACTTCCTGGCAGAACGGTAGACATTGGTCAATGGCAGCAGCAACTCGGGGGGGGCGGGGGGGGGGGGGGGGGGGGGTTTACTTTATTTTTGTTTTTGTTATTTACACTGAAGGGTCTGAGGGGGTGTATATACCTGTTGTGTTAAGTCGGGGTGTTGTCATTTCATGAAAATCGACTACAAATAATTAATCATTTCCCAAGGCCATTTTCAAGCAGCCTCATTGGTATCTATAAGATCTGCTACTTGGGCTGTTCAACACCCTGGTATGAATGGCACAGTGTGGCATTCACTCTGCTCATTATACCCAAACATTGCAAATGTGAGACTCCAACCAATGTACATCCCCAATTTGTACCTTTAAATTGCCTCCTAATCTTTTTCAGACGGCGGGGGCGAGTGGGGGTGGGGGTGCTGTTTGCCTCAAAACGGCATTGGGCAATCCTTCGGCGACAATGGGACCTGAACATTGCACCAACCAAGAAGCCTGAAGCCGGTGATTGAAAGTTGGCCCCACAATCACTTCAGGTTTGGATTTCTGTCCCTCGACAAGAATCAACAATGGTCATACTGCCTGGGTTTTCTCTTCAACGTGACCATCCCATGACCCAACGGTAAAGCATGCATCAACACAAGCATCCATTCCGAATAATATGTTGAAATATTTCACACCACTGAAAGGATTAAACCCAATTGAACAAACGGTAGAAATCCACCGACAGCAGACTGAGGATGGTTAAGCATTTCAGCCTCTGGGAAATTTTGATAATAGGTTATAAAGTGTAGAGCCACAAATAGGATTTTGAATTTACGTTTGTACGATTTAAATCCCTGTTGGGATGCAAAACGTAATTAATGGATTAGCGAGTCAATGTTTTGCACATGAAATGATTGAAAATGTAAGCATATAATATAAGTCAAAATCTATATTCATAGAGATTTAAAGCCTTTCCTCAATCTTACCTGGTTTGCCACCTTCAGGTGTGTCTCCTGGAGTATAACCATATCTGCCTTGAGCCCCTTCAGGTGCGCGAACACGCGGGCCCGCTTAACCGGCCCATTCATTCCCCTTACATTCCAGGTTATCAGCTGGATCAGGGGGCTACCCGCCCCCCTCCCCCGCCGACTAGCTATGACCCCCTCCTCGGCCAGTCACGCGCCCGCACCCCACACCCGGCCCGTTCCCCACAGCAGCATACCCCCATCTCGGCCCCCCCCACTCACTCCAGCGCCCCCTTGACCATAGCAACAGCAACTCGATTCACCCCCACCCAGTCCCCCCCCCCCCCCCCCCCCCGCCCCCCGCTAGGACCCATCCTAGCTGATTTACTCCCGCCATTGCACATCCGCAAGTCAGCTGAGTCCTGCTGACTCCGGCCACTCCCGCCTCTCCTTCGACTCCTCCCATTGTGTGACACACCCTCCTCTCCCGTTCCCCATCCATAGGCTCTCCCCCTCCCCCTTCCATTCTAAGCATGGGAAACAGCTCTCGCTTCCCCGCCCCGGCCCTGCCCCCTCCAGTCTTCAGCGCGGGAAAAAGCCCGCGCCTTCCACCTACCCGGCCTATTCAGTCCCCTTACATTCCAGGTTATCAGCCGGATCAGGGGGCTACCCGCCCCCCTCAGGGGGGGAGGGGGGTATGGAGGGTTGCTTTTCTCGACTGTGTTTTGTACTTAACCCTGTTGGGTTCTTTTTTCATTTTGTTATTGATATTTTATGAAAACCTTAATAAAAATTATTTTTAAAAATAAAAAAAATGTTGTTCAGTGCAGGCCCCAAACTCACATTGTTCAGCCCTTTGTTTTGGATGTTTCACCCCTGAGCCCTTGTTGTCGAATTGAACTTCTAACGCTGCATTATCAAGGGCTTTTTGAATGGTAATGACCCTTGACAAACTGAACCAATTTTTAAAATATTTTGAAGTCGGGGATATCTGGAGACATCAAATTACTAATTAGGTTGTTAGTGGGAGCCCCACGGGTCGCTAGTCGAATTACCCACTGCTTTTCCACCACACTGATTTAGTTTGCCTTGAAAAAGCAACGGCGGATGCCCATGCTCCATATAGGGTAAAATGGTTTGTGTTTACCAAAAAGGAGCATTGTCATTCGCAAACTGTGAAACGAGTTTACTTCGTGAAGAAGGTTTCACACAAAGTCTACTCTTCTGATTTTCCTAACAGGAGGAAGAATCTTCAGTTGGTCCTCATCGCCAATGTAATATCCTGATAGACAGGTGACCACCAGACAGATAAACAAATGAACAATTGTTTAAAGTAGCCGATATGGGCTGGGAGTTGTCATTTTCCTTTGTTCTTTGAGCATACACCCTGGGTGGAGGGTTACCTGTGCTAGCTGTAAGGTTTCAGCTAGTGAACGGGAATGAGGTGGGGGGAGGGGCTGCGGCTTGTTAGACCTGCTTGAGCAAGGTTCAGTGAACGCAGATTATTTGTTTTGTGGGGGGAGGGGGGCAGATAGGAGGGAGTTGTTTTTCTGGAAAGCTTTTTTCAGGGTTATGGGGGGAGGGAGGCTGCGGAGGGGGGGGGAGGGGTGGTCTGACTGAGACTAAGGGCTTGTAAGTGTCGCATCCTAGGGACGGGTTGGTGTCTGCCTTGGGTGTGCCCTGGTCCCGGGTCCGGACGCAGGTGGCGACCCTTGTCTTTTATCTTTAGGAATTGGTAACAGTCAGTGGGTCGTGGAGGGGGGGGGTGGTGGGCTGGCTGGTTGGGGGGCGGGGGGGGGGCGGGGGTGTTTAGGGCTGGGGGTTTTCTCTTCAAGCGATAGGGTTTGTATATGGCATTTTGTTTGTATGGATGTGATTAATGATAACTGTACCCTTAATGTAATGATCCCTTTAAGACCGGACTTGGAACCCTGGGAACTCCACCTCCGGCTCCACCCCCCCCCCCCCCCCCCCCCCCCCCCCCCCAGGGAGCCGTATATAAGGTAATGTTCAGTGGGCAGGGGGCAGTGAGCACACTTCTCGGCAGCTGTCTGGTTCTCTGCTAATTAAAGCCTTTGTATTACCAATCATCTCTCTTGAGTTGTAATTGAGGGTATCTCAATTTAATTAGCAGAATACTTCGAGATGGACAGCGGTCTAAAGCCGGAGAAGCTCAATCTGGATGCTCGGTCGCCGGAGGCTACCAAAATTTTTAAACACTGGCTCCGGTGCTTTGAGGCCTACCTGAACTCCTCAGAGACTGCAGTCGACGGACCTCGCAAGCTGAGCTTACTAGATGCCCGGGTGGGCCACAGACTCTCCGCCGTGATCGAAAAGGCTACTACGTACGAAACAGCGGTCGAAATCCTGCAGAAGCGCTTCATTAAGCCGATAAACGAGGTACACGCCCGTCATTTACTCTCGACCTGCCGGCAGTGCTCCGGGCAAACCTTGGATGAATACTTGGAGAGAATCACCGCGCTCGCTAGTAACTGCGACCATAAGGAGGTGACGGCAGAAGTCCATTTAAACTTGCACATTCGAGATGCTTTTGTGTCCGGTATATGATACGGATACATCAGGCAGCGGCTCCTAGAAGACGGAACATAGGACCTCCAAGCCACGGTAACACTCGCCTCTTCTTTGGAAGTGGCCCACCATAATCTCCGCACGTACTCCGCAGACCTTGCGAACCCCTCTCGATCCCCTCCAGACTCGGCCACGCTACAGGCCTGCGCTGCGCGGCGACCCGCTCACACCGACGGCACACCGTGCTATTTCTGCGGGCAAGGCCAGCACCCACGCCAGCATTGCCCAGCTCGCTCCGCTATCTGCAACGATTGCGGAAAGAAGGGGCACTTCGCAAAGGTCTGCCTGGCTGGGCCCAAAGGCCAGAAACAAAAGTCTCATCGAGCCCAAAAATCGAACTACTGGGCCCACAGGCCCCGCTACGCGGCTGCGCACCGGCCCGCACACGCCCACTTCTGACGCATCATCGGCCTCGTGCAAGCCATGGGGGCGGCCATCTTAGCGGTGGCTATCTTCAAAATCTGACACGTGCGACCGACATCGGCGGCCATTTTGTGACTCCCGGTGGCCATATTGTGAGTCCGACTCAACTGAGGACTCTGACTACCCGCATCTGGGAGCGATCACTCTCGATCAATCACGGTCGAAGCACCTGCGGAACTCAATGATGTAGGTCCAAATCAATGGTCGCGACACCCCCTGCCTTTTTGACTCCGGGAGCACGGAGAGCTTTATTCACACCGACACGGTAAGACGCTGCTCCTTGCGCACCTATCCCGCCTCCCAAACTATTGCCCTCGCATCTGGGTCCCACTCGGTCCAAATCACGGGGTATTGTATCGCGAACCTCGCTATTCAAGGCGCCAAATACGCCCGTTTTAAACTTTATATCCTCCCTCACCTCTGCACCCCCCTGCTGCTCGGTCTGGACTTTCAGTGCAGCCACCAGAGCCTGACACTGAAGTTCGGTGGACCCCTGCCCCCGCTCACGGTATGTAGCCTGGCAACACTTAAAGTTGCACCACCCCCCTCTTCGCGAACCTCACTCCCGACTATAAGCCCGTCACCACCAGGAGTCGGCGGTACAGTGCCCAAGACATGACTTTCATCAAGTCAGAGGTTCAGCGGCTACTAAAAGAAGGGGTCATAGAGGCTAGCAACAGTCCTTGGAGAGCACAAGTATTGGTAGTCCGGTCTGGGGAAAAGCAACGAATGTTAGTGGACTATAGTCAGACCATAAACCGTTTTACGCAACTCGATGCGTACCCACTTCTCCGCATAGCAGAAATAGTGAACCAGATCGGCCAGTACCGAATATTCTCCACGGTTGATCTAAAATCCGCCTATCAAATATGGGTTGCCCCAAGGGAATGCATTCAGGCATATGCAACTGAGGGCTTTTGCGAGGCAACAGGTGAGGGAATTCCCGCAGCTCCCGACACAAGAGGTGCAGGACAGAGTGATCTCAAAGACATGGGTGGGGGATGGTAAGGTGTCAGATATATATAGGGAAATGAGGGACGAAGGGGAGACTATGGTAGATGAACTAAAAGGGAAATGGGAAGAAGAGCTGGGGGAGGAGATCGAGGAGGGGCTGTGGGCAGATGCCCTAAGCAGGGTAAACTCGTCGTCCTCGTGTGCCAGGCTAAGTCTGATTCAGTTTAAGGTATTACACAGGGCGCATATGACTGGAGCACGGCTCAGTAATTTTTTGGGGTGGAGGATAGGTGTGCGAGGTGCTCAAGAAGCCCAGCGAATCATACCCATATGTTTTGGTCATGCCCGGCACTACAGGGGTTTTGGATGGGGGTGACAAAGGTGCTTTCAAAAGTAGTGGGGGTCCGGGTCGAACCAAGCTGGGGGTTGGCTATATTTGGGGTTGCACAAGAGCCGGGAGTGCAGGAGGCGAGAGAGGCCGATGTTTTGGCCTTTGCGTCCCTAGTAGCCCGGCGCAGGATATTGTTAATGTGGAAAGAAGCCAAGCCCCCGGGGGTGGAGACCTGGATAAATGACATGGCAGGGTTTATAAAGCTAGAGCGGATTAAGTTCGTTCTAAGGGGGTCGGCTCAAGGGTTCACCAGGCGGTGGCAACCGTTCGTCGAATACCTCGCAGAAAGATAGATGGAATGGAAAAAAGAAGGCAGCAGCAGCAGCCCAGGATCGGGGAGGGGGGGCGGGGGGAGGAGGAACCAGAAGGACTCTCAGGGTTGTTAATATATACTGTATAATATGTATAGGTCGTTGCGACAGATAATTATATATTGGACTGTTAAATTATATTTTTGGAGAGTGTTACTTGTGATAAGGCAGTTGCCAATTAGGGTTAGTTTTCATTTTTGTTATTTATTATTTATTCATTTTTTGTTTATAAAATAGGTCATTGTAATTTGTGTTGTTATAATATTGTGTAAAGGATGCACAATGTACTGTGTTGGTTGACCAAAAATTTTCAATAAAATATTTATAAAAAAAAAAAAAAATCCGCCTATCATCAGCTCCCTATCCGCCCGGAGGACCACCCCTACATGGCCTTCGAAGCAGCCGGTCGGCTTTTTCACTTCCTCAGGGTCCCCTTTGGCGTCACAAATAGAGTCTCCATTTTTCAAAGGGCGATGGATCAAATGGTGGACCAGTACGGCTTACGGGCTGCATACCCATACTTGGACAATGTCACCATCTGCGGCCATGACCAGCAGGACCACGACGCAAACCTGAGGAAGTTCCTCCAGACCGCCCTGGCTCTCAATCTGACATACAACAAAGAGAAATATGTGTTCCACACAACCCGGCTAGCCATCCTTGGCTACGTCATGGAAAACGGGGTCCTAGGCCCAGACCCCGACCGCATGCGTCCCCTGAAGGAACTTCCCCACCCCCGTAGCCTCAAGGCACTCAAACGGTGCTTGGGGCTATTTTCCTATTACGCCCAGTGGGTCCCCAGATATGCGGACAAAGCCCGACCACTCATTAAGACCACGGTCTTTCCCCTGACGGCTGAGGCCCAGTCGGCCTTCAGTCGTATCAAGGCCGACATCATCAAGGCCGCCATGCACGCGGTGGACGAAATCATCCCCTTCCAGGTAGAAAGCGATGCATCAGGCTTCGCCCTGGCTGCTACCCTCAACCAGGCGGGCAGGCCAGTATCCTTTTTCTCCCGAACCCTCACCGCCTTGGAAATTCGGCACTCTGCAGTCGAGAAGGAGGCACAAGCCATAGTGGAGGTCGTGCGGCACTGGAGACACTACCTAGCCGGTAGGAGGTTCGCCCTCATCACCGACCAACGGTCGGTTGCCTTTATGTTCGTTAACGCACAAAGGGGCAAAATAAAGAATGATAAAATTCTGAGGTGGAGGATCGAACTCTCCACCTATACGTACGATATTACATATCGTCCGGGGAAGCTCAATGAGTCCCCAGATGTCCTGTCCCGTGGCACGTGCGCCAACACGCAGAAAGACCATCTGCGGGCCATCCACGATGACCTCTGTCACCCGGGGGTCACCCAGCTTGCTCACTTCATCAAGTCCCGAAACTTACCTTACTCCACCGAGGAGGTCAAGGCCATGACCAAGGCCTGCCAGATCTGTGCGGAGTGCAAACCGCACTTCTATCGTCCAGACAAGGCTCGCCTGGTAAAAGCCTCTGGGCCCTTTGAGCGACTAAGCGTGGACTTCAAAGGGCCCCTCCCGTCTACCAACCGCAACAGTTATTTCCTCACTGTCATCGATGAATTCTCCCGCTTCCCATTCGCTGTCCCCTGCCCCGATATAACCTTGGCCACCATAATCAAGGCACTGCACAGCATCTTCACGCTGTTTGGTTTCCCCGCTTATATCCACTGCGACCGGGGTACATAGTTCATGAGCGATGCGTCGGTATCTGCTCAACAAGGGCATCGCCTCGAGCAGAACGACCAGCTATAACCCGCGAGGAAACGGGCAAGCGGAGAGGGAGAACGCGACAGTGTGGAAGGCTGTCCTTCTAGCCCTACGGTCAAGAAGTCTCCCAACCACCCGCTGGCAGGAGGTCTTACCCGATGCCCTACATTCCATTAGGTTGCTCCTCTGCACAGCCACGAACGAGACCCCTCACAACCGTTTGTTTGTCTTCCCCAGGAAGTCCACCTCTGGGGTCTCGCTTCCACATTGGCTGACGACTCTGGAACCAGTTCTACTCCGGATCACGTGAGGAGCCATAAGACAGACCCACTAGTCGAGAGGGTCCAACTGCTACATGCAAACCCTCAATACGCCTTCGTCGAGCACCTCGACGCAAGGCAAGACACAGTTTCCCTGCGAGACCTGGCACCCGCTGGCACTCCCACCGACTCCCCGCCTTCTACCGACGCTTCCCTTCCCACACCAGCTGCCGACCCCAGCGCTCCCTTCCCCCCCCCACCGGCGCCAGCACTAATCACCCCGGATACCCCCCCTGCTCCAACATGGGCAAAGGCTCAGACAACCGTGCTCCCGCATATACCCCCACCGAGGACGACCGTATCCGCCGCACTATCGCCGGAGCTGAGAAGGTCAACATGGACAACCAGACAACCCAAAAGACTGGACATGTAATTCCACTTCACCCCCGACGGACTATGCATTTTTTTTAAAACAGGGGGTGAATGTGATGAATGATAACTGTACTCTTAATGTAATGATCCCTTTAAGACTGAGCTTGAAACCCTGGGGGACTCCACCTCCAGCTCCGCCCCCCCCCAGGGAGCCGTACATAAGGTAATGTTCAGTGGGCAGCATGCAGTGAGCACACTTCTCGGCAGCTGTCTGGTTCTCTGCTAATTAAAGCCTTTGTATTATTTTCATTCTCTGTTTTCTCTCTACCTTCCTTTTGAAATTATGGGGTTACATTAGCTACCCTCCAACCCAAAGAAACTGTTCCAGAGTCGACGCAGCCTTGGCAGATGATGAGCAATGCAATGAATTCATGATGTCCCATAGTGCTTCACAGTCAATGCAGTTGTTCTGAAGTGTACCGTTGTTGTAATGTAGGAAGAATGGCAGCCAATTTGCACACAGCAATGTGCCTCAATTGGCAATGGGATTATGGCACGATAACCTTCAAGCACCAGTGATGGGGTTCCAGATTTAGATGGAGGGGTAGAGTTTCATGAATGGTAGTAGCGATGTGTGAAATGCTGATGTAAATTAATACAATTTGTCAAATGTATTCCAAAATAAATGTTTTATGAAGCATTCTTTCAACGTCTAGAAAGCTATTTTAAATATTTAAGAAAAGTAAAATTGTTTAAGGTCTCTGCCATGCTAAAGGAAGAGGCCAGTCTACATGAACCATATGGAGGGAGTGATGGAACTGCTCTTATCACTTGTTCAGCTTTATTGTGACTGTCCTTTGGCATCATTCAGTTCTTTAAGAACTTTGATTTTCTTTCCTAAATATAAACATTTATAAAGGATGACGATAATAGAACGACAACCATCTGGAAGTACTCTGCTAGACATAAAATAAGTTTATTAAATATTTTAAGTTTTGTGCTTATAATGTCATGGTTGTACAGAGGAAGAGTTTCAGTCACAAAGACAGCAGTCAAAGCCAATGTGAAAAATTAGTCTGCTGCAGTGATGGGCCCCTATCAGCATAATCTAAATTGAACTCGTCAGCGCATCCTTAACTTTCTCATCTCCACTACCATCTGGGTTTTCAATTGAAAATACGGTATTCATGGCCAATTAGACCTGAAGACACTGGTTGCGTCACTGTACATAGATGTCCAACCATGGCGGCCGAGCAGGGTGATCCATTAGGTATTCATATCAAGTCTGATCTTGTGGCTCAGTGGGTAGGGCTTCTGCCTCTGAGCCACAAGTTCCGATTCATGTCCTACTTCAGGAGTTGTTGGCCACAGAAAGAGCATTTAGATACATGGTCAGATATGTTGATAATCAAGCTACTAATCTTTCGAATACACCGATGGCAGGAGTAAGAGCGGGAGATACCTGTTCAGCCACGCTTGATGCAGTGTGGTGCCCCTCAAGCTCTAATCACTTGTCTCTCTCTGATAGAGAGAGATGCCAATGGTTCCTTGTGGATTATGGCTAATTACATCCAGAAGAGCGAAGTCCACATTTAGAAATGACGGGGCTGATTTTCCAACCGTTAACTAGTGTGCACAGGGAATAATATTATGGCCAATTTTGCAAATCCCACTTTAGGAAGACATCAAGGCCTTAAAGAGGTTACAGAGTGTTATATTCATTGTTGTAGCCACAAAGAGAAAGGATCAGAGGTGGCACATGTCGAGTTAATATAACATAGTGCAAGGAGTTTGTTTACAAGATGCTGCTCAAACAGGATACAATGGTGCACTCCACTAAAGCCCGTGAAACGCACCGATGATGTAATTGCATAACTCATGACATTACACCAGCCAATGGTGTTACGCTGTGACATAATATAGAGGAGATTTACTAGAAAGATACCAGGGACGAGGAAGGATGTGGATTGTTGTGAAATGGTCACCAGAGATGGAGATAGGAGTCAGAGACAAAATAGTTTTCATCCACCCCGCCAACTCCTTCACAATGTGCATCCCTCAATCATCCATTGAGTATTAGACACTGAGGGACCCCCTACCACCAATTGACCCCTCCACGAGGCCACAGGCAAACCCGACAGGCACAGTGGAGCTGTGCGAGTTCTGTTAAATCCCGGAGCCACTACTAAATTCCACTGGGCTCAGGAATAGTTGCTCTCAAATGGCTCATTAACGAGCCTCATTGACATCTCACTGCCAGCGGGTGGGATTCCCGCGTCAGACCCTTGCCACCCCCACCTTAATTGGATACAGTTCTCCCAATGCCGGGATCCAATGCCGGAACTCGCACCCAATTCTCCCAGTCCCCTCGCCATCATTCTCATTCCAGATCGAGGGCTCCCTTAAATTCCACCCAGGATCTGGAAGACAGTGGCAGAATGGGAGGCAGATTCACTACTGACTTTCAAAGGGGAAACGGAGAAGTACTTGAAATGGAAACATTTGCAGAGCTTTGGGAAAGGACAGGGTAGTGGGACTAATTAGGAGCCACAACAGACACGATGGGCCAAGTGTACCGTACCATTCAATAGTGATGTCTTTGCACGCTAATCAGAATGGCTCAGTGTGTATCTTTGCTTCACTTTACAGCCAACATTAACTCCACTGGTAATTCCACTTCTTGGAAGTCAGGCCTTTCAACTTAGAACAGAATAGATCTCACCGGGGCAGCACGGGGGCGCAGTGGTTAGCATTGCTGCCTCACGGCGCCGAGGTCCCAGGTTCAATCCCGGCCCTGGGTCACTGTCCGTGTGGAGTTTGCACATTCTCCCCGTGTTTACGTGAGTTTTGCCACCACAACCCAAAGATGTGCAGGATAGGTGGATTGGCCACGCTAAGTTGCCCCTTAATTGGAAAAAATGAATTGGGTGCTCTAAATTTATTATAAAAAAGAATAGATCTCACCTCATCTGGGCTGAGAAAAAATCAAACCCTGACAGTGCCAGAGGCATCTGCAGTTCAAACAACTACAGCCCTATGCTTGCAAGAGATAGGTAGTGATTAGTAATACATGTGGAAAGCAAAATAAGCATCCAGGTAAGAAAAAAATACTTTCCCTCCTTTGCACAATAGTGGCCTTCCTACTTTCTGCAGTAGTCCTCACTCCAGGTATACGTCCCTCAGTAACCACATTCACATAGACATCCATTGTTCTTGGAACATTCTGCTCTTTTTCCAAGGCACACACTCACTTCAATACAAGCATAGCACAGAAATGTTTATGGCCCAGAGGTTGGCCATCCAGCCCATCGTGGGTACTTCTTTCCACCTCCCCAAAAGGACCTCCCACTGCTTCCTCTGCTTTCTCTCACACATGAGCATTTGTGTGGTTTTCACAATGTGCGCGATCGTATCATCCATTCAGAATGGGCATATTTTATAATTCCAGTTCTAAACAGGTACAATAATAAAAACAAGAATGTTTAGAATTAGGCAGCATGACCCAACAGCCAATATTAACACGATCATTTCGCTGAACTTGTACTTTTCTTTCCATTTACGGGATATGGCCGTCGCTGGCTAAACCAGAATTTATGGCCGATTCCTAGTTGCCCTTGAGTAGGTGAGAGTGAGCAGCCTTCTTGAACCGCTGCAGTCCCTGAGGTATAGGTATACAGTGCTGTTAAGGAGAGAATTCCAGCGGTTTGACCCAATGACAGTGAAGGAACAGCGATATATTTAAAGTCAGGGTGTTGAGTGACTTGGAGGGGAACCTCCAGGTTGTGGGGCTCCCAGGTATCTGCTGCTCTTGTCCTTCTACGTGGTTGTGGTGGTAGGTTTGGAAGGTGCTGCCTAAAGAACCGTGATGAGTTCCTTCAGTGCATCTTGTAGATGGTACACACGGCTGCTACTGTTTGTCGGTTTTGAAGCAGTCGAACGTTTGTGGAAGGGGGAGCAATCAAACGGGTTGCCTTGCCCTGGATAGTGTCGAGCTTCTTGTGTGTTGTTGAAGCTGCACTTATCCAAGCAAGCGGGGAGTATTCCATTACACTCCTGACTTGTGCCTTGAAGATGGTGGGCAGACTTTGGAGAGTCAGGAGGTGAGTTACTCACATCACAAGATTCCTCGCCTTTGACCTATTCCGATAGCCACAGTATTTATACGGCTAATCCAGTTCAGTTTCTGGTCAATGGTAACCCCCAGAATGTTGATTGTGGAGGATTCAGTCATGGTAATGCCATTGAATGTCAAGGAGCAATGATCCCTTCTTGTTGGAGATGGTCATTGTCTGGCACTTGGCTGGCGTGAATGTTACTTGCCACTTCCCAGCCCAAGCCTGGATATTGTCCAGGTCTTGCTGCATTTGGACTGCTTCACTATCATGAATGGTGCTGAACATTGTGCATCATCCCCACTTCCGACCTTATAATGGAAGGAAGGTCATGATGAAGCAGCTGAAGATGGTTGGGCCTAGGACACTACCCTGAGGAACCCCTGCAGTGATGTCCTGGAGCTGAGATGATTGGTCTACAATCACCAAAACCATTTTTTTTTAAGCCAGGTTCAACTCCAACCAGCAGAGTGTGTGTCCCCTGATTCCCACTGACTCGTTTTTTGAGGGGCCCTTGATGCCATAATCAGGGAAATGCTGCCTTGATGTCAAGGGCAGTCACTAACACCTCACCTCTGGCATTCAGCTCTTTTGTCTATGTTTGAACAAAGGCTGTAATGAGGGCAGGAGTTGAGTGACCTTGGCAGAAACCAAACTGAACGTCCATGAGCAGTTTATTGCTGAGTAAGTGCTGCTTGATAGCACTGTTGATGACTCCTTCCATCACTTTGCTGATGATCGAGATTGGACTGACTGGGTGGTAATTGGCTGGTTTGGATTTGTTGTGTTTCTTGTCGCAATTTTCCATCTTGCCAGGTAGTTGCCAGTGTTGTAGCTGTACTGGAACAGCTTGGTTAGGGGCACAGCAAGTTCTGGAGCAGTCACAGTCTAGCAGCTATGCCCTTTAGGACCTGGTGGTGGTACTACTAAGCCACTTTTAGTGATGGACATTGAAGTCTCTCACCCAGAGCACATTCTGCACCTTTGCCACCCTCAGTGCTTCCTCCTAGTGGTGTTCAGCATGGAGGAATACTGATTCATCGGCTAAGTGGAGATGGTACAGGGGGTTGTAATCAGCAGGAGATTATCTTGACCTTGACCTGGTGCCATGAGGGTTCATGGAGTCCAGAGTCGATGTTGAGGACTCCCAGGGCAAATCCCTCCTGACTGTAAACCACTGTGCTGCCACCTCTGCTAGGTCTGTCTTGCTGGTGGCATAGGACATGCACAGGAATTGCATGGTGATGTCTGGGACATTTTCTGTAAGGTATGATCCCATAAGAGTGACTAAGACAGGCTGCCGCTTGACTAATATGGAGACAGCTCTCCCAATTTTGGTACAAGCCCCCAGATGTTAGTAAGGAGGACTTTGCAGGATTGAATGGGCTGGATTTGCCGTTGTCGTTTCCAGTGCCTAGGAGATGCCATGTGCCGGTTTAATTCCTTTTTGTTCCATTTGTAGCGGTTGGCTTGCTAGGCCATTTCGAAGGGCATTTAAGACTCAACCCCATTGCTGTGGGTCTGGAGTCACATGTAGGCCAGACCAGGTAAGGGTGGCAGGTTCCTTCCCTGAAGGCCATTCATGAACCAGATGGGTTTTTTAAAACAATTGACATGTGATGGCAAAGCACATATATTACTGGTTGATTCAACATTTTTTCAAAGCTTGCAAAATGTCATTTTTCACCATGTGGAAGGTTTTTGAGTACAGTCTTTCAAGCAGTCACCCTGCACTTTTCCCAATTAGCGGAGAATTGTTTCTAAACTGTTTTGTCTCACTATGATTGAGGTAATTACTTCAAGATATTTTTGGTCCCTTTGTCGTCAGGATTCATCAACTGCATTACATTTCAAGCCAGGTCTTGCTGTTTACCTGTTGTTTCTTGCACTTTTTTCATCTGAGTCTCCTTCGTCAAAATAAATAAAAGCTGAATAATAATAAGTTAATATTTTAAAAAATCAAGAATTAACTCGCATACAAAGAATGCAGAGCAGATCACAGGGTCCCGTACATCAACATAGATGCTTGTCTCCACGAATTATATTCATGTTTTCCAACAACCATTAAACTATGTAAATAAAACGCTCATACCCTTGGAAAAGCCATAATTCAGAACTTCCTTTAGGCACTGCTCATAGATGGAAAGAAAAAAAGAAGACAGAAATTAAAGATTAAAGAGGAATGGTTTATAATGGAATTCTGGGGAATGCTCCCACTCCCTTACTTAAGTGACTTGAAGTTTTAAGTTTTTGAAGAATCTTTTAAAAGGTTAGCACCACAAATTAAACTGAGCTTTACAGCAGTAAGTTATTACCATTTATCTGTTTCTAACTTATATTCATTCTTGAGAGTTTCGAACCAGTGATTTGATTGACAAATGGCGGCGTTAATCTTCCACTGGTGACTTCTCTTTATCGCGGGATATAAATGTTGTAATTTGATCAATGTTTCTTTCAATGACTCTGCTGTTCAGGAGTACACAGCTCTCCTTTGCAGGCAGATTTATTTCAGTCATTTTGCTGTGATTTTCTCAGAGTTCCTTTCATCTCTCATTTAAAGATTATCGTTGTTTATTCATTTTGTTTCTCTTCTTCTCATTTTACCGCATCGCTTTTTGTGCTTCTAGTATCTTTTCTATTCTGTTTTATATACACTGTTGTAAGATCCTGGGGGACTTTGCAGCCTCTTAAGGCAGGAACAGACTTGGCATCAAAGCCTTGTTCTGAATCAATTGTATTGAGACAAAGTCAGGACAACTTCATTAGGTTCTCGGATAAACTGTGTCAATAAACCTGGGCGGTGATTTACAGTACAGTGCGGAATATCCTCCCGTGTCAAGATCTCGATGGCAGACTGCACAAAATGGTTTCTCCCTCAGTTTTGGGCGCTGGGTCTCCCAGCCTCTTCTATCTTCCTTGCCTCTTGTCTTGTTTTGCCCTTGTCTCTGGGTGGTCTTTCCATGGCAAAGAAGGAAAACTCATCCTTTACTCTGGTTGTTATCCAATTAACCCCTCCCTCACCCCAGTCATCTTCAGCCCCGTGGGTGAAGACCCTTTCCTTAACCAATCATAATAGTTTATGTGGCTGCTGCTAACCTTACATGTTTAAGGTCATGCCCTGTGTATCTCAATGCTTTTACATCCTGTGGTTCCTGACCTGGTAGCGAGAGAGAGAAAGAGCCAAGCAGGTTTGCATGGACTTAAAGTTCTGGTCCATTTTGCTACCAACAAGCCCTTTTTAAGCTTGACACAAACTCCCAGAATCCCTTCAACTTGGCACCTTTTCTAACTGTGCCCTATACTTCTATGATTTCCCACTTTAAAAATCCCACAGAGAAGAGTATCTAATAAAGAAAAGTGTTAGTAAACTACAAGGTTAGATGGTAGTTTCTTATAATAATGTTAGATTCTAACAATTGGTATTCTTGTTAGTAACCTAATAATCTTACACTGCTGCGCTTGCAAAAAACTATCAACTACATTCTGCTGCAGCTTCAATTTAACTATTGGATCCTCCATAAGACCATATGGATATCTTCACTCACCTTATTCCAGTCTTCTTATAACAGCTCACATCCATTCTTTCAAATTTATCTTAGTTCAGCCACGGCCATGACACTACCAAATTTAAAACTGAACAGGAAGGAGAATGATAGGGGATAGGTCAGGAAAGGGGTCATGGTTGAGGAAATTATTGCAAACCTTGGAGGCTAATGCCTACGACTTAGTACTAAAATATGCAATAATTTATGTATAAATTTTAGAATTATGATCAGGGTAACTGAAACAATACTTCAGTCAAATTCCATTTCTATTACATGAGGTTTTTGCAGCTGTTTTAAGTATTACTTTCCATTTATAATTATTAGTTCACAGTAACTGAATAAACCCAATTCTGCTTTTATTACATGAAGCGAGATAATTTTAACCCGTGCTTTGGGGATTATATTCCATAATTCCATTTTCCATGAAAATTGTAAATGATTCAGACAAAACCATGGTGTAATACTGATCCTCAAAATGCAACAGTTAGAGCATAAGTAGAACACGGTATATTGCAAAGGTTACAGGCTGGCTGTTCGACTCTTTTTTAGTTATGAAGAAAATGGGCAGTCTTGCTGGGAATATCTGTTTCGCACAAATGATTGGAGACCTTAACAGTTGACATTTTGGACGTCACTGCCAATGCTGAAAGGGTAATTTCAAAAGATTAAGGTCTTTTGTGATATTGAGGCTAATTTTGATTTGACATCTGGCCTGAACAATTATTAAGAGGGAAACGGCTCCATTGTAAAACTGGCCAATTACCAAATCAGAAACAGATGACTGGCACACAGTTCAAAGCGTGAAGATTTTTTGGAGTGTGATGCAGCAACATTTGGAAACCAGTTTAAGGAGGGGTAGTGCTCTATCCATTCATTTTTGTCTCCGCTGTAATTAAAAACTTCCATTGCAGTTTGCCGTGTCCAACATTGTAAGGTCAAGCTAACAATATGCAATCCTATTGACATTTTGTTTCTCTTCACATTATCTCATCAATTTGTTTATGGTCTCCCCTTAACCTTGTGTTATTAACACAACTTCAACTTTGAAAATCGTACTACCAACATCCAGGATAAAACTATGGAGCTATCAATGAATCTAATGTCATCACAAAACCCGAACATTTGTCACTGGTGCAGTCAAATCCTTCCGACTTCCAGCAGCTTACAGTTCACCACGACATCCACAAAGGTGACTCTGTGGAACTTGATGAGAATATACCTTCTCCTTGTGCGAAGGCCAGATTGATGTGTAAAAACAAAGCACAGTAACCACCATCCATACATTCCTCTTCTTTCCCCTTCCCCAAACCCAACCTGCTTCGACCACAGAAGTGACAAACCTGTTTCCCACTCACTGGCTATATGACCAATACAAGGAACCCTTGGAGAGTAAATTTTGTCCCTGGGCCTCAATCCTCAACTGTTACTTGTCTGTAACCTAATTTTTGTTATGAATTAACATCCCAGGGTAATCTCTTTATGCCAGAAGCCTTTGCCTCATATTACAATTCCTCAGTAAAATCTGGGGCAAAATTCTTGTTTGGGAGACGCTGAGCAGGATTCTCCGTTTCAGCGACGAAGTGTTGAGTTCAACGGAGCATGTGGTCTTTTATGACCAAAATTTCTGAGTGAAACCCTTACCGATTCCGGGACCGATGAGAGGCTAGCAGCGGCGCTGGATAAAACTCCCGGCTCAAGCACCAAAAACAGCCAGAGAATGACCGGGTCCATGGCCGCCTGTGCACATGGCAATGACCTGCAGCGGTCGCGCCATGCAACATGGCGCCGGCCATGCGCGGAATCGAGCCGTCATCTCGACCACTCAGACCACACGTTAACCGCGTGGTCGGGAACTCGGCCCATTGGGGGCGGAGCATCAGGGGAGGGCCTTACAATGACGTGCCAACGCCGTCCAAACGGCATGCGTCAAGTGACGCAATGACGTCATTCCGGAGGGGCGGGGACTCGACCGTCGGCATCAAACCAGCGCCGCCCCCGATTTGGGCATCGGAAGGGATTCTCCACCCATTCGGCAATTACGATATCAGCGTCGAGCAACGGAGAATCCTGCCCAGAGTTCTCACGCCGTATCTGAATTGCACCTGATTTGCGCAGGCAGCGATTCCCAATCGTTCGCCATGGCGAGAATTGCGAGGGATTCCCAAGGGAATCCCGTTATAGAGCGGGCGACCCGATAGCCAGGTCCCGTAGCTGGCCACCTCTCCCCTGCATTGCACTTCAGCACCGCACTCCCCCCCCCCCCCCCCCCCCCCCCCCGCCATCCCGCGCATCACAGTTTGGCTCCCCACCTCCGGATTTTCTGGTCCTCCCCCTTCCCTCAAGTGCAGGGAGACCGACCCACCTCCCCCCCACAGAAACCCCCCAATAAAGAGAACACCCCAGTACTCCCCAAAGGGGGTAAATTGTGTGTAAGATACAAAACAAACAAATAAGCTTGGATATCAGGAGAGATTGTGCAATGAGGGATAAAAGAAGGATTAGGGAGGAACATGCCATCACCCTCAATCCTTTCAGCTCTGCTAATGGCCAGCCACAGCCACTCCAGTGATAGTGAGTACCATCGCCTCCACTGGAGTGAGGACGAATAGTCAAACCTGTCCCTCGCCAGTTAGATACTGCTGCCTATGGTTGCAAGTTACAAGAGAGATGAATGGGGTGCCATGTGTTTGGGTGATATGCCTATCATAACTCAACAGCAGTACTAAGTGTGTGAGAGTGCAGCTATGAATGTGAGGTATGAATCATGACTAATGGAGATTATTGGTACGTGGATGGTTGGGGTGTGTTGCACTGAGCAGTGAGGCGATGATGCAGTTGATAAAATATGGCCCTTGAAGATGTAGTCACTAACACTGACCACTGAGTGAGACCTGTCATAATATGCACCCATGCACATCATGAGGTAAAAGCAGGCAGTGACAGACACCCAGGCGAGCCAATCAATATACAGAACAGAACACGACCAATCACAAGACAGGACACCAGAGAGGGGCTTACACCTATAAAACACACAAGGTATCAGCACTCTGCCTCTTTCCACTGGTGATAGCTATAATGATAGTCAGGGTGTACAAATCATTCAACACCTCCTACACGTGGATCAGAGCTAGCCTGGTCCAGATATTCAACTTTATCTTACTTTGGATAGTAGAGAGTCAAGCCACAGGCAGCTGTGTGTTTCGTTACTAGAGTTCAATAAATCTCATATTGAACCAACGCCTTCGTTTGGTGTATACTTGATCAGTTAATTACATTGTGTGCAATCCGTGTTACCCCAGGGTGAACAACACGACAAGACCATTGAACTTATTTCAGTTCTGCATCCAGATCCTAAGGCTTCACTCCTGGCAATGGAGTTCCTTCTCAGAATTAGTCGAAATGGCCTCCTAATCCTCGATTAGAGCCTCTCCTCTGTTGTTGGACCCCTGCACCAGTGCCTCCAGTGCTGTGTCGGAGATCCTTGGACCCTGTTCTTTGCCATGTTGTGGCGTTTCTGTATTTTTTTTCCAGGCCAAAATCACTTCTGTCATGAATTCCAGCATTTCCTCTCGCCAAAAAATGAATCTTCCCTTTTGGAGGTGCAGGCCTGTTTTAAAGCACAGGCTAGCTAGAATTTGTACTAGCCTCACGTGATTTTGGACTCCCTACAGAGCTCACAAAAAAAAAAATCCAGCACTGGCTGCGCATTTCAACCTTGAGCACACAGCATGAGGTTTCCGTGTTGCCTGCACTGGAATAAACAGGCACTTGTGAATCGTGCGTCGTGATCCTAGCACCCGTTTTCGGACTTCATCCAATTTTTCCCCAAAACATTTCCACTTAGGAGATTATTTTATTATTTCCCTGATGCACTATTGCATTGCCTTTTTGCTTTAAGTTTGAAAGGGCACCCAGCATTCAGCTTTACTTGGTTTGATAATTCCTTGAGCATGAAGTGATGCTTGAACAGAGCTCTCTGCATTCCTAGAATGCTCCATCTAATGTTACTTACATTCACACAAAGTGCCACAGATGGGATGAAGACAATCAGAAGTGAAATTGTAACTGCTGGTGCTCAGCAAGACTGTAGCAATGACATTAAAAAGGAATGCTTGGAGAAGGTCAACAATGTGCATCTGATTTTTAGCTGTCTCCCTGAGGGAGGATCATACCTTAATTCTAGATGCCAATAACTGCTTAGTAAACAAATGTGGAAATCAACTATCCCTCTTGTGTAAAGCAAATATAAAGCATCATGTTCAGTAATTGTATCTATCCGTACCAGATGGTGAGCATGTGGGAAACAAAGTATTATGTTTAGGGCTGTCCATTCTATCTAGCTTTATGAAATTGAGCAGTAAATATATGTGATTTAAGTATGAATCCCTGTGATGTCGTTCATGTAGATAGTGGATATGGTAACCTCTCAAAAGTACATTAATGGCATGGTTTATTAATACTTTTTTAAAAAGTAATGCACAAGTTTTTCATGAAGGAGGTGACTTTGAACACACACATAATGCATTCAATTTCACAACCGCAGTTACTAAAGTATTTCATTTCTGTGTGATTCATAATATGTATCAAAGTGTTAGCTGCAAATGGTAACAGGTGTTCCTGAGAAAAGTGTTGAAAAGGGGCAGAAAATAAAGAGTCAATCTCATTTCGGCTCGGGAATTTCTTCACTTTGAGTGTTTCGTCGCTGGTGTCAGCATTGCATTAGGGATTGAGAACATTTTTTAAGAGAAGCAAAACGATGCTTACAAAGATTTATGCGTCAAGGATGTTTGTTACATGTTGTATGAGAAATAACTAACCTCTAGAAATGAGAAAATAAGATGCAGCGATAACCACCTTTTTATAGCAAAATGTCTTTTTTGGCAAATCCAGTGGTGGGAGATCAAACAGTATGGCTGTCAGACATTCCTCTGATTTCTTTTAGCCAATGGAGAACATCTGGAGTTTCATTTCCATTTTCCTGATCTTCTGCAGACTCTCATGATAACATCAGCACTTCAAAATCCACTCCATGTACCAATTATTTATGAGCCTCTTGGCACAGCCACAGTCAGAGGTAATATGATCTCTGCATCCAGAAGTATTTTAGATCAGTTTCTATGTTTCATTTAGTTTAGAAACAGTTGGGCAAATCTGCCGTTTTGTGTATTCTTACACTTGAAATCAGGGGGTGGCTTGAGTATTGATGGCAACGTTTGTGCTGGTTTTCTCCATGTTCCACTCCTGAAGTGAGAGATCGATGTTGGGGTGCCCTTCCATATGTTTGCAACCCTCAAATAAACTCACCCAGGAGGCCAGATTTAGCCTATTCACAATAACAATCTAAGCAGGTTTTTATGTCCTTAGGAGGGCTGGATGGTGGGGTGGGGGGGGGGGGGGGGGGGGCGGGGGGAGAGAATTGGTCTCACAGGAATCCTGTCCTCATATGCACTTTTCAACCGGGACTAACTGGATAGTGATCGAGAATGGGAACCATGGCTAGGTTTTCCTCCACTCCTGTTGGGCAATAAAAGCAATTATAATGGACCACTTTACCCCACCCCAAATCAGCTCGTTCAAAAACATACCAGGGTCTGTGTACATCGGTGGTGCAGTAAATTAACTGAGCCATTCGGAGAACCGTTCTCTGTTTATTTTTAGGCTGGACCCTTGGAAGCTGCTGAGCTTCTTAGTGTGAGAATAATGACATGTTTTCACATGGCTCTGCTTGAAGCTGACCATCACTGGGACACTGCACTTAGTCTCTGAAACTGAGAATTCTGCCCTCGTGTCCATGGACCCTCTCTCAAGCTCACCTGTCCTATGTTGATACATACTGATGTGAACCATCATGGACATGAATGAATTTAAATCACATTTCCTACTCTCTGGGAAGCGAAGATAATTGATGCTGTATATTGTTTGTGAATCATTGGGTGGAATTTTATGGTACATACAGGTAGTGTATTTGTAAGTGAGGAGGGCACATAAAATAAGATGGGTGGCTGGCCCACTACCTTCCAACCCAACCCCAAGCAGTCCACCGGAATACAGAGAGCAGATAAGGCACAGCACTTAGGCTGATTGAGGACCTTAACTGGTCAATTAATAGCTACTTAAGGGTCTGTTTCTGCCCACCATAATAACTCCTGCAGCTGGGAAACGTGGAGCAACGGAGGCTAGCCCTTGAATTCATCTTCTCAGGTGAAAGGCCAGAAGGATGGGGGAGTATCTCCTTCGAGGGGTGCCCTGTACCCACTAGGGGCACCACAAAATGTTTGCCCCTTCCTTTGTTCTGGCACTTCTGGGACTTTGGCCAACAGCTATCAAGTGCAGGACTTCCTTTGCCTGAGGGATGGAAGTCCCACAATTACCACTTTAAGGTCACCCTCAGTGTCTCAGTGAAGGGGCTGGTTTAGCACAGGGCTAAATTCACTGGCTTTGAATGCAGACCAAGGCAGGCCAGCAGCATGGTTCAATTCCCGCACCAGCCTCCCCGAACAGGCGCCGGAATGTGGCAACTAGGGGCATTTCACAGTAACTTCATTTGAAGCCTACTTGTGACAATAAGCGATTTTCATTTCATTTTCATTTAATCACTGTGAGACAGCCTTTTGATTGACTTTTCCACCAGAGTAGGGGGGAAAGAGTGAGCAATGGCACCCCCAACCCGTTCAAGTCAGCCCATTGTCTTTCTTGTGACTGAAAAATAGAGGTTAACCTTAAATGTAAATGAGTGCTGCAAGTATTACTTTGTTTAAAACTACATCCTCCAAAGTTTGTATTTTTTAAGGTCATTACAGGAATTACACAGTAACAAAATAAACAAAATTGGAGACTTACAATTGTATAGCATTTTCTGGAAACATATTTGCTCCCAAAACATTCTCCAACTACGCAAGTAATTTTGAAGTCTATTGGTTATTGAAGGGAACACAGTAGCCAGCCTGTGCAGAGCAAGCTCCCACAAACAGGAACAAGATACATGACCAGGCCAGCTTTTTTTGTGATATTGGTTGAGAGATAAATATTGGTCAAGACACTGGGAACACCCCTGCTGATAAACAACTAAACTCTGGATAAATAATTACTACCAGCTCCCACTAAAGTAATCCTATTCTTACACTTGAAATGCATTTTTAAAATTCATTTCAGAGTATTGTAAATTTAATTTATGACTGTGATATAAACCATGTGAATTTTCTTTTTTGATTTTCAATCCCGAAACCCTTTTATTGGATGGTAATAAGTCACAGGAGAAAACTGTGGAGTCCATTTCTTTTTTCAAGTAGCTGATATGGTGCTAAAATTGGAACTGTTTTATCTCCTCACAGAATCACAGAATTTACAGTGCAGAAGGAGACCATTCGCCCCATCGAGTCTGCACCGTCCCTTACAAAGAGCACCCTACTCAAGCCCATGTCTCTACCCTATCCCTGTAACCCAGTGACCCCCACTTAACCTTTTTGGGACACTAAGGGCAATTTAGCATGGCCAATCCACCTGACCCGCACATCTTTGGACTGTGGGAGGAAACCGGAGCACCCGGAGGAAACCCACGCAGACACGGGGAGAACGTGCAGACTCCGCACAGACAGTGACCCAAGCCGGGAATCGAACCTGGGATCCTGGAGCTGTGAAGCAACTGTGCTAACCACAATGTTACCGTGCTGCCCACTTTGTCTCTTACAGTTATTAGCATGCCTGAAACTTATACAGACTTGGTGTGTTTTAAGGTCATTTAGGATTATTTCCCCTTAATCCATTCAGTACAGTTTCAGTCCTGTAAAAGTGTCTTTCCGTGCTTGTTGCTGCTCATGTACTCCATGGGCGGGATTCTGTGTCCCACCGTTCCCGTTTCCTGGTGCCACGCGCCCCCACCGGCAGCGGGATCCTCTGTCCCACCAGCCAGTTAATGTGGTTTCCCATTGTTGGCATCGCCACACCGTAGGGAAATCCGCGGGTGTGAGTTTTCTACCGGCAAATCGGAGGATCCCGCCAATGGAGAATCCAGCCGTATCTGCAATCCTTTGCATTTCTGAGGTGATGTGTCTGAGTAGTTTTGGTGAAGTTTCTTCAAAATAGAAGAGTTAAGTTCTGTCAATGTTACGTTCAGGTGAGTTGATATTCCCGACTTGGAACCATTCCCAAATAAAGCAAAACATGGATACACAGGTTGCAATGATTTCCCAAAATAGTATCAGTTTTTAATTAATTAAGTGGAGGACTGTTACAGCAGGAAGACACACCTGTAATAGTGTGGTGGCAGGTCAGCACTCTTAACTATCCCACCAGCCTTTGTGGTTTTGTGCTATCTTAACTTAAAATCTATTAAGTGCCAAATCTGGAACAACTTAGGTCACAGATTTATTCATGCTGGAAATTAAATTAAGATTGCCAGAGCTCTTCTCATTTTCTTTCTTTTTTGACCTTCAACTAACATTGGCATGGATCTCAAGGGCATTTGAGAAGTTAGAGCAAATTATTTTTACCATTCACTATATATTGCTCAGGTTACATTTTGAATATTGACCTGAGATTTAACTGCCAAAAGTGGGTGGATTATCAGATGTTAAATTGCAAAGAATCTGGAAGAGGGACGGAACCGTCTCGCACCCAAGCACTTCCGATTTCAACAAAGGTGGGGTGATGGCTGCGTGATCAACCACTCGGGAGAACTAGGTTGATCATTTGACTGTTATATTAAGGCTGTTTGCCTTCAGTTTAATATTCGTGCTATTTTTAACCACAGGAAACCAGGTTCCCAAGGCCTCAGGAAACATTCCTACACTCACTCCCATGAGTGGAAACATCCTCCCAACATTTACCCTGTCTAACCCTCCAAGAATCTTATATGTTTCAATTATATCACCTCTCATTCTTCTGAACTTCAAGGAGTACAGACCCAACCTGTTTAATCGTTGCTCATGTGGCAGTCCCTCCCTCCCCAGGCTCATCGTCGTAAACCTGCACTGCCTCCAGTGGTGATATATTTTTCCTTAAATAAGGGGACCAAAACTATACACAGTATTCTGAATGTGGCTTCACGCGTATCTTGTACAGTTGCAGCAACACTTCTTTACTTTTATACTCCAGCCCTCTCGAAATAAAAGCCAGTATTCCATTTGCCTTCCCTGTGTGCTAGCTTTCTGGGTTCCATGGACAAGGACCCTCCCCAGTCCCTTTGTGCTACAACTTTCTGCAGTCTCTCTCCGTTTAAATAATATTCCTCCTTCTCATTCTTTCTTCCAAAATAAACAATCTCACATTTTCCCACGCTGAATTCCATTTGCCAATTTACAGCTCACTCACATAACCTGTATTTACATCCTCCTTACATACTGCCTTCCCTCCCATCTTTGTATCATCTGCAAAATTGGTCACAGTACACTCTGTTTTTTCCTCCAAATCATTAATATATATTGTGAAGAACTGCGATCTCAGCACTGATCCCTGTGGTGCTCTGCTGGTTATTGTCCTCCAACCTGATCCCCTTATCACTACTCGCTGCTTCTTGTTAGTTAGCCAATCTAGTACCCATGCAAAAATATTACCTCCACCACCTATCTTGCATAGCAGCCTTTTGTGTGGCACCCTATCAAACACCTTTCGAAAATCCAAATATACAACATCGACTGGTTCTCCTCTATCTATTCTGGCTAATACCGCCTCAAAGAATCTAGTAAATGTGTCAGACATAATTTTCCCTTTGTGAAACCATGTTAACTCTGCTTGATGAGATTATGACTTTTCAAAATGCACTGCTATTCTCTCCTTAATATTCAATTCTAATCCGGAGGTGGCAGCCGTTCATCGGCTTCTTCGAGAAAAATTAAGCTGTCAGCAGGGGGGAGTGGGGGTGGGAGAGAGGGGGTGAAAGGAGGCATGGGGGGGTTGAGTAAGGTCAGGAAAACCAGTGGAAAAGGGGGCTGGAGAAAGAGGTCCTGTTTGTGTAAGCCATGTTGGCTGGGGTTTCTTATTGGGGAGTATGTTGGTTATATTGCTCTGTTCTTGTTGAAACCTGATGTTTAAAATTGTTAAAATTATAAATGCCTTAATAAAATATTTTCTGAAAAAAAAATCAATACTAATATTTTTCCAATAACTGGCCTGTAATTTCCTGCATTTTGCCTTCCTCCCTGAAGGGTACCACATTGGCAGTTTCCCAATCCTTTGGCACAGTTCCAGAATCCAAAGATTTTTTGGAAAATGACGACCAATGTATCCACAATCTCTGTAATTACCTCCTTTAAGTTCCCAGGGTGCAAGCCGTCAGGTCCAGGGGACTTAACATAAGAACTAGGAGCAGGAGTAGGCCATCTGGCCCCTCGAGCCTGCTCCGCCATTCAATGAGATCATGGCTGATCCTTTGTGGACTCAGCTCCACTTTCCGGCCTGAACACCATTACCCTTAATCCCTTTATTCTTCAAAAAACTATCTATCTTTATCTTAAAAACATTTAATGAAGGAGCCTCTACTGTTTCACTGGGCAAGGAATTCCATAGATTCACAACCCTTTGGGTGAAGAAGTTTCTCCTAAACTCAGTCCTAAATCTACTCCCCTTTATTTTGAGGCTATGCCCCCTAGTTCTGCTTTCACCTGCCAGTGGAAACAACCTGCCCGCATCTAACCTATCTATTCCCTTGTCAGCCTTAAACCCCATTACTTTGCCCAAAGCTAATTCATTGCTGATGGTGACCTAATTTAACTTCTTCCCATGTATTCTTTACTATTTCTGGGATGTTTGTAGTATTCTCTACAGTAAAGATCAATGCAAAATATCTATTTAACTCATCTGTAATTTCCTTGTTCCCAATAATAACTTCCCCAGTTTCATTCTCTAAGGGGTCAATGCTTTCTTTTATTTCACTTTTCCTTTTAATGTACTTTTAAAAGTTCCTATTGTCTACTTTTATGCTTCTTGCTAGCTTACCCTCAGTTTATTTGTTGGTCAGGATCTGAAAAGAGATGTCTTGCTTTTTTTTTAACAGAACTTTAGATACACCTGATGTGGCAGACGGATAGAATCTTTTTTATTAATTGACGAGATGGTACCTCAGGCACTGCAGTATTCCTTCAGTGTTACACTGAAGTGCCGTTCTGCATAATGTACCCAAGATCTGAATTGGGGCTGGACCCCATGATATTTTAGCTTTGAGGTTAACGTGCTACCTGCGGGGTGGCGCAGTGGTTAGCACTGCTATCTCATGGCAGCGAAGACCCAGGTTCAATCCCGGCCCTGGGTCACTGACCGTATGGAGTTTGCACATTTTTCCTGTGTCTGCGTGGGTCTCACCCCCACAACTCAAAGATGTGCATGGTAGGTGGATTGGCCGTGCTAAGAAGCCCCATAATTGGAAAAAAAGAAAGTGCTACCTGTAACATCCCGCAAAGGACTTACTGGGTGGGAATGATTATCTTCCCCATGGTCCTCGCGGAGTACAAGCTCCCACGCTGAGGGGCAGGGGAATTCTATTAATTGTTGTATAAAAGGTCGGCAAGTAAGGCACTGACCAGAGAGGGAACCCAGTAGGGATCTACCGGGTAGTGTACATGTCATTATTGTAAATAAACCTAAGTTCTATATTTTATCCGGTGTGGACTCCCCATGCCCTTATTAAACTACCACTGAGTCAATCTTCCGTTACTGCAGTACACTTTTTCTGTCTTTTTTTCAGAAAATATTTTTTTATTAAAGTTTTGCAAAGTTTTTCATAATAAATAGTAATAATCCTAACACAGCAAAATAGAGTGAACATTAACATAGTGCAAAAAGAGAATATACAATAGCAATTGACTAGACATGACCCCACGCGCCTCAGTCTTCCCACACCCTCCCAACGGAGCACTCGCCCCCACTCCCCTACGGGTCGCTGCTGCTGCTGACGTTTTAATTTTCCCTGTGAAGCCATCGGACAGTATTATGCCCCTGCTCAACAGCAGCAGCTCTGTACACTTGGCAAAATTATTTACACACATAAGTAGGCATCTGTTCGTGGTGTTGTCGTCCCTTGCTTCTCCCAGACGGAGTTCACTGCCGTTGTCGTCTCGTTCCGCTTCTGCGCACTTCCGCTTCTGCGGCCCTCCCGTCTTCCCCGTTTTCTCTGTTCCTGTAGACGTTAAGTTTGTTAATGTTTCGCTGCCTCCCCCCTCCCCCTCCCGGGCACTCCGCTATTGTTCTGTCTCTTCCCTCTAACCCCTCTCTCCCCGCTCCTGTCCCCCCCTGTGGCTCGCCTTTCCTTCCCCTTAGATTTAGCTGTCCCCACCACCACCCCCCTCTCCCGGTCTATCTCTCCCTCTCATGCTGTGGCTATTCTCCCCTGTTTCTTGGCTACCTGGCTATTCTTCTGCTTGTTTGTTGGCCACAAACAGGTCCTGGAACAATTGGGTGAAAGGCTCTCACGTTCTGTGGAAGCCATCGCGTGACCCTCGGATGGCGAATTTGATTTTCTTCATTTGGAGAGATTCCGAGAGGTCGGACAGCCAGTCTGCAGCTTTGGGTGGTGCTGCTGACCGCCAGCCAAACTGGATTCTATGGCGGGCGATCAGGGAGGCAAAGGCAAGGGCGTCCGCCCTCCTCCCCAGGAATAGATCTGGCTGGTCTGAAACCCCGAAGACCGCCACTTTCGGGCATGGCTCCACCCTCACCCCCACCACTTTGGACATTGCCTCGAAGAAGGTTGTCCGGTACTCCACAAGTCTGGGGTAGGACCAGAACATGTGGGTGTGGTTGGCTGGGCCTCCTTGGCACCGCTCATATCTATCCTCCACCTCTGGGAAGAACCTACTCATGAGGGTTCTTGTGAAGTGGGCTCTATGTACCACTTTTAGTTGCGTCAGGCTGAGCCTTGCACACGTGGAGGTGGAGTTGACCCTATGCAGTGCTTCGCTCCAGAGTCCCCACCCTATTTCGATCCCCAGGTCCTCCTCCCACTTCATTCTTGTTGCGTCCAATACGGTGTCGGCTCCTTCTACCAGTCGGTCATACATGTCGCTACAGTTTCCTTTATCTAGTATGCTTGCGTCCAGTAACTCTTCCAGTAATGTCTGTCGTGGCGGTTGTGGGTACGTCCTTGTCTCCTTTCATAGGAAGTTTTTTAGTTGCAGGTACCTTATCTCGTTCCCCCTGGCTAGCTGGAATTTCTCTGTCAGTTCGCCCAGTGTTGCTATCCTGCCGTCCATATATAGGTTCCTGACTGTCAGTGTCCTTCTGTCCTGTCCCCACCTTTTGAAGGTGGCGTCAGTCAGTGCTGGCGTGAACCTATGGTTGTTGCAGATGGGAGCTTTACCCAACATTCTGGTCAGGCCAAATTGTTGCCGTAGTTGGTTCCAGGACTGGAGGGTGGCTATTACCACCGGGCTGCTGGAGTGTTTTTTGGGTGGGGATGGGAACGCCACCGTGGCGAGGGCCCGGAGGGAGGTCCCCTTGCAGGAGGCCTCTTCCGCGCGCACCCATTCGGCTTCTGGCTCCTTCATCCATCCCCTTATTCGCTCGGCCGTCGCCGCCCAGTGGTAAAGTTGTAGGTTTGGGAGGACAAGCCCCCCCTGGATTTTTTTTTTTGTAAGACCTTCTTTGGGATCCTAGCATTCTCTCCCCCCCCCCCCCCCCCCCCCGCCCCCCCCCTACGAACGCCATGATTAGTTTGTCTAGTGCTTTGAAAAAGGGGCTTTTCACAGTAACTTCATTTGAAGCCTACGTGTGACAATAAGCAATTTTTATTTCATTTCAATGTCTGATCCCTGCCCACGGTAACACTGTCCTCCGTCCACCGGGTGACCCCTGCACATAAGCTGGCCATTCAATCACACGGTCCCATCGAATGCCAGTCCTGGAGGCCCCCTCTGGTCTCGACCAGGGTCTGCTTGCTCGCAACCATGGATCACAGGTAGGGGACCATCTCCATTCTGGGACTGCGCCATATCACGCTGTGACTGTGCCACCACCTTCTGAATCTGTGCCACATCAGTCAGTGACTGGGTCATCTCCCCCTGGGACTGGGCCATCTCCCTCTGTGTCTGTGTCACGTCAGCCAGTGCCTGGGCAATACTGCCAATGCTCTCAACCATGGCCCGCTGTGACTGGGCCACACTCAGGAGCGCCGTTCCAATGTCCTGGCGGCCCTGGCACGTGGCTGCCTGTGATAGGGTAGCCCTGTCCTGGGACTTGGCCACCGCCTGCACAGATTGTCCCAGGCCTTGACCCATGGCCAGAAACCTTCGCTCACAAGGCCAAAACCACCACCTGTGCGGTGTTGGCCTGGGTGGCACGCATGGCCGGCACTGCCCACTGCTCCTGCATGCGGCTGGACTCCTTCAATTGCATCTGCTGGATGCTCACTGACAGCCCCTCATGTAATCCCTGGCTCTGAGACTGCATCTCAACAATCGATGGAACCGTCCTTACAGAAGCCCGAAACCCATCTGGACGGTAGCTGGTCCCTGGAGTCGGTCCGCCCTCCAACCATCTGCCCCCTCGGGTGCTCATACCTCCACCTGCTGTACCGGCACAGCTGTGTGGTGCGCACCAGATAGTGTCTCAGGAGCCTCCTCACTAAAGTGCCCAACTGAGTGTCTCTACGGTGGTGGAGGGTGGAGACAGCTGTCGAATGATGCAGCGCACCAGAGCGCATCCCAGCTTGGTTTGTCATCATCCTACATCCCATGGACCAAACCCGCTGTTACTGCCAACCCAGGGCCTGCACCCCTTAATGATGCAGGTAGGACTAACGGAATGGGTTGCAAGAGGGAGGGTTGCACAGGGAGGGTGATCATGGGAGAGGGTGGCTGGCCAGATGGGAGGGGGGGGAGGCAGGTGAGATGGGATGTCCATGCCGCTGGCCAGGCCTCCTAGTCAGCGAACCTGGAGGCAATTTGAGCATCTTGTGTGCACCGGCCCAGGTGCACATGTTGTGCAGCCTCCCATACCTGCCCAGGCCTCATGTCCTGCTAATCCTCACCCTCCTCTGCATCCTCCTCATTGGATGAGGCCTGGCGTTCAACCCCTCCTCCAACAGGTCACGCCTCTGCTGTGTGATGTTGTGGGGGGGACAGCATGCCAACATGATGTGGGAGACCCTCCTAGCGCTATACTGGAGGGTCCCCCCCAGAGCAGTCCAGGCACCTAAGCCGCATCTTCAGGATACTGGAGCACCACTCGATCGCAGCCCTGGTCGCTGCATGGGCATTGTTGTAGCGCGTCTCCGGGTCAGACTGTGGACTCCAGATAGGCATCAGCAGCCACGACCACAGCGGAGAACTCCTGTTTCCCAGGAGCTAGCCCTCCAGCCAGTGGGACGGGGGATGGGGGGGGGATTGAGGGGGGGACGGGTGGTTTGCCTTGAAGAGGCCAGGACGAAGAGAACATGCACGGACATGCATGATGTGCATCTGATGGTCACACACCAGCTGCACGTTCATCGATTGGAACCCCTTTTGGTTTGTGTAGAGCGGCCTGTCATCTGAATGTGCTCATAGGGGGACATGCATCCCGTCAATCACCCCCTGGACCCGGGGCATATTGGCGATGGCGGTGAAACCCACTGCCCAGGCATCCTGATGGACCCGGTCTACATTGAAGTAAATGTATGAGCCGCCTGGGCATACAGGGCCTCTGTGACGGAGGCCCTGTACACCGAGGTCTGTGAGATCCCCGACAGGTCCCCACTCGGTGCCTGGAAGGACCCCATTGCATAAAGGTTCGGGTCGACCATCACCTTGACGGCCACGGGAGCGGGTGCCCTGCCCCATTTCCCCGCAGTCCCAGGTGTGTCAAGATTTTGTAGATGTGTCACACTCCCCCGATCAACCGGAGTCTTCGACGTCATGTCTGGTCCAGCAGGTCCTCGAAAGACAGGCATTACCGGTACACATGGAGCCTCGTGCGGTGCCTCCTTTCCACCTCTTCGTCGACTTGTTAGGCGGCCAGCTCTCCATCCTCACCGGCTGCCTCCTGTTCCTCCGAGGCAGGCTCCATTGCGGCATGGTCCTCCTCCTAGAGCAGCTCCAGCTCGTACAGCACCAATGCATCCCTCAGGACTGCGGCGACTAGGAGGAAGACCACCATTGCTGGTCGAATTCCACTATCCATTGTCTGTAGGGGGTGAAAGGCCGACAAATAATCATGGCGCATACCCCTGTGCCTAAGCCCCAGTTGGTACTGCAGATCCTTCCCCCAATGTCCCCCTTCCCCCCCTCCTCATCTCCGTACCCCTGGCCCCATCGGTGCCCAGCACCGTCGTTGCCTCTGGCCTTGGCGCCTGTCCCTGCTGCCAGTCGGCTGGTGCTGCCCATGCCAGCGTTATGCACCGCGACCCCCATCCGGCACCCCCCCTGTAGGAGCTACTAAGGGCGTTGCCCCTGGTTGGACTGTGTGTTGCCCTCCCGGTGGCTGGCGACCTGTTGAGGGGGGTGGGGCCGTATGGCGGAGGGTTGGGGCTGCGGTGCGGGGAGTGGTGGAGAGGTGGGTGAGGGGTGGAATGCGGAGGTGGTGGGATGGAGGCACCCATACAGCCAGTATCACACTGCAGAACCACAGGCCCTGTTGGGCGGTCAGTGCGGTGCACAGCAAGATTGCTAACTTGCAGGCCGCAGCAATGGCGACCCGTGCCTGGATACTCCAATCTCATGGGGGGTCACTCCCGGCCCGACGCCCTGGCCCCCATGGCCCATCCCCTGGTCCCCTATCCTTCCCCCCCCCCCCCCCCCCCACTCCCCCCCCCCCCACCCCCAGTCCTGGCAGGACCAGAAACGTCCGCATCTCCTACCTCCTCTCTCTCCTTCATCAGCCACGGTGCCTATTTCCCGATTTTTGAAAGCACAAGTAAACCTCGCAGTCAGGAATTCCCGCCGTCGGAGGGGGAGGACGGCGGAGGCCCCGGAGAATACCGGGTCAGGCCCGCTAATGACATTTCAATGCCGTTTACTTCCATGCGGAGTGGATCCCATTGACGCCTCTGTCGAGACACCGGAGAATTGCGATTTGGCCCACCTCAATTTCGACATCTTGACCGAATCTCCACCGAACCGCCTTTCCTGATTTCGGCGCCGACCAAGGAGAATCCCGCCCCTGAATTTAATCCCCATCTTTGAATACGAACTTTCAAAGCCATTCCAATTCTATCCATATTTTGATGTTTAATGGGAAAGGAAGACCTATAGTAAAACATTTGAACATATTTTGTTACAACTGTTTATAATGCTTCTTTAATTCTGACATCTGTGTTATTAAACCACAGCTACATTCCTTAATGTTGCTGCCAAAGGATCAGACTATTTCCTCTCTAATAAATGAATCCAACTTTATATTCACCCAAAAATGTTTTGTGAAGACTATTAAACACATCAGTCAACTCTTCCACTTTGTAATTACCATTGTACACATGTACCTGTCAGGATTCCTACATCCTTTTCTCAGAAGTATGATTGAAAAAGATACTGGTTAATGTTTATTTCATTTTTATTTGAAGCCGCTTAGGGCAGCTTTTATGCCTCTAATAAAAGTGAGTCATAAAATAGGACATTTTTCTCTTTTATCCAGTTTGGACTGAGTGCTGCTGACAATATCACAAACTGGAGAAATTAGGGTGTCATGTAGTGAGAATGAGTGACATTAATGTGCACAGAATATACAACAGGATGTTTTAGAACACAAGATTTTATGGCTATCTCGATTTAGATTAATGTTGAGTTTTGTGATTTAGTTCAGTGTCTGCTTCAGGCCAGTTCCCTCAAACAGCCCTTCAGATTTGTCTGAATATTTTCCAGAGAAAGAAACTGGAAACATTCACAGTGCTCCTAGTTTTCTTTGACACTTTGGTTCTTAAAAAGGATACTGAGGCTCCCTTCCCCCTTGAAAAAATGATAATGGCTTTTTGAAAGATTTGCGAGGGCATCACTGCTAAGGCTGGCATTTATTTCCTATCTTCAATTGCCCTGGTACAATGAATGAGTTTTCCAGCATGCCGGGCCACTCAGAGAGCAATTAAGAATTAACCCTAATTGATTGATTTGATTTATTGTCATATGTCCCGAAGTACAGTGAAAAGTATTTTTCTGCGGCTGAGGGAACGTACACAGTGCGTACAGTAGACAAAAGAATAATCAACAGAGAACATTGACAAATGGTACATCGACAATTATGGTCTTATAGAGATAGATAGGTTCTTGATTATTAAGGGGATCAGGGGTTATGGGGAGAAGGCAGGAGAATGGGGATGAGAAAATATCAGCCATGATTGAATGGCGGAGCAGACTCGATGGGCCAAGTGGCCTAATTCTGCTCCTATGTCTTATGATCTTATGGTATGGAGGGCATTAGCTATGAGGAGCGGTTGAATAAACTCGGTTTGTTCTCACTGGAACGACGGAGGTTGAGGGGCGACCTGATAGAGGTCTACAAAATTATGAGGGGCGTGGACAGAGTGGATAGTCAGAGGCTTTTCCCCAGGGTAGAGGGGTCAATTACTAGGGGGCATAGGTTTAAGGTGAGAGGGGCAAGGTTTAGAGTAGATGTGCGAGGCAAGTTTTTTACACGGAGGGTAGTGGGTGCCTGGAACTCGCTACCGGAGGAGGTGGTGGAAGCAGGGACGATAGTGACATTTAAGGGGCATCTTGACAAACACGTGAATAGGATGGGAATAGAGGGATACGGACCCAGGAAGTGTAGAAGATTGTAGTTTAGTCGGGCAGCATGGTCGGCACGGGCTTGGAGGGCCGAAGGGCCTGTTCCTGTGCTGTACATGTCTTTGTTTTTTGTTTACAAACAGTGATTGGTTACAGTGCGGAACAAGGGGCCAAACAAAGCAAATACATGAGCAAGAGCAGCATAGGGTGTCGTGAATAGTGTTCTTACAGGGAACAGATCAGTCCGAGGGGGAGTCGTTGAGGAGTCTTATAGCTGTGGGGAAGAAGCTGTGTCCTATGTCTGGATGTGCAGTTCTTCTGACTTCTGTACCTTCTGCCTGATGGAAGAGTCTGGAAGAAGGCAATGCCTGGGTAGGAGGGGTCTCTGACAATGCTGTCTGTTTTCCTGAGGCAGCGGGAGGTGTAGTCAAAATCAATGTGGGGGTGGAAAGCTTGTGTTTGTGTGGTACTGCCGTTATGCCAGAAATTATAACAACGGCAAGTTTCCTTCTCTAAAGCTTATTTGTGAACCACTTGGTGGTTCCACAATGCGACAGCTTCATGGGCAGAATTGAGGTTTTCAAGGAGAGTTCAACATCGTCAAGGTGAGATTTAGGCTCATATTATTTGACCCATTCTCCCAACTCTCAAGATTACATATCCCGTCTTGCTCTTTCTCGCTTTCTCTTCACTCAGGCATCCAGACCAAGGATGATTTCCCTTCCACTCAGGGAATGTGGGCCCCGAGGTGTCCAAATTTCCAACACTGGATTTGCACACTCTGCTACAGGTGGAGCGGGTAGTAGTTGATGAGGTGGGTGGGCGTGATGCTCGGACTTTGGTGCGCTCCTTCTGCTGTTTGCCCGTGGCCTACACCTGTGTCGGAGACATTCAAAATGGTTGGCACCTTCGCGATGCTTCTTCTCTGGTTTGACCAGCGAGGTATTCCCACAAATTTGTGGAGATGTTGCATTTTTTTAGCGAGGATTTAAGGGCGTCCCTGAAACATTTTTTCTCTTACTTCCTGGTAACCATTTGGTTGATAGGGTTCCCGCTAAGAACGTTCGAAATCCGATCAGCAAACATTAACATACACTCCCCCCCCCGCCCCACGTAGGGATTTCCTCTCCAGCCTGCGCTTCCAGGTGCGCCCAGTACAGCCCCCTGAGAGGTGAGGGTCACGCCCAGGCAATAATCTGGCAGATCCCCCTGACACTATCCACCCGGGTAGTGCCAAGGGGACAGTGCCAGGGGGGTGACGGGGATTCCGTGGTGGGATGGGGTTCTTTAATTCTATTAGCATCTTATAGACATCAGGGCACCATTTAAAAAGGTTCTCCGGTCTGTCAAGAGCTGAGGTTGCTGGTGGGACGGGTTCATTCAGAACCCACCTCGCCAGCGTGACATCGTGAGACCCGCCTCCACGATTTCTTTGGACTAAGCGTCAAAAGATATGTCGGGAAAAGCCGGCAATGGAGCTGCCGAGCTACAACCCGCTCTTCCCACCTGTGTTGACACAAAATGAGAACATTCCGTCCCATGAGCTGAGTGCCAGGTTTTGAGGCGTTTGTCATCAATCTCTCTTTTCCTCAAGCAACAGAAGGCTGTCCTGGCCCTCTGGAGGCGATGTTGTGTTTCATTATTGATGGTTGCCCTCGCTGAGAGAAGGCTCCCTATGAGAAATGATCCCAGTTATCCAATGGTTTGCCGTGAATCTTGATAGTCGGAGGTCAGTATTGCACAGTGGGAGCAGGCTGATAGATGACTTTTGTCTTCCGAATGTTTAGCCTAACGCCCATTCTTTCATACATTTCTGTGAGTGCGTTGATGATAGTTGGAGTTTGGCCTCTGAGTGTGTGCATGCGCAAGTGTCAGCAGCACCCTGCGGCTCAGTGGCAGATGTTGGGGTGCTCCTTGGTTCTGGAATGGAAGCATCTCAGGTTGAGTAATGTCCAGCTCATCCTGTAGAGTAGCTCCACTCCGGCAAGGAGCTTCATGGAAATGGGCTGGGTTGTTGCGGTGAGTGAGATGTTGGTATGACGACACAGCCTTGCATGACCCCAGTTTTCACTCACATTGGGTCCATGGCAGATTCGTTGGTAAGGATCACGGTTTCATCGTGCAGCAGTCCGAGGATGGTGACTCATTTCTGAAGACAATAAGACTTGAGGAGGACATTCCACCGTCCCTCCTGGTTAATAGAGTCAAAGATTTTTGTGACGTCCAGGAAGGCCATGAATAAAAGTTGGTGCATCAGGTCCACCATGGCACGTGATGGATGGAGTCCGCACTGTGACCCTGATAGCAGCTCTTCAGCCATAGGGAGAAGGTGATTGAGAAGGACCCCTGCTATGGCCTTCCCTGCGGTGGAGAGCAGAGAATCCCCTCTGTAATTACCGCAGTCAGTCTTGTCTCCGCTTTTAAAGATGGTCACAATTACGGTATTTCTGAGATTCCTTGGCATACTCTCCTCCTTCCAGATAAGAGAGATGAGGTAATGTATTCCTGCCAACAGTACTTCTCTACTATATTTTAGTATTTCAGCAGGGATTCTGTTTGCGTCAGGGGCCTTCTTAGTTCTTAGCTGTCGAATGGCCTTTTCATGTCAGCTTGGGATTGTGCTGAGATGGCGGCGGGTTGCATGCTGTGGTTTGTGGACGAGGACACTCAGGTCAAGGACTGAGTCTCGGTTAAGGAAATCCTCAAAATTTACTTCCAACGAATGATGGCTGCCTCTCCATTCTGTTCTTAGCTCTCAGTGGGGTAAGCCCTTGGGTGCTTGGGTCGTACATGGTCTTCACTGCACTGAAAAATCCACGCATGCCATGGCTGTGGGCATGTTGCTGTATTTCCTGCACACTTTCCGCCCACCAAATGTTCGTTAGGTCACGGGTCTTTTTGTCAGACTATGGCCTTCATTAGTCAGCTTTATTTTGGCGGTGCGTCCAGTTCAGGAGCGCCTTGCACTTGCAAATTAATAACTCCTGAATCCTGGTGGAGAAACCAAGAGTATCCTTGGAGGTGCGGATTATGGTAGGTTTAAGGGCAGACCAGGAAGCAGTGATTCCTCCAGTGTATCATCACTCAATTTAAGCTGCCTTTTAACAGAGCATAGCATCATAGAATTTGCAGAGCAGAAGGAGGCCATTCGGCCCATCGAGTCTGCACCAGCCCTTGGAAAGAGCACCCTATTTAAACCCATGCCTCCACCCTATCCCCGTAACCCAGTAACTCCACCTAACAGGATTCAAATCCCACAGAGTACTGGGCTAATGGTAAGATTCTTGGCAATGTAGATGAGCAGAGAGATCTTGGTGTCCACACAGGTGGAGAAGGTAGTCAAGAAGGCATACGGCATGCTTGCCTTCATTGGCCGGGGCATTGAGTATAAGAATTGGCAAGTCATGTTGCAGCTGTATAGAACCTTAGTTAGGCCACACTTGGAGTATAGTGTTCAATTCTGGTCGCCACACTACCAGAAGGATGTGGAGGCTTTAGAGAGGGTGCAGAAGAGATTTACCAGAATGTTGCCTGGTATGGAGGGCATAAGCTATGAGGAGCGATTGAATAAACTCGGTTTGTTCTCACTGGAACGAAGGAGGTTGAGGGGCGACCTGATAGAGGTATACAAAATTATGAGGGGCATAGACAGAGTGGATAGTCAGAGGCTTTTCCCCAGGGTAGAGGGGTCAATTACTAGGGGGCATAGGTTTAAGGTGAGAGGGGCAAAGTTTAGAGTAGATGTACGAGGCAAGTTTTTTACGCAGAGGGTAGTGGGTGCCTGGAACTCACTACCGGAGGAGGTAGTGGAAGCAGGGACGATAGGGACATTTAAGGGGCATCTTGACAAATATATGAATAGGATGGGAATAGAAGGATACGGACCCAGGAAGTGTAGAAGATTGTAGTTTAGTCGGGCAGTATGGTCGGCACGGGCTTGGAGGGCCGAAGGGCCTGTTCCTGTGCTGTACATTTCTTTGTTCTTTGTTCTTTGTACATAGATCCCTGAAAGTTGCCACCCAGGTTGAGAGGGTTGTTAAGAAGGCGTACGGTGTGTTAGCTTTTATTGGTACAGGGATTGAGTTTCGGAGCCATGAGGTCATTTTGTAGCTGTATAAAACCCTGGTGCGGCCGCATTTGGAGTATTGCGTGCAATTCTGGTCGCCGCATTATAGGAAGGATGTAGAAGCATTGGAAAGGGTGGAGAGGAGATTTACCAGAATGTTGCCTGGTATGGAGGGAAGATCTTATGAGGAAAGGCTGAGGGACTTGAGGCTGCTTTCGTTAGAGGAAAGAAGGTTAAGAGGTGACTTAATTGAGGCATACAAGATGATCAGAGGATTGGATAGGGTGGACAGTGAGAGCCTTTTTCCTCGGATGGTGATGTCTAGCACGACGGGTCATAGCTTTAAATTGAGGGGAGATAGATATAGGATAGATGTCAGAGGTAGGTTCTTTATTCAGAGAGTAGTAAGGGCGTGGAATGCCCTGCCTGCAACAGTCGTGGACTCGCCAACACTAAGGGCATTCAAATGGTCATTGGATAGACATATGGACGATAAGGGAATAGTGTAGATGGGCTTTAGAGTGGTTTCACAGGTCGGCGCAACATCGAGGGCCGAAGGGCCTGTACTGCGCTGTGATGTTCTATGTTCTATGTTCACCACAGCAATTTGAATTCAATAAAGATCTGGAATTAGAAGTCCAGTTGTTGTGAAAACCCACCTGGTTCACCAATATCCTTTAAGCATGGCAATTGGCCTTCCTTACCTGATCTGACCAACATGTGACTCCAGACCCACAGCAATATGGTTGGCTCTTAAATGCTCTCTGAAATGAGCAGGGCAATTACGGATGGGCATAAAAAAGAATTAAGCTTCTGGACCGTAATAACAGTCCCATTTAAATATGAAATGAGCATTCAAAACATGACCACTTCCCCATTGCCGTCAGATTTTTTTTTTCCGTTCATTGGATGTGGGCGTCGCTGACCTGGCCAGCATTTATTGACCTATCCCCGAGGAGTCAACCACATTGCTGTGGATCTGGAGTCACATGTGCGCCAGACCAGGTCAAGATGACAGACTTCTGTCCCTGAAGGACATGAGTGAAACAAGTGGGTTTTTTACGTCCATTGACAATTGTTTCATGGTCATCATTAGGTTTTTAATTCCAGATTTTAACTGAATTAAAATGTCACTATCCGCCATGGTGGGATTCGAACCCAAATTCCCAGAACATTACACTGGGTGTCTGGAATACTAGTCTAGCGGCAATGCCACTATGGCACTGCCTCCCAGGCTCCATCGTTCTCCTTTCCCGGATTTTCATCCCCACCCCAAGAGATAATCAATGTTTCCATTATTACATGGAAATCTCGCAATAGCTTTTTTCCAGAGGTATTCGTGAAAAACGAAAATAGTTTGCAGGAAAACTGGCAGAGAAACTGAGTGCAGAGTGTCTTCACATGCCAAGAAATGCTACTAAAATATAATTGGGTTTCAGAGGAAATGTCTGAAGTTGCTATAAAGGGCTCCTTTTCTAAGATCACAATAACCTTTATGTGAAGAGTAATCTAGACTTCAGACTAATTTTGAGGTAATTCCCTCCTCTTCCTGCAAGTTCCAGTCAATGTCCCATGTGTACATCGAGCGCTAATATATAGGAATTAATCTGCAAATACAGTGTTCATTCATTGCGTTGGTTCATGGAAGAGAGGTCCCGTTGACACCACCACCTGTGTGCAATTCCAGCACAAATCGAAGTATCCTTACCAACTGGGACACTCTCAAACTGGACTATTTCAAATATTAAATGTTCCCAGAACTTGTCTGATATTAATCAGACAGCCCTATAAAGGTCGCATGACAGTTATGTAACAAGTTATATAACGCCTGATTATTCCATGGAATACTTAGGGCAATTCCGTAATTTTGCAGTCAGAGCAAGGAGCTGTGCTTGACAGGCATTTGAACTGGAACATCCGGGCTACTTTTGTAAGGCAGCATGGTAGCATTGTGGATAGCACAATTGCTTCACAGCTCCAGGGTCCCAGGTTCGATTCCGGCTTGGGTCACTGTCTGCGCGGAGTCTGCACGTTCTCCCCGTGTGTGCGTGGGTTTCCTCCGAGGTGCTCCGGTTTCCGCCCACAGTCCAAAGATTTGCAGGTTAGGTGGATTGGCCGTGATAAAATTGCCCTTAGTGTCCAGAGTTGCCCTTGGTGTTGGGTGGGGTTGCTGGGTTGTGGGGATGGGGTGGAGGTGTTGACCTTGGATAGGGTGCTCTTTCCAGGAGCCGGTGCAGACTCGATGGGCCGAATGGCCTCCTTCTGCACTGTAAATTCTATGATAATCTATGAAAAGCGTACACCCTTCTTTGGATTGATTTCTGGCTGAGAGCTGCAGATCCATCTTCACTGTCATTTGGAAGCTGCAGGTTATCTTGAAAGCAACAATGGAGACCAATCTCTGCATCTGCATGTACTGTTCCAGATCCAGGGTGCTAAAGGGTGTAGCTACTAGACTGGGACTGTGGAAGGTGCTGAGGGAACCAACAAGAGGGAAAAACACACTTGACCCCATCCTCACCAACCTGCCTGCCCCAGATGCATCTGTCCATGGCAGCATCGGTAGGAGTGACCACCGCAGGGTCCTTGCGGAGACAAAGTGCCATCTTCATATTGAGGATACCCTCCATCATGTTGTGTGGCACTACCACCCTGCTAAAAATGTAGAAACGTGGAAAATAAGAGTAGGCCATTCGGCCCTTTCCACCATGAATTATGTTATGTCTGATCAGCCAATTCAGTGACCTGTTCTCGCTTTCTCCCCATATACTTAGATCCCCTTAGCCCCAAGAGCTATATCTAACTAATTCTTGGAAACATAAAATGTTTTTTTAGCCTTAAATACTTTCTGTGGTAGCAAAGTACATAGGCTCAGATGTAATAATGTATAATAATAATACCCTTTTACTGCCAGAAGTATGAAGTTACTGTGAAAAGCCCCTAGTCGCCACATTCCGGCGCCTGTTCGGGTAAGCTGGTATGGGAATTGAACCCGCAGTGCTGGCCTTGTTCTGCATCATAAACCAGCTATCTAGCCCACTGTGCTAAACCAGTCCTATAACTAAACCACTGAGCTAAACCAGCCCTATAAACCAGACCTATGTAAGAAATTGGTGTATATATTGCATTATGCGGCAGGGTAGCACAGTGGTTAGCACAGTTGCTTCACAGCTCCAGGGTCTCAGGTTTGATTCCTGGCTTGGGTCACTGTCTGTGCGGAGTCTACACGTTCTCCCTGTGTCTGCGCGGTTTTCCTCCCACAAGTCCCGAAAGACTTAGGTAATTTGGACATTCTGAATTCTCCTTCTGTATACCCGAACAGGCGGCGGAATGTGGTGACTAGGGGCTTTTCACAGAAATGTCACTGCAGCGTTAATGTAAGCCTACTTGTGACAATAAAGATTATTTAAATTAATTTTTTTTTTAATTGTATGTATCTGGCACAGTATTGGTTAAACATGTAGATTAGGGTGTGTATGATTCTGCTGCAGTAATGTTTTACAAAATCCTGGTTTGAAAGAGAGCAGACTTAAGTATTACAAAGGGGATGATCAAGATGTCATAAACATGAGATCATCCTTTCTAAATCTTTTTTATGTTTGCAAGGAGGCCGAATGGGATTTTGTTCTGATTTCTGGGGATTCCCTTTGAGTTGATAATTAGAGACATTGGGCTGGATTCCCCACTGTAGGGATTCTCCGTTCCGGGGATTTCCCGATGGCTTGGGGCCTCCCACAATGGGAAGCCCCATTGGCTGGCTGGCGAGACGGAGAATTCCGGGGGTGGGATGGAGAATCTCACCCATTGTTTTTAAACTTAAGTGAGTAGGTCATGGGATGATGTGATTAATGGGAGGAGCCAGGGCTGAAGCAATCAGTTTTGAGATTAGTCAGTTTATACCTGGCTGCGAACAGAACAGCAGCTTCTGCAAAAGACTGTCAGGTTAAACAATAGTCTGACACAGCAAGAATCTGCAGGCTGTTTCCTGAATGGATTTTGCCCTCTCTTCAATCAATCTTTTAAAAAATAACTCTATGCAAGTGTACAGCAGGTAACCAACCCTGTGTTTGCTGCCTAATTAAAAGGGTTTTTTGACCTGTGATGGGTTTTGCTTGATTCGAGATAAAGCAGGTAGCAGTTTGGAGTAAAAATGTTTCCTTTTAATGTTATGCATTGTTTATCTGATAATTGTAAGCTATATTTATTTCTGTGATGTCAGGGTGGTTTTAATATTGTGTTAATAATAGTATTTACTTTAATATACATTATCCCTATTTGTGCATGGAATCACTCCTGGAGCGAAGTATCCTTTCCTCACAGTCTTACAAATTAATAAAACGTATTGAGGTTTCTGTCCGGTATCCTAGCAAATGTTGGGTTCTGGTCCACGATGACAATATCTACTATCTACATGAAGGAATTTCTCCTCATCTCAGTCCTAAATGGTCTACCCCGTATCCTTAGACCGTGAGCCCTGGTTCTAGACTCACCCACCATGGGAAACATTCTTCCTGCATCTACCTTGCTTGGTCCTGTTAGAATTGTATAGGTTTCTGTGAGGTCCACCCCCTCATTCTTTTGAACTCCAGCGAATACAATCCAAATCGACTCAATCTCTCCTCATACGTCAGACCTACCATCCCAGGAATCAGTCTGGTCAACCTTTGCTGCACTCCCTCTATAGCAAGAACAGCCTTACTCAGATAAGGAGAACAAAACTGCACACAATATTCCAGATGTAGTCTCGCCAAGGCCCTGTATAATTGCAGCAAGACATTCCTGCTCCTGTACTCGAATCCACTGCTTGCTGAAGTCTAGGTCTAAGGCGTTCAAGTCAGCCGACCCTGACCTATACAAGAAAGCCAGACATGATCTAAAGAAATCCATCAAAGATGCCAAAAGACCAAACAACACCAACTCCCGATGCTTCCAGCTGCACAGGGGCACCAGACAAGGGTGCCCACTGTCCCCACTGCTGTTCACTCTAGCAATCGAGCCACTAGCAATTGCGCTCAGAGCAGCAAAAAGCTGGAGGGGGATACGAAGGGGAGGCAGAGAGCACAGAGTCTCACTCTATGCAGATGACCTGCTCCTCTATATTTCAGACACACAAAGCAGCATGGACGGAATCTCCGCGCTCCTGAAAGAGTTTGGCGCCTTCTCGGGCTACAAACTCAACATGAGCAAAAGCGAGATCTTCCCGGTACACCCACAAGTAGGTGGGGCAGCACTAACGGGACTGCCGTTTAAACAAGCCCGACACAAATTCCACTACCTGGGGATCCAAATAGCCCATGACTGGAAAGGGATCCACAAATGGAACCTCACCAGTCTGACAGAGGAAGTAAAAATGGACCTGCAAAAATGGTACACACTCCCACTCTCCCTCGCGGGGAGAGTCCAGACGATCAAAATTAACGTGCTGCCCAGGTACCTCTTCCTATTCAGATCCATCCCGATCTACATCCCCAAGGCCTTTTCCAAAGCACTTGACAAACTAATCATGGCGTTCGTATGGGAGTGGGGGAAGAATGCTAGGATCCCAAAGAAGGTCTTACAAAAAACAAAATCCAGGGGGGGGCTTGCCCTCCCAAACCTACAATTCTACCACTGGGCGGCGATGGCTGAGCGAATAAGGGGATGGATCAAGGAGCCAGAAGCCAAATGGGTGCGCGTGGAGGAGGCCTCCTGCACTCCCATCCCCACCCAAAGAACACTCCAGCAGCCCGGTGGTGATAGCCACCCTCCAGTCCTGGAACCAACTACGGCAGCAATTTGTCCTGACCAAAATGTCGGACAAAGCTCCCATCTGCAACAACCATAGGTTCACACCAGTGCTGACTGACGCCACCTTCAAAAGGTTGGGACAGGACGGAGGGACACTGACAGTCAGGAACCTATACACGGACAGCAGGATCGCAACAATGGACGAACTGACAGAGAAATTCCAGCTAGCCAGAGGGAACGAGATAAGGTACCTGCAATTCAAAAACTTCCGACGAAAGGAGACAAGGTCATACCCACAACTGCCACGACTGATATTACTGGAAGAGTTACTGGACGCAAGCATACTAGATAAAGGAAACTGTAGCGACATGTATGACCGACTGGTAGAAGGGGCCGACACCGTACTGGACGCAAAAGAATGAAATGGGAGGAGGACCTGAAGATCAAAATAGGGTGGGGAATCTGGAGCGAAGCACTGCATAGGGTCAACTCCACCTCCACATGTGCAAGGCTCAGCCTGACGCAACTAAAAGTGGTACATAGAGCCCACTTCACAAGAACCAGTATGAGTAGGTTCTTCCCGGAGGTGGAGGACAGATGTGAACGGTGCCAAGGAGGCCCGGCCAACCACGCCAACATATTCTGGTCTTGCCCCAGACTTGCAGGGTACTGGACTTCCTTCTTCGAGGCAATGTCCAAAGTGGTGGGGATGAGGGTGGAGCCACACCCGAAAATGGCGGTCTTCAGGGTTTCAGACCAGCCATATCTATTCCTGGGGAGGAGGGCAGACGCCCTTGCCTTTGCCTCCCTGATCGCCCGCCGTAGAATCCTGTTCGGCTGGCGGTCAGCAGCACCACCCAAAGCTGCAGACTGGCTGTCCGACCTCTCGGAATCTCTCCAAATGGAGAAAATCAAATTCGCCATCCGAGGGTCAGACGACGGCTTCCACAGAACGTGGGAGCCTTTCACCCAATTGTTCCGGGACCTGTTTGTGGCCAACAAACAAGCAGAAGAATAGCCAGGTAGCCAAGAACCAGGGGAAAGTAGCCAAAGCATGAGACGGAGAGATAGACCGGGAGAGAGGGACAGTTAAATCTAAGAGGAAGGAAAGGTGAACCACAGGGGGGGCAGGGAAATGTTAACAAACTTGGCATCCACAGAAACAGAGAAAAAGGTGAATACAGGTGGAAGACGGGAGGGCCGGCTGAAGCGGAAGTGAGCACGAGACAACAACGGCAGCGAAATCCGTCCAGGAGAAGCAAGGGACAACACCAGCACCAGACCCATTCGAGTATTGCCCTCCGTAATTGTCTCTCCGGCACCCAAATGTATATCTACCCCCCCAGTCTCCAACCGCCCCCCCCCCCCCATCCCAATAAACAGATGCCTACTTATGTGTGTAAATAATTTTGCCAAGTGTATAGAGTTGCTGCTGTTGAACGGGTGCATAATACCCGACCATTTATAAAACATTTATATTTTTAAAAAGATGCCAAAAGACAGAACCGGACCAGGCTCGAGTCCCAGGCTAACCACACGGACCCCCGCCGTCTATGGCAAGGTCTGCAAGACATAACAGGCTACAAGATGAAGGCATGTAAAATCGCCGTCTCCAATGCACCCCTCCCTGATGAGCTCAACGCATTCTATGCACGCTTCGAGAAAGAGGTCAGCGACAGCGAGTCCTCCATCCCAGAAGCCGCGGATGATCTTGTATCTGAGATCACCATTGCAGACGTCAAAGCAGCCTTCTCGTAGGTCAACCCTCGGAAAGCCACTGGCCCGGATGGGGTTCCCGGACGAGCACTCAGGTCTTGCGCGGATCAGCTGGCAATGGTATTCGCAGACATCTTAAACCTCTCTTTACAACAATCTAGGGTCCCTATCTGCTTCAAGAAGACAACCATCATCCCTGTACCAAAAATAAGCCAAACAGCGTGCCTTAATGACTATCGTCGAGTGACTCTGACATCCATCATCATGAAGTGCTTCGAAAGGTTAGTCATGGCACAAATCAACTCCAGCCTCCCGGATTGCCTTGATCCACTACAGTTCGCCTACCGCTGCAACAGGTCCACAGCAGACGCCATCTGCATGGCCCTGCACATTACCCTGTAACACCTAGATAACAAAGACACCTATGTCAGACTCCTATTTATCGACTACAGCTCAGCCTTCAACACCATCATTCCTACGAAACCTATCTCCAAACTCCATGGCCTTGGCCTCGACTCCTCCCTCTGCGACTGGATCCTGAACTTTCTAAACCACAGGCCACAATTAGTAAAGATAGGCAACAACACCTCCTCCACGATCATCCTCAACACCGCTGCCCCACAAGGCTGTGTCCTCAGCCCCCTACTATACTCCTTATACACCTATAACTGTGTGGCCAAATTCCCCTCCAACTCGATTTTCAAATTTGCTGATGACACCACCGTAGTGGGTCGGATCTCAAACAATGACGAGACAGAGTACAGGAATGAGATTGAGAATCTGGTGAACTGGTGCGACGACAATAATCTCTCCCTCAATGTCAACAAAACGAAGGAGATTGTCATCGACTTCAAAAAACGTAGTGGAGAACATGCCCCTGTCTACATCAATGGGAACGAAGTAGAAAGAGTCGAGAGCTTCAAATTTTTAGGTGTCCAGATCACCAACAGCCTGTCCTGGTCCCACCATGCCGACACTATAGTTAAGAAATCCCACCAACGACTCTACTTTCTCAGAAGACTAAGGAAACCAAAGCTGCAGACTGGCTGTCCGACCTCTCGGAATCTCTCCAAATGGAGAAAATCAAATTCGCCATCCGAGGGTCAGACGACGGCTTCCACAGAACGTGGGAGCCATTCACCCAATTGTTCCAGGACCTGTTTGTGGCCAACAAACAAGCAGAAGAATAGCCAGGTAGCCAAGAAACAGGGGAGAATAGCTACAGCATGAGAGGGAGAGATAGACTGGGAGAGAGGGGGGTGGGGGGGGGAACAGCTAAATCTAAGAGGAAGGAAAGGCGAGCCGGGGGGGGGGGGGGGGGCAGGAGTGGGGGGGGGGGGGGGTAGAGGGAAGAGATGGAACAATAGAGGAGAGCCAAGGAGGGGGAGGGGGGAGGCAGGGAAACGTTAACAAACTTAACGTCCACAGGAACAGAGAAAACGGGGAACTCGGGAGGGCCGCAGAAGCGGAAGTGCGCAGAAGCGGAACGAGACGACAACAGCAACGAACTCCGTCTGGGAGAAGCAAGGGACGACAACACCACGAACAGATGCCTACTTATGTGTGTAAATAATTTTAACAAGTGTACAGAGCTGCTGCTGTTGAGCGGGGGGCATAATACCGTCCGATGGCTTCTCAGGGAAAATTAAAACGTCAGCAGCAGCAGCGACCCATAGGGGAGTGGGGGTGAGTGCTCCGTTGGGAGGGTGTGGGAAGACTGAGGCACGTGGGGTCACGTCTAGCCAATTGCTATTGTATATTCTCTTTTTGCACTATGTTAATGTTCACTCTATTTTGCTGTGTTAGGATTATTACTATTTACTATGAAAAACTTTGCAAAACTGTAATTAAAAAAATATAGATTTTTTAAAACTCTATTGGCTGCATTCTCAAAACATGCTAGTAGATAGGTTAAGCATGATTTCCCTTTGGTTAATCAATGCTTACTCTATCCGAGCAAACTTACACTCCTATTCGGTTTTCCCCTTTTTAATCAATCACTTTGTCCTCCTTTGTTGAACTCTAAACTGCTCCCAATCCTCAGGTCTGCAGATAATATCCAGGCTTGGGCTGATAAGTTACAAGTTGCAATCATGCCACTCAAGTGCCAGGTAAATACCAACTCCAACAAGAAAGGATCTAACCATTGCCCATTTACATTCAATGGCATTACCATCACTGAATCCCTGACTATTACCATCCTGGGGGTTACCATTGACCAGAAACACAATTGAAGCAGCCACATAAATACTGTGGCTACCACAGCAGGTCAAAGGCGAGGAATCCTGCGGCAAGGCACAAGTCAAGTCAGGACTGTAATGGAATACTCCCCACTTGCCTGGATGAGTGCAGCTCCAACAACACTCAAGAAGCTCGACCACCATCCAGGACAAAGCAGCCACTTGAGAGCTCCCCCTTCCACAAACATTCAAATCCTTCACCACCAACGAACAGTGGCAGCCGTGTGTACCATCTACAAGATGCACTGCAGTATCTCACCAAGGCTCCTTCGACAGCACCTTCCAAACCAATGACCACTGCCATCTAGAAGGACAAGAGCAGCAGATACCGCCTGGAGGTTCCCTCTCCAAGTCACTCACCATCCTGACTTGGAAATATATCGCCATTCCTTCAATGTCACTGGGCGAAAATCCTAGAACTCCCGCCCTAATAGCACAGTGGATGTACCTGCACCTCAGGGACTGCAGTGATTCAAGAAAGCAGCTCACCACCACCTTCGCGAGGGTAATTAGGGATGGGCAATAAATGCTGATCTAGCCAGTGATGCCACAGTCCGTAAATGGAGCAATTTTTAAAAAGATCTGCGCACATTGAATATGCACATACTTTAAGGGTAAATAAAATCTCAGTAAAGTGTGGGGGGGTGTAAAGTTGACCATTTACATTTTCAAGCAGATCAAAGATGTTAAATTGTACTTGTAGTTTAGACCTGTTGTATCCTCTCTGTAGCATTGAGCTTAACCTGTTTAAGAACAAAGATGAGGATTTTGTTAAACAATAGCACAGTGTTGAAATCTTCCTCTATACCTGAAATGTGGGCAAAGAATGACATTTCTCTTCAGCATCACAGAATGAGCAAGTGAGGTGGCTGAAATTAGGGTGGCACGATGGTGCACTGTGGTTAGCACTTCTGCCTCACAGCGCCAGGGACCCGAGTTCGATTCCGACCTTGTGTGACTGTGTGGAGTTTGCACATCCTCCCCTTGGCTGCGTGGGCTTCCTCCGGTTTCCTCTCACTGTCCAAAGATGTGCAGGTTAGCTGGATTGGCCATGACAAATTGCCCCTTAGTGTCCAAAGGTTAGTTGGTGTTGCGGGGATAGGGCAGGGGTGTGCGCCTCGGTAGGATGCTCTTTCCGAGGGTCAGTGCAGCACCGATAGGCCGTATGGCCTCCTTCTGCACTGTAGGGATTATAAAAAATATTAAATGATAACGGAGAGGTAGATAGATGAGAGGGTCAGGTGCAAGGAGAAGGAAGATGTCTTCTACACTGAATGTATTCAGCATGTGTTTCAGTGCCCTGGTTCTCGAAGACATGCTGTTTTTTTCTTCAATAAGCAGAAACGTTTGTGGATCTTTGCCTGATAATGTGAATTAAATCAATAATTTTTGAGCTATTCCTTGTTGAAATCTCTGCAAATATTATCACACTCCCAGAGAATGTCTGCCTGTATTGACAAACTCATTTCGTGAAAGAGAGAGTGCGTTAAGTAAAACATGAATATGTAAGAGTGAATGAATTGATTTAGTAAAAGGATTAAATAGATTTAACATCCTTTTGTTGGAGTTAAATCACATGCTAATCAAATGTCTACCTCAAGGGCCTAATATCAGCAGAACTCACCAGCAAGTCTTTTAACTTGTTTGAAGAACAGTTTCTAGTCAAGAGATTACAGTCAAGCCTCTGGATGAGCATATAATATTAAACTTATGTCGACAAGATTGAAAAGTAAACTATGTTCTATGTACTGACTAGCGGTCTGTATCTGTGACTTGGAGCAGTGTGTTGCATTAGAATGCTCTCCCTGTGATTGATGGGTTAGAGAGCTGAATGTAGAGCTGAAGGCTGTATTCTAGGACGGTGCTGCTCCAGAGGTTCCTCTGGGGTAGTTCCCTCCATGCTTGAATCATGAATAAACTATTGTGACCTGCTTTAGCTTACAAAGAACAAAGAAAGGTGCCCACGTCCTGCCCACTGACCTTGGGAGGTGTGGACTCTCCAGGCTTTCTTGGTGACATGCGGCAGCCTCCTCTTGCCCACCTGGCACTGGCCTTCACCAGAACTCCAAGGCATTCATTGGAAACCGAGAGGCAGAACACCCACCGGACTTGCCCTCCCCTCCTTCATGCATGCCAGGTGCTGTGGCCATTATCGCAAACATTGTTTTCTTCCGTTGGAGAATAGTCCCTCAGCTTCCCCTGCGACCACTGGCAGTCCGCAGATTGCTGCCTGTTTTTAAACACCCCCCCCCCACCCCTTCCCACGGATCCCCAACAGACGCATCATCTGACTCATTCCCAGCCCATTCTGTGCTGTGAAGCGAACCGGAAGATGTGTTTCACACTGAGTGGGTCTTAATTGCCGTGATATCGCCTGGGAGTGGATTCTACATCTGCTTCCAGGCCCTTCACCTTTGTCTGCACACCAAGCAGGAAATTCTGACCAATGTGTATTAGAAAATGAGAATAGATACCATCAACCTTTCATCATGTTCTGATGGTCGTCGTTAGAACTAGACTGGGCAAATTTCAAGGTGCCAGACATCAACAGAGGATGTGTAATCATCATTACCCTTTGGATAAAAAAGGATTTTGAAATTTTACAAGTCACATTTTGTTGTCTGCTTTTTAACATAAAAGCAAGAAGCTGTTCTACAGGCATAATTGCATCAGAGCCAGCTGCATATTGCCTAAGCAGCCAAGGTAATAAACAGCAATACCTTGAAAGTGGGAGAAGGATTTCCCCCCAACCTGTTCCAACTTTGGGTTTGCCTGAGAACCAACCTCCTAGAAATTCGACTCCAAGCCTCCCAGTTGATGGAGAATCCTCCGGTTTACAAGTCCTTCACTTCAACTACAGCATCAATTCATCTAATAAACTATAGGCCTGTCACAAAAGAGACTGAGACAATCATAATTTGTAATTCCCTTTTTTTACCTTCATCTGTATCGAATCTGTGTGTTATAGTGAAAGTAAGTCAAATGAGTGAGACGTTGCATTTTAAACATCTGGGGAAAGTGTGTGGAAATAAATAAAATTTCTTTAACTCACAACTTGCTGCTGGGATTATTTAAATTGGGTCAGTCACTCTGAAGATAGAAAATCCAGACTTTTACCTACAAACTTATGGATATTGAAGGAGCACATAAATCTGTGACAGGACACTTTAAGCACTTTTAATCGCTGTCCACTTACCTCTTCCCACTCAACCCCCATGCTCCTCTCTTCCATCTTCCTTCATCTATGCATCAAGTCACCCCTTACATGGATCAATGAAATATGCATCAACCATTGTGACAGCGAATGGCACACACTCACCTCATTCTGTCTAAAACGTTCCTCTGATGGTCTGTCGGTGGCTATCTTTTTTATAGTTATTCTCCCTTATTCTGGACTGACCCACAACAATAACAACATTCACGTCTACATCACCAAAGTAAAACATGCCTGGGTGCTTCAAAGAAGCTTTATAAGAACAATTATAACCTCAGAGCAGATGACAGAAGCCTGATCAGTGATTGGTTTTAACTAGTGAGGGGAAGAGGCTTAAGGAGGCAATCCAGATCCTATTGCCCAGGTGGCAGAAGGCACCGCTACCAACCGCGTAGTGGTTAAAATCAGGCCGGTGTACGGGGCCAGATAATAATAATAATTATAACAATAATCTTCATTATTGTCACAAGTAGGCTTACATTAACACTGCAATGAAGTTACTGTGAAAAGCCTCCAGTCGTCACATTCCGGCACCTGTTCGGGTAGACGGAGGAAGAATTCAGAATGTCCAATTCACCTAATAGCAAGTCTTTTGGGGTTTGTGGGAGGAAACCAGAGCACCCGGAGAAAACCCACGCAGACACAGGGAGAACGTGCAGACTCTGCAATCAGTGACCCAAGCCGGGAATCGAACCTGGGATCCTGCCGCTGTGAAGCAACAGTGTTAACGACTGTGCTACTGTGCCACCCTATATATCAGATATGGAGGAGCGCAAGGTGTTCTACTAATTGTCCAGGCCACACATTTCCTCAACTATTCCCAACAAAAAATAGCTTAACTAGTTATCATGTTGTCATTTTGGAAACTTACAGTGTGCAAAATAGTTGGTGCATTTTCTTTTAATATAAAATATATGTGAAGCACCAAGTGACGTGATCAGTTACAAAATAAATACTTTGTATGTTTAAACAGAAGCATTCAGTTCCAATTAGCTTGTGTTTAACTTTGAAGCGAAGCTTTATTTAAACATGACAAGAAGCTGTACAACCACTTGTACAGTGTACATTAGATTGATTGAGATTTCGGTGCTTATTGGTAACTTATGTTATACTTGAATTAAACAGTTCATATGTTTGGATCCCACCAACTAAGTTATCAATCCAAGTGTTAGCGTAGCTTAGCAACCATACAAACTATTTGCTCCATCGTAACTAACTGTGTTTAATAAAATATCAAGCACTCAAAAATCACTTAAAATGGGTGATGACTTTTCACACGAGGAATGTTTTGTAAAGGTTACAAGTTCTTTTATGTCTCTTTGGGCAATCCAAATTCTGTTGTCAAAGTGCTAAATTGGAACCTGATGAAACTGTAATTCTGTAGATACATTTTGCCAATAATCCTTAAGTTATGAAAACACGTTAAAGTTCAATATCAAATTGAACAAAGACACGCTGAATGATAAATGCTGACGCTAATCTTTTAGCAACATGAATAGTATATAGTGAATTAAGTAATTGCCTCCTTTGACACAAAGATATTGGGCGGGGTTCTCTGCGATCGGCATGATGGTCCAACAGCGGCGTCAAAAATGGCACGAACCACTCCGGCGTCACGCCAACCGGAACGTCGGAAAACCTCCGACCCGGAAGGGGCTAGCAGCAGCGTGACGCCAATCGCGACAGCGTCACCCATCACTGACACGCGCACCGTCATTGACGCTGCACGGCGTCACAGTAGAAAAAACACCCCTGCCGGAGACCAGGCACAGCGCCAAGGTTCCAGGAGCGTGACATCGAGGCGCTCCTGGACGCAGTGGAGCAGAGGAGGGAGGCCCTGTACCCCGGACATGGCCACAGGGTCACACCACACCTCAGCCGGCGCCCGTGGAGGGGGGTGGCAGAGGCCGTCAGCGCCCGTGGCCGTAACAGCCAGGACAAGCATCCAGTGCCACAAGAAGGTCAATGACCTAGTCAGGGCAGCCAGGGTGAGTGCCCCCCCCCCGATGAGCGGGACAGCCCTAGCTGAAACCGACATGGCTGCACCCACCCACCCATGCAGGCTGCATTGGCAGGATGGGGTGTTAACCTATGCCAACATACACACAATGGTTGTCCGCGTGTATATATCTGCCTAACACGCGATTCCCGTCAGCGCAAATTTTTGGCTGCCGGAGAATATCGCGGGCGGTGTCGGAGCAGCGGGGCGGGATTCACGCCGCCTCCCCACGGCAATTCTCCAACCCGGCGGGGGGTCGGAGAATCCCGCCCATTGTTTAACACTTTCTTCCTGATCAGCCAGGTCTCAGTTGGTAGCACTCTCGCCTTTGAGACAAAGGAGGCAGGATTCTCCGCCGGCGGGATTCTCCGTTGTGCTGCCTCCCGGGGGTTTCCCGGCGGCGTGGGGCTGCCCCACAACAGGAAACCCCATTGACCGGCCGGCGGGCCATAGAATCCAGCCCAGGGTTTCTGGGTTTAAGTTCCACTCCTGATACTTAAGCACTGAAGTTTTGCTGACACTCCAATGCAGTACTGAAGGAGCACTGCATTGTTGGAGAAATGTATCCAATACGAGCGGCACGGTGGCAGAGTGGTTAGCAGTGCTGGCCAACAGCGTCAGGGGCCCAGATTCAATTCCGGCCTTGGGTGACTGTGATTGGAGCTTGGCACTTTCTCCCCATGTCTGCATGGGTTTCCTCTGGGTTCTCTGGTTTCCTCCCAGAGTCCAAAGAGTGCAGGTTAGGTGGATTGGCCATGCTAAGTTGCCCCTTAGTGTCCAGGTTGGGTGCGGTTGTAGGGATAGGTCAGGGGAATGGGTCTATGTAGGGTGCTCTTTCAGAGGGTTGGTGCAGCCCTAATGGGCCGAATGGCCACTTTCTGCACTGTAAGAATTCTATGGTTCATTGAGCTGTTAAAGTGGATGTAAAATATTTCATGGCATTATTTTGAATATAGGGGAGTTATCCCCAATATTCAAGCCAATATTTATCTTCAACCAACATCTAGATAATATTGCATGGCTCGTTGAGGCACCTTGCAGGTTTTCTATATTACAACAATGACCAAACTTCAAAAAATGCTTAATTAGCCGTAAATTCCTTTGGGTCTTCATGAAAGGTGCTTTTTAACGCAAGTCTTTTCCTATTATTTCTTCAAAAGCTCATAGGAATGATGTCGCATTATTAATCCTCGAAGTGCACATCAATTATAATCAAGTATATTATATACACTGACAGCTACCACCTACACAGCTGCTATTGACAGAAAGTTTGAGCAAAAGCAGAAAATATTTCTACTTAAAAATCACAGAATTATTAAGACACAGAATGAGGCCATTTGACCAATCATGTCTGCACCAGCTCTCTAAATGAGCACCATGACTTAATGCCATTCCCCTGCCTTTTCCCTGTAGCCCTGCACATTGTTTCTATTCAAGTAAACATCTAACGTCGTGCCTAAATAATTTAGTGGAATTTTTTGAGGACATTACCAGTGCGGTAGATAACGGGGAGCCAATGGATGTGATATATCTGGATGTCCAGTAAGCCTTTGACAAGGTGCCACACAAAAGGTTGCTGCATAAGATAAAGATGCATGGCATTAAGGGGAAAGTAGTAGCACGGATAGAGGATTGGTTAATTAATAGAAAGCAAAGAGTGGGGATTAATGGGTGTTTCTCTGGTTGGCAATCAGTAGCTAGTGGTGTCCCTCAGGGATCAGTGTTGGGCCCACAACTGTTCACAATTTACATAGATGATTTGGAGTTGGGGACCAAGGACAATGTGTCCAAGTTTGCAGACGACACTAAGATAAGTGGTAAAGCAAAAAGTGCAGAGGATACTGGAAGTCTGCAGAGGGATTTGGATAGGCTAAGTGAATGGGCTAGGGTCTGGCAGATGCAATACAATGTTGACAAATGTGAGGTCATCCATTTTGGTAGGAATAATAGCAAAAGGGATTATTATTTAAATGATAAAATATTAAAACATGCTACTGTGCAGAGAGACCTGGGTGTGCTAGTGCATGAGTCACAAAAAGTTGGTTTGCAGGTGCAACAGGTGATTAAGAAGGCAAATGAAATTTTGTCCTTCATTGCTAGAGGGATGGAGTTTAAGACTAAGGAGGTAATGCTGCAATTGTATAAGGTGTTAGTGAGGCCACACCTGGAGTATTGTGTTCAGTTTTGGTCTCCTTACTTGAGAAAGGACGTACTGGCACTGGAGGGTGTGCAGAGGAGATTCACTAGGTTAATCCCAGAGCTGAAGGGGTTGGATTACAAGGAAAGGTTGAGTAGACTGGGACTGTACTCGTTGGAATTTAGAAGGATGAGGGGGGATCTTATAGAAACATATAAAATTATGAAGGGAATAGATAGGATAGATGCGGGCAGGTTGTTTCCACTGGTGGGTGAAAGCAGAACTAGGGGGCATAGCCTCAAAATAAGGGGAAGTAGATTTAGGACTGAGTTTAGGAGGAACTTCTTCACCCAAAGGGTTGTGAATCTATGGAATTCCTTGCCCAGTGAAGCAGTAGAGGCTCCTTCATTAAATGTTTTTAAGATAAAGATAGATAGTTTTTTGAAGAATAAAGGGATTAAGGGTTATGGTGTTCGGGCCAGAGAGTGGAGCTGAGTCCACAAAAGATCAGCCATGATCTCACTGAATAGTGGAGCAGGCTCGAGGGGCCAGATGGCCTACTCCTGCTCCTAGTTCTTATGTTCTTATGTTCTTAATGCCTTCTTGAATGCCTGGAATGAACCTGCCACCACCAATCTTCTAGGCAGTGCATTCCAGACCCAAACTGATGTGTTGGGTGTTCTGGATCACAAACAGGTCACCAACACTGGAAGTGGTGCAACTCTATTTTACTAGAAGGTTAACTATATCAACATACTTGAACTGTGGGTAAAATGCAATACCAGCTTTAACTGTTGACCCTTGCCTAGTCCTAACCAGGTGATGCACTCAGCACATGGTGAATGTCTGTGTTGCAGGCTGTGAGCTCTGTGCTCCGAGCTGGCTGCTACTAAAATGAGCGGGAACTCTCCTGTCCCCTGTCTTTATAGTGCATGTGCTCTCACTGGTGATTGGCTGCGATGATGTGTATGCTGATTGGTCCCACTGCATGTCCATCAGTGTGTGTGTGTGTGTGTGCACCATAATATACTGGTGTATATTATGACATCCCCCTTTTTTTATAAAGAATATGTGCCTGCGTGACAATAAATATTGTGTAGTGAATGTACCTGACTATGTGTGTGCATGTTATTTACATGACTATGTACATGAGGCTAATCTATTTACAGGGGAAGGCGCCTGGTGCAGAGAAATAGGGTGTCACACCAAGAACGAAATGAACATTATATACAAACTATTGGAATGATGAAACAAGATAACAGAACAGATCAATGAGTCCAACATTGTAAAACTCATAAGTCAAGTCTCTGAGGTGGGCGATGAATTCTGGTTGACCGCCTCAAGGGTGGGTCAGGAGCCACCGGCTGAGGAACAGGCTGGGCCACGGCGGAGTGAGGAGGATGCAGAGTATTCGGAATCTCCACATAGTCCAGGTTGGGGACAACAGGAGGGTGTGGCACCGGTGGAGTATCACGTAGCGAGCGTGGAATGAGACGAAGGGCACGCCGATTGCGGCGGCAAATTGAACCATCTGGCAGACGAACCAGGAACGAGTGGGGAGACACCTGCCGAAGAACCACAGCAGTTGCAGACCAGCCACCCTCCGGAAGATGGATGCGGACGTTGTCATCCGGCGCCAGAGCAGAGAGATCAGTCGCCCGAGCGTCACGCGACGCCTTGTGTTGTGCACGAGACTGTTGCATCCACTGAACGACCGGAATGTGGTCGAGGTCTGGGACGTGAATGGACGACACCGTGGTCCTGAGGGTGCAACACATGAGCAGCTGGGCTGGCGACAGGCCCGTGGAGAGTGGGGCCGAACGATAGGCCAGCAAGGCGAGGTAGAAGTCGGATCCTGCATCGGCAGCCTTGCAGAGGAGCCATTTGACGATGTGGACACCCTTTTCCGCTTTGCCATTGGATTGGGGGTGCAGGGGACTGGATGTCACATGCACAAAGTTGTACCAGCTGGCAAAGTTGGACCATTCCTGGCTCGCGAAGCAGGGGCCATTGTCCGACATCACAATGAGTGGGATGCCGTGACGAGCAACGGTCTCTTTGCAGGCATGGATGACCGCCGATGATGTGATGTCGTGCAGGCGTACGACCTCCGGGTAGTTCGAAAAATAGTCTACAATCAGAACACAGTCCCTGCTGAGCGCACGAAACAGGTCAACGCCTACATTAGACCATGGGTCTCACGTGGTTGGGCCGGCTGGAACCACTGACAGGTGGAGCAGTTGAGCACTGTGTTGACGATGTCCTCATTGATGCCAGGCCAGTACACAGCCTCTCGGGTCCTCCATCGGCACTTTTCCATGCCAAGCTGGCCCTCGTGTAGCTGTTCCAAAACGAGCTGGCGCATGCTGTGCGGGATCACGGTGCGGTCCAGCTTCAGGAGGACACCATCGACTACTGCCAGATCGTCCCTGATATTGTAGAACTGCGGGCATTGGCCCTTGAGCCACCCGTCCGTCATGTGGCGCATGACAAGCTGTAGTAGGGGGTCAGCCGCAGTCTCGCGGCGAATGTGGATAAGGCGTTCATCCATGGCCGGCAGATTGGAGGCCGTGAAGGCCACATGGGCGTCAACCTGGCAGACGAGCCCCTCTGGGTCACACGGGGTGTTGACTGCCCTGGACAGAACGTCGGCTATGATCAGGTCCTTGCCCGGGGTGTATAGGAGCTGGAAATTGTACCACCGGAGTTTAAGCAGAATGCGCTGGAGGCGAGGGGTCATATCATTCAGGTCTTTTTGTATAATGTTGACCAGCGGGCGATGGTCAGTCTCAACAGTGAATTGGGGGAGGCCGTTCACATAATCATGAAATTGTCGACCCCAGTCAACAGGCCCAGGCACTCCTTTTCGATCTGCGCGTAGCGCTGTTCTGTGGGGGTCATGGCACGTGACGCCTATGCAACGGGGGCCCATGATGAGGCCTCTTCGCGTTGCAGGAGCACTGCCCCAATGCCGGATTGGCTGGCATCCGTTGAAATTTTTGTTTCATTTGTGGGATCAGAAAATGCCAATACCGGGGCCGTGGTAAGCTTGGTCTTAAGCTCCTCCCATTCGCGCTCGTGGGCGGGAAGCCATTGGAAGTCTGTCGTCTTCCTGACCAGGTTCCGGAGAGCTGTGGTATGGGAGGCGAGGTTGGGGATGAACTTCCCCAGGAAGTTGACCATGCCCAAAATCGGAGGACTGCCTTCTTATCCTCTGGCTTCTGCATGGCCGTGATGGCTGCCACCTTGTCCTCATCCGGCTGCACACCCAACCGGGAGATGTGGTCCCCTAAGAACTTGAGTTCCGTCTGGCCGAAGGAACATATGGCTCTGTTGAGGCGAAGGCCTTGGTCCCGTATTCATTTGAAAATGCACTGGAGGTGACTGATATGCTCCTGCGGGGTGGTGGACCAAATGATGATGTCGTCAACATAGATGAGCACACCCTCGATGCCCTCCATCATTTGCTCCATGATCCGGTGGAATACGTCTGATGCCGATATAATCCCAAACGGCATCCTGTTGTAGCAGTATCTGCCAAACGGGGTATTAAAGGTACACAGCTTTCTGCTGGACCTGTCTAGTTGAATTTCCCAGAATACTTTTGAGGCGTCAAGTTTGGTGAAGATGTTGGCCCGAGCCATCTCGCACGTGATCTCCTCGCGCTTGGGGATAGGGTAATGCTCCCTCATTATGTTGCGATTCAGATCCTTTGGGTCAATGCAGATACGGAGCTCGCCGGAAGGCTTCTTTACGCACACCATGGAACTGACCCAGTCGGTTGGCTCCGTCACTCTGGAGAGCAGTCCTTGGTCCTGGAGGTCCTGCAGCTGCTGCTTGAGGCGGTCCTTGAGGGGTGCTGGGACTCTGCGAGGTGCATGAACCACAGGCGTGGCGTCTTGTTTGAGCAGGATTTTGTAAGTGTATGGAAGCGTGCCCATGCCTTCGAAAACGTTGCGGTGCTGGTCGATGATGGCATTGAGTTGTGCCCTGAAGTCCGCATCCTGGAAGGCAGACGTGTCCTCTGGAGAGAGAGAGTGTACTCGTTGAACGAGGTTCAGGAGTTTGCATGCCTGTGCGCCTAGCAGGGAGTCCTTTGAGGAGTCCACGATCTCGAAGGGAAGGATGGCTTTTCGCGAGTTGTGCGTCACTTCGAGTTGGCATGAACCGGTAGCAGGAATGACGTTGCTATTGTTGGCAGGACGACGGAAGAATGGCTGGTTTAACCCCAAGGGTCTGAAAGGCTGACCACGCGAGGAGATTAGCGGAAGCACCAGTATCCAGGCGGAATCGTATCTGGGATCGCTTGACCGTCAGGGTGGCACACCACTCGTCATCTGGATCAGTGTTGTGCACTGACAGCGGCTGGTGGTTTTGATTCGGGGACAGCCTGTTCTTTGTTATAACAGCGACTCGAATAGGCTCCCTCGGGTCCTCGGTGTCACTGATCTGCGGGAAGTCGGAATCGGAATCAGTGAACGTGGGTTGAATTGCCCGAACGTTCCTGCGAGGCTGGCTGAAGTGATGCGAATTGGCAGGATGAGCTGCTCGACAGCAGGCAGCATAGTGGCCAAGTCTGCCACATCGTAGGCATTGTCGCGATTTTGCAGGACATTGCTGCTTTAAATGGGCGAGCCACAGTTGCCGAACGTCGTGCCGTCAGTACGCTCGTTGCGCCACCGCGCATGCGCGGTGCGGTCCTGCATGGTGCCGCCTGCGCATCACGTTCCTCCACGTCACCATCCCCTCATTTGGCGCGTACATGCGTGGAAGGCGCGCGAAATGGCTGCCCTCATCCAGGCTGCAGCCTTGGAGGTGTTCAATTGTTTGGTCCCGTTCAGCCTCGTGGGGACCTTGCCGCGCCGTTTCAGCCGCCTGTATGTGGGAGTACCGGCTGGTGGCATTTTCATGCAGGACACAGGTCTCGATGGCAGTCGCTAGGGTGATTTGCTTAATTTTGAGGAGCTGCTGACGCAGGGGGTCCGACAGAACACCAAATACGATCTGATCGCGTATCATGGAGTCGGAGGTGGGCCCATAGCCGCAGGACTGCGCAAGGATGCGGAGGTGTGTTAAAAAGGATTGGAAAGGCTCGTCCTTACCCTGCAAGCGCTGCTGGAACAGGTATCTTTCGAAGCTTTCATAGACCTCTATGCTGAAGTGGGTATCGAATTTGAGGAGAATCGTCTTGTACTTTGTCTTGTCCTGGTCATCTGCGAATGTGAGGGAGTTGAAGATGTGGATGGCGTGTTGCCCGGCCGTGGAGAGGAGCCAAGCAATCTTCCCGGTGTCCGAGGTGTTCTCCCTGTCCGTGGCTTTGAGGAAGAGCTGGAAGCGCTGTTTAAAAATCTTCCAATTGTCCCCGAGATTGCCGGTGATGCGGAGCGGCGGCGGCGGGTTGATGTTCTCCATACTTCAGGATGCCGGAATGCTGATTAGTTGCAGGTGGGTCTCAGAAGTGCTAGTATGCAACCACTCCTTGTACCATGATGTGTTGGGTGTTCTGGATCACAAACAGGTCACCAACACTGGAAGTGGTGCAACTCTATTTTATTATAAGGTTAACTATATTAACATGCTTGAACTGTGGGTAAATGCAATACCAGCTTTAACTGTTGACCCTTGCCTAGTCCTAACCAGCTGATGCACTCAGCACATGGTGAATGTCTGTGTTGCAGGCTGTGAGCTCTGTGCTCCGAGTTGGCTGCTACTAGAATGAGCGGGAACTCTCCCGTCCCCTGTCTTTATAGTGCTTGTGCTCTCACTGGTGTTTGGCTGCGGTGTTGTGTATGCTGATTGGTCCCACTGCATGTCCATCAGTGTGTGTGTGTGTGTCTGCACCATAATATACTGGTGTATATTATGACACAAACCACTCGCTGTGTGAAAATGTTTTTTTTCCCACATCGGGGGCGAAATTCTCCCCCAACGGCGCGATGTCCGCCGACAGGCGCCAAAAACGGCGCCAATCAGACGGATTGGCGGGGGGTCGGAGAATGACGCCCCACGTTTGCTTCTTTTGCAAATCTCTTTCATTCTCTGCCCTCTCACTCTTGATCCTTTTACAAGCGGGAACAGTTTCTCCCTGTCTACTCTGTCCTGCCCCCTCATGATTTTGAGCATCTCTATAAAATCTCCTCTCAGCCTTCTTCTCTCCAAGCAGAACAGTCCCAACCTCTCCAATCTACACTCATAAGTGAAGTTTCTCATCTCTGGAACCATTCTTGTAAACCCTCTTCTGCACTCTCTCCGATGCATTCATCCGTCCTATAGTGTGGCGTCCAGAACTGTACACAATATTCCAGTTGAGGTCTAATTAGTGTCTTGTATAAATTCAGCATAACCTCCTTGCTCTTGTATTCTGTTAATAAAGCTCAGAATACTTTATGTTTTATTAACTGTTATCTCCACCTGTCCTATCACCTTCAATAATCTATGCACATATACACCCAGGTCCCTCTGCTCCTGCGCCCCTTAAGAATTCACTCCTTATTTTATATGTGTATCATAAAGGGCAGAGGAGAGAATTTAAGACTCTGAACTAATTTTCACGGTTCACCGTTGATTATAAACCACTTTAGCTTTGCAATTGCAGCTCCCATTATCTGTTTTTCTCCAATCTCTTCTTCAATTAGATTACTACCATATAATCACTCCCAGGAATCCAGCATTCTATTTTTAAGTTGACACTGCTGTCCTAATCTGCTCAGTGCAATATAAATTAAGCATTTCTGTAACAGTCCGTAAATAAAATAGACACAAAACAGATGGTGTTCAATAAAAGAATTGTTAAAATGTGATGTCTAATAAAGAAAAGCAAACATCAAAGGTACTGTAAACCTGAAGCAGTCAAAGAACAGTATTTCTCAGAGATGTTATTCGACAAGAATATTTGTAGAATATATTTGTTCCAAAAAGATCCCTGCAGAGCTTTTGTAGATACAAAGTTTTTTTAAGAAGTGCAAGTTGTGAGGCCACAAACATCCTGCAGCTTTGCATTATAAAACAAGTACAGAGAATTAACCTTTAGCCTATGGACAATATGAAAATGTATTAGTATATACAGAGTAAATCCCTACAGTGCAGGGTAAGGTCAGAACAACCTTAACATATCCTGTCTGTCATGGACCAAGCCAGTTACCCTCCTGGTACCTTTTCTCGCTGGGCTGCTGTGGTGGCTCGAGACACACACTGGAGGTTTCCAATGGTTGGCAATGGGGTTTATTGATGAAAGGCAAAGGCAGGTAAAGTAACAGGCACAGAACTCAATATAACAGGTCTGGTCACTTCGTCTCTGGGGTCCACACTGCCCAGGGTCCTGCTCCCAGGGCCCCACGCAAACTCCCTGTTGGCCAGGGTTCACTTGCTCCCACACGATAGGCCCCAAGCCTGTCACATGGTCCATTAAGCTCGCCCCCTTAAGTGGGCCGCGCTAACTCAGCTGCCTTAAAGTTTTGTCTCAGGTATCTAACTTTCTTTGTACAACCCCGAACAAGCATTGTCATTGGAGTGTCCCGGGGATGGTCTTTCGCTCTCTGCTCAATTTCCCACCAAATGAAAATCAAACCCCATCAAGAGTATAGCCTGCTTTTAGTACAATCAATGAAGTTGCAGTAAAGGGGCGGGATTCTCCGAACCCCCGCCGGGGGCTGGCGTCAATCCCGCCCCCACCGGTTGCCGAATTCTCCCGCACCGGTTATTCGGCGGGGGCGGGAATCGCGCCGGTCGGCGAGCCCCCCCCCCCACCCCCACCCCCCACCCCCCCCCGGAAATTCTCCGGCCCGCGATGGGCCGAAGTCCCGCTGCTGGAACGCCTGTCCCGCCGGCGAGGATCAAACCACCTCTCTTCCCTGTGGGACTAGGCGGCGCGGGCGGGTTCCGGGGTCCTGGCGGGGGGGGGGGGGGGGGGGGCCGCGGGGCAATCTGGCACTCTTTTCCCTCCGCCTCGGCCACAGTCTTCACCATGGCCGACGAGGAAGAGACACCCACCCCGCGCATCCGCGGGGATGACGTCAGCAGCCGCTGACGCTCCCACGCATGCGCGGACTTCTGCCGCACGGCAAAGTCCTTTCGGCCCCGGTTGGCGTGGCGCCAAAGGCCTTTCCCGGAGAAATCCGTACCTTTGGGGCGGCCCGACGCCGGAGTGCTTCATGCCACTCCATCCCGCCGGGACCCCCCGTCCCGCCGGGTAGGGGAGAATCCTGTCCAAGGTTTCTGCTGAAAATTGGACATGTGCCAAGTATGTTCACAAGTGTATCTCAAAAGTGTTTTCATATGTATCTTCTTCCTACAGTAGTGTTGCAAAACATTTAAAACATCAAAAAAATATATTTTTTAAAGTTTAAATTTTACTTTTAAATAATTTAATACCAACCTGTTGGTCCAATCTGCCTCAATCGGTTAAAAGTAATAGCTATGACAGTGAATCTGTTAAATCCGTCATGGTCATGGGAGGAGCCTCCCAGGAGGGCAGTGGGGACAGCATGGATCTCCTCAAAGCATCCCTGAAGAGGTCAGACATCGCACCAACTCATAGGAGTTCCTGACCGATCAAAATGGAGAGGTTTCGTTAAGGAAGGTACTGAGCACATTTGAGCGACTTCATTGGGAACATTCAGAGGTGACGTCAGGGTGTCAGCAAGAATGCACAAACATCCCAACAACTCAAGCACCATTTTCCAGGCAGGGGCAACATCTGCAGGTAGGGGGAGATGGCGGTGCAGTGATAGCATCGCTGGACTAGTAATCCAGAGAATTTGGTTAATGTGCAGGAGATAGAGGTTCAATTCCCACAACGGCAGTTAATGGAACTTAAATTCAGTTAATAAAATCTGGAATTATAAACTAGTCTCAGTAATAATAACCATGAATCTATTGTCATGAATATTATCTGTTTCAGTTCTTCAGCAAAGCTGTTTGCATATAGCAACCATCAATCTATTTTGGAAATGTGCCAGGAAAGTCCTATGTATGATATCAAATCGCCAAAACAAGAAGTTAAAGAACTGAATGAGACAATTAGTGAGTGACCTAAAGGAATTAGGCTGCTGATGATGAAGTACAATGCTGAAGTATATGTGCAACTAGCAGCATTGTAACAATCTGAAATTTGGACTTTGTACAATGCAGTAATAAGAAGGCATTTCAAAATGATGTTAGTTTTATATTGATAATTAGTTGGACAACAGGACTTGTGTTTCAGAGCCTTGAGCCAACGGGAGGATCTTTCATGACCTTGGGTATCCCAAAATACTTTGCAGCAAATGAAATAGTTTTGAAGTGCAGTCATTGTTGTAGTTCAGGTTGGTTGTGATAGGGAAAATGGCTAAACTGCAAATACTCCTGAAAAGTAAGTTACGTCACTCCTTTTAACGCACCTGCATATCCATTGCTTAATCTCCAACATCCTGGATGATCTAAATCTTAAATCTACAAACTGAAATCTTACTGTTATGCTGCGCAAAAATCTTCTGTTGAGTGAAGGAGCTAATCGGTGGGTACTTTGAAAAGCAACTGATGATAGATATTGTAAGAAGCTATCATGCTGAGTGCTCTTCGCTGCACTTTTAATGTAAGAGGATCTTGTTTAGCAGGTCTCCACCCTTTTGTGGATAGTTCCAAGCATCGCACAGCTCCTATATTCTCCCTCCCCATATAATCCTTCTGTCCTTTTACTTATGCAAAGTAACTGCCATTTTTTATTTGTCCTTTGGCCATCCCCTAATTGTCCTTCCAAATGCGGCCTTCTTGAATTGCGTTAGTGCATGTGGTATTGGAACATCTCCAATGCTGTTGGGTAGGGTTGTTCCAGGATTTTGACCCAATGATGAACAATAATATCATTCCAAATCAGGATTGCATGTGTCTTAGAGGGGGACCCATAGGTGGTTGCGCAGCTGCTGCCTTTGTTCTTTTAGACAGTAGAGGTTTGATGGATACTGTTGAAGAATCCTTGAGGAATATCTGCAATGGCCTTGTCCACACTGCAGACACAAAATGTGCCACTGGTGGATGGAGTGAATGTTCAAGGTGGTGACTGTAATGTTGATCAAGCAAACCTCTTTGTCCTGAATGGCACCCAGCTTCTTCAGTGTTGCTGGATCTACACTCACCCAGGCAAGTGGAGAGTACTTCCTCATACTCCTGACTTGTACCTTCTAGGAAGTGCACAGTACTGGGGAGTCAGTGGGTCAGTTACACAGAATACCCAGCCACTCACCTGATCTTGTAGCCACAACATTATCGAGCTGATCCAGTCAAGTTTCTGATCAATGGTGACCCCAAGTGTTGGTAGGCAATCTGGTGATAACAATGCCATTGGATGACAAGGGGAAATGGCTGGACTCTCTCTCTTGTTGGAGATAGTAATTTCCTGGCATTTGTGAGGGACAAAGGTTGCTTTGCCACTTATTGGCCAGACTGTATCATTATCTGAGGAATTGCAAGTAGAACTAAACACTGCGCAATCATCATGAGTGTTCCCTTTTCTGACCTCATGATGGAGGGAAGGTGAGTGATGAAACAGCTGAAGCTGGTTGAGTCAAGGAGACTACCCTGGAGAACTCCTGCAGTAATGTCCTGGAACTGAAATGATTGATCTCCAACAACCACAACCATTTTCCTTTATGCTAGTTCTGATTCCAACCAGTGGACAGTCTTCCCCTGATTCCCATTGACTTCAATTTTGGTTCGGGCTCCTTGATGCCACACCCTGTCATATGTTGACTTGATGGCAAGAGCAGTCACCCTCACACCACCTCACCTCTGGAATTCAGCTCTTTCATCTACGTTTGGATCAAAGAAGTAATGAGTTCTGAAGTTAAATAGTCCAGAACAAACTGAGCCTGGGTGAGCAGGTTACTGGTGGAAAAGTGTTCGTTTATAATATTGTCATTGACACATTCCAACACTTTGCTGATGAAAGGAGTGAAAGGAGAGATAGAGGTAGGGCATTGACCAGATTGGAATTTTCCTACTTTTTCCGGACAGAGCAAACTAGGGTTGCTTTCCATTTGGTTTGGGAACGTCACTGTTGTAGTTGTACTGAAATAGTGCGGCTAATTCTCGAACCCATATTTCCGAAGTACAGTGTCCAGCGTCTTCAGTCAATACTTGATATCAGGTAGAGTGAATTGAACTGGCTGAAGACTGGTATCTGTAATGGTAGGAAACTCTGGCAATGCCAGATTGGACCATCCATTCAGCACTTTTGGCTGAAGGTTATTGCAAATGCTTCAGCCTTTACTTTTGAACCCACGTGCTGGGTTTCATCATTATTGGGATTGAAAATAATCATGGCGCCCCCTCCTCCTGTTAATTGTCCTCAACCATTCACGACTGGATGTGGCAGGACTCTCAAGTTTGATGCGATCTGCCGGGGGTGGGATCACTTAGCCTGTTGCTTCCTCTGGTGGGTTTCTTCTGCCAATATAGCAATGGACGATAATGATGGGAGAGTCTGGGACACTGGCTGTAGAATATGGATTCTGTTCGTATGACTAGATCAGGTTTATATTTGACTAGCCTGAAGGACGCCTCTCTCTATTTTGGCACTAGTCCCCAACTATTAGTCAGGAGGACATTGCAGGGTCAATTGGATTGCATGTGCCTTTGTCATGTCCAGTCCCTCGGTTGATGGTGGTGGTCCATTCGGTTTTATTCTTTTTAGACTTTTGTAGAAGTTTGATACAATGAGTGGCTTGCTCAGCTGTTTCAGACATAGTTATGAGTCACCCACATTGCTGTGGATCTAGGGTTACACATAAGCCAGACCAGGTAAGGACAGCTGGTTTCCTACTCTAAAGGACATAGAATCCCTACAGTGCAGAAGGAGGCCATTTGGCCCATCGTGTCTGCACCGGCCCTTGCTCCGATAGAGCACTCTACCTAGGCCCAATCCCCCACTCCTAGCCACATAACCCCACCTATTTAGCACCTATTTTTCTGATGATGTATTTGGCAGCCTGCTGACATAAGATGGAAATTACTGCTGGTGTGTTGCCAGCGGGAAAGGTCAATCACAATGACCCAAAAATTCCGACCAAGGCTTCCGAACAATTGAATGAAGGTGTGCCCAGCACTGCCTCTCATTCATTTGTAAGTCGGACACTCTTCGGTAATAAACCTTTGGTGTGGAAACTTAGTACCATAACCTGAAGAGGTGAATGCCTGCGAGAGAGCTTCATATACCCTGCCTCCCAATATTACATCTTTCCCATCTACAGGCTGTAGACACCCCCGGTCACCATCAACATTCCCTCTGCAATCCAGTACAGAGCTTGCCAAGCAAAGGGATATTGATTGAAGACAGTCCTGCAGACCAAGCTGTGCTTTTTCCCTCTGGAACACACAGCCCTTTCCTCTCCCTACAGCTGGGGTACACCAGGCTTTCAATGATTACTTCTGCTGCAGGTCTGCTGCTCCTGTGCCCTGTCTCCTTTCTCGGACTGTGAGGTCCACGAGCCACTGGACTGCCTGTTGCCTGTGACTCCTTTCCATTTTGCAAGAGAAATCTTTGCACTCAGTAACTGATGTCTGCAAGTCCCTGAACAGAAATGGAAACCTTCACATTGTTCCCCTTTGCAATAAGGACTAAGGACAACAATGACTCTCCCAAACTACAACACCACCCAAATTCTGGGTCTTTGTGCCACACTAACGATCCCTACGACCCCCCCCCCCCCCTCCCCCGGCAGCTATTCAAGCATTTGCGTGCTTCCCTTCCAGTAAACGATGTGATATCCCTTTGACCCCCTTATTTTTCAGAATTTTATGCACCCTTATCGGGCTCCAGTTTCCACCCTTCGGTCTCCCCTCCAACTTCCATTGTTTGTCATCCTCCTCCACTTCCTTGCCCCTCTGCCTTCCATCATGCCCTTTTGCCCTTCCCCCTTGCCCTTGCACAACTTTCCTTCCCCATTGCCCTTCTGAAAAATGAAAATCGCTTATTATCACAAGTAGGCTTCAAATGAAGTTACTGTGAATAGCCCCTAGTCGCCACATTCCGGTGCCTGTTCGGGGAGGCTGGTACGGGAACCCTTGTGTTTGCCCTTCCTCCCCTTCCTTTGCACAGTCCTCCTGACCCAATTTTGCCCTTTGTCTTCGTCACCCCCAGTCAAACTCCCAGTCGGTGAAAGTGAAGGATGCACAATGCAGCACAGTGCTGTCCATACAGACAACATCAGTGCGGAGCTGGAGGGCACAGCCTGCTCTGCCCCGGCAGTGTGACGTCCAGCGCAACAGAAGCAGTCTGGCGCTATGGCAGCTAAGCTGCTCACCTCAAAGTCTTGAGCGAACTGAGGTCTGCCTCGTGCGCACCATTTCCTTTCAAATGGGTTTGGGGCCAACATGACTTCCCGCTGGCGTGGCGCAAAACAGGAAGGCATGGGGAGATTCCAGCGAGCATTCATGAAATCAAAATACTCAATTAGCTCATTGGCAAATAGTCAAATTAACAAAGTAAGCATGTTCATTCACATTAAGTAGGCGCATTAAGGTATTCAATATGTGGACATAGTTATTCAACAGATTGCCAATGTCTTTTTCCGTTGAAAAGAAATGAAGCTTCTCGTTTGGCCTCTGACACAAAGAGCAGCTATAGGCAGGAACAACAGCCCCTCAGCCCCAACAATCCCCCCGGAAATGTTTCCCCTCCGATCGACGGGGTCTTCTTCTCTCAGTCGTGTTGAATTTATTATTGCTGTTTATCTGTCCGAGGGCACCTTCATGTTGTTCCCCCCACCCCTGGAGGTGGCTTGGCCTGCCTCAGAAATGTCCACCTTTCCTGGTGGCACCAGTGAGGCTTCAGAGCTGCCGGCCGTTTGATGGGGCTGGGAGCATTGGCAGCCTGCCCAGCATCCTCAATCAGACAACAGCCGCAGGAGTGGCACATCAGGAGGGCCACCTCCAGGAAAATCGCAGAGCCTGTCCTGTTGCCTGCAAAGTGCAGGCTTGGGATACACATTTGGTCCCGACCTTTGGGTCCTGAGGTCTTTGGTATAGCTCAACCCATGGGTACAGGAGTAGATAATTCACTATATCCCCCCCGTTTAGTTCGCTGATCTATCTTAGCTGATCTCACGGCTGATCTCTATCTTAGCTCCATTTAACGGCCATGGCTCCATAAAGTCTTGCCTAACAAAAATCTGTCGATCTCAGATTTAAATTTTTCAACTGAATTGTTAAGCTGTATTTAATGAACATCACATTTGGAAGCATCACATCCAGGATTGGCATTGACAAGTATTATCCTACTGTTCATGCAAAGCGCAGAGCCTGAGGTTGAAGAACTTGAACTGCTTCTTGTTCAGGCAGATTTAAGGCATTTATTGCTGGCACCCCAAGTATGGGGTCAAGGTCAATGGGAAGCACTTTGCGTGTTTCTCGAAAATGTGCCGAGGCATAAGAGTGCATGTGGAGACTTGATGGAATTTGATTGTCGGTGCACCTATGTCGAGAGCAGCTGTACTGTTACGCAGACATTGAATTATTTTGTCCAACCATTACTAGTTACGCATGACTAGATGTACACGTTTCACATTAACTAAATAAAAGGTGGCAATCCACACAAAACAGGACAAACAGGAGTCAATTTCTTTTGCATTTACCTCAAAAAAAACAAATTCCATGTTACATTTGTACCTAAAATTGGGTCGAGCCACGTATTTTCCCTGAATTCAGCATGTTTACTATATGCGCTACATTATATCATATTTACATTAAGCCCACACTTCTAGATCGTCCATTTACACTTGTCTACTAAGACAGGGGAAAGCCATCATGCAGTGAGTTATAGAAAAGGAGCTTAATAAAATTCGCAAATGTGAGTAGCATGAATCAAACAAGGTTGACTGAGTCTTAGGCCCAGAGTTTTGCCACGATGGAGAAGGTCTCGGTTGTGGTGAAAATCCCAGAAATGGCTGGCAATTCTAAGTCCCACCCCTGAACAAGACGGGCTCGATTCTCCGAAACTAAGACTATGTCCCCCACGCCAGCGTAAAAACACTGGCGTTTTACTCCTGAAATTCCTGCAAATAAGTTCAACAAATTCATAGCCCTGCAGAGGGCTAGCAGGGACCGGGAGTGAATCTCGCAGCTTTTGCTACAGATACGGGCCCCCCCACATTTGGATCAGCGGCCGCGCTGTGCTCCATGCCGGACTCGGACTGCGGAGCCAGACGAAGAAAGAGACCCCCCGATCGGCCGCACGGAGGAGCCTCAACCCCCGCACATTTATTCGCCGGCTACCTATACGGCCGCCCCCGGTCCCCAATCCGGCCGCCCCCAACCAGGGCAACCAAACTGGATTCTCCACCCCGGCGCCAGCCGCGATTTCGGCGTCGGGCTGTGGAGAATCCAGCCCTCAGTTTCCCAATTTACTGGGCCCTGTCAAGCACAATGTGATCTCTGCTCCCAACCCACCCTCTTCCAATGTGCGGTCCCTTTCTGCTGTTCTTTTGCAACTCTAGTTTCCAACATTTACCATCTCAGTTCAGCTCCAGCCTTGGCCTGACTTCAACCATGGACCTTGCACTCTCCTAGTCCCATGCTCCCCTTGAACTTCACTACGTAGTCCTTTCTCTCTGTTAAAACAAGAAGGTATACCGAGTATATTGAACGGTGTAATTAAGGAAAACTCAGCTTTAGCTGTAATTTACGATTTTAAGTGGCAAGTACATCGTTCAAAAATATAAACACAGATTAAGCACAAAGATACATATAATTTAATTACACTTTAAAGCAACATAAAGAATAATGAAAGAAGGATAACTATAGAGCACAAAAGTTAAGTGGATGATTATATGTGAAATATTAGGGAAAAATAAACACAGAGAGAAAAAACACGTAAAGAATTAGGCCTTAAAAATATTTCAACATTGTTTAATAGTTCAACTGTTGTTTAAAATTTAAAGTAACACGATGGGGAAAATGATGGAACAGATTAATTTAACAGGATCTTTAAACCTTGATATGTAGAAAGATGATAGTCATTGGTGAAGGACAGATGCAAGAGTGTGGGGAAGAGGGTGAATGATGAGACATTTATTAGATTAGGCACCACGCCAAATTAGGTACAAGCCTAATGGGCCAAGAAAAATGTAGGAAGACAGATTGAAGGAGGACCTGCAGGATAATGCTGGAATAATCCAGACATAAGGCTAAGTAATTGGAAAGAATAAGTGTTGTGTGGAATCATTCTATGTGCCAGCTTGACACAAAGGAATGAGGGATGATGATTAGAGTTGGTGGGCTGTCAATCATAACTGACAGTAAAATTAATCTTTGGTCTTTTCAGGACACAAAACAGGAAATAGGAAACAAGGAAAATTAACGATTCAATTCTTTGTTATGTGTCTTCAGAAATCATTTGCCGAATCGTAGGCCTTTAAGACACATTATACTGCTACCTTTACATGGAAATTCTTCATTCATTTTAAATTTTAATCCAGTGAAGAACATTTAAAGCAAATCGTTTAAAATTAGGACAAGAGTTTAAACAACATAATCGCACCTTTGGTGAGCATGCAGGTTTCTAAAATTAGATTTCTTTATTTTGCATTGAATCAAGATCGTTTGTCAACTTTGTTTTAAATGTCATAATTTTCTTCAAATTTCTAGATTTTAAGGATTATTCCAAATTTAGTTCCATTGTTAATCATTAATAAGGGGCTGGTTTAGCACACTGGGCTAAATAGCTGGCTTTTAAAGCAGACCAGTAGCACGGTTCAATTCCCGTACCAGCCTCCCCGAACAGGCGCCGGAATGTGGCGACTAGGGGCTTTTCACAGTAACTTCATTTGAAGCCTACTTGTGTCAATAAGCAATTTTCTTTTTTTTTTTCTCTTTTCAGCACACTTAGTGAAAAAAATCAGAACAATCCACAATATTTAAGTTGTGTAATATCTGCTCAAATGATTTTGTCCAAATTTGCACTTGAATCCTGGCATCGCTTTATTCTCCATTGGAATTCAATCTACAGTACAAAATGGATCCAAATTCTGGAAGCTGCCTGCTCCAGAATGTAGCTGTGGAGAGCAAGGGCAGCATGTGCTTTTTCCTAGGTGTCACAATTTAAGTGAGTTATGAATCCTTAGTTAGTTCTTACTGTAAAGTTGTGTGTAGAAATGATGACAAAAGACAACAACTTAAACGGTTTACTGTAAAATCTTCAGCAGCTCTTACACACCATGCCTGAAGCCACACTGGTGAGAACTCCTGTGCTACTGACAAGTCACTTCCCGTGTACAGGTCATGGCAATATACACATTGTGAAGTCATAAGGGGCTAGGTGCTGGAGGGGCGATATTTCCTCCCCTTTCTAGATCCGTCCCTCACTCCACATGCCAACGACAGCCAGGCCTCACACAAGATGGCCGCCCGCAATCCCATAAGGAACTGGCAACCTTCAACTTGGAAGCGCTTCCATGCTAATCATAGAGATGACGTTCAACTGAAGATCCTTAGATAGACAATATAAGTAGATCACTGAGCAATAGGAAAGGGGCAGCAGCCTTAGGGTGGCAGTGAGGAGGACGGTGCATTCCGGTGCGAATTGCTTGCTGTGTGTTTTGCGGGTTAAGACCAGTGCCGGACAACAAACTCACTTTGGAATCTGACTATTGACTGTATGACAAAAAGTTGGGCGTGACAAAGCCGTTTGATTGGGCCCTCCATCCCATTCACATTAAAAGAGCAGTTGAAAAATAAGAACCCATTTTCCAACCTGCATTACCAGTACGATAACACTTTAACAAGTCTCTCAGGCATACATTCCGCAGATTAAAGTTACTATTGCAGCCAACAATTACCCGACACAATTATGAATGTTTAAATCAATATCTATCTGCGATAACCTCAACAAGTGAATAAAAGAATGCTGTCCTTTTATCGTGCAAAGCAGGAATTTTTGACACATCAAATGAAGTGCAGCCAAGCGTTTGGGATGCAGAACCCTTAAACTCCCTCAGGCAACATATCCACCCCGCATGAAGCACAGCAATGCTCCACAATATCACTAAGGAAAAGAACAAGATTGACAAGTATCTGCTCAAGGACTTCTGTTTCCCGACGACTTATCCTATCCACTAAATCTTAGTGACTTGTAAGTGATAAAGAACCCATTGACTAGAACAGCAGACTAAAACATTAGATGTGTTTATGTATTCACTGTCTAATTACGGTTTACCACACTGCAAAGATGTTCAGTACACACCTTGAATGTAATGCTTGGCTCTACAACACCATAACTGCACCTTAAAAAATTCAAGCCATTTCATTCAGAGTAGGAGGTCTTGTGGCGCAGTGGGTAGCATCCCTGCCTCTGAGCCAGAAGCTCTCAGTTCGAGTCCCACCCCAGGACATGATGGCCAAGGAAGGGCCGTTCGTAATGTGGCCAAAAAGGTTGAGTGTGTGAACCTGCAAATCCCTGCAAAACACGCCAATGGCTGGTGGTAAGAGCGGGAGAGACTCCTGGTCAGTCATGCCTGATGTGGAGTGACGGCCCCTCTAGCTATAAGCCTCAAGTGACAGACAAGCGACCTGTTCCTGAAATTACTAGCAATGGAAATAGACTGAAGTCTGCCTCAGTGCATAACTAGATGCGGGAAGAGAATTTGCATGGAAAACTTCATGCAGACCTATAGGTAATAGCATTTTCATCCACCTGGAAAATAAGGCATTGCCCCACCCACCCACCCCAACCCTCAGACTTCTCTGCTCTAAGGAAAACAATCCCAGCGCTTGATCCCTGGCAGCCATTTCTGGATCTGGAGAAGCGGCTGAATTGGTTTGGGGAGTTGCAAATTCCGTAGCATGAAGGAGTTGTGTCAGTTGCCTAGGAATTGTGCTCATTCTTAAACAAAGACCTTATTATGGTCAAAAACCACCTGGACATGGATCGAGTGAAATCACTTGCAGTTCATGTAGGTGTCCAAAATGCTGAGCTGGGTCTTGCAACCTGAGTGCAGTCCATGATGTCCTGTGCCCGAGGGGAGCCTGCAGTTTGGGCAAAGGCCATGGCTGCCTGAGTCTGAGATTCAAAATCCATGGAGAAACTAATATACTTCCCAGGAGTGTCACTAATAACGAGATTGTGTGCTGCTGACTGATAAATAGCAGCCAGGTCTCCTGTTGGTCCCTGGAAAGAGCCTGAGGCTAGAAGTTCAGTGTGACGGTTAACTTCACAGCCAATGGCAGTGACTAGGGGTAGGGGGGGGGGGGGGGGGGGGGGGTCAATGGATTGTGGTTCCAGTTGCTGAGGTGTGATGACCTTGGTCTGTACACCCTCCCCACAGGAGAGAACCTGGTTGTCCTCCCTCCCCTCCTCCACCTTCCTGCTGCTCGTGCTGCTGCCTCTTCCTCCTGAACAGCGGCCCTTTCTCTGGGCTCCGGCTGCTCACTTTGTCTGGCTTCTACTGCCTCTATGAGAGAGGTGCCTATCTCCTATGCTCCCTCAGATGAAGCGCTTTGGGGACAACAAAAAAAGCTGCCCCACCCTCACACTCTCTTTGGTCACACAAAGATAGTGGGAGCTAGGTTCTTGCCACTTCTGGGCCACTAAATACAAAATGAAACATCTCGCTCTACAGGGGTACCTCAACTCTCCTTGTTTATCCAAAACAAGCACACAAATAAACATACCTCCTCTGACCTGGTCGGATCTGAGCACTTCAGGGACCACAAGGCTGGGACATCAGAAATCGGTGGAGACGGCCAATGATTTGAATGACCACTTGCCTCCACGAATCGTGCATGTCCAAACACCAGCCCGACTCCCGTCACGCCCCACAAAAATCGAGCATGTCGGGCTGGATTCTCCGGTCCGCCAGCCGTGTGTTTCTCGGCCACGTGCCGTTCGGTGGCGGCGGGATTCTATCTTCCTGCTGCTTGTCAATTGTAACGGCCCCACTAATGCACGATCAATCGCACAAAGACTTGAGTTGGATACAACTGAGGCTTTATTGCTCTAAGATGTGTGGCCTCCCACAGCAGCCGGCGAAATGGCTGCAGCATGGAGGACACACATATTTATACTCTGCCTACAGGGCGGAGCCAGCAGGCAGGGAGTACCAATGTACCTGTAGTACAGATCCTACCATACATCACCTAATAGAGGTGCAACAGTGGTTTACCACATTCACCCCCTGTTAAAATTGAGTCCGGCGGGGGTGGTGGAGAACTATATACAACAAATGGGCATTTACAATATTTGAGAGAAAGAAATATCTTCTGAAGTCCAGTGGATCAGTTAGAGGTTTAACCGGTCCGGGGCCTTGATGTACCGCTGGGAGGGGCATAGTGGTGGTGGCGGTGATGATGATGCTGGTCTGACGTTCAGTGACTCCGGGAGTGTGCCGAAATCCTCTTCATCCTCGGGCGTGGGCAGGGGGAGGGCGGATGGTCCTGGGGGGAGTTGCTGCTGGGAGCGCCGGGGGAGAGGAGGGTGGCACCTGGCCGGAGGGGCGTGTGTGGGTGGAACCTGCTGTTGCCAGGTCCCTGAGGGAGACAATATTTACAATGTTAAACTGGTTACTGTGGTTCGTTCATTACCCTTGAATCTGTGGACCTATCCCTAACACTATCTTGAAGTGGCACTTAGCACATGGTGGATGTCTGAGTGGCTTGCTGTGAGCTCTGTGCCCTGAGCTGTCTCCTGCTGGAACGAGCGGGAAGTGTCGTGTTCCCCGTTTTATAGTGTGTATCCTCTTGCCTGTGATTGGCTGTGGTGTTGTGTGCGTATTGATTGGTCCGTTGATCTGTCCATCAGTATGTATGTATGTTTGCACCATGATGTTTACCTGAATATCATGACACTCCCCCCTTTTTTACAAGAACATGTGCCTATGTGGTTATAAATAGAGATGTGTACTGAGTGCAGCTGAATGTGTGTGTGTGCAATATCTACAACATGTACATGAGGCTAAACTATATACATGGGGCGATGTCAGGTGCGACATAGCAATGAGGTTGTACCATAAACAAAACACGTGGAAATGTTAAACGTCAAAACGAACTCCTGTAACGACAAGGAAAAAGAGAAACATATTAACACAGTGGTATGATACATCAGTGAGTTCAATATTCAAACAGGCTCATAAGTCCAGCCTAGTAGGTGGGCGACGAATTCGGGTTGACCGCCTCAAGGGTTGGTTAGGATTCACTGGCTGAGGAATGGGCCTGGCCACGGGCGACGACGGAATGGGCATGGTGGCAGGAAGCTCCACGAAGTCGACATCAGGAACAACAGGAGGGCGTGGCACCAGTGTAAGTTCCCGTAGCGAGCGTGAAGCAGGCGAAGAGCCCGGCGATTGCACCTGCGAATAGAGCCATCAGGCATGCGAACCAGGAACGAGCGGGGAGCCACGCATCGGAGAACTTCGGCAGGTGCTGACCAGCCACCTTCTGGTAGGTGGGTGCGGACGTTGTCCCCAGGCGCAGGGCGGGAAGATCAGTTGCCCGTGTGTCATGTGCCACCTTCTGGCGAACGCGCTGCTGCTGCATCCTTTGCAGTACTGGAGCATGGTTGGTTGTGGGGACCAGAATGGACCGCACAGTGGCCCTGAGGCGCGACCCATCAACAGCTGGGCTGGTGAGAGGCCAGTGGCTAGTGGGGCCGAGCAATAGGCTAGCAGGGCTAAGCAGTAATCCGATCCGGCAGCAGCAGCCTTTCAGAGGAGCCGCTTGACGATGTGAACGCCCTTCTCCGCCTTTCCATTGGACTGGGGATGCAGAGGGCTGGACGTGACGTGTGTGAAGCCATACGAAGCAGCAAAGGAAGACCATTCCTGGCTGGCAAAACTGGGCCCATTGTCCGACATGACAGTAATCGGAATACTGTGGCATGCGAAGGTGTCTTTGCAGGCACTTATGACAGCGGCCGATGTCAAATCGTGCAGGCGTATGACCTCTGGATAGTTTGAAAAGTAATCTATGATGATTACATAGTCCCTGCCGAGCGGGTGAAAAAGGTCCACACCCACCTTCGCCCAGGGGGACGTCACTAGCTCATGGGGCTGAAGCGTCTCAGGAGGTTGCGCCGGCTGAAACCTTTGGCAGGTGGGGCAGTTGAGCACCATATTGGCAATGTCATCACTGATGCCCGGCCAGTATACCGCCTCTCGGGCCCTCCGTCTGCACTTCTCGACCCCCAGGTGGCCTTCGTGTAGTTGGTCGAGGACCAGCTTGTGCATGCTGTGTGGAATCACAATCCGGTCCAGCTTTAGGAGGACACCATCAATGACGGCCAAGTCGTCCCGGACATTGTAGAACTGTGGGCACTGTCCTTTGAGCCATCCTCCCGTCATGTGGTGCATCACACGTTGTGGAAGGGGGTCAGCCGCAGTCTCCCGGCGAATACGGGCCAGACTGGAGTCATCGGCTGGCAGATTTGCCGATGTGAAGGCCACCTGCGCTTCGACCTGACAGACGAACCCCTCCGAATCGGGCGGTGTGCTCACTGCTCTAAATAGGGCATCCGCAATGATAAGGTCCTTTCCCGGGGTGTAGACCAGTTGGAAGTCATACCTCCTGAGTTTGAGTAGGATGCCCTGGAGGCGAGCGGTCATCTCGTTCAGGTCCTTATGTATGATGCTGACCAGGGGGCGATGGTCAGTCTCAACGGTAAACTGGGGGAGACCATACATGTAGTCCTTTCCCGGGGTGTAGACCAGTTGCAAGTCGTACCTCCTGAGTTTGAGTAGGATGCCCTGGAGACGAGGGGTCATCTCGTTCAGGTCCTTATGTATGATGCTGACCAGGGGGCGATGGTCAGTCTCAACGGTAAACTGGGGGAGACCATACATGTAGTCATGGAACTTGTCTATTCCGGTTAGCAAACCCAGGCACTCCTTTTCGATCTGCGCGTAGCGCTGTTCTGTGGGGGTCATGGCCCGCGAGGCATAGGCGACCGGAACCCATGACGCAGTGTCATCCCGCTGTAGGAGTACCGCCCCAATGCCGGACTGGCTGGCATCAGTCGAAATTTTAGTGTCACGAGATGTGTCGAAAAACGCCAATACTGGGGCTGTGGTGAGCTTAATTTTGAGCTCCTCCCATTCCTTCTGGTGTGCGGGCAGCCACTGGAACTCCGTGGACTTCTTGACTAGGTGGCGAAGAGCCGTCGTGTGGGAGGCAAGGTTGGGAATGAACGTCCCCAGGAAGTTGACCATGCCTAGGATGCGTAGCACTGCTTTCTTGTCTGCCGGCTGCGGCATGGCTGTAATGGCGCTCACCTTGTCTGCATCCGGACGGACCCCTGACCGGGATATGTGGTCCCGCAGAAACTTCAGCTCGGGTTGGCCGAAAGAACACTTGGCTCGGTTGAGGTGCAGGCCGCTTTCCCGTATCCGCGCAAATACTCGCTGGAGATGATTGATGTGCTCCTGTGGTGTGGTGGACCAGATGATGACGTCGTCAACATAGACGCGTACCCCTTCGATGCCCTCCATCATCTGTTCCATGATCCTGTGAAAGACCTCGGATGCCAAGATGATGCCAAACGGCATTCTGTTAAAGCAGAACCTGCCGAAAGGAGTGTTGAAGGTGCACAGCTTCCTGCTGGACTGGTCCAGTTGGATCTGCCGAAAACCCTTCGAGGCATCCAGCTTTGTAAAGATTTTAGCCCGGGCCATTTCGTTCGTGGTCTCTTCCCGTTTGGGTATGGGGTAGTGTTCCCTCATTATGTTGTTGTTCAGGTCTTTCGGGTCAATGCAGATCCGGAGTTCGCCAGAGGGCTTCCTAACACACACCATGGAGCTGACCCATGGCATGGGCTCCGTGACCCGGGATAGCACCCCTTGGTCCTGGAGATCCTGCAGCTGCTGCTTGAGGCGGTCTTTGAGTGGCGCTGGGACCCTGCGAGGTGCGTGAATGACCGGGGTGGCGTCCGGTTTGAGTTGTATTCTGTAGGTATAGGGCAGTGTGCCCATGCCCTCGAATGCCTCCTGGTTGTGGGCGAGGAGCGATTGAAGCTGTGCCCTGAATTCTGCATCCGGGAAGTCTGATGTGCCTTCTGGAGACAGAGCGTGTACCCGCTGCACGAGGTGGAGAACCTTGCATGCCTGTGCGCCTAGCAGGGAGTCCTTTGATGATCCAACTATTTCGAAGGACAGTGTGGCCATGTATGTGTTGTGTGTCACCTGGAGCTGGCAGGATCCCATGGCCGAGATAACGTTTCCATTGTAGTCGACCATCTTGCAACGGGATGGCCGAATTGGTGGTCTGACCTTCAAGGCGTAGAAGGCTGACCATGCTATTAGGTTGGCGGAGGCACCAGTGTCCAGACGGAATGTTATCGGTGATCGGTTGACCGTTAGGGTGGCACACCATTCATCACCCGGATTGACACTGTTCACTGGCATCGGCTGGTGGGTCCTGTCTGGAGACATCCGGTTCCTATCAATGACCGCAACACGGAAGGTGTCCCGGTCGTCTGTGTCACTGGTTTGGATATCGTTTGGGCACGACTCGTAGTACGGAGGCTGAATGGTCCGCACGTCCCTGCGAGGTTGTCGGAATTGGGGAGCATTGGCAGGTTGAGCTGCTCGACAGCAGGCAGCGTAGTGGCCCATCTTGCCACAGCGGAGGCATTGTCGTTTTTTTGCCGGACATTGCCGCTTTAAATGTGCGGCTCTGCAGTTGCCGCACGTCGTGACGTCATGGCGTTCGTTGAGCCACCGCGCATGCGCAGTTCGAGCGCGCCTGCGCATCACGGCCCTCTGCGTCAACGTCTTTTTTGGCGCGCACAAATTCGGCGCGAAATGGTCGCCCTCGTCCGGGCCGCGGGCCGGGAAGAACTCGATCGCCTCGACCCGTTCGGCCTTGTAGGACGCCTGGCTTGCCGATTCGGGCGCGTAGGACCCCTGCCGTTAATTTTGAGGAGCTGCTGGCGTAGGGCGCCCGAGGTGACCCCAAAAACAATCTGGTCCCGAATCATTGAATCGGAGGTGGTGTTGTAACCGCAGGACTGCGCGAGGATATGGAGGTGTGTAAGGAAAGATTGAAAGGGCTCATCCTTACCCTGCAGGCGCTGCTGGAAGAGATACCTCTCGAAACTCTAATTTACCTCGAGTGTTGCTCGGGTTTGAGAAGGACCGTCTTGTACGTGGTCTTGTCCTCACCTTCCGCGAACACCAGTGAGTTGTAGACATGGATAGCGTGTTGCCCTGACGTAGAGAGGAGGAGGGCGATTCTTCTGGTGTCCGAAGCGCTCTCCCTTTCGGTGGCTTCCAGGAAGAACTGGAAGCGCTGTTTAAACAGCTTCCAATTGACGCCGAGGTTTCCAGCGATTTGTAACGGCTGCGGCGTGCTGACGGTGTCCATGGCGCAGGATGGCGGATTCCTGAGGACTCGTGGGTAGGTCTCACAGTTACCGGGTTCCAACCCTGGTACTATGTCGTGTTGGGTGCTCTGCTACACAGACAAACCAACACTGTTGCGGATGGTACAACTCAGTTTTATTACTAACAATATTTACAATGTTAAACTGGTTACTGTGGTTCGTTCATTACCCTTGAATCTGTGGATCTATCCCTAACACTATCTTGGAGTGGCACTCAGCACATGGTGAATGTCTGAGTGGCTTGCTGTGAGCTCTGTGCCCTGAGCTGTCTCCTGCTGGAATGAGTGGGAAGTGTCGTGTTCCCCGTTTTATAGTGTGTATGCTCTTGCCTGTGATTGGCTGTGGTGTTATGTGTGTATTGATTGGTCCATTGATCTGTCCATCAGTTTGTATGTATGTTTGCACCATGATGTTGACCTGAATATCATGACACATACTTTGGTCCGTAGATCAACACTTCTCAAGACCATCTGATCGTACCATCACTTTCTGTTATGAAAGGGGGTGGCACAGCGGCACAGGGGTTAGCACTGCCACCTCACTGCGCCAGGGTGACTGTCTGTGTGGAGTTTGCATATTCCCTAAGTGTCGGCGTGGGTTTCCTCCGGGTGCTCTGGTTTCCTCCCACAGTCCAACGATGTGCAGGTTCGGTGGATTGGTCATGCTAAATTGCCCCTTGGGGTGGGTTGCAGGAATAGGGCGGAGGATTGGACCCAGGTAGTATGGTCGTTCAAAGGGTTGGTGTAGACTCGATGAGCCGAATGACCTCCTTCTGCACTGTAAGCATTCTATGATTCACATGGAGGCATAAACAGAATATTGGGAGTAGAGTTTTCACTTTGGATCCAATCAGCAAAGCAGAAGCAAATTGTGTTGAACGTTGTGTTAGTTTTGAGGAGTTTTTTCCCTGCAAATTTCCACTCACCTCATTCAATTTTTAAAAAAAAAATTTTTATTGCCATTTCTCATATTTGTAAACAGTTGTATGTGTACATCGCATTTTTCTTTCCCGCGTTGGTTTACTTTATTGTACAGAGAGGTTTATTTTGTCCTTCGTTTCACTGACCCTATGTACACTTCGCTGTACTCTGGACCGGTCCAGAATTCCTGCCCCTTTCCCGTTGCCCCCCCCCCCCCCACCGTGCTGTGTTTATCTTTTACTTTCCAGGAAAATGGGGCGGGGGGGTAATCCCGACACCCCCTCCCTCCCTCATTTACATATCACAGGGTGTAAAATCTGGTATGGACCAGCACAATCAGACAGCATTTTAGAATATCTTTTTTTAATTTTTTGCTTTAAAAGTATTTCTTGATATATTTGACTGGTTTGATTACAGCAACCAAAATTGGGTTTAATTATGAAAAATATATATTTTTGATCAGTGTTCAGTCAGCACCTGCAAATAGCCCCACTTTAAATAACTTAAAATAAAACTTAAAACAACATAGAACCATTTGCTCATTATAATGGTACACAATAGTCAGTTTATTAGTAAATAAAAAATAATTATATTCAGAAGCTTTTCAAATATGCCTATTCGTGAACATTGAATCATAGAATCATGACAGTGCAGCAGGAGGGCATTCCACCTATCGTGTCTGCACCAAAACACTGAAAGAGCCCCCCCTGCCCTATCCCCATAACACCACCTATCCTTTTGGACACTAAGGGGCAATTTAGCATAGCCAATCCGCCTAACCTGCACATCTTTGGGCTGTGAGAGGAAACCGGAGCACCCGGAGGAAACCCACGCAGACAGAGGAGAAAGTGCAAACTCCACACAGACAGTCACCCAAGGCCGGAATCGAACCCGGGTCTCCGGCGCTGTGAGGCAGAAGTGCTAACCACTGTGCCACCCTAAGAGCTTATTTTTAAGACCCTCCCCAAAGACACAAAACAGAGACTACTGGCAAGCGAATAAAAGATATAGTACACTGAATCACAACAGTCAAGAACTGGCAATGCTGCAGGTTTCAAGCAACCAGTTGAAACAAAGAGAAATCCTTGAAGCACCATTTTAAAAAAAGACATAGGGGAGGAAAAAAGATACATTTTGTATGATAAGACTAGACAGAAAAGTCTTCAGATACTTACCAACCTCCCTGAACAGGCGCTGGAATGTGGCGACTAGGGGCTTTTCACAGTAACTTCATTTGAAGCCTACTTGTGACAATAAGCGATTTTCATTTTCAAGAGATGTCAAAAGTGATGGTTGCTGTGAGATATTTTGATAGATGTTGGACGAATTTAATATTAACAATTTATAATGGAATTAATTTAGAATTATTTTTTTTTATTCTTTTGTGGGATATGGGCATCGCTGGCAAGCGATGTTGTTCATCCCTAATTGCCCTTGAAATAAATGGCTTATTAGGTCATTTCAGAGGGCAATTAAAGAGTCAACCACATAGCTGAGAAATCACTTTATTTAAATATTATTTTTAATATTTTGTAATGTATACAAACTGCCTCAGCAAGTATGCTTCACCCGATGTCTGTGTCTACGTATTTGCAGTGTGTACTTATCGTATTTTTCTTCATGTATGGAACTATCTATCTGGACTGTACGCAGAACAATACTTTTCACTGCGCCTCGGTACATGTGACAATAAATCAAATCCTACTCCTAAACCTGCAAAGAAAGTTAGGTTATTTAGTTTCAAATCCATGGTTAAGTTAACTATCTTATTATCCTTTTTGTCAGTCAAATATAAGCAACCAAAAATTTCAGTTGCTCAATACATTGTACTCAAGCGTACAGTTTAGTCAGATCCAGCCACGGTGCATGTTTTTCATCATTGTTTTTCAGGAGTCTTCGCAATGTCCCTAACAGGTGCTTCAGACTTCCCCAAGAGCCATGTGAGACTATTCTTGCCTCTACTCAAGAGTATCTGGTGATCAATTTGAAAACCCCCTGCTGGAATTTTTTCCACATTCTTAACCGTTTGTGGAGCTTCTGAAAACTTTGTTTACGACTGTAAACAAGTTTGTTTCCAAACTGCACTTGTTCTGTTGAAAATATAACAGCGCGTAGGTGTATGTGCTGCAGATGCATGGCAAATTGTAGGAGTGGATGTTGCTGAGCTGCAAACAATCGTGATGACTAAAAAACCTGTCCTTGCTCACTCGGGTCAATTCTTAGCAACTTTTGATTGCATCACTGGAGCTACTTGCCAATGTGATTTAAGAATTAACTCTGTAAAAGGAGACAGGGTAGCATGATAGGTTTTAACAGCATTCCTTCACTGGGATCTTGGCTTGAATTCAGCCCAGACTGGTGCCATCAATGTCTTTCCCATCTGTCAACCATAAAAGGCTCAAGAGTGGATGGATGAATATTGTGGATTTTGGCTTGATTAGATTTAGGATCTAATTTGGGAGAATTATGTGAAACTTTGCCTGAGGTAATTACATGAGTGAAGTGGACTCATGATAGAGTATCTTGAACATGATTTGTTGAAGGGTTAATTAGCCTTCGTCTAAATGGTGTTTCCTTGTTCTGTACTTTCTGCTGTTCCTTAGTGAAGTGGGATTGGAAACCTCAGCCCAGTTCTTTGGGCATAAATCCACAAAGCCAAATTGACCATAATTCTACATTAATTGGCCAGTTTCATTCAGAGGAGCCACAATGATTGCAAGCATAGCAGGAATGGATATTTTATGCTAATCCTCTCCTGTGTTTGAGATCAAAGAATTGTCGCAGAAGTGAAAATAGCCTTTATCACATTGCTATATCTAGTCTGGCAGTGCTCGATATTTAATGCCATGTTTAAATGTAGAGGAGGCATCCATTCTTCTTCATGCTCATGCATACAAACATTCCAAACTGTGGTAGTGTGGCCCCTCTAAGGGGAAATCCTTTTTGAGCCACGTGATAGACCCTGAGCTTATGTAGATAGAGCGTGTGAATATTAGCCTATCCGGTATACGAGTGTGGGCCTGACGGTTGGGGTTTGGTCAGAGCTAGCTTGAGGGAACAAGGCCTGTGTAGTACTTGTACTGTTCTACATATAAATTTTTTCTAAGTTAAATAAATCACTGTTGTGATTGTCCCGTCACTTGCCTTGCAATACAACACAAACTCTCAATTTATTTTTATCCCGATATGTCTGTGTCAATCTTTTTCCACAACTTCATATTTACAAATCTATAATCATGTTTCCACATTGTCAAAATCAGAAATGGCATTCGCTGTCCCTGTGGTGCATTATTCCCCAACTTTAGGATGCCATCCCAGCAAGCAGTTGGTCTTTACCAATTATTAAGTTCCTGAATGTTTCACCCTTCAAAACCTCAAGTAGAGAAAATGTCTTCACAGATATAGTACAGAAGGGCCTTTGAAAGTGTAGGCACTATTATATCATGGGAAATACGCCACTATAATAATAATAATAATCTTTTATTGTCACAAGTATGAAGTTACTGTGAAAATCCCCTAGTCGCCACATTCCGGCACCTGTTCAGGTAAGCTGGTACAGGAACCCGCGCTGCTGGCCTTGTTCTGCATTACAAACCAGCTGTCTAGCCCACTGAGTTATGTAGCAAAATCCTCACAAACTTTCAATATTCAGTGAAATTAGGGTATCACGTCTTAGTTCAGGAACCAATCCCCATTTATAACATTGTTCCTACGGGAAAACTAATTCCGACTTAGGATGGATTTTTCCACCCCGCCCTTCGCAAGATCGCCACGGGCAAGATGCGGACAATGGAAAACTCCATTGACCTCGGCCTGGAATCTCCAGTCACCTGGCAGGTGCGGCCGGAGAATCCCACCTAGAGTTTCAACTTATGACATGGTTTTCAAGAGCCAATTGTATCATAAGCCTGTAAAACCAACCAAGCATTGTTTTTGGAGGGATAGAATTGTCTCTACTTATGGGACAGACCAAAAGACCACCATTATCAAATTGTCATCAAAAAATCAAATAGGAAATTCAGAGGAACCGTCTTTACCCCAAGTGTGGTGACAATGTGGAACTTACTACCGCAAGTAGTTGAAGTGAATAGTATTAGCTGGGTTTTCATGGAATGTCAAACACTCCCCAGTCCTTCAAAAATGGCAGAAGGGACCTGGATGTAGAAAACCTGCCCCATTTCCAACAGATCTTTTTTTTCCCCCAGTAGGGGAAAGGGTGCAGGGCATGTTTCACACAGGTGGGAAATGCAAACTCAGCAGTGTCATTTTGTTCAGCGTTGATTTCGAACAGGTCCCATTCTGACTGTTCCAGCCTTAACCAGCAGTGTGGGAGTCACAAATTGATGGAGTAGACATAAATGCTCTTGAAAGTCTGTACAACTATCATGATTTGAAGTTTTTAAATGCCCCCTCTTTAATCTTGCAAAAAAACAATCTGCGCCTGTCAATAAGAAGGTAAAAAAATTCTTCAGCTGGACTGCTTTGATTTACAGGCATATTTTAGAAAAAGGAAATCTTGTGGTGCAGTGGGTAGCACTCCTGCCTCTGAGCCAGAACACCTGGTTCAGAATCACTCCAGGACTTGTTGGCCAAGAAAGCTGTGTTTGTCACTTTCCCTGTTACTGTTTGCTTTGGCGATTGAGCCGCTGGTCATCGCACTTAGGTCTTCGGCTAGGTGGAAGGGTATAGAGAGGGGAGGTGGGGAGCTTAGGGTGTCCCTGTACATGGACGATTTACTGTTGTATGCCACAGACCCTCTCTCTCATGTGGGAAAGATAATGGAGGTGTTAAGAAAGTTTAGCTCCTTCTCAGAGTATAGATTGAACATGGGTAAGAGCGAGGTTTTTCCAGTGAACCCATCGGGGAAGGAAGCGGATCTGGAGCGGTTGGTGTTTCGGCTGGCCAGGACTAGTTTAAGTACCTGGGTATATAGGTGGCTCATTATTCAGCCTCGTTGCACAAGTTGAACCTGGCCAGTCTGGTAGAGTGGGTGAATGCTGACCTGAAGAGATGGGATGCCCTCCCTTTGTTCTCGGTGGGAAGGGTTTAGACAGTCAAGATGAACATTCTTCCAAGGTTCTTGTTTGCATTGCAATGTCTTCCAGTCTTTGTTCCTAAATCATTTTTTTAGTAGGGTTAACAAATTATTTTCAAATTTTGTCTGGGTGGGTAAGACCCCTCGGGTTTGGAGGGTGTTTCTGCAGAGGTATAGGCAGTTGGGGGTGGGGGGGGGTTTGGCATTACTGAATTTGATGTATTATTGCATGGAAAACATTGAGAAAGTGCAGGGATGGGATGGATTCGTCGGAGAAGATCTGCGAGAGAGAAAGGGGCAAGAGGTTTAGGAATTTGTTCGTGGAGGGTAGGCTTGCTGGGCTGGAAGAATTGGTGGAGAAATTCCAACTCCTGGGAAGGAATGTTTTTAGGTAGTCGTTTTTAGGTACGGATCTTTGTGCGAAAGGAACTCTCTTAATTTCCTTGGTTACCACCGCCTTCTCTTATGGGTAAGGTGTTGTCTTTTGATGAGATAGGGGAAGGGAGGTTTTCAGATTTATATGGGCAGTTGATTGAGTGGGAGTGGGATTCGCTGGAGGAAGTAAAGGTAAAATAGGAGAAAGAGTTGGGTTTTGCTTTTGAGGGGGGTGTGGATGCTGCATAGGGTCAACTTGTGTGCAAGACTGAGTTTGATTCAGCTTAAAGTAGTACATAGGGCACACATGAACAGGGCATGTATGAATGGGTTATTTCTGAGTGTAGAGGATACATGTGAGCGTTACTAAAGTAGGCCGAGGAACCACTTGCATATGTTTTGGTCCTGCTCTACGTTGGTTAAGTTTTGGGCTTCCTTCTTCGAGACAATAGAACCATAGAATTCCTACAGGTCAAAAGGAGGCCATTCAGCCCATCACGTCTGCACCAACCCTCTGAAAAAATGCTTCACCTAGGCACACCGCTCTGCCCTAACCCCCTAACCCCACCTAACCTGAACATCTTTGGACAGTAAGGGGCAATTTTAGCATGGCCAAAATCGGCAATTAAGGGGTGGTGCTCAAGAGGAGGGCTGGGAGAAAGTACTGGGGGGTGGGGTGAGGGTTGTGTTAATTATGGAAACGGTGGGGCTGGGCTGTGGGGATAAGTTTATACGGTATTGTATGTTTCTGCTTGACCTTTTTGTATGTTATAAATTGAACATTTCCTGTATTAAAATATGTTTTTTAAAAAGAAAGCTTTGTTCGTAACATGGCCAAACAGGTTGAGTATCAACTTGCAAATCCTTCCATTACACACACCAATGGCAGTTTGTAACAGTGGGAGAGATTCCTGGTCAACCATGTGATGGAAAGAATGTTGGAGCCTCGACCATCACTGTCCATAACTCCAAATTAAAACATGCAGATAACAATGAATGATGCCATAGCAACTGGGACTCCTTGGGGCAGAGGGCAGTTGGTTGAACAGCCAATGTAGACCAGGCTAGCGCCAACATCATGGTGATTGATTCACATTTCAGCCGGTGTGGATTCAGGGCCTTGCTCTGTTCAGCAGCTAGGACATGAGGTGTCTCTCAATAGGCCCCCACCCTTCCAATACAGGTCCCTCAATCAGGCATTGAGTGTCTTTGAATGAGGAGCCTAGGAGCCTGCAAACAATATAATCCCCATATGTCAAGCACCCTCCACCCCCACCTGCCCCCACCGCCCATGGTGGGTACTTGGTGAGTGACTGAGGAGGTGGCATGGAGGATAGCAGGGGCCGAGGGGGTCAGTGGAGGCATAAGCAGGCATTCAGTTGGCATGGAGGGTGTGAGGGGCCATGGGAAAGCATGAGAGAGGTAAGGGCTAGGAGACCTAACATCTACTAAAGCAATTAGGTAGAAGTGTCAGGAAAACAAAGATAATTTTATGGGATTTATATTTGTATTAATAAAAATTAGAAATAAAGTATAATTTTATGTATGTTTAATTTAGTGTTTCTGTGGAAGGAAGGGGAAAACATACAGTTAGATTCATGCTGGAAAAAGGGTTTTGTATGTATGGGGTTTGGTTAAGTTCCAGCTGTGATTCTATTGTGCTTACAGAGGGGTTTCAGCATGAAGAGTAAATAAAAGCATAAAGAAGGACAAGTCATTGCTTAGCCACATGGGTCACTTTCCAGAGGGAAGGGGTTTCCTTTGTTGGTTTTAGTTGAATTTGTTGGCAGTTGAAGAAAGACGCCAGAGAATGAACATCTCTCAGCTCTGCTGGGAGCTGGACAGGACAGGGGCCGCAAAGAGGCAGGCTTCCTACAAAGCAGTTACTGTACAGATAATCAGGGAATCGGGACAGAAAGGATCACTTAAGATGACTGAAGTTAAGAGAACATAGATCAAGGTACTGTTCAGAAGAATTCAAGAAAGAGTAAACAAAGTGTTTTAAGTTGAAGAAACAATTGCAATCACCAAATTTTAAGTGGGAAAGCAGACTTTGGGGTAAATCAAACGTTCGATGTCATTTTAGTAGAGTCTGGGAATCGAAAGTTAAAGCAATTGTGAATAGTTTATTCAGCAATCAAGACAAAAAAATCCGAAAGAGGGTGATTTAAAACTGGATACTAGATTTGTGGTTAAAAGTAGACCGGAAACTTTGTTCAAATGATGTGGAGATGCCGGCATTGGACTGGGGTGAGCACAGTACGAAGTCTTACAACACCAGGTTAAAGTCCAACAGGTTTGTTTCGATGTCACTAGCTTTCGGAGCGCTGCTCCTTCCTCAGGTGAATGAAGAGGTCTGTTCATTCCTCTTCATTCACCTGAGGAAGGAGCAGCGCTCCGAAAGCTAGTGACATCGAAACAAACCTGTTGGACTTTAACCTGGTGTTGTAAGACTTTGTACTTTGTTCAAATGAGTCACTTTGGAAAACCCGGACTGGATCTCTGAACGCAAACCACTAATGGAAAGCATTATTCTGAAAGAAGATTTTAAGAGTTTGGAAACTCTCACGTGTCAATCATCCAGGAGAATTCTGAGGAGAAATCCACAGATACTAACTTGGGGTCAGAATGGAGTGTGTACTTAACTACAGCCAATCTGTGTGTACTTAACCACAGCCAATCTGTGTGTACTTAACCACAGCCAATCTTTGTACTTAAAGTGACGTTTGTAGCTTAAGATATGCTTTGTAATAATCCATGTTAACCTTAAAATTCAGTGTAGTTGTGAAGCTAAGGAGGAGTAAAGGAGTATTATATCATAATCCAATGTTTCATGTTCAATTTTTTTTCTTGTTGTTGAAACTAATTAGAGGCCCTGTGACTCTGTTCATCCAGGTTTTCTTAAAAAAAGGTAAAGGTTAAGGGGCTGGATTCTCCGCAGCCCCATGCCGAAATCGCGTTTGGCACGGAGGCGGAGAAATCACACCAAAATCGGGCCCGGCGCCGGTCCGGCGATTCTCCGGGATCCGGGAATCGGCGTGATCACGGAGTACACCGCGCGGCTGGGGGCCCATTGACAGAGGACAGCCCAATGATCCTCCGCTCCTGACCTGCCAAGTTCCCAACAGCGTGGAACTAACCTGTTATTGCCGGTCAGTATGCTGGCATGAGTCCACAGCTGCCCTGGTGGGGGGCGGGGGGAACGGACATCGGGGGAGGGCCCGTACCCGCAGCTAAAGCTGCATGAATTACTCTGGGTCCCTGCTAGCCCCCTGCAGGGCATTGAATTAGCTGTACAGGAATCTCCAGAGTAAAACTCCAGCGTTTTTACGCCGGCGTGGGGCCATAGAACCATTTTGGGAGAATCCAGCCCAAGGTCTTTTGAGCCAGGCTTCCATTCTGGGATCCAGTCTGCTCCTTGCAAGTTAAACATTCAATTAATTTCGTTAGCAAATCCTCAGCATCCTTCTGTGGCCGTGCAGCATTATTAATCTCTGTTCGGCTATAATGATCCTGAAGGTCAGCGCATAAACCTTTTTTCTTCGGGCTTGGACGAGGCGATTCCTTTGGCTTGTCTTCAGTTGGGCTTGAACAGTCTTCAGCGCTGTGCCCTTCATTGTAGCATGAGAGACCGTCATGGTCATGCTGCTGTGTAGTGGAGCATGGTAGGCTGTTATAGCCTTCTTGCTGTTCACGTGAGCATGACAGACTTGCATCGTCTGCCGCTGGTTGGTCAGGAGAGGTTGCTAGACCCTCATGGTCTTGTTCCTGCAAGGACTGCACATTGGAGTCTTGCGTTGCTTCTATCGTGGAGGCTGTCCACGAGCTCTCTGTGGAGGCTTGTGACACTGGAGTCACTTCTTGTTCGTGCAAGGACTGCGCTCTGGAGTCTTGCGTTGCTTCTATCGTGGAGGCTGTCCACGAGCTCTCTGTGGAGGCTTGTGACACTGGAGTCACTTCTTGTTCGTGCAAGGACTGCGCTCTGGAGTCTTGCGTTGCTTCTATCGTGGAGGCTGTCCACGAGCTCTCTGTGGAGGCTTGTGACACTGGAGTCACTTCTTGTCCGTGCAAGGACTGCGCTCTGGAGTCTTGCATTTCTGCAATTGTGGAGTCTGTCCACGAGCTTGCTGTGGAAGCTTGTGACACTGGAGTCACTTCTGGTTCATGCGAGGACTGCACTCTGGAGTCTCGCATGTCTTCTTTCATAGAGTCGGGAACGTTGAGCGGGACGTGGACCACGCTCTGTGTGGCAGCAGGGCGCTCTCCGTGTGCTTGCACCGCTCCATGTCTGTTAATGTCAGGCTGCAGCATCATCCGGTACTGATAAGTTGGAACGTCATATCTGCTGGATTGAAGATCCTCAAATCCGAAAAATGAATCCGCATCTGCGTCGGATTCAATGTGGGGGCCGCCAATGTGCAACACGAAAGGTTCGTCCGAGTCATAGTCATATAGGACCACGGAGCTATCATTGGGCTCGCGAGGTCCGGAAACACTGTAAAGATCGTCATCGAAGTATTCGAGGTCGGAATCATCGGCTTGTGCGTAGGTAACTGCTTGTCGGAGGGTTCTTCGGAGGTCAAATTCATCTCCTGGGTCAATTTGCGGCAATGTGCTGTCATTCCAGGTGAGGGAAGGTTGTTTTACAGCTTTAACAGATTTTTGTTTTTTTGATTTGGGACGTTTCCCTTTTAAATTGGATTTGGGACATTTCCCCTTTAAATTGGTGCAGTCTGGGGCCTCTGACATCCTGACGCTCGTAGCACGTAGGAAGCGACTGCGCATGCTCAGATCGCTGTTCCTTTACCAATGGCCGTTTTCTTGACTGCGCATGCGCAGCATCTCGCGCATGCGCAAACGAAACTTCCGGTTCTGCGCACTGCTCGCGCAACTGTGCTAGCGTGATACCTTTAGCAAGATGGCCGCCGACCTCGACCCAGCCCTCTCTCAGGCCCGGGATTTCGGCCTCTGGGAATTCGGGCTCCGGGATCCCGGCCACGAGGTGAGTACTGCAGCTTTTCTTACCTTTACTTGCCGATTGGATTGCGTTTTCTTCACGGTACTTGGAGAATTTGTCCAGGACTGCCTGGTAATCGTACCTTTGCTGCCTCCTGAAGAACCTGAACCTTGTGAATATTTCTCTTGCCCTTGCACCGGCGATGGTGAGGAGAAATTCAATTTTTTCGCTATCATCCAGGTCTTGGAGTTCAGCTGCCACCAGGAACAATTCGAACCATTGCCGGAATCGCCGCCAGTTTTCGCGGAGATCGCCGTAGCACTGGAGCGGCTGCGGAACCGGGAGCTCTATCATTTTGCCTGGGCACTGCTGGTTGTCTGTGTACACTGAGGTATGCCGGCAGGTATCGATCCACTCCTGTACCATGTGGTGTTGGGTGCTCTGGTGCACAGATGAGCCAACACAGTTGTATGTGGTACAACTCTATTTTATTTTAACTCTTATAATACAGTTCGTTCTGGATACTCTGCACGTGCTGTCTCCCTGAGTGTGTTTGGTAACAGATCTGTCCTGGTCCTCCTCTGCAGCTAATACTGACCACCGGGGGTCGTGTCTGTGCTTTTATATCTTTCTGTGATTGGTTGTGGTGTTGTGTGTTCTGATTTGTCTGTTGGTGTGTCTATCATGATGTGTGTGTTTGAATATCATGACAGTTATGACATCAACTGGGATCGCACAAAAAGTGCCAGAGAATCGAGACTGGCCTTCTAACCAGCTTGCCTTAACACTTGCTATGCCTATTGGCCACCTAGGCTCTTCTTCCGGGATTGGACGTCCAGATTCTATCCTAACCTCTCTCTCTCTCTCTCTCTCTCCGCCCCCCCCCCCTCCCTCCCCCCGCAATCGCGCTGTTCAGGGTATTTTTACCAAGGCAAATCTAGTGAGTCGGGTGAGTTCCTGACTCAGGGTACCCACCTCGGTAGCCAAACTTCAGTCCTATAGATGCATTGAAGGAGTGACTAGATAAACATGTGGAGCAGAAGAGAATAGAGAGCAATGCCATTAGATTAGAGAGTTATGCCAATAGATTAGATGACAAAAGAAGGGAGGAGGCTCAAGTGAAGCCGAAGCCCGAGCGTAGACTGCTGGCGTCAACTAGTCTGTTTCTTTGCTGTATGTCCTACAGGTAGTAATCCCACGGAAACCAGGCTTGAAATCTGGGTCTCCGAGGTCAGAGGCACAAATTCCTCTGCTGCCACGGATCATCCATGTTTTCGGGCTGGATTCTCCGGTCCTCCAGCCACGGATTTCTCAGCAGTGCCATTCACTGACGGCAGGATTCTCTCTTCCCACCGCTTGTCAATGGGATTTCCCACTGGAACCACTGCACGATAGCATAGTGGTTAGCACAGTTGCTTCACAGCTTCCCAGGTTCGATTCACGGCTTGGATCACTGTCTGTGCGGAGTCTGCACGTTCTCCCCGTGTCTGCGTGGGTTTCCTCCGGGTGCTCCGGTTTCCTCCCACGGTCCAAAGATGTGCGGGTTAGTTGGATTGGCCATGCTAAATTACCCTTAGTGTCCAAAAAAATATTAAGTGGGGGTTACTGGGTTACGGGGGCAGGGTAGATACGTGGGCTTCAGTATGGTGTTCTTTGTAAGGGCCAGTGCAGACTCGATGGGCTGAATGGCCTCCTTCTGCACTGTAAATTCTATCTATTCTACGCTGCCGGGAAAGCAGCGGGCGGGGTTCGCTGCCGAAGGGAAGAGTGAATTGCGACGGATGGAGAATTCCGGCCATCGATCATTAAAAGTGGTATGTTTAGAATTCAATTCCAATAGCATAGCATAGTCTTTGTAAATATTCAAAACATTGTATAAAAGAAGCAGAAGAGCCCAACCATAGCTGTCGACGTATCCCAGCAAAGTTCTTGTGACAATCAGCTCAACCACTAACCCTGCTGGATGACGGTGGTAAAACACGTAAAGAGGCACAGAATTAAGTGAATTACAAATTGCCTTCTGCGTTTTTCACAATATTATGAAATTTAGAAAGAAAGGAGATGTTTTTGTTTAACTGTCTGCCCCACAATAGTTCAGAGCAACGTGAAGGTTAATTAACACCTCTTGATCTTAACCTAACTCAAAATGAGCAGATGGGAGTACTCAAGTTTCGCAAGCAAGTTTTGCGTGCATTAATCTTTGAAGGAGGGCTTTACTCTGGTATTTGAAATTGGTACACTTGGCTTCTTTATGTTTCCATATGATAAATTCCCCAATGCTGAGTTATCTTTCCTTTTCTGCAGAAAGTTCTCAAAGAGGTGCATGAGGCAAGTGAATGCTCCACCTGAGTTGGCAGTCAGTTGTGTACACCAGGAAACTTCCATTCCTGATCAGTGCCGAGCTAGCTATAATCGCAGCTGAGATTATAGATGCGACAATTGGCCACAGTGCCGTAAACTAGGGGTAGAATCGTCAGAATACCCACCCTTCATTGGTGACATTCAGAGATCTCTGGTTTGAATTGTACGCATGATTGCAGGGTGATGAGAGAATTAGGTTTGATTTGACGCCCCCACAAAAAGTAACCGTTTAATAATCATTGCTATAGAAGTGCTGGATTCCCAAAGATTGGCGGGCATGAACTTGTAGCAAACAATACTTTATTCCCTAGCTGATCAGCGTGGATCCATGCTTGTACGCTGCCTGCACTTCAGGTAGAACCCCCATGACCCTTTAAGTTGCCGTGCCATCATATGACCACTCGGCCTGCAGTTATCAAAGCTCAGATATGAATAATTGTCATGTAGATGGGGCATTAAAGAACGAACAGCATTTGTAAATACATTTGCAATAATATCAGCATTCACCATTATTCCATAAAATGTTATCCAAATAATCCATCGGTACTGAGTGTTGTACCAAATGAATTTCCAGATTAATAAATCTAAAATTTAAGCCAAATGTTTAGTATATTTCTATAAATTAGATAATGCTGTAATTGCTGATATACTCTCTCAGCATATATTTCTTTCCTCTGATTTTTTTAAATACAGCATTAAAGTTAAGACAATGTCAGCATGTGATATTGGTTGCTACCTAACTTTTTCAAATCTATTAGATTTCTCAATCACATGAAAAGATTCTCTTGGGCATTTTTTCAAGTAGGTTGGTTTCAATAGCGTTTGCATGTCTGATGCAGCGACCATGGGACAAGAACAGGCAAACCCCTTGGCACAATGCTGATTAATTTGCATGATACATTAAGTAATTATTTCCCCTCCCGTAAACCATCCTCCAGTCTGTTTTCCAGCATAGTGTTTTGATTTTACAAACTCTGTGAGGGGAATCAACATAGAAACATATAAGAATGAAGGACTTAGGAGCAGGCTCTCCTAGTATAGCTCCTGCATCTAACTTACTTTGGATGAGCTGGACAGATATAATAGCAAAGGACTGAATTAAAGAAAGACCAAATTAGCCGCCAGCAAGCCAACATGTTGAGCAAAAGCATCTAATTTGGTGGACGTTTGGCTAAGAGGAGATTTGATAGAGATGTTCAAAACCATGAGGTGGCTGGACAGAGTAGATCGGGAGAAGCTGTTCCCGCTGGTGAAATGGTCAAGAACGAGAGGGCACAGATTTAAAGTGATTTGCAAAAGAAGTAAATGGGTTGGGAGAAAAAACTTTTTCACACAGCGAGTATTTCGGTTCCGGAATGCACTGTCTGGAAGCTTGGTAAAGGCAGGTTCAATTGGGGCATTCACGTGGGCATTTGATGTTAATTGAATAGAAACAATGTACAGGGACATGGGGAAAAGGCAGGCTAATGGCACTAAGTCCTGATGCTTGTTTGGAGAGCTGGTGCAGACACCATGACCCAAATGGCCTCCTTCTGCACCGTAACAACTCTGTTATTCTGACTTCACTGGAGACTGAAGTGCCAGCTGAAAGTGTATAAGACAAATAACAACTTGGCATTGTGAAGAAGGTCCTCCCAGAAGCTGACACTAAGCTCAATACAAGCTGGAGTGGAAGAAGCTGCTACTGACCCCATGTGGCAGGATTATGATAGGATCTCCCCAGTTCAATTATGATTTTTCTCAGCCTCCATGGACGAAGGACTACTATCTGGGGAATGGGTTAAAAAAAAAAGGTCTTCGCGGCCACGAGATTAGAAATCCAGGAAGTTTACTTCAGCACCACACATGATAAATGTTTAGAGTGAGTTCCTGCATGAGCAGGCTTTCTAAATCAAATCTTTCCACCACACAAGAAAGTACAGCAAAATACAAAAACTGACAACTACTGGAGAAGAGGAGTACAGTACTTGACGGTCACTGTTTTGAGTAGGACTCTTCTTTTTAAGGATAGAGCAATGTTCAGAATACTGAGTGTCAGTGTCCATCTCAAGGGAGTTGGAAGACAGAAGTGAGGAAACAATTTGTACAGGGACTTGGCCAGACCTCGTCTGGTGTACTGCATTCATTCTGGATCCTGAACCTCACAAAAGATAAATTGGCCTTCGAGAAAGCAGAGCATCAGGATGATTTCAGGGTTTAAAAAGCAAAATTGTGGATTGAATGCATGATCTTGGCCTGTTACTTCATTGAATTGAGAAAGCTGAAGGATCATCCAATCGTAGAATTGAGTCAGGAATTTGATTAGGCAGACACAGCAAAACTGTTTTCTCTCGTGGGGGAATTCAAAGAAGGGGTAAAATCTTAAAATTAGAGCTGGTCCACCTAGGAACGGAATCGAGAAGCACTTTTTCAAACAAAGGGTAGTGGAAATTTGCAGTATTGCAAGCTGGGTTTGTTGAAATTGTCAAGTCTAAGATAAATAGGTTTGAATTAAATAAGGGGTATCAAAGATTTCTGGAACAAAGGAGTTATTGTGCAGGTCAGATAAATGCTAATTGATTGATGGACAGGTTCAAGGATCTGGATGGTCTACTGTTGTTTCTATGTAGTTCAGGGCCAAATCGCTGGCTTTGAAAGCAGGTCAGTAGCACGGTTCAATTCCTGTACCAGCCTCCCCGAACAGGCGCCGGAATGTGGCGACTAGGGGCTTTTCACAGTAACTTCATTTGAAGCCTACTTGTGATAATAAGCGATTTCTTCTTCTTCTATGTACATGTGCATAATTTTGACGAAAGATACTCAATAGATATAGTAGACTGCTCCATCTGCAGGGGAATTATTGTAGGTACAAATTTATGCAAGATCTGTACAGTTATTTCAGAAAGGGTATTTAGTGATGATTAAGAAGTCACGTCACACAGAATAAGAAGCCCCATCACTCAGAAAGCGTACAATTATTCACTGAACACTCCAGGTCATTGCAATATTTTGCTGATTAGTTTTGAGATGGTGGGAATTTTACAGTGGTTAGCACTGTTGCATCACAGCCCCAGGGTCCCAGGTTCGATTCCCAGCTTGGGTCACAGTCTGCGTGGAGTCTACACATTCTGCCCATGTCTGGGTAGGTTTCCTCCGGGTGCTCCGGTTTCCTCTGGGCGCTCCGATTTCCTCCGACAAGTCCCGAAAGAGGTGCTGTGAGGTAATTTGGACATTCTGAATTCTCCCTCAGTGTACCCGAACAGGCGCAGGAGTGTGGCGACTAGGGGATTTTTACAGTAACTTCATTGCAGCGTTAATATAAGCATACTTGTGACAATAATAAAGATTATACACTCATTATGTCAGCTGCTGCATCTGCGACATTTGTGCCCATGTGCACTTGGACCATATTTCTTCAATTCATTGACCCAGTTGTTCGTAGTGCACCTTTCTGTGCTTGCTATCTTAAAGAGGTAAAAATATGGAGGATAAAATTCAACTCATGGTCGACTCTTATGTCCCTGATAAATTGATGGACAAGATTTGAAAATCAGGGGGTTGGGCAGTTGGGCTGGCCCATGATGCCCAAGGCCTACCCGTTGCTAGGTGGGGCCTGAAACAGGCACAAGGCTCCCTTGCTTCACAAATTGGAGTCCAATGCTGATTGAAAGGCCACAGAATCCAGGTAAAAAGGTCCAAAGTTTGCACCATAGGTTTTACCAGTTCTTCAGCTGCACTAGAGGGGTCACTCGCAATATGGCCACAAAACGTGTTCGAAGTGACAATATTCTGGAGCTAGACAGAGCAGGGGTGGTCCTCCAGACTCCATAAAAATACAACAACATTCTGATAACCTGGGTACGCCCCTCGTCTCAACACCTTCCATGCCCACCTCCCCTCACATCTCCCACTTTCCCCTGCCACATTGCCCTCAGTAGCCAGTTGGAATTTATGAGGTCTCAACCAGGGAACTGCACCGAGATACCCGATTGGCAGGCACAGATTTTCGCTTCCATTCCAATGCGACCCAATGCCAAATTGAATGTGGGTCTCAGGCCGACAGGGGACAATGTCCACAGCAACTACTCCCTCGACTAGCCATTCATTTTGGACAGATGTTCGACTTCTGTCCCATGGTGTTCAACTCACAGCTGCATTTTAAATACAACTTTGTGTGGTAAACAGCATCTGTTTATTTTAATAGGGCACTGCAACTGGGATTTAAAAAGGACTACTTACACAAAAAAATGGAATGAGAACTGAAAAATATCTTTCCTTGGTTCTTTCACACAGGACGTTTAAATAAGCTCATGTTGAAACCTGATTTAAGTTTTGCACATTCTTCAGATGATTCATATGTAAAATGTAATTTGGCACCATTTGGAGATGAAAACTTTGCTTGGAATGGTTTCCCTCATTATGCACATTGGTTTGAACCCTTCATGCAAAATATAAATGAATGTTGGAGCTCAGGCCCCTTAAGGTGAACATATCCTTTTTCGGATATGACAATTGACAGTTCCACTGAAACACATTTGCATTTTTAATATAAATCTAATATCTGCTGCATTGCAACATTCTTAGAATGGTTGTCTTTTAGTTTGGATTTTGCCCTTTGCCGGTGCCTGATTTTAAGTTTTCCAGGGCGTCCAACATTTCTTGCCCATCTCTAAATGGCTTAGGTTTCCTCCGGGTGCTCTGGGGCGAGATTCTCCGACCCCCCCCCCCCGCCAGGTCGGAGAATCGCAGGGGGTTGGCATCAATCCCGCCCCCGCCGGTTGCCGAATTCTCCGGCACCGGCGATTCGGCGGGGGCGGGAACCGCGCCGCGCCGGTTGGCAGGCCCCCCCCCAGCGATTCTCCGGCCCGGATGGGCCGAAGTCCCGCTGCTAGAATGCCTGTCCCGCCCGCGTGGATTAAACCACCTCTCTTACCGCCGAGACAAGGCGGCGTGGGCGGGCTCCGGGGTCCTGGGGGGGGCCGCGGGGCGATCTGACCCCGGGGGGTGCCCCCACGGTGGCCTGGCCCGCGATCGGGGCCCGCCGATCCGCGGGCGGGCCTGTGCCGTGGGGGCACTCTTTTCCTTCCGCCTTTGCCACGGTCTCCACCATGGTGGAGGCGGAAGAGACCCCCTCCACTGCGCATGCGCGGGGATGCCATGAGCGGCCGCTAACGCTCCCGCGCATGCGCCACCCGGCAATGTCATTTCCGCACCAGCTGGCGGGGCACCAAAAGCCTTTCCCACCAGCTGGCGGGGCGGAAATCAGTCCGGCACGGGCCTAGCCCCTCAAGGTTAGGGCTCGGCCGCTCAAGATGCGGAGGATTCTGCACCATTGGGGCGGCGCGATGCCGGACTGATTTGCGCCATTTTTGGCGCCGGTCGGCGGACATCGCGCCAATTACGGAGAATTGCGCCCATGGTTTCCTCCCACAAGTCCTGAAAGATGTGCTGTTAGGTAATGGGACATTCTAAATTCTCCGTCTGTGTACCCGAATAGGTGTCGGAATGTGGCGACTGGGGGCTTTTCACAGTAACTTCATTGCAGAGTTAATGTCAGCCTACATGTGACAATAAAGATTATTATTAATTGAACATAAAACTCTCAGCCCCTCCACCACACTTTTCTCCTTTAAAGATATTCTTAAAACACCTTTATTCAAGAAAGGAGACGGGAAGCAAAAAACTACAGACCAGTTGGTGTATCTATCATAGGGAAACTGTTAGAATCCATCATTAGGGAGGTTATAGGAAATTACTTAGAAAATCAGAATTTGATCAGGCAGAGTCAGCGTGGTCTTGTGAAAGGGAAATTATTTTTAACCAATTTATTAATTGCTTGAGCAAGTAAAAAGCAAAGAGGATGAAGGGGAACTTGTAGATGTGGTGTTTGGATTTCCAAAAGGCATTTGATAAGATGCCACATCAAAGCTTCTTACACAAGTAAAATTGTATAGTGTAAAGGGGTAACATATGAGCATGAATAAAGCATTGGCTAGCTAACAGAAAGCAGAGAGTAAGGGTGAATGGTTCTTTTTCGAGCAAGCAAGCTGTAGCTAGTGGAGTGCCTCAGGGATCAGTGCTGGGGCCTCAATTATTTATAATCTACATCAGTTACTTGGATCAGTAACCTCCATTCCCACTCACCCATTATGCATTAAAGAACTAATGAGCCACATAATAACAGAGAAAGTCTTGAAATGCACAAAAATAAACATTCAAAAATCTGCTTGGAAAAAATATCTGCTGCTCTTACCACCCTATAGTGTTGATCAGACAGAGCCATTGTAGTATCATTTTTTTTATATAGAGTACCCAATTATTTTTTTTTCTAATTAAAGGGCAATTTACGGTGACCAATCCACCTAAATGTTCCGATTACACCAAGACAGGTAGGAACGTAAATTGTCAAGAGGGGGCAGAGAGTCTGCAAAGGGATATAGATAGGTTAAGTGAGTGGGCAAAGATTTGGCAGATGGTGTTTAATGCGGGAAAATATAAACTAGCCCACTTTGATAGGAAAAATAGAAAATAAATGGGGAAAGAGTGCAAAATTCAGTGGTTCAGCGGGATCTGGATGTCCTGGTACATGAATCACAAGACGTTATTGAGCAGGTTCAGCGAGTGATTAGGCTGGCAAATTATATGTTGTTATTTATTGCAAGAGGAATGGAATATAAAAGAAGGGAAGCTGTACAGGACCACGGTGAGATTGCATCTGGAGTATTGCGTACAGTTTTGGTCTCCTTATTTGAAAGAGGATATAATTGCGCTGGAAACAGTTCAGAGAAAGTTCATTCAACTCATTCCTGGGAGTAGGGGTTATCTTATGATGAAAGGTCAAACAGATTGGGACTATACTAATTGGAGTTTTGAAGAATGAGAGGTGACCTTACTGAAACATGTAAGATCCTGACGGAACTTAATACAGTAGATACTGGGAGGATGTTTCCACTTGTGGGGAAGACATGAACTGGAGGATACAGTTTAAGAATAAGAGGTCTCCCTTTTTAAGACTGGGATGAGGGGAAGGTTTTTCTCTCAGAGGGTCATTAGAATGTGCAATTCTCTCCCCAGAAATCAGTGGGAGGCTGGGTCATTGAGTTTATTCAAGGCAGAGATAGACAAATCTTTAACAGATAAGGGAGTCAAGGGTTATGGAGGCCAGACAGGAAAGTGGAACTGAGCCATATCAGCCATGATCTTATTAGATGGCAGAGCAGGCTTGGGGGGCTGAATGGCCTATTCCTACTCTTAAGTCTTACTTTTCTAAAACCTGCCTCTTGGCCACACCTTTGACCCCCTGTCTTGATATTTCCTTACGTGCTCAGCGTCAAATTTAATTTGGTAACCCTTTCATGTAGCATCTTGGGATGATTTGCTACATTAAATGTACTATTTCAAGGCAAGATGTTGGGCTGGATTTTCAGAGACGGGCCAACTCCAGGAGCCTTTAAAAATGGTGGGCAGTATCCAGTTCTGAGATTCCCACCCCATTCCCTGTACTAGCAATTTTCAAACATGCAGGATATGGGCTTCGAGCCCACGTCCTGCACTCCTGACCTGGCTGGTTCCATCGCAGGGGTTGGTATCTCATGTCCCCCGTAATTGTCATGACGTTGGGCCAGCTTTTCGAGGACATCTGTTTTATGGTATCTCATAGGAGTCATGAACTATAATCTGGATTCAGGATTCAGAACCCTTTTGAAAATAGCTGTTTTAAGGCACAACGGGCCAGTCAGCACCTGTAAAGGAAAAACCACAGGTCAAAACACTCAAAACACTTTAAAAGGTCTTACCCGTGCCCTCTCTATGGCTCCCATGTAACCTCCATTCCCACTCACCCATTATGCATTAAAGAACTAATGAGCCACATCATAAAAGTGAAAGTCTTGAAATGCACAAAAATAAACATTCAAAAATCTGCTTTGAAAATAAATCTGCTGCTCTTACCACCCTATAGTGTCAATCAGACAGAGCCATTGTAGTATCATTTTTTTAATATAGAATACCCAATTATTATTTTTTTCTAATTAAAGGGCAATTTATGGTGGCCAATCCACCTAACCTGCACGTCTTTGAGTTGTGGGGGTGAAACCCAAGCAGACACGGGGAGAATGTACAAACTCCACACAGACAGTGACCCAGGGCCGGGACCGAACCCAGGTCCTCGGCGCCATAGGCAGCAGGACTAACCACTGTGCCACCGTGCACCCACCATTATAGTATCAATAACAAATGTTTTACCTCACCTCACAGCTCTTAATCTTGTCCAAATAAACATACAGACATTGTATAAAAAAGGGTTCAAAGAAAGAGTAACTTATTATAACGTCAAGATGCCAATCAATCAAAGCAAAAACTCCACTTCCACCTATGAAATCTGACCACTGTGTGACAATCCATTAGTGAGTCTTAGAGCTCAGTCAAGCATTCATAATAAGGCCATCTAAAAGCCGGGCCTGCTGATATTGATACTGTCACAGACAGCTCTGCCTAATTGATACATTTGTTCACAGCATGGAAGTAGCATGTGGAGCATGAAGATGGCATGGAGAGTGGGTGGGGTGGGGGGAGGTGTAAGGACGTGTGAGGGGTGAGGGCTATAGGGGCTAACAGTCTTTAAAACAACTGAGCCAAAGTACAGGAGAACCAAGGCAGGCCTTCTAACCACCCCGCCTTGGAACTTGCCTGCATCCGTGTCCACATCTGAACTGCTTTCAAGGTCGGCAGGCTTGATTCAATCAATCACCGTCTCCCCAGAGGGTTCTGCTGAGTCAGGAAATTTCCTGATTGGCACTTCCAGCCTCGATGGTGAAAACCCGGCTTCTTGTTGTTGTTGTTGCTGCAGGCCATTTAACACATTAATTCCCTCTTCGTGGTTCCATCTGGATTTTATAGAGTTCATAGAATTTACAGTGCAGAAGGAGGCCATTCGGCCCATCGGGTCTGCACCGGCTCTTGGAAAGAGCACCCTACCCAACCGCACACCTCCCTAACCCAGTAACCCCACCCAACACTAAGGGCAATTTTGATCACTAAGGGCAATTTGGCATGGCCAATCCACCTAACCTGCACATCTTTGGACTGTGGGAGGAAACCGGAGCACCCGGAGGAAACCCACGTACACACGGGGAGAACAAGGGGAGTCCCCTCCATTTTCTCTCTACTTATTCTTATTAATCTTATTAAGCGTATTTGTCTCTCAGCCTTCAATCTATTTGAAGGATGCACACTGGGAGCGTTTTGACCTGTGGTTTTGCCTTTACAGGTGCTGACTGGCCCTTTGTGTCTTAAAACAGCTATTTTTAGTTCGGATTTCCTGCGGTTTCAGGTGCGCTTTTCATTTCACAAGTGAATGGAATGGTCTGTTTCGTACTAACATACACCAAATGTGTACTTATTTGCTAATGAGTCACAGATTGTTCCTCAACAAAACTGCAAAAATGGCATCTCGCATTTTAATCCTTCATGGTGACCACGTCGACAACACTAGTGTTAAAACAGGCTTTTAAACTGACCAAAAACTGAAAAATGCAATCATGAAAAATGATAGCAGAACATCTGGTAAACAACTGGAGATAATGTGGAAATAACTTTAAAGCCAGTAATTTATCCTTCTGATCAGGCAACCTTATAAATCATTCGCATTTATTCTGCCGTTTGGATCTGGTAATTACATTACTGCTTGGAAATCACTCCCAGATATCCATTATTTTCCATTCAACCCTAAAGGATTGGTATGCTTGAAATTATAATACAATCTTTCAACAGCCAAAAGTGTTAAGTCATGCTTCCTGAGAATGGTTACCATTTTTATTACATATGACTTTGTAAGGGGTATAGCATTCCTTTTTCAGTCCCGTCACCTTGCCCTTGTCCCAAATGGGTTCAGGCTGCAAGCAATGGAATCATTCGAGTGTAGTTACCTTAGTTCACTCGCAATGGATGAATTCTGTGTCAGTAATGACAGCAAAACTGACAGCATTCCTCGTCGCGACCCTTCTGAATCTGACAGCTCCTTCTGGACTCAACATATGCGAAATTTCTGTGATTCTAAAACATCCTTATGGGTGCGGGGTCTGGATCGGAGATGGACATGTGGCAGTTTCACGACGCCAACCTCTGTTCCAGTTCCTCAGCATGATCCTGACCCGGTGCCATTTTAAATGAGGGCGGCGTGCAGCCAGATTGGGATCCGAGAATAGCCAATTGTTGATAATCAGGCCTGGTTCCTGCAATGACTGGGATTTTCAGTCAACAATGTGCATGGACCATGTCAGCCTGGGTCATGTTCAGCTTACATGGTGGGATCAGGGTGGGAACTGATTGATGGGGGATGTGGGGGGGAGCGGGGGGGGGAGCCATGGATCATGTGAGGGACCCTGCCACCTGGGCAGCATGGTAGCACAGTGGGTAGCGCTGTTGCGTCACAGCTCCAGGGTCCCAGATTCGTTTCCCGGCGTGGGTCACTGTCTGTGTGGAGCCTGCACGTTCTCCCCGTGTCTGCGTGGGTTTCCTCCGGGTGCTCCGGTTTCCTCCCACAAGATCCGAAAGACGTGCTGTTAGGTAATTTGGGCATTCTGAATTCTCCCTCTGTGTACGTGAACAGGTGCCGGAATGTGGCGACTAGGGGCTTTTCACAGTAACTTCATTGCAGTGTTAATGTAAGCCTACTTGTCACAATGAAGATTACTGTACTGTACCTGACTCTTGACTGTTGCCCAGCCGCTGGCTGTCCTGAGGAGGGGTCAACACGCCTTGATCATGGCCAACCAGCTGTGGCTGCATTCACTTCTTTTTAAACTAATCTCTTCTTGATGGAGGCACCTTCTTTTCATGACCTCAGTTGGTGGGGCTGACAAAATGTGTCCACGCTGGAAGGCTTCTCCTTGGCCCTCCAGCCGTGGGAGCCTGCCCGTTTTGTGATATGAGATGCATGCACCTTTAAGGGAGCACCTTTAAACTTCAGTTAGTACCTCGAGAAAGGGTGTGATGTATTAGCCCCATGTCTTGTAGACAGTCGGTAAGCAGTAGTGGTCAAGATCAGACAGGTATCTTACAAAGCCCAGCAAACACTATCATATCTAGTTTATCTTCAAATAAAGAATCCACATTATTGTTTCACTAATCCTTCTGTGTGGTTGATACATTTACAGTGAGGAAAACCAATACGTTACATGGTGACTCAGTGGCTGCACAGATTTTTGAAGATTTGATTGAAAAATATATATGTTTCATTGCTGAACCAGAAGAAAACAGTTTTTCTGGAAGTGAAACAACTATCACGGCACCCTGTACATAAGGGTTCTGCAGCATTGTGGGCATTGTACTTTTGCTCTTGGGTCATACCTTGCTCCAGGCAGCAGGCACCGACTGTCCTGGAAAGATTGTTGAAATCTGAGAAAACTTGAATAGTTTAAGTTTACCTGCTGTGAAGTTTAAGCAGGAATAGAAATTCAACAGCGAACTGCCGGTTGTCTCATTTTAAAGTAGAACTCCACAGACAGGAGAATTTATTACTGCTGAAGCTAAATGTTTGCCACTGGGTTGGGAAGAAGGATTTATTCAATAACGTCTCATAACAACTCAAAGAAGCCTGCAAAAAAAAAAAATGCTATTTTCACTGTTTGCTTTCATTTTTGAAGTCTGCAGCCATTTTCTCACCAAAAGCACTGCTGGAATTTGGAGCTGAAACGAGGAAAAATCAGAAAGAGCTCAACGGTGCCACAATTGCAGTCAAGCAGTAATTTTTTATTTAAAAAAAATCTTTTTATTGGTATTGCTCATATTTATAAACAGTTGTATATATACACATCACATTTTTCTCACCAGCGCTAATTTTCACCCCCCCCCCCTCCCCCGGCCTTGAACAGGTTTTGGAACAGACCGACAAACTGCCCCCAAGTATCCAGGAAGCCTTCCTCTGACCCTCGGGTGGCGTACTTAATCTTCTCCAGGTGGAGAAATTCCGAGAGGTCAGCGAGCCAGTCTGCAGCTGTGGGTGGTGCTGCCGATCGCCAGCCGAGCAGGATTCTCCGGCGTGCAATTAGGGAAGCGAAAGCAAGGGCGTTGGCCCCCTTCCCCATGTGTAACTCTGGCTGCTCCGATACCCCGAAGATTGCCACTATTGGGCATGGCTTCATCCTCACCCCCACAACCTTGGACATTGCCTCGGAGAAGGCTTTCCAGACCCCAGCAAGCTTGGGGCAAGCCCAAAACATGCGGTTGGCCGGGCCCCTCTGGCACTGCTCACATTTGTCCTCCACCTCCGGGAAGAACCTGCTCATTCGGGTTCTGGTCAGGTGCGTTCTGTGCACCACTTTGAGCTGCATTAGGCTTAGCCTTGCGCAGGAGGAGGTGTTCACCCTGCTCAGTGCTTCGCTCCAGAGTCCCCATCCTACCTCTGTCCCCAGTTCGTCCTCCCATTTTTGTCTGATCTCGTCCAGTGGAGTCCGGGCTCTGTCCAGTAGCTGTCCGTATATTTTCCCACATAGCCCCCCCTTCTCGTTGCTTGTGCCTATCAGGTCCTCTAGTAGTGTGCTTTCTGGGGCCCCAGGGTACGCCACTGTCTCTTTGCGGAGGAAGTGTTTTATTTGGAGGTGTCACATTTCCTGTCCTTTTGCTAGCCTCCACTTCCTCGTCAGTTCATCTAGTGTCGCCAGTCTGTGCCCTCCGTAGAAGTCCCCGACCGTCAATGTGTCCCGCCTCCAGCTTTTGAAGGTGGTATCTAGCATGGCTGGGGGTATCTGTGATTGCCGCAGATGGGGGCCATGAGGGACATTTTAGTTATCCCGAAGTGTTGTCTCAGCTGGGTCCATGTTCTCAGCGTGGCCGCTACCACTGGGCTTGTTGTGTATCTTGTTGAGGGGGATGGGAGTGCTGCTGTAGCCAGCGCCCGGTGGGTCGTTCCTTTACAGGATGCCTCCTCCATTTGTACCCAATCTGTGTCAGGTTCATGTACCCATCCCCTCATTCTTTCTGCCGTTGCTGCCCAGTGGTAGTATTATAGGTTTGGTACGGCCAAGCCCCCCCAACACACAAACGCCATGATTAGACTGTCTACGTTTTGGAAAAAGGCCTTGGGGATGAAGATCGGAATGGATCTAAACAGGAAGAGGAACCTTGGCATTACGTTCATCTTGATCGTATGCACTCTCCCCGCCAGGGAGAGTGGGAGTGAGCCCCACCTTTGAAGGGCTCTTCTTACTTCCTCCACCAGGCTGGTCAGGTTCCACTTGTGGATCTGTGTCCAGTCTCTGGCTATCTGGATCCCCAGGTAGCGGAATCTGTTCTGGGCTGTTTTGAACGGGAGCCCCTCCAGCTCTCTTCCTCCCCCGTTTGGGTTCACTGGGAATGCCTCGCTTTTGCCCAGGTTAAGTTTGTAGCCCGAGAAAGTTCCAAACTCTTTCAGCATTTGCAGTATTGCCTTCAGTCCCTCCTGTGGCTTCGAGACATAGAGGAGCAGGTCATCTGCATAGAGTGAGACTCTGTGCTTTGTCTCCTCTCCGGATTCCCTTCCAGCTTTTCGTGTCCCGCAGGGCTAGCGCCAGGGGTTCGATGGCTAGCGCGAACAAGAGTGGGGACAGGGGGCAGCCCTGTCTTGTTCCTCTCTGCAGCTGGAAGTATTTCGAGCTGGTGGTGTTGGTTCGGACGTTCGCTTTGGGAGCGTTGTACAGGAGCCTCACCCAGGCGGTGAACCTCGCTCCTAGCCCAAACCGTTCCAGTACCTCGAGGAGGTATTTCCTTTCGACTCTGTCGAAGGCCTTTTCTGCGTCCAGGGAGACGATCACCTCTGGCGTTCTCTCCCCGGTTGGTTGTCTGCGACCACCTCTGGTACACAGCCCTCCAGCCTTTTGGCCAGGACCTTTGCGAGTATTTTCGCATCCACGTTCAGCAGTGAAATGGGTCTATATGATCCGCATTCCGTCAGGTCTTTATCTTTTTTGGGTATCAGTGAAATTGTGGCCTGCGCTAGGGTTGGGGGCAGGGTGCCCCTTGCCAGTGAGTTCGCGAACATGTCCCTTAGGTGTGGGGCCAGGACTGGTGCAAATTTTTTGTAGAAGTCCACCGGGAACACATCGGGTCCCGGTGCCTTCCCCGCCTGCATGGAGTTGATGCTCTCCATGATTTTCCCAGGTCTATTGGTGCTTCCAGCTCCGCCCGTCTGTCTTTCCCCACAACTGATAGTTCCAGTCCGTCAGGAACAGTTTCATCCCGTTGGGGGGCTCGGAGGTGTACAGTCCACGGTAGAAGGTCTCAAATGCCCGATTGACCTCCTTTGGTTCTGTTACCAGTCTGCCTCTGCTATCCTTTACCTGCGCTATTTCCCTTGTGGCTGCCTGCTTTCTCAGTTGGTAAGACAATAGGCGGCCAGCCTTGTCTCCGTGTTCGTAGAAGGTCCCCCGTGTCTGACGGAGTTGGTACACTGCTTTCCTAGTGGATAGCAGGTTAAAGTCCATTTGCAGCTTTTTCCTCTCTGCCAGCAGCCCTACGGTCAGGGCCTCAGAGTATTTTCTGTCGACTTCCAGGATGGAGTCTGTGGTGGTGTGTATTAGGGGTAATACGGTACCTGTGAAGCCGAGAGGCTATTGGCTGACAGGTCCTGGGTCCTGGTTGGATCTGCCGCCTTCTGGCTCCGCCCTGAAGGTGGAGTATAAGAGCTCGAGTTCTCCCAGCAGCCGCATTCTGTAACTGAGCTGCTGGGGAACAAGTCTTGCTTAATAAAGCCTCGATTGATTTCATCTCTTCTCGACTTGAGTGAGTAATTGTTGCGCTACAATTTATTAAGCAAGCTTAAAAGACTATGGAGCTCCGGATCGCCCCAGAGTGTCTGCGAATCATCCCCCATGCAGCAAACTCAGCGGCCGTGTTTAAACACTGGCTAGCATGCTTCGAAGGTTACCTTTGAATGGCCCCCGGCCGGACCACGGCAGATCAGAAAATGCAGGTCCTGCATTCCAGGGTGAGCCCGGAGATCTACACGCTCATTGAAGACGCGGAGGATTTCCCGACGGCGCTCGCCATGCTGAAAGGAGTCTACATTCGGCCCATAAACCAGGTCTACGCACGCCACCAACTCGCGACGAGACGGCAAATCCCCGGAGAATCGCTCGACAAATTCTACAGCGCGCTCTTGATTTTGGGGAGGAACTGCAACGGCCCGTCGGTGAGCACTCTCGAGCACACGGAGCTACTAATCAGAGCTGCGTTTGTGGCAGGTATGACTTCTTCTGAAATTCGCCAAAGACTGTTAGAGAGAGACTCGTTAGGACTCACAGAGGCACGGGCCCTTGTGGCCTCCCTCAACGTGGCCTCACAAAATGCTGACGCCTACAGCCCCGACCGCGCGGCAGCCCCTTGGGCTCCATGGACCCCCGTTGCGACCGACTCCCCTGCACCCCCACCCCCCCCCCCGAACGACTGCGCGGCTAGAGCACCAGACCATCTCGGTGGGCCCCGCTGCTATTTTTGTGGGCAGGCGAAACACCCCCGGCAGCGCTGCCCGGCCCGCTCAGCTATTTGTAAAAGCTGCGGCAAAAAGGGGCATTACGCTGCGGTGTGCCAGTTCCGGGGGGTCGCCGCAATCCCTGGGGGAGAAAGGGGACAGCAGACTCAGGCCCCCCAACGATCACTGTGCGGTCCGCGCGCGCCACCATTTTGGGTCCCGGACACCACGCGGGGAGGATGGGCACCGCCATCTTGTGACCCCCCCGGCCACGTGCGATTCATGGGGGCGGCCATTTTGTCCACCCCTGACCGCGTGCGATCCATGGACGCTGCCATCTTGGCTGACAGCCAAGGACCCCAGCATAGACGGCTCCACGGGGTCTGAAGAAAACGCTGCAACGCAACAACCACGACTGGCTTCGGTGACCCTGGACCAATCGCGGCCCCGGACGCTCCAGGCGGCAACAACAATGGTGCTGATCAACGGGTACGAGACGCCATGCTTGATCGACTCTGGGGGCACGGAAAGTTTTATCCACCCGGATATGGTAAGACGCTGTTTTCTTTCCATTCGTCCGAGCACGCAAAAGATTTTCCTGGCAGCGGGGTCCCATTCAGTAGAGATCCAAGGGTTCTGCATCACGAACCTAACGGTGCAAGGGAGGGAGTTTAAAAATTATAGGCTTTACGTCCTCCCCCAACTCTGCGCTCCCACTCTATTGGGGTTAGATTTCCAGTGTAACCTCCAGAGCCAAACGTTCCAATTCGGAGGCCCAATACCCCCACTCACTATCTGCAGCCTCGCGACCCTCAAGGTTGAACCGCCTTCCTTGTTTGTGAACCTCATCCCGGATTGCAAACCCGTCGCCACTAGGAGCAGATGATACAGCGCCCAGGATCGGACGTTTATCCGGTCCAAAGTCCAGCGGCTGCTGAAGGAAGGCATAATCCTGGCCAGCAATAGTCCCTGGAGAGCCCAGGTGGTAGTTGTGAAGACCGGGGAGAAGCAGAGGATGGTTGTAGACTATAGTCAGACCATCAATAGGTACACGCAGCTAGATGCGTACCCTCTCACCCGCATATCCGACATGGTCAATCGGATTGCACAGTACAAGGTCTTTTCCACCGTGGACCTCAAGTCTGCATACCACCAGCTCCCCATCCGCCCAAGTGACCACAAGAACACGGCCTTCGAGGCAGACGGGCGGCTCTACCATTTTTTAAGGGTCCCATTTGGCGTCACGAACGGAGTCTCGGTCTTCCAACGGGAGATGGACCGAATGGCTGACCAGCACGGTTTGCGGGCCACGTTCCCATACCTCGACAACGTAACCATCTGCGGCCATGACCAGCAGGACCACGACGCCAACCTCCGCAAATTCCTCCAGACCGCTAACGCTCTGAACCTCACCTATAATGAGGAAAAATGCGTTTTTAGCACCAACCGTTTGGCCATCCTGGGATACGTAGTGCGCAATGGTGTGATAGGCTCCGACCCCGAACACATGCGCCCCCTTATGGAATTTCCCCTCCCCCACTGCTCCAAAGCCCTGAAACGCTGCCTGGGCTTCTTTTCGTATTCCGCCCAGTGGGTTCCCCAGTACGCAGACAAGGCCCGCCCGTTAATCCAGTCCACTACCTTCCCCCTGTCGACAAAGGCCCGCCAAGCCTTCAGCCGCATCAAAGCGGATATCGCAAAGGCCACGATGCACGCAATCGACGAGTCCCTCCCCTTCCAGGTCGAGAACGACGCATCCGATGTAGCTCTGGCGGCCACTCTCAACCAAGTGGGCAGACCCGTGGCCTTTTTCTCCCGGACCCTCCACGCCTCAGAAATCCGCCACTCCTCAGTGGAAAAGGAAGCCCAAGCCATAGTGGAAGCTGTGCGATATTGGAGGCATTACCTGGCCGGCAGGAGGTTCACTCTCCTCACTGACCAACGATCAGTAGCCTTTATGTTAGATAATGCACAGCGGGGCAAAATCAAGAATGACAAGATCTTGAGGTGGAGGATTGAGCTCTCCACCTATAACTATGAGATCTTGTACCATCCCGGAAAGCTGAACGAGCCGTCCGATGCCCTATCCCACGGCACATGTGCCAACACACAAGTAGACCGCCTCCAAGCCCTCCACGAGGACCTCTGCCACCTGGGGGTCACTCGATTCTACCATTTTGTGAAGTCCCGCAACCTGCCCTACTCTGTGGAGGAGGTCCGTACAGTCACCAGGAACTGCCAAATCTGCGCAGAGTGCAAACCGCACTTTTTCAGGCCAGATAGAGCGCACCTGATAAAGGCTTCCCGTCCCTTTGAACGCCTCAGTTTGGACTTCAAAGGCCCCCTCCCCTCCACCGACCGCAGCGCATACTTCCTGAACGTGGTGGACGAGTACTCCCGTTTACCCTTCGCCATCCCCTGCCCCGACATGACAGCAGCCACAGTCATTAAAGCCCTCGGCACCATCTTTACACTGTTCGGTTTCCTCGTGTACATCCATAGCGACAGGGGGTCCTCCTTCATGAGCGACGAGCTGCGTCAGTTCCTGCTCAGCAGGGGCATTGCCTCGAGCAGGACAACCAGCTACAACCCCCGGGGGAACGGTCAGGTAGAGAGGGAGAACGGTACGGTCTAGAAGACCGTCCTACTGGCCCTATGGTCCAGAAATCTCCCAGTTTCCCGGTGGCAGGAAGTCCTCCCGGATGCCCTCCACTCCATCCGGTCGCTGCTGTGTACCACCACTAACCAAACACCTCACGAGCGCCTCCTTGTCTTCCCCAGGAGGTCCTCCTCCGGAACATCGCTGCCGACCTGGCTGGCAGCCCCAGGACCCATCTTGCTCCGAAAGCATGTGCGGGCGCACAAATCGGACCCGTTGGTCGAGAGGGTTCACCTTCTCCACGCAAACCCTCAGTACGCCTACGTGGCATACCCCGATGGCCGACAGGACACGGTCTCCCTGCAGGACCTGGCGCCCGCCGGAAACACACACAAAGTCCCAACACCAATCACCCCCTCCCTGCCACCGGCGCACCCCACGACCGCCCCCTTCACGGGTGGATCGGCCCTCCTCCCGTGCCCGCCCAGGAGTAAAGAAACAGGAACGAACAGCGCAACGCTCACAGAGACGACAGTGCCAGAGCCAGCACCTGCACCACCACCCGGGCTGAGGCGATCGACAAGGACGACCAGGGCACCCGCTCGACTCGTGGAGTCCGCGTGACACGAGAAAAAACTTGTAAATAACTCTGACAATGCCTGTACATAATGATTCTGACAAAACCTGTACATAATAATTCTGACAAAACTTGTACATAGTTAACTGTTGGGCTAATTGCATAGCCACTGTTCGCAATTTGTTCCAGGACCAGCCTTGTAAACCCCTACCACCATGCGAACCACCACTCCACCAAGTTCTTTTTCAACAAGGGGTGAATGTGGTGGTATGTATTAGGGGTAAAAGGGTACCTGTGAAACCGAGAGGCTATTGGCTGACAGGTCCCGGGTCCTGGTTGGATCTGCTGCCATCTGGCTCCGCCCTGAAGGCGGAGTATAAGAGCTCGAGTTCTCCCAGCAGCCGCATTCTGTAACTGAGCTGCTGGGGAACAAGTCTTGCTTAATAAAGCCTTGCATGATTTCATCTCTTCTCGACTTGAGTGAGTAATTGTTGCGCTACAGAGTCCACCAGTTGTTGCCTGGCCACCCTCTCTTCCCTATCTCTGCTTGCCTTGTAGGCTATGATCTCTCCTCTAATCACGGCCTTCATTGCCTCCCAGAACGTGGAGGGTGAGACCTCCCCGTTTTGGTTGTTACTCACGTAGTTGCCTATGGCCCGCGATGTTTTCGGACAGAAGGCCTTGTCGGCCAGGAGGTCTGTGTCCAGCCTCCACGTGGGGCGCTGGGCACGGCCTGTCTCCAACCTCACATGCATATAGTGTGGAGCGTGGTCAGAGATAACGATCGCGGAGTACTCCGTTCCCGTGATCCCTGGAAGCACCGATTTCCCCACTGCAAAGAAGTCGATACGGGTGTATACCTTGTGTACTTGTGAGAAGTATGAAAATTCCTTCTCTCCCGGGTGCAGGAGCCTCCATGGGTCCACCACCCCCATCTGCTCTATAAATGCACCGAGTTCCCTAGCCATGCCAGTCTTTTTCCCTGCTCTGGGGTTTGATCGGTCGGTCAGTGGGTCCTGTACCCAGTTGAAGTCGCCCCCCCCCCCATGATCAGTCGGTGTGTGTCAAGGTCGGGGATTTCTGCCATGGTCTTCTTTATGAATTCTGTGTCGTCCCAGTTGGGAGCGTACACATTTACCAGTACGACCGGTGCCCCTTCCAGGACACCGCTGACCATGATGTACCGTCCCCCTGGGTCTGTAACTGTCTTGGTTTCCGTAAACCTCATCCTCTTACTAATTAATATTGCTACTCCCCTAGCCCTCGTCCCGTAGCATGAGTGGTATGTCTGTCCCACCCAGCCCTTCCTTACCAGCCGTCGGTCCTTCTCCCTCAGGTGCGCCTCTTGTAGGTAGATTATGTCTGCTTTCAGGCTTCTTAGGTGGGTGAAGACTCTGGATCTTTTGACCGGGCTGTTGAGTACCCTTACGTCCCAGGTAACAATCCTGGGTGTGGGTTTTTGATCCCCCGGGCCTGCGGGGTCACCCATACTTGCCTGGTGGATGCGCCCCTGCCCTCCGGGGTTTCCCTTCGTTAGGGGGCTGTACAAAATGGCCGCGGTCACCGCTCTCACCGTGAGGTCGTGCCCCAGGGCTCCGGGGTTTCCTTTTGTCCAGGGGCCACCCACCATGGCCGCCAGCTGGGTGTACGCCACGTGGCTGCGCCCCTGCACTCCAGGGTCTCCCTTCATCCTGAAGCCCTCCCAAGTGGCTGTTTGTGGCACCATCTTGGTTCCTCGCCCTGCTCCATGCCTGCCGAGGCCTGTGTTCGTGCTGCTTATCTACCTCACCCTTCCCTTTACTTCTCTTTTGTTCTGCGCTCTCCCCCCGACTCCTCTCCCACCCCTTAGTCCCTGTTCCTCTGTCCCCCCCCCTGTGTTCTTCCCCCCCTTCTGCCCTGCCCCCCCTTCTCTTTGTGCCAGGCGCTCCCTCTCCCCTGAGAAGCGCGCCGCGGCCCTCCTTTCTTCCTGCCCTCCTGTGTTAGCCCTCCTTGCTAGCACGGTGGCCCCCCACCCAGCACTTGCCCTGCTCTGGTCCTGTTTTACCTTCCTTTTGCTAGCCCTTGTCTCACCCTCCTGTCCGCCTTTTTCACACTCATTCACCTTGCTTCGCTCCCCCCCTATTGCATTGAGAGGTGGAACGAGCCCGGGAACAAGTCAGCACAGTCCCGCACAGTGCACCAACACCTGTGTACAGTTCGTGGTCTTATTGTCTCTGTTTGTGGTCTGCCCGCTGCTCTTTGTTCCGATTCTTCCTGTCTTTTCCATCCCCGTCGCTTTCAAGATGGCCGTTGTGGCCGTCCCTCCCCCAGTTTGTTCGCTCTAACAAACTCCTCCGCTGCCGCTGGGGTGTTAAAAAACAGCTCCTTCCCCTCAAATGTTACCCAGAGTTTGGCCGGGAATAACATCCCAAATTTCACATTACTTTTGTAGAGTGCTGATTTGGCCCTGTTGAATTCAGCCCTTCTTTTGGCCATAAGACCATAAGACCATAAGACATAGGAGTGAAAGTAAGGCCATTCGGCCCATCGAGTCCACTCCACCATTCAATCATGGCTGATTTCAACTCCATTTACCCGCTCTCTCTCCATAGCCCTTAATTCCTTGAGAAATCAAGAATTTATCAACTTCTGTCTTAAAGACACTCAACGTCCCGGCCTCCACCGCCCTCTGTGGCAATGAATTCCACAGACCCACCACTCTCTGGCTGAAGAAATTTCTCCTCATCTCTGTTCTAAAGTGAGTCAAGGTACTAACTCCAATGAGTCAAACTCTATCTCAGGCAACTTTAAATGCTTAACCACCGCCATAATTACCTCATCTTTTCGCATTTTTTCAGGTAATGTTAAACTCATCTTTATTCTAAGGCTGTGCCCCCGGGTCCTAGTCTCCCCTGCTAATGGAAACAACTTCCCTACATCCACCCTATCTAAGCCATTCATTATCTTGTAAGTTTCTATTAGATCTCCCCTCAACCTCCTAAACTCCAATGAATATAATCCCAGGATCCTCAGAAGTTCATCGTATGTTAGGCCTACCATTCCTGGGATCATCCGTGTGAATCTCCGCTGGACCCGCTCCAGTGCCAGTATGTCCTTCCTGAGGTGTGGGGCCCAAAATTGCTCACAGTATTCTAAATGGGGCCTAACTAATGCTTTATAAAGCTTCAGAAGTACATCCCTGCTTTTATATTCCAAGCCTCTTGAGATGAATGACAACATTGCATTTGCTTTCTTAATTACGGACTCAACCTGCAAGTTTACCTTTAGAGAATTCTGGACTAGGACTCCCAAGTCCCTTTGCACTTCAGCATTATGAATTTTGTCACCGCTTAGAAAATAGTCCATGCCTCTATTCTTTTTTCCAAAGTGCAAGACCTCGCACTTGCCCACGTTGAATTTCATCAGCCATTTCTTGGACCACTCTCCTAAACTGTCTAAATCTTTCTGCAGCCTCCCCACCTCCTCCATACTACCTGCCCCTCCACCTATCTTTGTATCATCGGCAAACTTAGCCAGAATGCCCCCAGTCCCGTCATCTAGATCGTTAATATATAAAGAGAACAGCTGTGGCCCCAACACTGAACCCTGCGGGACACCACTCGTCACCGGTTGCCATTCTGAAAAAGAACCTTTGATCCCAACTCTCTGCCTTCTGCCTGACAGCCAATCGTCAATCCATGTTAGTACCTTGCCTCGAATACCATGGGCCCTTATTTTACTCAGCAGTCTCCCGTGAGGCACCTTATCAAAGGCCTTTTGGAAGTCAAGATAGATAACATCCATTGGCTCTCCTTGGTCTAACCTATTTGTTATCTCGTCAAAGAACTCTAACAGGTTTGTCAGGCATGACCTCCCCTTACTAAATCCATGCTGACTTGTCCTAATCCGACCCTGCACTTCCAAGAATTTAGAAATCTCATCCTTAACAATGGATTCTAGAATCTTGCCAACAACCGAGGTTAGGCTAATTGGCCTATAATTTTCCAACTTTTTCCTTGTTCCCTTCTTGAACAGGGGGGTTACAACAGCGATTTTCCAATCCTCTGGGACTTTCCCTGACTCCAGTGACTTTTGAAAGATCATAACTAACGCCTCCACTATTTCTTCAGCTATCTCCTTTAGAACTCTAGGATGTAGCCCATCTGGGCCCAGGGATTTATCAATTTTTAGACCTCTTATTTCTCTAGCATTTCTCCTTTGTGATGGCTACCATATTCAACTCTGCCCCCTGACTCTCCGGAATTGTTGGGATATTACTCATGTCTTCTACTGTGAAGACTGACGCAAAGTACTTAATCAGTTCCTCAGCTATTTCCTTGTCTCCCATCACAAAATTACCAGCGTCATTTTGGAGCGGCCCAATGTCAACTTTTGCCTCCCGTTTGTTTTTAATGTATTTAAAGAAACTTTTACTATCATTCCTAATGTTACTGGCTAGCCTACCTTCAAATTTGATCCTCTCTTTCCTTATTTCTCTCTTTGTTATCCTCTGTTTGTTTTTGTAGTCTTCCCAATCTTCTGACTTCCCACTACTCTTTGCCACATTATAGGCTTTCTCTTTTGCTTTGATGCATTCCCTAACTTTTTTGTCAGCCATGGCTGCCTAATCCCCCCTCTGATAACCTTTCTTTTCTTTGGGATGAACCTCTGTACTGTGTCCTCAATTACTCCCAGAAACTCCTGTCATTGCTGTTCTACTGTCTTTCCCACGAGGCTCTGCTCCCAGTTGATTTTCGTCAGTTCCTCCCTCATGCCCCTGTAGTTACCTTTATTTAACTGTAACACCTTTACATCTGATTCTACCTTCTTTCTTTCAAATTGGAGATTGATTTCGACCATATTATGATCACTGCCTCCTAAGTGCTCCCTTACTTTAAGATCTTTAATCAAGTCTGGCTCATTACATAACACTAAGTCCAGAATGGCCTGTTCCCTCGTGGGCTCCATCACAAGCTGTTCCAAAAAGCCCTCCTGTAAACATTCAATGAATTCCCTTTCCTTGGGTCCACTGGCAGCATTATTTACCCAGTCCACCTGCATATTGAAGTCCCCCATGATCACTGTGACCTTGCCTTTCTGACATGCACTTTCTATTTTGTGGTGCATTTTGTGCCCCCGGTCCTGACCACTGTTAGGAGGCCTGTACATAACTCCCATTATGGTTTTTTTGCCTTTGTGGTTCCTCAACTCTACCCACACAGACTCCACATCATCTGACCCTATGTCGTTTAGTGCTATTGATTTAATTCCTGGACAAGATAGTTCACCTATTACTCCTACTACCACTTCACCACTCGTCACTGGACTTTCCAACCTTACCTTATATAATGGAACGCTACTCCTCTCACCCTGAATTCCACACATCACCACCTTTTCTGGCAACATTCTTCCCAAACTACATAATTCCTCATCTCTTACCATTAAAGATTGACTAGCCCCTTTATCTCTTAAAATTGTAACTTCTTTACCTTCTCCTCCTGATACACATGAGTAAACTTTACCCACACAAGTAAATTCTTTAAAGACATCTGGCACCTCCTTAACAATTAGTTCTTGAACAGGCTGTACAAGCGTTTTCACCTCATTTGCTTCCCTTGGGCTTTCCTTTACCACTCTAACAAACCCCACTGTCTTATCCTGTTTTACCACATCAGCCTTCCCAGTGCTTTTCTTCAACTACCAACACTGTGACTTTACATGGCCTAGTTTATTACAGTGAAAACAGCTGAAACTTTTCATTTCTTTTCCACCCTCCTGGATTTCTTTTTTAATCTGAGGTGCACTCTCTTTATTGTCTCCCATCAGATCACCTTTACCTTTGCCACTTGAGTATTTCTCATGTCCCCAGTTTCTATCCCTCTGAATTCCTGAATGGCTGAAACTGATGTCGGAAACCAATCTTTGATTTATGAACTAATTCATAATCATCTGCCATTTCCACTGCTAATCTTGCAGTTTTAACCCTCTGTTCTTCCACATGAGTTCTCATTACATCAGGAATTGAATTTTTAAACTCCTCCAAAAGTATAATTTCTCTGAGAGCTTCATACATTTGGTCTATTTTCAAAGCCCTTATCCACCTATCAAAATTACTCTGTTTGAGCCTTTCAAACTCCATGTATGTTTGACCAAAGTCTTTCCTTAAATGTCTAAACCTTTGTCTGTAAGCTTCAGGCACTAGCTCATATGCACTTAAGATGGATATCTTCACCTCCTCATACGTTCCAGATACCTCCTCCAGTAGTGATACAAACACTTCACTAGCTCTACCTACCAGCTTTGTTTGAATCAGTAACACCCACATGTCCTGTGGCCATTTCATTTGTTTAGCTACCTTCTCAAATGAAATGAAAAAGGTTTCCACTTCTTTCTCATCAAACCTTGGCAATGCTTGGACATATTTAAATAGAACCCCACCAAGTCTTCGACTATGACGCTCTTTCTCACTATCCTCATCATTATCATCCAACTGTACGTTTCCCTTTATGTCTGACAATTGTCACCGATTGTCATGTTTCATGCCCATTTTCTGAAGTTCAAACTCCCTCTCTTTATCTTTTTTCCTGATCTGTATTTCCCTTTCTTTTTCTTTTTGTTCTGCTAGAGCTATTCTTTCTTTTCTCCTTTCTTCTCTCTCCTTTTCTTTTTCCTCTCTCTCTCTCTCTCTTTCTTTTTCCTCTCTCTCGCTTTCTCTTTCCTCTCTCTCACTCTCATATGCCAGCCGCTTTAATTCTTTCTCATGTTCCATTTGTTTAATTTGCAACTGAATTTTTGCCATTTCCAATGAGTCAAACTCTATCTCAGGCAACTTTAAATGCTTAACCACCGCCATAATTACCTCATCTTTTCGCATTTTTTCAGGTAATGTTAACTGCAATGTTCTTGCCAAATCCACAGTCTGCTTTTTGTTTCTGTCCGTAAGGTACTACGTGTAACATTCTCCACCCCCAAAAACTTCTGAGCCTCTGAAAGAGCCCATTGTTCACAACACTCTCCCCACTTAAACTAAAATACCACACCGGAAAAGCAACAATCCTTCACTGTCTTTAAGTTTACAAAAGCCAATCCAATAGATAGACTTTTATCCCCCTCGAGCCCCCAATTGTTATGGGCGAGGCGTTTTCAGAACCTCAAAATGTATCATGGAGTTCAACCAACCTCTCCCTTTAATGGATTTTTGCTTTTCCTAGCACACGGCTTGTTCCCTAGGTGTGGGATTACAATTATGGACACGTAGGTTTTTAAACACAAAACATTGTTTATTCCATGAACTCAACTTAACATCTTAAATAAACACTGGATCTCTTAACACCCCTTACTTCAAAGATAACTCAGAAAATATTGCAACAGTAAATAACTCCTTAAAATGTTCCTTCAAACTTCCAAGAGACTTAACACCTTTAAACAGTATCACATCAAGTTAAAGGATATATATATTTTCAGTAGAATGGCAGAGATATATTAGCTTGGTTGCCTTCAGCTCCAGCAAAACAGCCAGGCACTTTTAAACTGCTCTCAGCAAAAACAGCCAGGCACTTTTCAAACTGAAACTAAAAACCTGCAAAATGGCTGAACTGAGCTGAGCTCCACCCACTCTATGACATCACTGTTTTCTTAAAGGTACATTGCTTAAACATCCAGTTCTTAAAGGCACTCTCGCATGACAGTCACTGATTGTGAGATCTGGGCTATTGAAACCAATGGCTCCAGTGCAGTAATAGAAGTCAGGCCTTGTACTGAATTCAATTTAAACACAGATTTTTATTTGCCAGATTTCTAACAACGGGCCTGACCCAGTATTGTCCGTGGCCTCCGCGTTGCTCCTCCTCCGCCGGGAGGAATTACCGACAGCATGTTTCACTTGTGGTTTTAAAAATCAGGAAACAGGCACCGATCCGATGAGGGAAAGGCTTGGCCACTGGCAGGGTTGGCTGGGGGGGTGCGTTAGCCAGGCCCGGGGGGGCAGCAGGGCTTGACGGGGGGTGGCCAGTGGCTGGGTCGTGAAGTCGGGGTGACCCCCAATGGCACTGGGGCGACCAGACACGGACTGCCGCAGCCTGCAAGGCAGATGTCTTGCTGTGCACCCCACTGACCACCCTCTGTGGCCAGTGGTTGTGCAGATTGACACCGGCGTATGGGTGCACCCACCAACTCTCTCTCCCCACCCACCCCCAACCGGCCGCCACCCAAAGGCGGGGCAGCACGTTTCCCACCCAAGGGCAACAGTAACTCCTACAGTAGAGGGCCGGACGTCAACCATGGAGCGGACCACTGGCATTGGTAGTGCCAGCCAACGGTACTAGGGATGGGTGCCAGGGCCAGAGGCCCCCATGGTGCCAGCCACCGATGGGAGAATGGGTGTGGAGGGCAGAGTGCCAGGGAGAACGTCCAGGTGTGGGGAATGGGGACATGCAGTGCAGACCAGAACCACCATGTAGCCTGTTGGACCTGGTTGGCATGGGGATATGCACCATTCTAACATGTCTGCCTTTTACCCCCGACAGACAATGGACTACAGAATTCAACCAGCAATGGTGGCCTTCATCCTAGTCGCCACAGCCCTGGGGGATGCACTGAGGCTGTACAAGCTGGAGCTGCATGGGGAGGACCCTGCAGCAGCAGAGCTTTCCCCAGATGAACAGGAGGCAGCCAGTTAGGATGGAGAGCCAGCTATTCAATAGGCCGAGGAGGCGGTGGGAAGGAAGCGCCACATCAGGCCTCGTGTGTACTGGCACCGCCTGTCATTCGAGGAGCTCCCGGACTGGGCATGCTGTCCAAGATTCCGGCTGAGCTGGGGGACAGTGCAACATATCTGCCAGATCCCTGGAACCATGGGGGTATGGGGGAGGGAACGTCTCACGGTGGCCGTTGAGGTGACATTTTCACCTATGCCACGGGGTCCTTCCAGGTGCTGAGTGGGGTCCTGTCTGGAATCTCACAGACCTCGGTGCACAGGTGCATCCGTGCCGTCACGGAGGCTCTGTATACCCAGTCGGCACAATGCATCAGATTCAACGTGGACCAAGCCCACTAGGATGCCCGGGCAGCAGGGTTCGTCACCATCGGCGAAATGCCCCCAGTCCAGGGGGTGATCAATGGGTTGCATTTCACCTTTCGAGCACCGGCCCATATAGGGCTGGTCTTCACAAATCGAAAGGGGTTCCACTCGATGAACATGCAATTGGTGTGTGACCATGAGATGCACATCATGCATGCCTGCGCGTGATACCCTGGAAGCATCACAACGCCTGCACATTGTACACTCGACAGTTCCTGACCTCTTTGAGGCACACCCCCGGCTGAAGGTTTGGCTCTTGGGCGAGACGGGTTATTTGCTGCGGTCGTCGCTAATGGCGCCTATCCTGGGGCCAAAGACTGACGCGGAGACCCGCTACAATAATGCCCATGCAGCTACCTGGGGCATGATCGAGCAGTGCTTCGGCATCCTGAAGATGCTGCCATCTTGTTGGCTGGGATGAGTGTGTGTAGGGAGTGGAGTGCTAATATGTGGCTGCAGCTTGTCAGCATCTTGAGTGTCAATCCCGACTACGGCGTATCCAACACCATTTTTCATTGGAATCGATCGTGTTCCACGTGGCGCCAGTGCTAGCCCATTAACGGTTGTTGAATTGCTCTGGAGGTGGCGCCAATTTTGGTGTTGTGGAAGTCCACCAATTCTGTCTTGATGTCAACACTGAGGGCAGGATTCACCGTTCCCCGACGCTGATATTGTGATCGGCAATCGGGCAGAGAATCTCTTCCGACGCCAAAATCGGGGGCGGCGCCAGTTTTCTATCCTCCGATCCTGAGAAATGGCATCATCGCATCACGCGCCACACTCCGTTGGAATGTAGTTGACACGTCACCTGGAGGCCCTCCCCTGATGCTCCGCCCCAGATGGACCGAGTTCCCGACTGCACGGGGGTCCCTGTGGTCTCAGTGGTCGGCAACCCGGCGAGGCGGCGGCGGACTGTATCCACCTGCTGGCCCGGGGTGGGGGGGGGGGTTTCCACGAGCATGGGGGGGACTGGTGGGGGGGTGGCCAGGGGGTAGCCAGGGGTGGCCAGGGTGGCACTATTTGGCAGGGCCGGATCCGCGCACAGACGACGCTATGTTTTACGCCGCGACCGCTGTAGGTCGTCGCCATGCGCATGCGCAGCCACAGACCTGGCCATTCCCCAGCCGTTTATATTGTGGGAGCCAGGGGTTTTACTCGGCACTGCTGCTAGCCCCTCACCGGTCGCAGGATCGGTGAGGGTTCGGCGCCAATTTTGTCGTCGTAAAACACCACAGTTCCCATGCCAGCGTTGACAAGTACACTCCAAAACGGTGAATCCAGCCCTTGGTCTCTGAAGTCGAGAATCCCCCCCATAGAGCTTGGTGGGAACACACCTGTGTGTAGTGTACAATTTTGGCCCCTTTATCTGGGGAAACACATACTTACTTTAGAGGTAACAAAAAAAGCTTTACTGAGACTGTTTCCTGGGATGAGGGCTTTACTACAAGGAGAGTTTGAACAGGATGGGCCTGTGTCTCTGGAATCCAGAAGAACGATAGGTGATTTAATTGAGATATAAAATTCTTAGTGGTTTTGACCAGATAAGTGCCGAGGGGGAGTTTTCCTTGATTGGAGTGTCTAGAACTAGTCTCTGGAAAGGGGTTTATAGAACATAGAACATAGAACAATACAGCGCAGTACAGGCCCTTCGGCCCACGATGTTGCACCGAAACAAAAGCCATCTAACCTACACTATGCCATTATCATCCATATGTTTGTCCAATAAACTTTTAAATGCCCTCAATGTTGGCGAGTTCACTACTGTAGCAGGTAGGGCATTCCACGGCCTCACTACTCTTTGCGTAAAAAACCTACCTCTGACCTCTGTCCTATATCTATTACCCCTCAGTTTAAAGTTATGTCCCCTCGTGCCAGCCATTTCCATCCGCGGGAGAAGGCTCTCACTGTCCACCCTATCCAACCCCCTGATCATTTTGTATGCCTCTATTAAGTCTCCTCTCAACCTTCTTCTCTCCAACGAAAACAACCTCAAGTCCATCAGCCTTTCCTCATAAGATTTTCCCTCCATACCAGGCAACATCCTGATAAATCTCCTCTGCACCCGCTCCAAAGCCTCCACGTCCTTCCTATAATGCGGTGACCAGAAGTGTACGCAATACTCCAAATGCGGCCATACCAGAGTTCTGTACAGCTGCAACATGACCTCCTGACTCCGGAACTCAATCCCTCTACCAATAAAGGCCAATACTCCATAGGCCTTCTTCACAACCCTATCAACCTGGGTGGCAACTTTCAGGGATCTATGTACATGGACACCTAGATCCCTCTGCTCATCCACACTTTCAAGAACTTTACCATTAGCCAAATATTCCGCATTTCTGTTATTCCTTCCAAAGTGAATCACCTCACACTTCTCTTCATTAAACTCCATTTGCCACCTCTCAGCCCAGCTCTGCAGCTTATCTATATCCCTCTGTAACCTGCTACATCCTTCCACACTATCGACAACACCACCGACTTTAGTATCGTCTGCAAATTTACTCACCCACCCTTCTGCGCCTTCCTCTAGGTCATTGATAAAAATGACAAACAGCAACGGCCCCAGAACAGATCCTTGTGGTACTCCACTTGTGACTGAACTCCATTCTGAACATTTCCCATCAACCACCACCCTCTGTCTTCTTTCAGCTAGCCAATTTCTGATCCACATCTCTAAATCACCCTCAATCCCCAGCCTCCGTATTTTCTGCAATAGCCTACCTTGGGGAACCTTATCAAACGCTTTGCTGAAATCCATATACACCACATCAACTGCTCTACCCTCATCTACCTGTTCAGTCACCTTCTCAAAGAACTCAATAAGATTTGTGAGGCATGACCTACCCTTCACAAAGCCATGCTGACTATCCCTTATCATATTATTCCTATCTAGATGATTATAAATCTTGTCTCTTATAATCCCCTCCAAGACTTTACCCACTACAGACGTGAGGCTCACCGGTCTATAGTTGCCGGGGTTGTCTCTGCTCCCCTTTTTGAACAAAGGGACCACATTTGCTATCCTCCAGTCCTCTGGCACTATTCCTGTAGTCAATGATGACATAAAAATCAAAGCCAAAGGTCCAGCAATCTCTTCCCTGGCCTCCCAGAGAATCCTAGGATAAATCCCATCAGGTCCCGGGGACCTATCTATTTTCAGCCTGTCCAGAATTGCCAACACCTCTTCCCTACGTACCTCAATGCCATCTATTCTATTAGCCTGGGGCTCAGCATTCTCCTCCACAACATTATCTTTTTCCTGAGTGAATACTGAAGAAAAATATTCATTTAGTATCTCGCCTATCTCTTCAGACTCCACACACATTTTCCCATCCCTGTCCTTGACTGGTCCTACTCTTTCCCTAGTCATTCGCTTATTCCTGACATACCTATAGAAAGCTTTTGGGTTTTCCTTGATCCTTCCTGCCAAATACGTCTCATGTCCCCTCCTTGCTCGTCTTAGCTCTCTCTTTAGATCTTTCCTCGCTACCTTGTAACTATCCATCGCCCCAACTGAAACTTCACACCTCATCTTCACATAGGCCTCCTTCTTCCTCTTAACAAGAGATTCCACTTCCTTGGTAAACCACGGTTCCCTCGCTTGACGCCTTCCTCCCTGCCTGACTGGTACATACTTATCAAGAACACGCAGTAGCTGATCCTTGAACAAGCCCCACTTATCCAGTGTGCCCAACACTTGCAGCCTACTTCTCCACCTTATCCCCCCCAAGTCACGTCTAATGGCATCATAATTGCCCTTCCCCCAGCTATAACTCTTGCCCTGCGGTGTATACTTATCCCTTTCCATCATTAACGTAAACGTCACCGAATTGTGGTCACTGTCCCCAAAGTGCTCTCCTACCTCCAAATCCAACACCTGGCCTGGTTCATTACCCAAAACCAAATCCAACGTGGCGTCGCCTCTTGTTGGCCTATCAACATATTGTTTCAGGAAACCCTCCTGCACACACTGTACAAAAAACGACCCATCTATTGTACTCAAACTATATCTTTTCCAGTCAATATTTGGAAAGTTAAAGTCTCCCATAATAACTACCCTGTTACTTTCGCTCTTATCCAGAATCATCTTCGCCATCCTTTCCTCTACATCCCTAGAACTATTAGGAGGCCTATAAAAAGCTCCCAACAGGGTGACCTCTCCTTTCCTGTTTCTAACTTCAGCCCATACTACCTCGGAAGAAGAGTCCCCATCTAGCATCCTCTCCACCACCGTAATACTGCTCTTGACTAGCAGCGCCACACCTCCCCCTCTTTTTCCTCCTTCTCGGAGCTTACTAAAACACCTAAACCCCGGAACCTGCAACATCCATTCCTGTCCCTGCTCTATCCATGTCTCCGAAATGGCCACAACATCGAAGTCCCAGGTACCAACCCATGCTGCCAGTTCCCCTACCTTGTTTCGTATACTCCTGGCATTGAAGCAGACACACTTCAAACCACCTACCTGAACACTGGCCCCCTCCTGCGATGTCAAATCTGTGCTCCTGACCTCTATACTCTCATTCTCCCTTACCCTAAAACTACAATCCAGGTTCCCATGCCCCTGCTGCATTAGTTTAAACCCCCCCCAAAGAGCACTAACAAATCTCCCCCCCAGGATATTTGTGCCCCTCAGGTTCAGATGTAGACCATCCTGTCTGTAGAGGTCCCACCTTCTCCAGAAAGAGCCCCAGTTATCCAGAAATCTGAATCCCTCCCGCCTGCACCATCCCTGTAGCCACGTGTTTAAATGCTCTCTCTCCCTATTCCTCATCTCACTATCACGTGGCACGGGCAACAACCCAGAGATAACAACTCTGTTTGTTCTAGTTCTGAGCTTCCATCCTAGCTCCCTGAAAGCCTGCCTGACATCCTTGTCCCCTTTCCTACCTATGTCGTTAGTGCCAATGTGGACCACGACTTGGGGCTGCTCCCCCTCCCCCCTAAGGACCCGGAAAACACGATCCGAGACATCACGTACTCTTGCACCTGGGAGGCAACATACCAAACGTGAGTCTCTCACGCTCCCACAAAATCTCCTATCTGTGCCCCTGACTATAGAGTCCCCAATTACTAATGCTCTGCTCCTCTCCCCCCTTCCCTTCTGAGCAACAGGGACAGACTCCGTGCCAGAGGGCCGTACCCCATGGCTTACCCCTGGTAAGTCCCCCCCCCCACAAGTATCCAAAGCGGGATACTTGTTTCTCAGGGGAACGACCGCAGGGGATCCCTGCACTGACTGCTTTTTCCCAGTCCTTCTTACAGTTACCCACCTATCTCCAATCTTTGGTGTAACTAATTCCCTGAAGCTGCTATCTATGACCCCCTCTGCCTCCCGAATGATCCGAAGTTCTTCCAACTCCAGCTCCAGTTCCCTAACTCGGTCTTGGAGGAGCTGGAGATGGCAGCACTTCCTGCAGGTAAAATCAGCAGGGACACTAACTGCATCCCTCACCTCAAACATCCTGCAGGAGGAACATTGCACTCTCTTCCCTGCCATCCCTCTAACTTTCTACCAAGATCTGGCTAACAACTAAATTAAATTTTTTATATAAAAAAAAAATCAATAATAATAAAATATGGTACTTACCTCACACCAAAGGGTTTTATTGTTAGTTTAGAGGAGGAGGGCGGGTGGGAGACACTACACGTGTAGTGTCTCGGGTTTCCTCTCCACCAGAATTTATTGGTGAGGGTCTTCCCAGAAGTCCGCGGGTCGACTAAAGGACAGCCTTACCTCCCAGCAGCCACTTCCGCACAGCTCCCGCTGAAACTGACTAACCAGCCAGCTCCACTCCCGCCGAAATCGACTGGCCTGCCCCTGCAAAGACAAGTGTTTTTAAAGGACAGACTTACCTCCCAGCAGCCACTTCCGCACTGCTCCCGCTGAAACTGACTCACCAGCTGTTCTCCCGCCGAAATCGACTGATTTGTCATGTGTCAGGACATGTATCTTTAAATCAAGCAGCAGAGAGACTAAGGAATTCAAAACATAGTCCGCTGTGTTATCTTTGAGCAACAGAACTCAGACTTTGTGGTACCTGAAAGATGGAGTGGGACTCGATTCGATTGGTTGGCTGGTGGCAATGAATTGGCTAAAAGGCCGTATTCTGCCTGGTAACAGGTGGTGATTGGGTCCTTCTCGAGTGGGATGATTTTCAGAGACCCAAGAAACCCAGTTTGAACCCTGAGCGCTCAGGGGAAGGATCTCCTCTCTCCCTCTCGTGTTTTCTTCAGAAAGGCTGCTCTATTTCTGAAACTGCAGAAACCTGAATGAATCTACAGTGGAAACCATTGCAGACTGGAAAGCAGAATTCTCAACCTGAAGGCTTGGTTTGAAGAACAGTCTGCTTGCAACAACCATCTGAAATAAAGGCTCTTTTTTTCCTTTTTACTTGTTATTATTCACTCCTCTCATCCCCTCTTTTATGTGGTGTGTGTAAACGGTGAGGGGGGGGGGCATGTTAAAGTGGGGGATTAGGAATTAGTTGATAGCTAACCAGTTGCATTTGCTGCATATTTCATTATAGTTCTTGTTACAAATAAAAAGTAATTGTGTTTAAATTTACAAACCTGGTGACTGTAATTATTGGGCACCAACGACCAAAGACTTCAGGTATTTTTCTAAGAATTAAAGAATTATCGTTTTTGTCATAACCCATATGGAACTTACGAAGTGGCAATGATTAAAGTCCCCGTGAGCCTCGCTGAAGACAAGCCCCCCCCCCCCCCGTTAAAGGGGGCGGGGAACCGTAAACCATGTATAGCTACACTTCTGTATGAAGTCGGCCAATAAATACGGTTTTGCGTTTGGACTGCTACCCGATGCCCCGCTTTGAGGACATTTGCACTAAATTAGCAGCTGGACTTTCATTTACTAAAGTTGATATGAATCACGTATATTTGCAACTTGAATTGGACTAGGCATCCCGCCGTTATGTCATGATCAACAAAGTACGAGTATGCCAGGTTGCCTTTCGGTGTGTCATCGGCCTGTACTATATTCCAGCGGGTTATGGAGAACATTCCGTGTAGGTTACCGTGTGTAGCGGTAATGTAAAAGATGTGGTCACCGGAGCAACTGAACAGGAGCTGTAAATTGACACCGGTGTAAAACTAATTTTTGGCCCTCGAGTCTGCCATTGTGCCATACAGTGGGTTCGGGAAAATTCCGCCCAGTTACTTCTTGACAAAAAGATACAATGATGCATATTTCAAAATATGTCGTGGGTAATGAGAAAAAGAAAGCTCTTCCAATCAGCAGCCCACCCCCAAAAAAAAATCTGCCAAACCCTTTTTTTGTGAAGACAAAGCTCCTTTAAACTCGGCCTACTCTATAACTTGGCACAGGAGGATAAACTGTAACAGATGCTGCAGTTATACAAAGTGCACCAGATTCCTACTTTTCACCACCACCAGAGTTCTGAGTTACTAAGTAACTGGAGAAACACTTCGCTGGTGACTACATTTTCAGTGCGAGATGCAGGGTGAAAATAAGCTGTTTTTTCATCTTACATTGTTTAAAAACGATGCTCCAAAATAACAGCAGCAAGTTTCTGCTGTGACCTCCAAACATCAATATGCATGTCGGTCACTATTTTATTGTTGCTGTGAATTTAAAGCACGAGGTTGTCATGGAAACTGTGACATTGCATTTTTTTTTGTATTCCTTTACGGGATGTGAGTGTCGCTAGCTAGGCCAGCATTTATTGTCAGAAGGGGTGTTGTGGCATGCTGCCAATGTTATTAAAATGATGCAAGAGCGTTCTCTTTTAAGAGTAATATTCCCCAGAGAAATGCTGGTGGAAATTCATAATTCTGTAATACTTTCCATGTAGCTAATGTCTGCTTATGAAACCGAACTAAAATAATCTAGATTTAAACTTGCTGCGAAAAACGTATTTGTGGCTTCAGGTCAAGCAAGACGTCTGAGATATATGGAACTAAATAGACTGGTTTCCCAAATGGTTTTTGAACCCTACTCACCTTGAAATCAAAATGTGCCATTCGTTTGTAGCATTCTTTGCAAAATGTAACAGAACTCCACATAATCTGATAGGTGACATGGTAAACTAAACCAAATTAACATTTGAGTAGCTGAGCCGTACAACCTACAAAGATTCCAGGTTCAGTCCCTGTTTGGGTTGAGATGGCCTTTAAGAGTCCATCCACAGTCCAAAGATGTGCAGGTTAAGCGGATTAACCATGATAAATTGCTCTTTAGTGTCCAAAAAATAAGGTGAAGTTATGGGGATAGCGTGGAGGAGTGGGTTTTGGTAGGATGCTCTTTTGGAGGGTCGGTGCAGACTCGATGGGCCAAATGGCCTCCTTCTGCACTGTAATGATTCTATGTATCTTGGCCTAGCTGTAGGCCCGTCCTTCCCCATCTCCTCCCATTTCTGTATGCATAAATGAGAATTTCTGTGCCATTTTTCTTTCTATATGCACATCTGGTATTGTGTATGTCCTTCACACATTGCAATTCTCACTCTCATTTTCTATCAATCATTTGAATTTGCTTTGCTCTTATTTTACCTTGGTTGACAGTAGATGTCATAGAATTTACAGTGCAGAAGGAGGCCATTTGGCTCATCGAGTCTGCACCGGCTCTTGGAAAGAGCACCCTACCCAAGGTCAACACCTCCACCCTCTCCCCATAACCCAGTAACCCCACCTAACACTAAGAGCAATTTTGGACACTAAGGGCAATTTATCATGGCCATTCCACCTAACCTGCACATCTTTGGACTGTGGGAGGAAACCGGAGCACCCGGAGGAAACCCACGAACACACGGGGAGGATGTGCAGACTCCGCACAGACAGTGACCCAAGCCGGAATCGAACCTGGGACCCTGGAGCTGTGAAGCAATTGTGCTATCCACTATGCTACCGTGCTGCCCGTAGTTTCTTTCTTTTGGGGGTGCTTGGTAAAGGGTGTAGGGCTGCACTGTTGAATCAGCCAACACAAAGGGACAGAGCATGTGCAAAGCCCCACACATCACAAAACAACAACTTGTGTTTTTCTATTTTTAAGTTGGCAACAAATTTATTTTGAATGACAATGGATGAACTTTTATGAACTTTAAGCAATAAACACATGGTGCCTTTAACATAACCAATCATCCCAAGGCACTTGTTTTGTTCCCTGCAGCACTGTTGCATAGTGGTTAGCGCAATTGCTTCACAGCTCCAGGGTCCCAGGTTCGATTCCCGGCTGGGTCACTGTCTGTGCGGAGTCTGCACGTTCTCCCCGTGTCTGCGTGCGTTTCCTCCGGGTGCTCCGGTTTCCTCCCACAGTCCAAAGATGTGCAGGTTAGGTGGATTGGCCATGCTAAATTGCCCTTAGTGTCCAAAAATTGCCCTTATTGTTGGTTGAGTGGGGTTATGGGGATAGGGTGGTGTGGGCTTGGGTAGGGTGCTCTTTCCAAGAGCTGATGCAGACTTGATGGGCCGAATGGCCTCCTTCTGCACTGTAAATTCTATGATTTTATGATTCTATGATATTTTACATTAAAGGCACTATATGTATGTATAAGTTATTTTGTTGTTATAAGACCATAAGACATAGGAGCAGAATGAGGCCACTTGGTCCATCGCGTCTGCTCCACCATTCAATCATTGCAGATATTTTCTCATCCCCATTCTCCTGCCTTCTCCCCCATAACCCCTGATCCCCTTATTAATCAAGAACCTATCTATCTCTGTTTTAAAGACACTCAGTGAATTGTCCTCCACAGCCTACTGCGGCAAAGAGTTCCACAGATTCACCACCCTCTGACTGAAGAAATTCCTCCTCATCTCTGTTTTAAAGGATCGTCCCTTTAGTCTGAGATGGTGTCCTCTGGTTCTCGGTGTTGTTGATCTTTTGCACTGGTTCAGAATTCAGTTTGCTCAAACTAGAACCTGTCTGAAAAAATGGCCACATTCCCAAGTTGAAATTGCATGTTTCCACTGCCGATTGTACTGAAAGCTTTTCCATGTACAGGTGTCTCCCTCTCACTTTTTTTCCCAGAGCTTAGATCGTTGGAACTAAGCTTTGGCTGCTGATGCCTTCCATGCCTCTGTGGATGGACATCCACATTCTAACTGTACACCCTGCCTAAGAACTTCGTGCAGTTTTCCTTTGCCCCTTACTCAAATGTTCACCATGATTTCAGCGTACCTGTGAAACTATCGCAGTGCCTTCCGATTGCCAAGGGGTCAGTTAAGCATGTCAGTTAAGAAATAAGAGGAAATCAAGGATCACAGGATACACAATTGCAACTGGTTGGGAGCAGACGTCGTCAAAATGTTAAACCCACCGTTGTGGCCAACTTTGGCTGGGAGCTGGGCGCGAAACGAGTGGCAACTTGAAACATGTTGCATGAAGTGCAAGTTGTGGGTTGCACATGGCCTAGTGGTTAGCACTGCTGCCTTATGGCACCGTAGACCCGGGTTCGATCCCAGACCCGAGTCACTGTCTGTGTGGAGTTTGCATCTGCGTGGGTTTCACCTCCACATCCCAAAGATGTGGCCACACTAAATTTTATTTATTTATTAAATCGCTTATTGTCACAAGTAGGCTTCATGAAGTTACTGTGAAAAGCCCCTAGTCGCCACATTCCGGCGCCTCATAATTGAAAAAACTGAAAAATCAAAGTTCAAGTTTTTGCAATTGCAATAGAAAAATGTTGCATCTGTTAGAAAGTAAACTCTGGAGAGTTATTTCAAAGGTTCCCAGACTGAACCATAAAGAGATGGGAGTACACAAATAATTTGGTTGGATTGTACAAATGCTTCAGGGAACCCGCAAAGTGACCATGTGTGGTATGTACCACGTGGCTGCGCTGGGTGGGGACGGGCTACTACCTGTCAGGTGCTCCCCACTCCCGCGCTAAATGATTGACAGCTGGCGGCAGCCAATGGGATTCAAACACATCTACCTCGCCTCCCGCCCACCATCACAACCCCCTCGAACATATTTTAAAAGTTGTCTCCGACCACCAGCAGACGCCTGACATCGGGACTTTATTGGAATTCCACACATTTAAAAATATGAATTAAATTCATCTGGCATCTACCAACGGTGCGGAGAGGAGCGGAAAGGGGGGGGGGCGAATAATTCAGCACCGTCGGCTCATCATTAATATATTTTTGTCACACAGGTTTGAGTGGATTGATCAAAATAGATCTGTTGATAATCAGCTCAGATTGTTACTGCTGAAAGGATTGGGATGTTTAATTTCATGTCCTGTCCTGTTCCCCCTCTCCCCGCGCAGGGAGTGACATGGTTGGGTCCGCCAACCCGGAAGTGGATGTTGACCTCCCAGCGGCTGGATGACCTCTGCCCCCCGAGAGCCGGTGACAATGGGAGCTGCAGGTAAACGGGGGGCGAGTGTGAGAGGGGCCGGGGTGGAGAGGGAGAGCGGCGGTGAGGTACAGGCCACCGGCACCCTCCCGCCCAGCTGCTGGAGAGGGGTTGAGCGCTCGCTGCGGACGTGGCTGTAATCCTCCTCCGCCCCCCCCCCCCCCCCCCCAGTCACTGCTCTGCCTGTCCCGGGCTGAGGGAGAGAGTCCCGGGCTGGGGGGGGAATGGGGGAGGGAGAGAGTCCCGGGCTGGGGGGGGGGGGAATGGGGGAGGGAGAGAGTCCCGGGCTGGGGGGGGGGGAATGGGGGAGGGAGAGAGTCCCGGGCTGGGGGGGGGGGGGGAATGGGGGAGGGAGAGAGTCCCGGGCTGGGGGGGGGGGGAATGGGGGAGGGAGAGAGTCCCGGGCTGGGGGGGGGGGGGGGGGAATGGGGGAGGGAGAGAGTCCCGGGCTGGGGGGGGGAATGGGGGAGGGAGAGAGTCCCGGGCTGGGGGGGGGGGGGGGGAATGGGGGAGGGAGAGAGTCCCGGGCTGGGGGGGGGGGGGGGGGGGAATGGGGGAGGGAGAGAGTCCCGGGCTGGGGGGGGGGGGGAATGGGGGAGGGAGAGAGTCCCGGGCTGGGGGGGGGGGAATGGGGGAGGGAGAGAGTCCCGGGCTGGGGGAGGGAGAGAGTCCCGGGCTGGGGGGGGGGAATGGGGGAGGGAGAGAGTCCCGGGCTGGGGGGGGGGGGGGGGGGGGGGAATGGGGGAGGGAGAGAGTCCCGGGCTGGGGGGGGGGGGGAATGGGGGAGGGAGAGAGTCCCGGGCTGGGGGGGGGGGGGGGGGGGGGAATGGGGGAGGGAGAGAGTCCCGGGCTGGGGGGGGGGGGGGGGGAATGGGGGAGGGAGAGAGTCCCGGGCTGGGGGGGGGGGGGGGGGGGGGGAATGGGGGGGGGGGGGGGGGGGGGGAATGGGGGAGGGAGAGAGTCCCGGGCTGGGGGGGGGGGGGGGGGGGGGGAATGGGGGAGGGAGAGAGTCCCGGGCTGGGGGGGGGGGGGGAATGGGGGAGGGAGAGAGTCCCGGGCTGGGGGGGGGGGAATGGGGGAGGGAGAGAGTCCCGGGCTGGGGGAGGGAGAGAGTCCCGGGCTGGGGGGGGGGAATGGGGGAGGGAGAGAGTCCCGGGCTGGGGGGGGGGGGAATGGGGGAGGGAGAGAGTCCCGGGCTGGGGGGGGGGGGGAATGGGGGAGGGAGAGAGTCCCGGGCTGGGGGGGGGGGAATGGGGGAGGGAGAGAGTCCCGGGCTGGGGGAGGGAGAGAGTCCCGGGCTGGGGGGGGGGAATGGGGGAGGGAGAGAGTCCCGGGCTGGGGGGGGGGGAATGGGGGAGGGAGAGAGTCCCGGGCTGGGGGGGGGGAATGGGGGAGGGAGAGAGTCCCGGGCTGGGGGGGGGGGAATGGGGGAGGGAGAGAGTCCCGGGCTGGGGGGGGGGAATGGGGGAGG